>NC_071391.1:47973701-48609701 GCF_022682495.2 Desmodus rotundus
GATGCACAGCTTGATAAGAAAGAGTCAGACAGACATGGATTCTAGCATATGAATGGGGGCAAGTTTGTTTGTTTTTAATCTCTGTGAATGAACCTCAGTTGTTTAAAACAGAAATAATAGTGACAGTAATAATGGCTTTGTGGGATTGTTATGAGCATGAGTGATTAATGTTTGTAAAGCCCAGAAAAGCAGTTGTTTCCCCTATTCTTTCTTAAAACATTTCATTTTTAAAAACATTTTAAACAAAGTAGTACCCATGTACAACTTAAAAAATCAGATAAAATGGGTTTTATAACAGATAGTAACCTCTCCTATCTGACTTTTCTAATTGACTGATGCTTCTTGCCAACTTTCTCCATCTGCCTCCCATCGTTGGGGGACTGGTTGAAATTTCTTAGTAAGAGCCCTTTGTTCCTCTTCGGTTCTCTTCCTTGGTGTGGGGGGAGGGATTTACGACATCACACTACTTTGTCATTACAATGTTTCTCTCTGGGGGGTGGGCAGGGAGGTATATGCTCAATCTTACTGACCAAGAAGCCCCTCATCCCAAATTTAGCTCAGAAAATGATTTTTTCCTTTATTTAAAAAAAAAATTATTACTGTGTGCTCAATGCCAAGGACACCCTGGCACCCGTGCCTCTGTGGAGCTTGGCGTCTGGGGGGTCTGGATGAACACACAGTCCCATGCAGTGCGGGAGGAAGGGGTCTTAGGGGGCGCCTTGGAGGGTGTGTTTTCCTTGCGTAAGTGGTTACAGAACTGCAAGTAGAGGAAGTGCTCCTGCGTTTATTACTGTGAGTACTCAGAATTCCTTTTCTTTGGCTTCCTCACTGCATAAACTTTCCTCCTTCCACTGGAACACGACTATGACACAGCTTTCTTAGTAGCTGTACTCTCAGAGAAAAATGGGTGCTTGGTTCTGTGGTTGGACTTTTGCTTGCTCAAGCGCCCGTCAGGTTCTGGCCCCCCCCCCCCCTCGGGCTGGGTTAATAGATGGGCCACTTTCTTGTCACGTGTCTGTCTCTTGTGTCCCAGGGCTCACAAGGTTTGGGGCCCATTTCCTACTTGGAATGTATAATTTATTGTTTCGTCCTGGCTCTTGTTCTGCTTCACCTCTTTAGGTCATTTGGCCTTGAACCCTCCACTGTCATAATTTTTAACACTGACCTAATCGATTGGGAGGGTTTCAGATCCAAGACTTGTGCTAAGAATTTGAATGCAGCCAGGAGATTCAGGGAGCAGGTGTGGCTAAGCAGCCACCCAGTCCCTTGATCAGCAGTTTCTTTGTGGTAATTAAGCAATAGGTCAGCTGAGGATTTTCACTCCCCCTCTCACCGGCCTGAGGACCACTGTTAATGGAACTGTACAGAAATGATGGGATCGCTCTGGTGATGCTGTCTTCTTGGTGATACCACACCCATAGCAGTGCTTCTTTCCTAAAGGTGTTCTCAGTGTAGCAAAACAAGCCTCGACAGTGAGGCCATCACTAGAAATAGTTCCTATGCAACATATTAAACAGGTCTTAGTTGTTGGAGCTGTAATTATGGTCATTTCAAAGATGATCTCCCCACCCCCCAAAGTTTATGCTCTTAATAGTAGCTGGAAAGTTCCAGTTTGACAAGCATCTCAGGTGATTGCACATAATCCTCAGACCACAGCCACAAAGACTCTGGCATAGAACATTTGGTATACTCTTAGATATGTCCACTTACTGGACTTCAGAGAAAATGTCTGGTTCTGAACGGTAAGGGAGCACGGGACAGTTGGAGTAGTGAGGCTGAGGAAGCAGACTGACTGGGGTTTAAAACCTTCTGCCTCAACCGCATGCTCTGACCTTGTCAAGTTAGCCTCTCTGGACCTCTGGTTACTCAGTTCTAATTTGTGAATAATGTGTGTCTCTTAGGGTTGTTGTGAGAATAAAGAGAAACAGTGTAAGTGATGTATGTGACCCATGGTGGGTGATTGGTGGGTACTTACAAAACAATTTCGTGTCCTAACTTATCTGTAAAATACAGGGTTTAGCTAAGATAATCTCTAAGGCACATTCTAGCTCTAGTAATTCTTAATTCTCTAATTTTTTTGTATAAAGTTAATAAGCTGTATATATTATATATGTGTGGAGATATATATAACGGTAGGGTCCTTGGTGGTCACGGATTACTGCCTACAAAATGTCCTCTGCTGGACGTGGAAACGTAGAGAGCCGGGGGAGAAGGCGATGTACCACACAGCGCTGCCGCAGCTCTCTTACCTAAGCCCGTTTCATAATTGCAGTCCTACCAGATTCGCCCGGGACTTATGAAGCTGTGTCACCGTCCCCACCGCCCCCTGCGTCTCCACCTCCTGACCCGGCACCGAAGACTGAACCGGAGCCTCCTTCTGTCAAGGTACGGCTTTCCCGGGATGGTTGCCTTTCCATGTGTTCCCTTCACCCAAGGACCTAACACCACTGTTAAATCTGTTCTCTGCCGTATGTGTCACAAATGCCAGTAGATGGCTCTTGTCTCATTCTGCTCTCCTGTAGGTCGTAAGAATGGACACTCCTTATCTTCTCACCTGAAGTGAGATTTCAGCTGTAGGTCAGTTTCAGGAAGGTGGCAGAGGTGCATCCTGGGAGCCTATTCTGCTACCTGATTCCTCTTGGAATTGTGCAAAATGACGTCTTGCCTGCATCAGAGCGGTGTGTGAAAGACATAAAACAAACAACTTACGCATGTTAGTTACTCTTCGGAAAAGAGCTGGAGGAGAAAAGCTGGCAACAAATTGAGAAATTCGTTTTGAGTGATCTTTAGCTACATCTTGTCTATATCTGTTAGGGCAGAACATAAGGAGTTGAGAAGATGGGTGCTGACAAGTTTCTTTTTCCTTTATAAGAATCATTTTTCCTGAATTCATTGTATTAAGACTGTCATTTAAATTTTGTGTTGATTCCTTCATTAGCCAAAGAGCAGATGGGATTAAAGACCAGTGGCAATAAAAGGAAAGTAATGTCAGTCTGAGACTAAATGAGATGGACATAATGTTGCAGTGTCAAGGCTGAAAGCAAATATCTACAGCAAGGGCAGATGCCCTGGAAACCTCTGGTCTGGTTTAGGGCCCTTCCCTGTGTGCTCCCATTACACCTGCCTTGGCCCTCCAGTAAAGCCCTTATCACAGGGGTCTGCTTTCCTTGCCTCTCTTCTCCACTGAGGTTCTTGTCCTGTTGGTCTTTTTAACCCATGGTGCCTGCACTGCTCACCCGAAGTATGTTGCTGAGTAAGCACAGGTTTTTGCTCAACATGTTACTTTTCTCATCAACAATGACATGCAAGCCTGCACATACACTGAGCACACCTTAGCTGTGGGGGTAGACTGGTCCTCCCAAAGGAGACGTGTAAATTCCTCATTCAGCTGTTTTTATCGTCACAGGGTATTGGAGGTTGATTGTTATAAATTAAAAAGTTTATTTTTCTCTGGTTTTATTGGTCACCTTAATGTTATAACCTCTGACCTTTTAGATCGTAGACGGAGAAAACAAAAGAAAACGAAAGCGTGTGCTGAAATCTAAAATGTTTCTAGATGATGACGGCTGCATGGGTAAGAGAAATTGGGGGCTCCCAGTCCAGAGAGAGTTATCCCCGTAGAGAGGCACCCTTGTAGAGCCACGTGCCTCCCGCTTTTCTGTGCCTGTGACTCGCCCCCAGGCGATGCCTTGCTGCTTCTGTGGCCCACACTTGAAGAGGCACAGCATAGAGACCACTACAGCTGAAGTTAGAACTCCTGGTTCCTATTTGGACCGCACACTACAAAAACAAGCTTTGAGATGTTGGATAAAAGTTATGTCACCTCGTGTGGGGAGTTTCTTGATCTGTGGAATGGAGGTAGCATTTCCATTTTGCCTACGTGTGGGGTTATGGTGAAGATTCAGGTGAGGCGATATACCTAAAAACACTTTCAAGATGGAAATCATAATACCAACTTAAAATGTTACCATAGATGTTGAGAAACACTTCTTTTTTAGAATGGTCGTTGTGTACGTAGGAGCAGTGGAGAAGAAGCTCCTACTGATGGTTAGGTGGAAGAGAGTGTTACCAGTCTTCGGTATTTTGTCCCATTCGTCCTTCACGGTCTCTGCCTCTTCCGCATCGCTTCCTCGGCGTTCCGCGTTGGTAGGCCGTGTTAGGTGGAAGCACGTGCTTGTAACGGAGGCCTAGAGGGGAACAGAGTTTAAGCTTTGAAACAATCCAAGTGTCTTTCGACAGATGAGTGAATAAATAAAGAAGTTGTGTGTGTGTAAAATGAAATATTATTTAGCCATTAAAAAAAAAAAACAAAACCAAAAATGAAGAAATCTGGCCACATGTGACAGCAAGGATGGACACTGAGAGTATTGTGCTAAGTGAAATAAGTCAGAGACAGTGACAAGTACTGCATGATCTCATTTACACCTGTAGAACCTTAAAAAAAAAAGCAACTCATGCACAAAGGGATGAGATTTGTGGTTACCAGTGACAGGGGGATGGGAAAACAGTGGTCCAAAGGTGCAAGCTTCTAGTCATAAGGAAGTACTAGGGATGTATGTACAGTGTGATGACTGCAATTAACACTAAGAGTATATCTGAAGAGTTCTCTTCACAAGGAAAAAAATATTTTTTTCTGTTTTTATTCGGTTGGCAAAAATGTTGTAGTTTTTTCTGTATGATGGCTCTAATAGTGTTTAGTTGTCTTTAACGTCATTCAAAACAAGTTAGGTTGTATTGTGACAGCTGTCATATCAACATGCATTAAAAAAAACTTTACAAATTAGTGAATTTTTGAGCAGCCATTTTAATATTGAAGATGGAAAAATATATGCAACGTTTTTGGCATATTACGCTTATTTCAAAAAGGTAAAAATGCAACTGAAACGCAGAAATAGATTTGTGCAGGGTATGGAGAAGGTGCTGTGACTGATCAAATGTGTCAAAAGTGGTTTGCGAAGTTGCTTGGTACTATTGACATTTTGGCCAAATAACTCTTTGCTGGGGGCTATCTGATGCGTTGGAAGATGTTCAGCAGCACTCCCGGCCTCCACCCACTAGAGGCCAATAGTGGGAGGTAGCCGACATACTCAAAATATACAAATCAATGAGGTTATTGGTGGTGAAAATGAAAAATGCACCTTTAATTTTATGGGAAAAAACCATACAGCCATTCTGGCCAACCCCATGTTTATGAGATGATGGATGCTGCCTAGTGATAAAACTTACAGCAGTCATCATTTCACTGTATATGGAAGTCAAACCATTATACTCCAACCTGAAACTTCTACAATGGTGTGCTTCAATGATATCTCAGTAAAACTGGAAAAATATAGTTAGCATTTTTAAAAAACAAATTCAGGCTTTGAGTCATTGTCTGATTCTGCAGCCACGTTTTAGCTTTCACCTTTTCCATATGGGAGCGGACTTGTGTGGGGCTCTAAGGGTTGGCCGGGAGGCCTCGTGGCCGGGAGGCCCTGATCCTGGTCCGGGTTTCTGTGTCTGACGGGGTTGTGGGTTCAGCTCTTAACCCGCTCGTTAGTTGGATTAGCCCATCGCTGTCATTTCTTCTTTCCTGTCGCACCTGCCCCAGCACGCCTCTCCTAGAGAAGTATTCTTTCCCCTTTCATGAGTTTCCTTTTCTTGTTCAAACTTTTGTTTTAAAAATATTGACTGGCTGAAGAATCAGTTTTTCCTAGGCAATGTGGTTATTAAAACTAGTGAGGACATCTTATAAGTTGTGAGCCTTGTCCCATTTTTCCCCTCCCATTCCTCTGGAAAGGCCTCTGACACTTTAATTGTAGCATATGATTGGGGAATAAAGTCCCTTACATGTGGAAATTCTGTCTTCTCCGTGCCAAATTTGTTGTGAGCCTATGAATTCTGGACTGTGAGTAGTAGTCTGTTTTGTTTTGAGTCTTACAGTGCATCTTCGAGCATCTTAGTTTGACCATTGGTGGTAATATATGTATTTTCTGTTGAATTTCTTATTTTTTTCTTTTAAATATAAGAGGACAGAAGTATCAGTGCTAGGTGTTTTTTTTTCCCTTCTACCCCAAAAGAAAACTGTCACATATATCTTTATGAGAATTCTTTGGGAATTGGTGGCTAATTACCTATTGTTTTGTTCAAAACACAGTGCTCAAGCTGTGGCCAGGTGTGGTACGGGGCCTTTTTGCAGTCCTGTCTCCAGACAGGACTATTAAGAGCCTTGGATGCAACAATGAAAACTGTGCTCACATAGCAGGGTTTTTTGGTTTTTGTTTAAGGTTTTTAGTCCAAGCTCAACCTAATGAATCTTGGCTCCTGTTACCAACAAAGAAG
Organism: Desmodus rotundus; assembly: GCF_022682495.2. Classification (NCBI taxonomy): domain Eukaryota; kingdom Metazoa; phylum Chordata; class Mammalia; order Chiroptera; family Phyllostomidae; genus Desmodus; species Desmodus rotundus. The sequence continues at coordinate 47,980,023 of NC_071391.1, forward strand.
TTCTGCTTTCCTCTCTCTGCTCACACTGTTCCAGACGCATCAGCACAGCCGTCTCGCCCTGTCCTGTGCTGGGGCAGGGTTGGTCTGTGGGTTTAAAAAGCTGATCTTTTTCTTTCTGTGAGTTTGCTACAGAGACTGGGGATTTGGGCCCCTGAGTTGGTGGTGGACTTCTGGACAGGGTGCATTTCTAAAGCAAAACAATTGATGGAAAAGAATCCTGATGTTACCCAGGCAAACTGGCCCTTTTTAAATGGCATCCCAGAAAAGTGGCATGTTGTTCAGCTAAAATAATGATTCTGTATTTTTACGTTGCAATGCCCTTGTCCTGTAGTTTGAAGTAGCTACAGCTTTGCGTATAGAAAATGCTCCTTCTGTTATACAAAGTGTGCTGCTTAAGAAATTTTGTTGGTGCTGCCCTGACGGGTTTAACTTCCACCTCCTCCAGTGCATTGCACAAAATTGGCAATGAAACAACCAGTGGTTTCATTAATAAGTAATGAAATAATGAGTTAGTTGATAGCATGCAGCCATTTGAACACAGAATATAGCTTATGAAGGAAGGAGCCAGTCTTTACCAGCAAGTAACAGTGAGTTGGTTCCTTTCTGTGGCTGTAGATTGCTCTTCAGACTTCCCTCAGACTTCGAGATGCTGAGTAACTAACAGCTCATAAGCGTCTTCCAGTAATCCAGTTACATAATTCTTTTGAAGTTGCAGACAAGATGGTGGGGATGGTGTTATGGGATCGTAATTGCTGCACTAATAGGTACTTAAAGGGAATTCCCTGAATATCTTAGAGCAACATTTCTCAAACTGAGCTGAGGATATGCATTACTTGAAGATCTTGCTAAAATTCAAACTCTGAATCAGTAGGCCTCGGGTAGGCCCTGAGATTCTGCGTCTCTAATAAGCTCGTGGGAGATGAGCTCATAATGCCCTCTGGCCCGTGGAGCAAAGGGGAATAGGAAGACCTTTGAGAACACTTAACATACAGGATCCGGCACAAATAACGCCCCCATTTTATTATAGCAACCTCATTACAAAATCATAAGCTTGTAATTCTCTAACATAACAATATCACACTCAAGCACACTGTTTGACATTTTAGGTGAAATGTTCAAATTAAAACCATAAATTATTACACCCATATTACTACCCTACCAACCACACTCAAGCAGGCCTTACTTCTGCCGAACCCTGTATATTTAACACTTATCAGTGTCTTCAGCCTGTAAGTTGGCAGGAGTCAGCAAATTCTAGGCTCTTGAAAGTAGTGACACATCCTGGGAACTCTTAGGGAGGGGCTGTTAGTTATACAACCCTAATGGCATTAGAGGGAATACGGAGAGGAGCCCCAGTGGCAGTAGCCAGTTGACCTCCAGCATGGCCCATTGTGGGGGCAAAACAGCATTGGAGGGGCTTTCAAAAATTACTAGGAGGGTTGGGGGGAAGAAAAGTGATTCTCAAGACGAGATCCCAGACATGTTAGAAAAGCAAATACTCAGGTCCAGCCCATACCTGCTGAATTTGAAACTCCGGGGAGAGAGCCTAGCAGTGTGTTTTAACAAGCCCTCCAGGCGATTCCGATGCATATTCAAGTTTGAGATTGTGTGAGTGGCAGACAGGGTAGGAGGACATAGATGTATTCGATTCCAGTGCTTATGCCTCTAGGCCAATTTGACTAATATATTTTATTAGAGATTATCAATAACTACGAGCGTAAAACAATCGTTATTTTTAAATGGGAAAAAATACCTTTCACTTTAATCATCTGAGCATTTATTATGCATATTAGGTCACTCTGTTGAGCTAAGAAAAGGTGTTTTTCTTTATTGTTTCTCCATCCATCCTTCCCACAACCAGAAAGGCTAAGGAAGAACTTAGATGACACTCGTTATACAACTGCTTCCGCTCTAAAGACAGGAAGGTGGCGTTGTTCTGTTTCTCGTGCTTGGTGTGTGTGTGCATTGCAGTAACATTGAAGAGACACCCTCAGGAGTTCCCTGACGCAACTCTTGGGAGCCAATGTCTGTGCTCTTTGGAGCTTCCTTATACTGATGGCTCACTAGTATAAAGCTTTTCAAAGTTCTCATTAGGCAGATTTCAACGAGTTTGATTGGCTGGGGAAAAAGTAAAATATGCCTTTGGCTGATAGGGAGTGAGAGAATCGATAACTACATTTGTCATTGTATCACTGTCCTTCCTTAAAACCATCAAGTTTGTCATCTGACAGAGTGTGCTTGGGGCAGTTATCTTCACGATGTAGATTGCTAGTAAATCTTGGGGTATTTAGCAGTCATTCAAAACTAAGAACCAAACAATTGAGTAACTAATCTCCAATTCTCTGTACTTAGGATGTGCAGAGAGTGAGGAAGTCAGGGTAGAGCTAGTCAGAGAGTCGTGGTGGTGAGCCTGGCTAGATAGGATTGAAACTGGCAAATAGAGCAGAGATTAAGACCAGGAAAACGAGCAGTAAAAATAGGCGGGCACTGATTAGAGCTCAGGAATTAGCTACGGTAGACCAGAATCCAGATGCAGGATTCGGGCAGTTAAATGATAGAGGCCCATTTAAAGGTACAGGACATGGCAGTGAGGGAATAAGGATGAATTGATTCTGAGCCCCAGTTGAGGCCATGTGAGCTCAAGATACCCCATCCCTCGCACCTGAGGCTGGATCTGGTCTCCCAGCGGGAAAAAGCTCTGGTAGTAGATGAGCACACCTTCCCTGATCACAGGGTCTGGGGGGACCTGGGTGAACAAGAGTAGTATTCTAAATGACTCAGCCCACACGTTTCATTTTTTTCCTTCTTTTGCCAGTGACTGAAAAAGTCTACGAGAGTGAATCCTGCACAGACAGCGAAGAAGAACTTAAGATGAAGACATCGTCCACACACAGACCCTCAGCAATGACTGTCAAAAAAGAGCCCAAAGAGGAACGAAAGGGCCCCAAGAAAGGGACAGCTGCTGTGGGCAAAGCCAACAGACAAGTTTCCATCACTGGCTTCTTCCAGAGGAAGTGAACTGCGGTCTCTGTTCGGTCAGAGATGTGGAACGGTCAGGGAGGAGACCGAGACATGCAGACTCTCACTTACTGTGTAAGTTCATCCCGCGCCTCGCCTCACCTATATCAGAGGACCGTTATTCTGTCTTGTAAGGTTTATGCTGCTGGTTTCTAGCCAAAAAGAAATCACCTGGAAGCAAGAGGCAAAAGAATATTTAAAAAGCTGTTACCTTCTAATGACATTTCTAAAGCACAGTCTGACCTGTCCAGCAGAAGACTTTACTCCCACCCAAAAAATTGGAACAGGTTTCAGAATGATCACTGAAGCCAGTTAGTGGCTAACCCGCTGCACCCTGCCTACCTGTGTGCTGACCTGCGTGTGGCTCGGGGAGTGTTCCCCGTTCCTTTGTGTTCTGTGGACTTGTGCGGTATTCTTTTCTCCCTGAATTTTACTGGATGTGTTTACCACTCCCTTATCATCTCTTCCCCTCCAACACAGTTCTTTGTGAAGCCGTTTTCTGTAACTTTCAAATCTCAGGTGAACTAAAGGCTGAAACAAAAATCTCCCTATGATCATCCTTTCCTCCATTAGCAAGGGCACTGACACCTGGGCACTTACCAGCGCACTGCCTGTGTTCTGCCCCTTTCACAGAAGTGCTCTGGACCATCACTCGCAGTTAGCGGTTAGGGAAACGGCAGGCGGAGCACAAACAAATGCAATGGTGTGTCCAACCCCGCCAGAAACCCCTGAGTCAGCGCTGGCGTGTTAGAGGGCGTGTCACGTGGCTGGCACGGGTGTGCTGTATGTATGTGCTCTTTGTGAGTTTGGTCTCCTCCCCCCGCCCTTTCCCACTTTCCATACCTAGAGAGTGAAACCCATACAATGAAATGAAGGCTAAAAAGAAATCTTTTCCTCCATGCAGTATGTACCAGTTAAGTAAAATTTCTTCTTAAGGGAACTGAGTGCTCAGAAACAACAGTTTTCCAGAAAGTTCATGAGGAAGAGATAAAAGCACACACTTATAGTACAGGTGTTGCTCCTCTGTATTTTTAACCCTCCCATTTGCCTGAAAGTACAGGCTCCCCAAGAAGAGATGGAGAGACTGAATTACTAGTAGGTCTAAACTGCTATTAAATAAATATTTTCATTTGTTCCTGGAGGAAAATCATGTACTCCAGTGATAACTTTTAAGCGACTTTCATTATGGCTGGACAGTGGGCTCAATGGACGGAGGTAGAGTGGCAGTGACCTGGACAGTGAGCTCTGGGGACGGGAACACAGGCTTGGCTGCTGGTGTGATTCACTGCAAACAGACCAGGGATGCCTGACTTCCTTCCATCTTAGCCTGGTGTGTGTCCTGAGTGACACAGCCAGCTGTGTACTGTTATAGTGTGTATTGTAACGGACCTTGGATGCAGAGCAGCTTCTTGAGTGGCTGTCACCTCGGGCTCTCCAGCCAGGCACCCCATGGACTTGATTAAGCCCAGAGGTTTTGGCGTTACTTCTAGGACTTGTAAAGGCAGAGGCTTCGTGTAGCAAGCCGAGTAAAGGTTGACATGTTCCAACCCCCTTTCTTTTTTAAATCTAAAAGGATGGAGAAAAATCTTAAAGCCTCGACTTAAACCTTAACAAAAATTACTGGAGAGGAATCCCTTTAAAATGGTTATTTTTGTCATTGCCCACAGTCTTTTTTAAAAAATGCAAATGAAAAATTAAAGAAAAGTCAACTCAGTCTTATTTTTTAATTATGCTGAGATCTCTAGTAGACTGGATTTGGAAGTGGGAACTCCGGTGCTGGTTGAGAGGAGAGTGCGAGCCCCGGGGGAGCGGTCCTGTGGCCGCTGCACAGGGTGCCGCCGAAGCTGCGAGCGGCCCGCAAGACTTCGTAAGTGGTGGCCTTTTTTTTCTTTTTATACAAAACTACCACGTTACCCCAAGAGTTAAATAAATTTGAGGACTTGTTTTAAAACAGTTATTCATACTGAACGTCTGATGAGTCTGTTATTTGACAGGATGGCAGCAGTGTGTTCAGTTACTTAAACTGAACAGGAACAAGGCTGGTTTTCAGTTTATGTTGTTAAACTTGCATACCCATAGTCTGAGATAGACAAGGTATTTGCTGCCTTCATCACTTTTCCAGCCCTGTGGGAAATCTTAGTTCCAGCCAAACTCATTTTTTAGTTCATTTAGAAGAAAATCCAGTCCTGATCTTGCACATTGTATTAGTTTGGCTTCATTACTTGCTAGCTGTGTGACCTTGGGCAAATTCCTTAGCCTCAGGTTCTTTACCAGAAAAGAGCTAAAAAGAGTTACCATGGGTCGCCCAGACTGAAGTACTGTGTATATAGAATAAATTCAGTACACAGTGGCAGCACATAGGTGCTCTACACACAGTGGCTTCCTTCCTGATGTCACAAATGATGCATCTGGCTACCAACTTCCTGAAATGTTATCAAGGACAGGACCCAGATGTTACACTCTTTCAAAGTCATTATTCTGGTTCTAAATGTGGTCAGAGAGAGAAGACAGCTGTCCAGTTTCAGAGAGGCTTTAGACAGATTAGATACTATCCTATAGGAAGAAAGATTTATAGAGGGCTATATTACTGTTCATTAAAACATTTATTGTGTGTCTGTTACGTGTCAGAACTCTGACCCAGCCACTAGAGGATATAATGGAACCCTAGAATTTGCCACTGTTCTCGTGACCCAGTGGAAAAGACAAGCCAGTGGAATAAAAGTAGAACATCATTGCGAGCGCAGTGACAAGCACAGGGTCCTCTCAGAGCTCGGATGAGGGTAGGTGTGGAGGAAGTCAAGCAGTTTTTTTAAAAAGATGAGTAGGATTTTATCAAGCAAAGAGGGACTGAAAGGATTTCCCAGGCAAAGGAGCAATGGTGTTGGCAGGAAGGGAAGTGGAGGATGGAAATGGACTGTTGACTTTAGGAATAGGGAGGAAAGCCTGTTCAATAATGACGTTGGGGTCCTGCTAAGGAGTCTGGATTTTATTTGAAGACTGTGAGGTCCAAGTGAAGAATATTAAGGAGTAACAGAAGTTGATTCTCATTTAAGAGTGGCAGCTGGGACTTAGGTACAAGGTGGGGGTAGTGTGGGAGGACACTGAACTTTCTCCCTCATAAGCACACTGAATTGTCCACCTATATGTAGAGTAATTCCCCCCGAGGGACAACGGAAAGCTGGTTGATTACCTTCCACACAACAAGTGAAGAAGGAGACCAAACAGAGAAGGCTAGGCAACTGCAGGAGCTCTCTGGGATTGGAGGAGCTGGTGGGTGTCATTGTTACGTCTTCCTCCACCTTGGTAGAGCGAGTACAAGCTCTATCCAGGTGCTCTGGTCTACCTGCAGGGTAACTGTGGCACATTCCCAGCAACACTGCCCAGAGCCCATTTTGGCCCAAAAAAGGGAGCAAGTAGAGTCAACAGGGTGTTACCACATGCACCCGTCCTCCCCACCCAGATCTGCTGCAGCTGGACAAGCCAGCACCCCAGGCGCCAGTAAGCACCTGCTTGGCTCTAACTAGCCTGCCGTAAGTACCTGGCATACAGCCCACACAGACTTCCTTCTACACAAGACCACTTTCTTCACGACAAATGAAAGAGATCTCTAGAGAAGACCGGGACGCTGCAGGGGTTCTCCAGGATCAGCGGGAGTTCTCCACTATCTGCAGTGTTGAGCACCATTGTTTACATTGCCCTCTACTTCAGCAGAGTGAGCAGCAGCTGTCTCCAGGTACTCTGATCCTGCAAGACCGCCCCAGTGCATTCCCAGCCACATCACCTGGAACCCAGTTTGTCTCTGAACAAAGGGATCAAGTAGGATCAATAGGGCGTTATTACATGCACCAGACCTCCCCACCTGGAGCTGCTCCAGCCCAGCGAGCAAGTGCACCAGATGCCATAGATACTCACTTGGCACCAATGGGCCTGCCAAAACTACTGGTATATACAGTCCATACAGAGGTTGCTTATATACAAAGCCAGTTTTTTCAAACTGGGAAAGATAGCTATTTTGTGAGATACATACAAATAAAGTCAAACAAAATGAGAAGGTAGAAGAATATTGCTCAAGTGAGAAACCAGGAAAAATCTCTGGGACATGGGCAAAGGGAAGCCCTAGTGAAACGGAAATAAGTAATTTGCCTAATTAGGACTTAAAGGAAATAATCTCACCAAACTTGAGAGTAGAATAGAGGGATTTAGGGGGAACTTCAACAAAGTATAATAAAGAACCAAGCAAACCTGAAGAATACAGTAACAAATGAAAAATACTCGAAGGAATGAACAGCAGATGAGCTAATACAGATGAATGGATCAGTGACCTAAAAGACAGACTATTGGAAATCAAAACAGCAAAAAAAAATTTTTTTTCCAAAAAATGAAGGTAATTTAAGGAAACTGGAACAACATAAAGCACACAAACATTGGCCAATATTCTTGATTAACATAAATACATAATTTCTCAACAAAATATTAGCAAACCAGATTTAACAATACCTTAAAAGGATTGTACACCATGACTAAGTGGAATTTATTCCAGGGTCAGGATGCTTCAACATCTGGTGTGAATCAACTAACATGATATATCAACAAAATCAAGGACAGAAATATAATCATCAGGGGTGTCCCACCTGTGGCCCACAGGCCGCATGTGGCTCAGGATGGCTACGAATGCAGTCCAACACAAAATCGTAAATTTACTTAAAAAGCATTATGAGATGTGTGTGTGTGTGTGTGTGTAGTTATGTGTTGCAGTGTATTTAATGTGTGGCCCAAGACAACTCTTCTTCCAGTGTGGCCCAGAGATGCAAAAATGTTGGACACCCCTGATCTTAATTTATACAGAAAAAGCATGTGACATAATTCAACATCCTTTTGTGACAAAAACAACAAATTAGGGATGAAAGGAACATATCTCAAAAGAATAAACGCTGTATATGACAAACACAAAGCTACTATCATTTTCAATGGTGAAAAACTAAAAGCTTTTCTAAGATCAGGAACAAGCCATGGATGCCCACTATTACCACTTCCAATCAACATAGAGTTGGATGCACTAGCCACAGAAATCAGGCCAATACGTAAACACATAAAACACATCCAAATTGGGAAGGAAGAAGTAAAACTCACTATTTGCAGGTGACATGATTTATCTATAGAACAGACTCCACCAAAAAACTAATAAATTCAGTAAAGTAGCAGGACACGAAATTAATATTCAGAAATCAGTTGCATTTTTATTGATTATGCTATTACAGTTGTCCCAAATGTTCCCCCTTTGCCCCCTCAAACAAACACTCCCCTTCTGTGACCCCCCCTCTTTTGTTCATGCCCATGGGTCATGCATATAAGTTCTTTGGCAACTCCATTTCCTATACTTGCTCCTGACATCCCCCTGCCTGTTCTGTAACTACCAATTTGTACTTAATCCCTTCACCTTTTCCCCCATTCCTCCAGATCCCCCTTCCCACTGGCCACCATCCCAATGTTCTCCATATTAATGATTCTGTTTCTGTTGATCTTGTTTGTTAGGGTTTTTTTTTAGATTCAATTATTGGTAGTTATGTATTTATTGCCATTTTAATGTTCATTGCCTTGATCTTTTTCTTAAATAAGTCCCTTTAACATTTCAAATAAAAATGGCTTGGTGATAGTGAACTCCTTTACTTTTTTCTTGTCTGGGAAGCACTTTATCTTTCCTTCCATTCTAAATGATAGCTTTGCTGGATAGAGTAATCTAGGTTGTAGGTCCTTGCTTTTTCATCCCTTCGAATACTTTTTGCCAATCCCTTCTAGCCTGCAAAGTTTCTTTTGAAGAATCAGCTGACAGTCTTATGGGAACTTCTTTGTAGGTAATTTCTGCTTTTCAGATTCTCTTTAACCTTTGGCATTTTAATTTTGATGTATCTTGATGTGGTCCTCTTTGGGTCCAACTTGTTTAGGACTCTGCTTCCTGGACTTGTATGTCTATCTCCTTCAACAAATTGGGGAAGTTTTCTTTCATTACTTTTTCAAATAGGTTTCCAATTTCTTGCTCTTTCTCTTCTCCTGGCACCCCTATGATGTGAATGTTGGGACTCTTGAAGTTGTCCCAGAGACTGCTTACACTAGCATCAATTTTTTGGATTCTTTTTTCTTGCTGTACTGATTGGATGTTTTTTTTCTTCCTTATTTTCCCAATCATTGATTTGATTCTCAGCTTCATCCCCTCCACTGTTGATTCCCTGTAAATTGTTCTTTATGTCAATTAGCGTTTCTTTCATTTCTGATTGGATCATTTTTATGCTTTTGAAGTACCCTGTGAGTTCCTTGAGCATCCTTATAACCAGTGTTTTCAACTCTGCATCTGATAGATTGCTTATCTCCATTTTGTTTAGTTCTTTTTCTGGGGTTTTGATCTGTTCATTTCGGCCATGTTCCTTTGTCTAATTTTGGCAGCGTCTCTGCGTTTGTTTCTATGTATTGGATAGAGCTGCTATGACTCCCTGTGTTGGTAGCACGGCCTATAATGTAGTAGGTGTCCTGTAGGGTCCAGTGGCACAGCCTCCCCTGTCACCCAAGCTGGGTACTGGAGTTGTGCCCTCTGTGCAGGTTGAGTACACCCTTCTCTCATAGATGAGTCTTGATTACTGTAAGCCGGTCAATGGGAGGGATTTACCTAGTCCGGACAGGTGGTAGGACTGGCTATGACCCCTGGCCAGCAACCACCTCCCTCCATAGCTTGTGGAGGTGGTTGGGTGGTGCTCTGACATTGTATCTGTCTGCTAGTTGTGCAGGCTCTGGGGTTTCCCAGTTGTTGCAGCCCAAGGTCAGCCTTCACCTATGTTATGTTCGGGGCCCCTTGGCATAAGCTATAAAGCAATCTGCAGATGGCTGCTGCTTGTGCTGGGCCTGGGGCTCCTCAGCAAGAAGTATGGAGTGGGGTGGGAGGCAGGATGGCTAGGCTCAGCTGTTGTTTGAGCAGATTTAGGAAGACCTGAAGCTTGTCCCTAGCCGAGCACTTCATATGGAAAAGGCACATTTACCAACTTGGTGGGCTCATAAATTGGATGGGGTGGGCCCTTAGGTAATCATCAGGGCAGGGTTCACCATGCAAGCCAGGTTGATGGAGATTCAGATATGGTGACCCCTCACTGGTTCTGTCTGGGGGAGGGCTCAGAAAGTGTACGAAGGCTGCTGTCTGAAGTTCTATCTGGTAGGAAGTTGTCCCCCAGCTCTTGCCCTGATGCCAGACACTTCAGTTCCTCACCATATGCCACTGGTGCCCTTCAAAAGTACTGCCCCAGTGCTGGGGGCGAGAGGGAGTGAGTTTGAGTAAGTTTGTGTGTGGTGTGTAAGGCCCTTTAAGAGGAGAGGCCTGAGAATCCCACAGTTTCTTCTGCCGACCCAACCCCCACTGGTTTTTATAGTCATAAGCTATAGGGACTTTTCTTCCTGGCACTGGAACCCTGGGCTGGGTTGTCTGGTGTGGGGCTGGGATCCCTCACTCCCAATATATCCCTCTATTTTGTATGCATCACACGTGGGTTTGGGAGCAGACTGTTCTGCGTCTCCATGTCTCTGCCCCTCCTACCGTCTGGATGAGTGTAGTTTCTTTAATTCGTTAGTTGTCAGACTTCTGTACAGCTCGATTTTCTGATGGTTCTGAGTGATATTTATTCTATAGTTTAGCTGTAATTTTGCTGTGTTTGTGCGAGGAGGTGAGCCACTTTTACCTACGCCTCCCTCTTGACCAGAAGTCCCCAGTTACATTTTTATATATCAATATCAAATGATCAAAAAAGAGAAACAATCCCATTTACAATTGCATCAAAAAGCATAAAATACCTAGGAATAAACTTAACCAAAGAGGTGAGAGACAAAAGATAGTGAAAAAGAAATTAAAGAGGATACATATAAATGGAAGGATATACCATGCTCACGGCTTGGAAGGATTAATATTGTTAAAATGTCCTTACGAAAGTGATATACAGATCCAATGCAATCCCTATGAAAATACCAGTGACATTCTTCTCATAAATAGAACAACTAATCCTAAAATTTATATAGAACCACAAAAGACCCTGCATAGTCAAAGAAACCTCGAGAAAAAACAAAGTGGGAGGTATCATGCGCCCTGGTTCTAAACTATACCACAAAGCTACAATAATCAAAACAATATGGTACTGGAATGAAAACACAGATCAATGGAATATACTAGACAGCTGTATCAACAGAACTGATTCCAACTTGAAGTTAATCCACCAGTTTAACTTCTGAGTGAATGAACCAGGATCTTTGAACCCCTCTCCTTCCTTGGGGTGGACTCAGAAATGTGTATAGAGGCTGTGGACTAATCATGGAATTTCCATCGGTCTTTCCTCTGGGCCAAGGTGTCCCTGATGTTATCTCTCTCTCAGCGCACTTTGGTGCCAGAGCCTCCCAGAACCTGGCCTCTTTGTTTCCGCTGACCACCCACACATTCCTTTCCCAGTTCATAGGTTGATTTCTGAGGGGGATAAAAACAGGTGGTCTAGTGGATAAAAATGTGGAGATATAAATGTCCTGCTGCCAGGATTGCATTTCTGTGAGTAAGTTCCCTATTAAACTCATTAATCAATAAGCTGGACCTCTCTGTCTTGTTCTTTGGTCTTTTAGCTCCTTTGCCATTTGGGGGCCTCTTTGCATATACAACCTTTTCATGCAACAAGAGTCCAGAAATAAATCCTCACTTATATGGTCAATTAATTTAAGACAAAAGACATAAGGATATATACAGTGGGGTAAAAACAGTCTCTTCAACAGGTTGGGAACACTGGACAGATGCATGTAAAAAAAATGAAATTGGACCACTTTCTTATACCATGTACAAAAATGAACTCAAAATGGATTGAAGACTTAAATGCAAGAACTGAAACCATAAAACTAGAAGAAAACATAGACAGTAAACTCTTTTACATAGATCTCAGCAATATCTTTTTGGAAATACCTCCTTTCCTCCAAAGGAAATGAGCACAAATAAACAAATGGGACTACATCAAACTAAAAACTTTCCTCTGCACAGCAAAGGAAACCACCAACAAAATAAAAAGACAATCTGCTGAATGGAAGAAGATATTCGCCAATGATACATTCAATGAGAGGCTAATGTAGAAATATATAAGGAACTCACATGACACTAAAAAAAAAAAAGAGGTCCAATTAGAAAATGGGCAGAGGACCAGAACAGACATTTCTCCGAAGAGGACACACAGATGGCCAACAGACATTAAAAATGAAAAGATGCTCAACATCACTAATCATCAGGAAAATGCAAATTAAACCCACAATGAGATACTGCCTCACAGCTATCAAAATGGATTATTATTTTTAAAAAATCAAATGCTGGTTAGGATGTAGAGAAAAAGGAGCCCTTATTCACTGCTGGTGGGATTGTAAGTTGGTACAGCCATTTTGGAAAACAGTATGAAGATTCCTCAAAAAATTAAAAATAGAGCTGCCATGAGATACAGCCATTCCACTTCTGGGTAGTCATTTGAAGAAAACAAAGACATTAATCTGGAAAGATACATGCACCCCTGTGTTCACTGCAGCATCACTTACAATAGCCAAGACATAGAAGCAGCCTCCGTGTCCACTGATGGATGGATGGATGGATGGGTAGATAAGATGGGTACAAATATACAACGTAGTACTACTCAGCAATAGAAAAGAATGAAATCTTGCCATTTGCGACATGGATGGGCCTAGAGGGTATTATGCTAAGTGAAGTAAGTCAGACAAAGAAAGACAAATACCACATATCACTTATAATGTGGAATGTAAAGACAAAACAAATGAACGAACAAACAAACACAGAGATACAGAGAATAAGCCAAAGGCGGGTTGGGGGTGAGAGGATGGATAAAAAGAAAAAAACTAAATGGACAATATTTTAAAGGAGCGACAGCTGGCATTTTGATTTTGTGCACTAGGTAGTGAGTGTTTCACCCACTAGGCACGCTGTATCTCAGTTCCAGTAGCATTAACCTGAAAGTTTGAATGGGATTAAAGCAGAATGTCATGGTTAAAATAAGGCTGCTTAATTCTGGCAGCAGGTGTGAACAATTGCAGTATTTCCTTTGTCTTCCCCCATCGACATAGATTTCTCTGGCAGAAATAATTTCAGGTTTTAAAAAGTGATTTTTAAAGCTAGCAGTTCTTCTCCGACACTCACAATGATGGGAGCCTCTACTCACCTCCCTGAAATAAATGGGGGGGGGAGAGGGCGAGTGGAACAGTTCTATTCCTCTTCCGTCTTTGTTTCTCTAAGAAGACAGTTATTGTACAGGAGAGAGCTGAAGAGAAGGGCCATATAAGGAAATGAAATAGTTTCCCCAGGACCTGAGGAGAATGAGTGCATAATAATGTATTTGCCAGAAACGTACTCTGTGTCAGACTCGTTTTGGTAAACTTGTCTCCTTTCATTGGTTCCGGGATCTCACTATGCTGTAATGCAGCCGTTTACCACCGTGAAACGCTCTGGGGCCGCCTCGTGTTGTTGGGAGAAGGCAGTATTGCTTTCTGAGTTACTGCCCTGGCGGCTCTGTAAATCAGCCCATGCTGTCACCGTGCCCTCTCTGAAGGGCACGTTGTACCCAAATGACTGCATTTCGGATTGACGCTCGCCACTCCCTGCTGCAGGACACTTCTCACCGCTTGTGTCTGTGTCCAGGTTTTTCTGTTGTTGTTCCTAAGCGTGGGCCACCCACACATTGCCACCCAGGCACTTCAGCCAGAGAAACTCTCGGGCTTCTGATCCAAACCCACCTTAACTCCAGACTTCACTTCCATTTCAAACGCTACATGGTGTCTGGCTCCCCCGCCCCCACCCCCTCCTCTTTTCCTCATTTGCTCTCGCCAGGCTCCTTGTTTCTTGAGACTTCACCCTGGCTTCTCCCCTGCCCCCACCTTTTTTTAATGCTCAGAGTTTTTCATGGCTAGTTCTTCTTTAACTTCTTTCTTTGGTCTTTTAGGCTTTCTTTCTCAAGGTTCTTATTTCACGTCTTTTACTGGAATGCCCTTGAAGAATGGAAAAACCACATTGTTGAGTATCTGCTTTGGATCATTCAAACCCAAAGCGTCAAGCAGTTCTGTGTCGTCCTGGGGAAGGTCCTGTAGGGATTGCCAGAGCCCAGAGGTTACTGCTGCGGAGTGACAAGACACACACACGAAAGAGCAGTTGATTTGATGCTGAGATGAGTGGTTAGACCAGGGACTTAATTCAGAAAATTACTGGGATGATCATAATGGGCAAAACTCTATAGTCCTGTGTAGAGAACAACAAAGGATTTAAAACGAGACACAGGCCGAGGAAGGTCCAGCACTTGAGTGCGTTTTATTTAGCTGTTCGAACGTCACTGTTTACACAGTCATGGTCTAAGTAAGTCATGATTAAGTGAACCCTTACTGGGGTTATTTCTGTCCTACCTTAAGAAGGAGAGTATTGACAGAAAAGCAAGCAGGTCCCAGGGATTATCCCGAAGGATACCTTAAAGGTTATTTATTGGCTCAGTGTAAATGGGGGGCTCTGGGTGCAAACACTACCTAAGGCACTGACCTTAGGTAAGGTACCTAAGGGCTCAGAACCTCAGTTTGCTCATCCTTGTTTTACAGCATGCCACCACCTACCTCAAAGCATTGTTTTAAAAAGGCTGTAATGAAATAATGCATGGGCAGCCCCTAGTATTTTGACATGTATTAAACTAACACAGAGAAGAATAGCTTACATTTGTTGCACACTAACTATGTGCTAGGCACGGGTCCAGGTCTGTTAGATGTATTAACGTAATCCTCATAACAACCCTATAAGATAGGTTCTTTTATTCCCATTTTACACATGAGGAAACTGAGGCCAGGGAGTAACTTGTTCAAGGCCACAAAGTTAGCAAGCAGCAGAGCCAGGAGGATATAAATCTTGACAACTTGGCTTCATTCATTGCCTGCAGTCTTACCCACCCCGCTATACTGCTCTTGGCTGTATGTTAGTTCACATTTCCATATTGCCCAAGGATGATTCATGCCCGTTTCTATGAGCATAAGGACAGCTAGTGTTCAGATCCCAGACTGTCACATTTGAAGGCAATCTTAATGTTTCTCTACCTCAACCACTCATCTGTTGAGTGCTCCATATAGCATCCCTGCCAAGTGGTCTCGAAATCTATAAACAAAGATTCAATTACGTTCAGTAAACCATACTTACTAAATTACAAAGTTAGGTAAGTAGACTAATAAATGTTGAGAAGAATTTAAAAAGAGGCTAGAGTGAAATAAAGTTTTCTGATTAATTTTATATCACCAGGAAACTCTTCTAAATAGAGCATAGTTTTCCTAAGCAATCCATGTAATGTGTTTTAGTTTAAATCAAGAACACTGTTTTTCCTTAAAAAACCAAAAACTTCTCCAATTCTTGGTTTTGCTTTTGACTTAAACTTTGTAAGAAAATAAAGAGGAAATTTGGCATTTTTCCCACTATTTAAGGCATGCTACAGACTCACAAGACAAGGAATAATTCAAAAGCCAGTTATGCCCTACCTTTACTTATATGGGTCTTTATTTTATCTTATTTCAATCATGTGATAACCCATAAAAAATTTCTCTCTCCCATTTTGCAGAAAACTAGCCCAGCTTGTCTAGCCAACATGCCCAATACCTCGCAGTAAGGGAGTGAACCAGGGCTAGATCCTCGGTCTTTACACTTCACACCGTGTGACTTTTCCACTGTTTAGCAAACCCTAGGAGGAGAATGTGTTGGTCCATTCATAAGTTGCCTTGAGTGAACGCTTACTGATTTGCCCAGTAACCAGGATGGTTGCTGTGAAGGACACAGGAGAAGCACGTGACAAGTCCTCTGCCTTCCAGGGACTGACAGTCGTGTGCATGTGTGTGCATTGAAGAGGCGTGTGTGTGTTTAACTATATACCCAGCACTCTTGTGCTAGATGCTGGGCATAGGAAGATGAATTTCTTATCCTTGAGAACTTACTGTCTAGTAGGAGGGAAGACACAGACACATAGTTACAATGTGCTGTAATACTAATATACTTACCAAAGGCCAAAATTTGTGCCAGCTATCTAAATACGTTTTCTCAGAACCTGACAACAGCTTCAATTTACAAATGAAGGTGGGGAGGTTAAGAGAGTTTAAATGATTTGCTCAAAAGTGCGATGTGTTTATTTTTATTAATAAATTTATAATGAGAAATTGGAGGAACTAGAATACTGGAATGGCTATGATTACAAACCTGCAGGAAGCTGACTGACTCCCTGTCAGATGGCTGTGTAAGCAAACATGGAGCAAAATGAATTACGTGTTTAAAATTGCCGATCCCGCACAGGGATGATCTTGCCGGGGGTTCAGGTCCGTGAAACTCTGGGCTGTGATCCGCTGCAACTGTCTTTACGTGAGGGGAGCCACACCAGTGGACTACACATTAGCCTAGAGACTAAGACTTCCTCTCCTCGGGCTGCTGTTGCAGCTGGCCTGGAGGGAGGGCCCGAATTTGCACTCCAGGCTTTCTGACTTAAAGCCTGCATTCTTTCTACTGTACCTTGTTGTTCCTCCTCTGTGAAAGGAGGTATGGACCTACTCATTGGTGTGGGCCCGGGAAAGGGATGTCTGTGACTGCCTTGGGGGTTAGGGACTCACAGAGGAGGACGTGCTTAAACTGAGGTCTTGATCATAGGAGGCTGCAAAATGGGCAAGCGAGGGGCATCCCAGACAGAAGGATCGCGACAGACAACATAAGAGGCACAAGAAAAATCATGGAGTGTTTAGGGTTACGGGCAGTTTGGTGAGAGAATAGTGGGTTACGAAGTCAAACACGTAGGCAGAGCCAGGATCACAGGGGTCTTAACTAAGTACTTTAGACTTCACGCTGTACGCAGTTGGAGGCCACTGAAGAATTTTGACATGTCAGATTTGTACAACTGAAAAAAAAAAAGAATACGAGGTTGGATTTAGTTCAGTTTTAGGCAAATGACGCCTTTGATTCCCTCGGAACCTCGGGAGAGGAGAGAATTGACTTCAAATATGGAATGAGGAGCCTTTTGCTGGGTCATCTCATGCTTGGAAACCCTCTGGCTCTTGCCTGAGCCAGGGTCCTCGTTAAACCATGGAGATGGGATTGGTTCCACAGTTCCACTACGGACACACGGAGGCCCTTCTCTGACGCACAAACACAGTCCGATTTAGACCTGGAGCTGACTGCATCTCCCTGGAATTCTCTGCGCCAGAATGACCCATAGTCCCAGCCTGGCCAACTGAATTCATCCCAGTGATGTTTATTGTACACCTATTCCATGCCAGCTGCTTCCATATACTCTGTCGCTTAATCTTAACAATCCTGCAAGGTGTAGCTATCAGCCCAGTTTTGTGAGCTGGGAATTGGCCCAGCACCACAGCTCAGGGTAGAGCTCGGGTTCGGGGGCAGACTGCGAGTGTCCTGTCGTCATCTGCTCTTGACGTTCTTTTCCACTGATGTGGGGCACAGTTCACAGTCTCGCATGTCATAATCAGGGGCATATCAGGCCCTCACTAAACCACTGTCGCACCTGGGACTATGTAATGAGACGCTTCTCCTCAAGCAGTAAGGTTTTTTTTTTTTGGTGGAAAAAGCTCACCCCTAAAATAAGGGAACAGCTGTCCCAAAGGTCCTGCACGAGGCTCCCCAACCCTTACTTAAAATTGTGCGTAACTCATGGTATGAGTTAGCCGGCTTCCCAGCCTATAAACGTTAAAAGCGGCAGAGCAGCTAGAGATAGTCACTTGTCGCTATCAGGCAAGTGGTGGCCACTGCTTGGTCTTGTAGAAAGTACTCGGACTTCAGAGTCAGCCAGGCTGGAGCTCAGTGCCGGTTGATTAACAGTGTGACTTCTAAAAAGCCAGTTAACTTGAAACTTAGCCTCGGTTGGCCCATCTGTGTGGTGGAGATGGTACTACCTCAAGGTTACCGTGCGAATCAGCGATAACAGACATACAGGGCCTAGTTCATAGCGGCTGGTCAGGCAGTAACTGTTAGGATTTTCAAAGCAGTGCTTTGGGCTCCAATCCAACCATGTGAGAAGAATGAGTTGTCGCCCTTCACTCATTTTTTCAAGTCCTCCTTATTCCAGTGTCCGCGTTATGTCACAGACAACACACTAGACCATCAGAACTGATGCGATGACAGTGAGGAGGGACTGCTAGTGGACCCAGCGTGCCAGCGGGCTTCCCTGTGCTTCTGCTCACCTGTCCCTCATGGCTCCCCTTTGATCCGCCAGCACCTGCCTCTCAGGTGGGCTGCCTGTCGCTTTGCGTGCATTCTGTACTCTCGTTTCAGCCACATTCCTACTTCAAACAGTTTAAAAGAAAGCCAGTGGTCTGAGTGGCCATTCTCTTTCCCCAAGTACAGACATCAGAGGGCGCCTTGATAAATGAGAAAAATAAACGGATCTCCCTCAGTGAAGAGGCCCCCCGCCCCCCGTGATGTATGGGGCGCTCAGGCAGCACTCACGCCTGCAGTTGGAGCCCATCTGTGTTCTCTGTTCACTGCCCGAGTACTGTCCCCTTGTGGTTTGCATCATTCCCAGACACTGGCCAACCCCAGCCCTCCCCAGTTTGCTCGGTCAATAGCTGTCTTATTTACACACACTCCCTCTCTCTTTGGACGCCAGATGTGAAGTTTCAAGACAGCAGAGGCCAGGCTGGCGAACGCTGGGACACCTGCTTGAGCAGGCAAGCCAGTCAGCTGCTGCTGCTGATGATGTTGGCCCTTTTTCATGGACAGCATGAGCGCGTCACCCCACCAAGCGCACACACGGGCAGCTGAGGGAGCCTCATAAATTATGGTTTTGTTTGTTTACTCAGGGCAGGCAGCGTGGTGTAGTGGAAAGAGCCTTGCACTTTGAAGCAGAAAACATGGGTAGAGTCCTCCCTGGTTGTGTGGTTTTGTCTTCAGAGCTCCTCTTTCTTCACGGATACGTAATATCGAGGCCGTGATACGTGATCAGTGCTGGTTGTTTACCTGCTTATTGGCCATCTCCACCTCCATGTAAGTTCGAGGAGGTCAGGGCTGTCCTGGCCGTCACTTTGTCTCCAGCGCCTATCTCCAGACAGGGCCTGGAACGTAGTAGGTGCTTGGACAATATTGAATGAATGAATGAGTGAATGAATGAATGAATGAATGAATGAAAATTCTGAAACTGCCTCTTCTACTCACTGGCCATGCGGCCACAGAAGAATCATTTCTCTTCTCTGGGCCTTAGTTTTGTCAGCTGTAAAATGAAAGCCTTAGATCTTTATCCCGGACACTCTAAGATTGTAAGATTCATTCACTTAACAAATTACCTCGTGTCTCTGTGCCGGGCACTCTGCCAAGCCCTGAAAATAGAGTCATAGACAAGTCGGAAGCAGAACCTGCCCTCGTGGAGCTTTGAAAGGGAGAGGCAACCAAATGAATCATGGTGCAAACAGGCATTTAGGACCATGGTGATAGCCGACAAGGGGTCTGCAGAGGATGTGTAGGAGGCGGGCCTAACCATGCTGGGAAGCCTGGGGCTGTGGTGAGGATCTTGTCGTTCTCGAGGCAAAGGGCGGCCAGGGAAGACAGTTCTGATCATTATGGAGAGCTCACTAGCGCAGGCACGGGGGAGAGCGGGAGCCCCCCTTCCATGCCTGTCTGAGGGAGACCGCCCAGATATTACCCCCTTTTGTAGCTGCGGAAACAGGCCCGGGGAGGTCAGGTGACTCACCACAACCACCGCACGAGTTGGCGGTGGAGCTTGCTCTTTGCAATTTTAGCCCACTCCTTTCAATACCACCTTACAGAATGAGAGGTGTTTCCCTCTTACAACCTCCAGATGCCTACATTTTGGAGCTGAGTACCTTGTAAAACACAATTCCCATTTGAAAATTGAATGTCTTGTAAGCAACTTTGAAGCAAGTCTGAGAAAGACAAATTTCTCCTGAGCATCTGCTTGCACTTTGGGCAGCTACAACCAAACCTTTGACGTATTTGAAATTATCCTTAGGATAGATTCCTAGGAACAGAATCACTTTGTCAAAGGATACGCATTTTTAGAGACTCTTGGTATGTATTGCCAAACTGCCCTCCCTAAAGTCGTACCAATTTTGATGTTTATCATCAGGACATAAAGTCATAAAGTCATCAGTAAGAATGACTTCCTTGCTGCTTCAGATAACAGGGACCAAGCTAATTTAACTTAAGCAAAATTGAATAAAGCTGAGTTTCCGGCATACTGATTTTGTTCATTTAGAGACGGGAAATACAACTAGGCTTTGACAGTTTTAATTGAGGAGGGAAGAGGAAGCTACAGCCATAGTACCCATGTGTCGCAGAAAGCTCTCTGAGGCCTCCGAGGAAGCCAAGGGGTGCCTCACACGTGGTCTGGTCGCTCAATGGCGGGGAGGCACTTGTGTGCCGCTGCTGCTGCTCAGGGCTCAGTGAGGCTCCTGGAGACGCAAGCAGGTCTAAGAAGCTGCTAGAACTCTGCATCTGGGGCCTTTAAAAGTACTGAGAAGGAAGAAAAGTCTGCGGCAGAAGCTGCTCTGTGGGGAGAGCAGCAGTGAGCCACCACCGCCGGCAGAATCGGGAGGGCCAGCGTGGGCTTGTTATCTCAGCAAGTGGGGACACGACGCAGGCCCAAGAGTCGGGGAGCGGGGTGCCTGGTGTGCTGGGCCCGGATCTGCAGCGTCCCCAGTGTCTTGCACAGAACAGGCTGCTGCAGGTAAGTTTTAGAGCCAAGTGAGCTTTCAGGAATTTGCTAATAATTCAACACATATTTAATGTGCTAGACAGTGGAAATAGAGTAGAAATTGGGATAACAGGGTTCATGCCCCCACAGGGCTTACAGTCTAGTGAGGGTTGACGATAGGTAATAAGCAATTGCCATTTATCAAGAGCAGGGCCATGGGCGAAGCACAGGGAACCATGAAAGCATGCAGCAGGGAGCCCCATGCCCAGGGAGCCCCATGGCAGACATGGTTAGGCTACAAGGTACGTTCTGATGAGGACAGAGACAGTATATTCCCTGTGCACTGCTGTATCCCAGGACCTGCTACATGACAGGTCCTCCGTAAACATTTGATGACTGGATGAACACAAGAATGAATAAAGTGATGTCTACATTGGTAAGCCAAGTTGAGGTTAAGGATAATGTTCCAAGGAGAGATAAAGGCAGCGTGAAGGACTGGATGGATTAGGAAAGTAGTTTGATGTGGCTAAAACAAAGACAAGGAAGCTCAGAGTGGCGGAATTCAAGGCTGAGGAGGTAAAAGGAGGTCAGGTCATGGAGGGTCTTATAAGCCATAGTTAGGAGTTTGGATTTTTTTTAAGGGAAATAGTGCCTAGTTATTTAGCTAGGAAGTGATATACTCAGATGACAGAGATAATAACAGTGGCTAGTTATTACATGCCAGTCACATACCAGAGACTTTACACATAGTATCTCTTAATTTAAAAGCCCTGAAAGGTATATATCATTCTCCATGTTATACATAAAGGTACGTGGCCTATCAAAGGTCAAATAACACATCCCGGATGGAACCCCAGGCCTGTCTGACTGCAAAGCCCGTGCACGCTTTCCACCGCCTCCCACTGCCCCTGTTGTTCTCGGTGCTCTTTCGTTGTTACTGACAATGTCCCTCACCTGGTCCTTGGCTGAAGAACATTCTTTAGCCACACATGTCAGTAGCTTCTTAGGACAGCCCAGAGCTGTGCCGCTGCTGTTGAGTTTTTGTTGTGTAGAATGGCAAGAGCTGGTGGCCTCAGGTATGATGCGTCACCTGGCTGTGTCGCTCTCCTGTTAGCCTTTCCATCACATCTGCCCGGTACACATCTTAACACACGTAACATGACCATTCAAACAATGGCCATTCGGGAGCTTCTGCAGATGCTCCCGGCACTATCAGAAGTTCACAGGTATTATTTCTTTTCATCTAGCAGCAACGTGTTGAAGTAGCTATCACTAGTCAGATTCTGCCATGAAAGAATTGATGCTGAGAGAGGTGAAATGACTTGCTGAAGATCACTCAGTTAAAAATTTATAGAGGGATATCTACTTCTGGTCAGGCAGAGGGACCAGCACGGAGTTAGCCCTCCCACCATAAACAACTGTTAACACTGATACAATATATGATATAATTGTTCTTAAACATTGCACAACAGGGAGAAGAGGAATATGTTCTCTAATAGAAAGGATACAGATGCAATGTGTCTTATTGTCACCTAATTTGGAGGCATTTGCTAGACCTGGATGCAGAGAAGGGGAAGCCAAACAGAACATTTACTAAGTTGAGGAGACAAATCAGAGGTCGGGATTATGGAGGTTGCTGAAATTTGCAGGGCAGGGTTTCAGAGAGAATGGAGCTGCACGGAAAAGGAGCTCCAGAAACAACTAGAGGAGTCCCCTGCACAGTCACAGGAAGACACTCCGTAAGGCCAGGCAGAGAAGAACTAAAGGTAAATATGTACGACCCATGGACATGAACTAAGGGGGGGATGCTGGAGGGTTGGGGGGTGCAGGGTGGAGGGGGCGTAAAGGGGGAAAAATTGGGAAAACTACTAGCATAATCAATAAAATATACTTTAAAATAATAAAACAAAAAATAAGAAATAAAATTAAAAAATTGAATTTCATGCCTGGGGGGGTTGAAAAGTAAAAAAAAAGTAAAAAGTAAATAATGGGTTGGCCAAAAAGTCCATTATATTTTTTTTCTTGTACGATGTCTGTATTAGTGTTTATTCGTCTTTTTATTAAATTTTTTAAAAGATTTTATTTATTTATTCTTAGAGAGGGAAGGGGTCAGAAAGAGAGGGAGAGATTCATCAGTGTGTGGTTGCCTCTTGCACACCCCCTACTGGCCTGCAACCCATGTGCCCTAGACTGGGAATGTAAGTGGTGACACTTTGGTTCGCAGGCTGGCCCTCAATCCACTGAGCCACACCAGCCAGGGCTATTTGTCTTTAGCTTCATTCGAAACAATTTTGTTAGATTGTATTATGACAGCTGCCATATCAACATGCATTAAAAAAAACACTTATCAAAATTTGGTGAATTTTTGTACAGCCATTTTCATATTGAAGATGGAAGAAGATACACAACATCTTTGGCGTATTATACTATCTTATTTCAAGAAAGGTAAAAACGCAACTGAAATGCAGAAAAAGATTTGTGCAGTGTGTGGAGAAGGTGCTGTGACTGATTGAACATGTCAGCTGTGATCTGCGAAGTTTCTTGGTAGTATCGACATTTGGACCAAACAATTCTTTGCGGTGCGGCTGCCTTATGCATTGGAAGATGTTTAGCAGCAGCCTGGCCTCTACCCACTAGAAGCCAATAGTGGGAGATGGCCGACATACTCAAAATATCCAAATCAATAAAGTTATTGGTGAAAATGAAAAACGGTCTTATTTTACAGAAAAAACAAAACAGACTTTTTGGCCAAAGCAATATATCAACTGATCTTTGACAAAGAAGCAAAAGGTAATACAGTGGAACAAAGATAGTCCTTTCAACAAATGGTGCAGGAACAACTGTGCGTTCACACACACACGTACATAACAGACCTTACCCTGCTTACAAAAATTAACTCAGTATGGATCATAGACCAAAATATGAAGCACAAAACTATAAAACTCCTACAAGCAAATACAGGAGAGAATCCAGATGACTATGGGTGCTGACCATGACTTCTTAGATACAACAGCAAGAACACGATCCTGCCCCGGCTGGTGTGGCTCAGTGAAGTGAGCGCTGGCCTGTGAGATGAATGGTTGCCAGTTCGATTCCCAGCCAGGGCACATGCCTGGGATGTGGGCCAGGTCCCTGGTTGGGGCTGTGCGAGAGGCAACCAATCCATGTTTCTCTCACACATCAATGTTTCTCTCCCTCCCTTCTGTTCTCTCTAAAAAATAAATAAAAATTTTTTATTTTTAATCTTTAAAAAACCATGATCCATGAAAGAAGGAATTGATAAGCTAGACTTTATTAAAATTAAAACTTTCTTGTCTGTGAAAGATACTCTTAAGGGAATGAAAAGCAATGAACAGACTGAGAGAGAAGTTGCTGTATCTGATAAGACTGTTACCTGAAATACACAAAGAACCCTTAAACTCAGTAATAAGAGAACAAACAACCCAATTGAAAAATGAGCAGCCCTGGCTGGTGTGGCTCAGTGGATTGAGTGCCAGCCTGCAAACCAAGAGGTCACTGGTTCGATTCCCAGTCAGGGCACATGCCTGGGTTGCAGGCCAGGTCCCCAGCAGGTGGCAGGTGAGAGGCAACCACACATTGATGTATCTCTCCCTGTCTTTCTCCCTCCCTTACTCTAAAAGTAAAATAAATAAAAATCTTTTTAAAAAATGGGCAAAAGATTTAAAAAGACAAGTCACCAAAGAAGACAGTTAAGTCCTCACTTAACATCATCAATAGGTTCTAGAAAACACTAAGTAAAACAATGTATAATGAAACCAATTTACCATAGACTAATTGATATAAATAAGAATTCAGTTCCTATGGCATAGGTCTAGTCACAAAAACATCACCAAACTTCCAAAGACCCAAAGCACTTCTAATATTAAATATACAAATAAATATGAGCTATACATCCATTTAAGAAAGATGAACAAAAACAAGTATGATAATTCTTTTCCAATCCACTATTCCAGTCCAGGGCTGCGGGTGGTTGGAGCCTGTCCCAGCAGCTCGGCAGCCAACCCTGGACAGAATGCCCTTCCATGGCAGGGCCACTCACAAACACACCCACCCACCCAGACAGGGACAATGTAGACGTGCCAATTAATCTCACGTGAGTATCTTTGGGATGTGGGAGGGAAGGGGAATAACAGAGATGCAGACGTGGGGAGAATGTGCAAACTCCACACAGACAGTAGCCCCGGCCAGGAATTTCTCTTTCTCATTAACATTATAACAAAATGATGAACAAAATGATGTTATTCAAGGGCCTGCTGTATACACATGACAAACATGAAGAGGGCTCTGCATTATATATTATTTGGAAGTTACAGATTAAAACAACAAGGAGATACCACTATACATCTATTAGGCCAAAATCCAAAACACCGACACCACCAAATGCTGGCAAGGATGTGGAGCAAAAGGAAGTCTCGTACTGGGGCGGAAATGCGGAGTGGTATGACCACTTTTGAAGACAGTCTGGTAGTTTCTTACAAACTACACAGTTTTACTCTATGATCCAGTGATTGTGCTTTTTGATATTTATACAAATGAGTTGAAAACTTAGGTCTGCGTACAAAAATCTTGTGTCCACACAAAAACCTATGCGTGGATTTTTAAGGCAGCTTTATTCGTACGTGAAGTAAAAGCTAACAGAACTGCAAATAGATACACTCACGATTTAGAAGGATATAGAATGACGGGGGCTGGACTTCTGGAACGTCAGAGTGAGGAGTTCAGGAAATCCTCATAAAAAAACAAAAATCAAAAAACCAAAACGCTAAAACTGGACAAAATTGTTAAAACTAGAAGTGATCGAAGACTTACAACAATTTGAAAAGCATTTATTCATGAAAACTACCGAATATCCTGTAAGGACGGTGGGGTTCTGTGAGATCTTAGCCTGTAGCTGCCCCTAACCCTCCCCCGCCCCCGCCCCCACCCCAGTCACCACGGTAACTGTTCTATACACAGTGGCAAGCCTTGAACAACTGCAGCTGTGCTTCCAAAGGGGATCACTTTATTTGGAGCACAGCTTAAACAATGTCATGCCCAGGGGCATTAAAAGAAAACAGTAGCAATCTCAGTAACAAAACAAAACAAAAAAAATAGGGAAGGCCAACAACCCAGCTAGCTCAACAGGTTGAGGTCCTGTGGGGGGAAGAAAAAGGGACCAGAAAACTTTTTGAAAGATTTTTACTTATTTGTTTTTAGAGACAGGGGAAGGGAGGGAGAAAGAGAGGGAGGAAAACATCGATAGGTTGCTTCTTCTACGTGCCCTGTCCAGGGACCGAACCCGCAACCCAGGCACATGCCCTGACTGGGAATCAAATGGGCAACCTTACGCTTTGCAGAACAACGCTCAACCACCTGAGCCACACCAGGCAGGGTGAGACCAGAAATTTAACCGAGATGTACAGGGAATAAGACAGCCATGGTAGGCCTCGATAAGCTCCCACATCTCTGGCAAAGCACATGGACAAGAGGGACCAATCAGTGCCCTTGTTCCTGGTGCTGTTCCTGGTGAAACTTGCAGTCATGCACACGGGTAAAGGGAACATGAGAGTGCCCAGCCGAAAGTAAAAGCTGGGGCGGACTTGTAAATTACCTAAATGTTGAATGCACAGTCTAACCCGCGCAAAGATCTATCACAGCGCCATTGAAGAAGGTGGAAGTGTCATGGGCCCCATGTGTTTAAGCATAACTTCTGAACACTTATTGACGGCTGCTTAGCAATGCTGACCGATGACCAAGGCAATGACCAATGACCAAGGTCAGCAGATTGCTGACCAAGGCAGTCTCTAGAAGAAAGGCTTAAAAATAAAGACCAGAATTAAAGGGAAAAAAAGACATCAGTGGTTACATACACACTGCAGGCTCCACAAACTTAGTTCAGGCAAGTTACTAAACAAGCCAAAGCAACACCAACCCCTAGGGGGGAAATGTCAGATACCAGAATTGCTAGAATGTATTATCTAACAAAACCAAAAAACAAGACATGCAAAGAAATGGAAGTGGAATCCATATTCGGTAAAAAAGCAGTGACTACAATAATAGACAAGACTTGAAAAACTGTATCAACCAATCTGACCTGATTGGCATTTACAGAACACTACACTCATCTTCAGAATACCTCTTCTTTTCCAGTGCACATGGAAGAGAAACGATGTGTATTTTTATAAGATTCAATACTTATTCTTGATAAGAAGGAAAAAACCCAACTATCCCAAAACTAAAAATAGAACAGAACATCCTCAATACAGCAGAATCTATAAAAACCTATGCTAAATAGGATACTCTGGGCGAAATATTCACCTTCCCACTAAATTTAGAAATGAGGCAATATCTGCTCTCATGAATTTACTCAATATTATATTATTTACAATTCCAGCCAATGAAATAAGACAATAAAATTAAGTACAAGGCATATAAATTGAAAAAGAAGTAAAATTGTTTTTATTTTCAAAGAACATCATCATATACATAGAAAAACTTAAGAAAGCTATAAAGAGCCTCCTGAAGCCAATGAATGAGTGTAGTAAAGTGGCAGAATTCCAAGTCAATATGCAAGAATCAAATGTATGTAGCTCTGGCCAGTGTGGCTTCAGTAGAGTGAGCACCGGCCTACAAACCAAAGGGTTGCTGGTTTGAGTCCCAGTCAGGGCACATGCCGGGGCTGTGGGCCAGGTCCCCATTAAGGGGCGCTCCAGAGGCAACCACACATTGATGTTTCTCTCCTCTCTAAAAATAATTAAATAAATAAAATCTTTTAAAAAATGGGCAAAAGATATGAATAGACTCTGTACAAGGGAAGATATATTGTACAAATGCCCAGTAAATACTGAACATGTGTTTAGTATCATTCTTCATCCAAAAATATAAATGAAAACAAGTCTGAGATACCACGTTTCCACTGGAATGGCTAAATTTAAAAAGACTGCCAACACCTAACTCGGTGAGGATGTGGAGTAAGCAAAACACATTGCTGGTGGGGGTGTGAAGTGTAGCGATGCAACCACCTTGGGAATTAGTCTGGGACTTTCTCATAAAGTTAGCGTGTACCTACCAAATGACCCAGCAATTCCACCTGCGAGCACACGTCCATATAAAGATGTGTACACTAATGTTCATAGCAGCTTTATTCCCAAACTGAAAACAGCCCAAACATCTAACAACAGGTGAATGGATAAGCAAATTCCCTTGTATTCATCTAATGGAATACAACCCAGCAATAAAAAGAAATGAACTCTACCAAACATTGAAAGAAAATTTACTGTCAATTCTTCACAAACTCTTCCACAAATTAGAAGAGGAGAAAACACTTTTCAACTCATTTTATGAGGTTACTGTTACCTTGATACCAGCCAAACACTTCAGAAGAAAAGAAACTACAGACTAATATCTCTTGTGAATATAGATGCAAAAATCCTCGACTCGATACTAACAAACTGAATCCAGCAACACATAAAAAGGATGATACGCCATGGCCAAGCGATATTTATTCTTAGGAATGTAAAATTGGTTTAACTTTTGAAAATTAATTCATGTAATACACTTAATGAATAGAATAAAGGACAAAACCACATGATTATCTCATTAGAGTCGGAAAAAGCATTTGACAAAATTCAACACTGTTTTATGATTTTTAAAAACCCACTCAAAAAATTAAGAACAGAAGGAAACTTTCTCAACCTGATAAAAGACATCTGTGAGAACCCACAGCTAACATCATACTTAATGGTAAAACACTGAAAGCTCTCCCCACAGTCAAGAACAAGACAAGGATGTAAGCTTTCACCACTTCCGGTTCCCGTTGCACTGGAAGTTCTAGCTGGGCAGTTAGTCAAGAAATAGTAATAAAAGGGACCTATGTCGGAAAGGAAGAAGTAAAACTCTCTACATAGTCAGATGACATGATCTATATAGAACATCCTAAGGAATCAACTTTTTAAAAAACAGACCTAACAAACAAGTTCAGAAAGATTTCAAGATACAAGATCGATATACAAAATCCAATTATATTTTTATAAACTTTCAATGAACAATCTGAAAATGAAATTAGAAAAACAATTCCACTTAGAACAGTACCAAAAAGAACAAAAATACTCAGAAATAAACTTAACAAAAATACAGCATCTATATTCTGAAACCCACAAAACATTGTTGAAAAAATTAAAGACAAATGGAAGTATCTTATGTAATGAATCAAAAAACTTAATACTGTTGTAATGGCAATAGCCCCTACATTAATCTACAGAGTCAGTGCAATCTCTATCAAAATCCCAACTGGTACCAGAGGGAAGCACAGATTTAAGAGTCATTGGCTTAGAGGTGATGGTCAAGTTCACCGAGGGAAAAAGTTCAGAAATGAAAAGAGCATAGTTGGGGCCAGCTGAGCCTTCTGCCCTTTCTTGTTCTTGGAAGAGGGTGTCTGAGACCCTGGGCACTGAAGTGACATGAGGGGTGTTTGGTGCAGGGGGAAGAACCCAGGCCTTGAGTCAGTGCATCCAGGTTCTTTGCTTCGTGACCTTGGACAACCGACCTTAGTGAGTGGGGCTCGCTTTCCTCACCTGTGATCAGGGACGTTAATGCCGGCCGTCTCTCCCTCCCACACCGTTGCATGAACAAAAGGGAGAATGCATAAGGAAGTGCTTTGTAAACTGTGAAGACTCATCCCATGTAAGGTATTATTACCACTGCAGTGGGAAATGCAGAAGGCCAATAAAGTGGATTTGGTTGCAGTAAGCACAGGGGTTACTTTCTGTTTCTTAAAAGAAAAAAAGAAAACCCAGCAGCAGCAAGTACTGCCAGGTGCACAGCGCAGTTTTTCCAACTTTGAAAAGCAAATAACAGCGAGGGGCCAACTGGCTCATCCCAGGAGGCCTGTCTTCACCAATTGACTCTGAAATCATGACCCAGGGAATGGCTGCAGGCACGAGCCCAGTACAGCAGGCCCTGTCCTGGTGGAGTGGGACCCAGGGGGTGCAGGGCCAGCGGAGGCTGTCCACATGGCTGGACACCTGGTCTGTGGGCCCCTGCAGCTTGGAGCTTCCTTCAGCCACCCGCACCCCCAGCCAGATGCACTCCATTGAGTCCCAGATGGCCCATGAAGGGTGCTTCCCAGCCCCCGGGCCATGTTCAGAGTATCACCTCAGGGTTAGGCAGAGGAGTGACCGTGCCTTCACCACAAAATAGGCCAGGCTGGGTTTCTATGGCTCCCCAGGTGGCCGGCCTCATTAGACGTGAGGGCCACACTGGGTCTGCCAAAACTGTGGGACAAGGTCCAGCGCAGGAGGCTCGGGGAAGCTGCTTCTAGTTCTTTCCAGGCCCAGAGTCACATCCCCTTAATGCCTGGCTGCCCCTGCAATGTGAGCCCCCGCAATGTGTGTGCCAGCCTGGAGACAGTCCTTTCAAATGGCACTTTGAGGCAGCCACACTCTTCTCAAACCTTCCTGGCCAGGACAAGAGAGGACCTTAGTGACCCTCTGCCCAGCCCACCCACCCCATTCTCAGTTGAAGAACCTCAGGCCGGAGAGGCAGGAACTGATGGAAAGGTCAGGTCAGGGGAGCTTCTCTAAGGCCGAACGATGGCACTGAGAGCAGAAGTCAGCCTCCCAGCTGTCCACCTCTCCCCTCCCTCCTTTCCCCATTACTGGTATTTTCCAGTCTCTGGCCCTTGGGGCCACGGCCCTCTCACCTCTCTCTGAGCTTCCTGGCCAGTCCTGTCGCCTGAGGTCTCCACCTGAGGCTAAGATTCTGCTCCTCGTCTGCCCTGCGCTGGCTGGCTCTCGGCTGCCCTGAGCTGCCTCGAGCTGCCCAGAGCCTCTTCCTGGGTAGTAGGCTCTCCCTGGGCAGTAGGGCTGGGGCGTGGGGGCTGGGGGAGAGGAAGGCGAGGTCAGGCGATGCAACACCAGGTCCAGTTCTGCCACTAATGAGTATGAGCGGGCATAGAAAGAATGCCACCTTTTGAAAAACGACACTTCCATTGAGACCCTGTGGTGGAGCTTCTCCTGCCCCCCCCTTATGCCATTTCCCGGAGCATTTGTTTTTCCCTTCAACATTCATCCTTCACTCCCTGACACCTCTCAGTGCTCTGCACAGGTCAGGGCACCAGGACACAGAGCACTCACCAGCTCAGTACCGCCCTTGGCGTACGCAGTCGGTGGAGGAGACAGCAGAACGGGCGTTTGCAACCAGTGTGGCTGGCGGATGATAGAGGGAAGCACAGGACCCAGAGGATGCCCCCTCTACCCCAGCCTAGGCCCGGCAGAGAAGGCCTGGAGCTCGAACAGAGCTCGAGGAGCATTTCCTAGGCAAACAAGGTGGGGACAAGGATCCAGGGAAGCCCACACTAAAGGGAGAAGGGAAGAGGGATGACAGACTCAGAAAACAGTGGTAGACTGGCTGGCTTAAACCGCAGGCTGTGCAGGGGTGAGAGTGGATAAGGCTGAGGGGTCAGCAGAGGCCCCATGGGAAGGGTGCCGAAGGTGAGTCCGATGTGAGTTTTTCACCACCACCAAGCAATGAACTCAATTCTGGTACTATAATAGCTTCAGATCCCACAAGGGAAGGGCCCAGTCTCACAAGACTGCCTCCACCAGGGCTTCTGACCGATGGCTCTGCAGGCACATCTCGGAGACAGTGCGGGCTTGCTTCCCGACCACCGCAGTAAAGGCAGTCGTAATCTTTTTGCTGGCACAGGGTCTTGCCTTCAATCTGTAGAAACGCATCACCTGCACAGCACAATAAAGCGAACTCCAGGAAATGAGGTATGTTTGTGAATAAACTGGGGTGGTGGGGGGGAAGCCCCATGGCCTCCTCCTCAGGTTCAATTAATTTGCTAGAGCAGCTCACAGAACTCAGAGAAACATGTACTTACATTTACCTCTTTATTATAAAGGATACAGATGAATAGGCAGATAAAGAGGTTCCAAGAGAGATGTCCAGTCCAACCCTCCTTTTTCCCTCCTGACCTCCTGAGGGGTGCCAGGCAGGTCCAATGAGCCCACAATTTTTGTGGACTACCAGGCCTAGTATCTGTTTCCTTACGGAGCACCAGCCTTCCCATTCAGACATGAAACTTTCTAAATGACGAACGCGTGGGCCCCATCCAACCTTACTAAGTCATCCTTTCATCCCACAAATACTTGTTGAGCCCACACGGCATGCTGCACACAGTTCTAGGGGGCAGGGACGCAAAGCCCCTGCCCTGCTCTCATGGAGCTCACACTCAGAACCTCTGGGACCCAGACATCTGTACTAGAAAAGCTCCGTTGCCCTGGCTGCTGTGGCTCAGTGGGTTGAGCGTCATCCCGCGGATAGAGGGGTCGCCAGTTTGGCTCCTGGTCCAAGCACGAGCCTGGGCTGAAGGCTCGGTCCAAGAGGAGGCCAATCCATGTTTCACACACCAATGTTTCTCTCCCTCTCTTTCTCTCTCCCTTCCTCTCTCTCTAAAAATAAATAAATAAAATCTTTTGAAAAAAGCTCCCCTGGTGATTCTAAAGCCCAGTGTTATGGGCTGTATTCTATCCCCCTCAAAATTCATATGTTACAGTTCTTTCGACCCCTGCTCCCCTCACCCCCAGAACTCAGAATATGACAGTATTTGAAGACACAGTCTTTAAAAAGGTAATTAAATGAGGATATTGGGGTGGGCCTAATCCAATATGACTGGTGTTGTAAGAAGAAGAGATTAGGACACGGACCCAGAGGAGAGACCAGTGGAGACACGTGGAGAAGGCGGCCGTCTACGAGCCAAGTGAGACGCTCTCAGAAGAAACCAATCCTGCCAACACCTTGATCTTAGGCTTCTGTCCTCCAGAACTGTGAGAAAATAAATTTCTGTAGTTTAAGCCACCCAGTCTATGGTACTAACTCACCCGTCCTCACCCAGGAATGACTACTTAAACGAACTGGCCAAGCCCTGACCGGTGTAGCTCAGTGTGTTGGGCGTCATCCCATAGGCTGAAAGGTTGCTGGTTCGATTCCTGGTTGGGGCACATGCCTGGGTTGCAGGCCAGGTTTCCGGCTGGGGACATGCCAGAGGCAACCGATTGATATTTCTCTCCCTCTCCCTCCCTTCCTCCCTCTCTAAAACTAAAATAACATAAAATAAAAAATTGGCCAAGGATGCAGAATGCAAAGGGAAGCGCATCTGGTCAGTAACTCCAAGTCTCCAGATACCTCTATAGGTTTGACCCTGACAGAAGCCAGTTAGTTTCACACGGTTCATCAATGCACGAGCTCCTGGACATGCTGCCCGGAGAGACCCAGAATGGGCAAGGACCTGGCCTGAGGTCACACAGCATGGTGGGTGGCATCTGAGCTGAAGTCTCACCCCCTTCTGGTCCCAGCTGCTCTCTGCTCCACCCTCGGCATCTTGCCCAAACCTGCTGCCACCCACCCTGCTTTCCCACCCTCCCCTCCCCACCTCTCTGCCTCTGCCTCAGGCCGGGAGCATGGTTTCAGAATGATGAAACCAGCTCCTGAGGTCACGCCGGCCTCTTCACAGTGGTTATAATTTTGCATGGGTCCCATCCCCACCCTCACCACCTCGCCCCAGTAGGCTGGGGAAGCTGCCAGGCCTTTGGCACATGTCTGGGGGGAATGTGACAATGAGACCAGACAATGTCAGTTCAAGACAGGTCGAGAGGACTTACACATGACGGGCCATCTCCTGACCCAGCGCTGGTCTCAGGGACACACGGACCGATAATGTGACCTTCTGCTCACGACATGCCTTCGCCTATCAGCCCCCTTAATCCTCACAGCATCCTCGTTACACTCAGGCTTTCCATTCAGCCAAAGTGCCTGTACCTCCGTGCCCACGCTGTGCTGATTTACATCTCTGGGTCCTGCTTCGGCTGTGTCCTCTGCTTTCACTGTTCTTTCCTTTTCCCTGTCCTCCTTGTCTGCTTTCCCTGGCAAATCCCACTCATCCTTTAAGGCCCAGCTCTGGTTCACCTTTTCCAGGAAGCCTTCCCTGGCCACCCCCCACCCCCACCCCCAGCATGTGGTCCAACTTCTCTCTGTACACTCATAATAATCTATTTGTGTGTTCATCACATTGAATTTAAATGGCCTGCTTACATGTCTGTCTGTTTTCCTATCCAGAATAGAAGCTTCCCAAGAACAGGGATGGGGTTTGGACTAGGCCTCATTCACACTGGTGTTCCAGCCTCCAGCACAGAGCTGGCATTGAATGAGTTACTGAATGTTGGACAAGCCTCCCCACTCCCAAAAAAGAGAGGTGGGGTGGGGAGTGGTAGCTCCTGTTTTAGGGAGAGAAAAACCAAGGCCCAGGAGGATTTGCCTGGCTGTTCAAGGCCCCTGGGCGAGTCAGTATCAGAGCAGGAGCTAGAATCCAGCTCTCCCAGGGCTTAGGCTAGTTCTTTATACCCCAAGGAGAGCATCCATGGAGTGGTGAGCTAACAAGCCCACTGGGCCATACTGGCTGTATTAGGTTCCTGTTGCTGCTGTGACAAATCACCACGAACTTAGTGGCTTAAAACAATACATATTTATTATCTTCCAGTCCTGGAGGTCAGAAGCTCAAAATGCATTTCACTAGGCAGAAATCAAGGCATTAGCAGGTCTGAAATTCCTGTCGGGAGGCTTTAGGAAAGGACCATTTTCTTACTCTTTCCAGCTTCCAGAAGCTGCCTGTGTTCCTCGGCTCATGGTCCCCTTGGCTGGTCAAGTCTTTCTTAGATGGGACCACTCTGTCACTCCCTCTTCTCTTCCCTCTTCAGTTTACTAAGATTCTAG
The DNA here is from genome assembly GCF_022682495.2 of Desmodus rotundus. Classification (NCBI taxonomy): domain Eukaryota; kingdom Metazoa; phylum Chordata; class Mammalia; order Chiroptera; family Phyllostomidae; genus Desmodus; species Desmodus rotundus. Next base: position 48,014,522 of record NC_071391.1, read on the forward strand.
GATTACATTGGGATCACCCGCCTAATCCAGGATAATCTGCCCCTCTCAAGGTCAGCTGATCTGCAACCTAAATTCCTTTTGCCACGTGATCTCACGTGTCCTCAGGTTCCGGGGGTTAGGAAGTGGCTATCTTCTGGGGGGAGAGACAGCATTCTGCCAGCGACACTAGTGAGCACAGAGGCAATGGGGCTGTGGAGCGACCAGGCTTTGCAGTGTGCCCAGAGCTCGCCTGGCTCAACCCCGTCCTCCCGAGGTAGTTGCTGATAGCACCCCTTTCGTGCTCACAGGTATTCTGGCTTGAAGGACAGATTACATGGTTCCCCTCGTCACAGACTATTCAAGCAGGAAATCTAAGCTTACCATTTTGCAGATGAGGAAACTGAGGTACCAAGAGGGGAAGGGACTTGCCCTCCTTGTCACACGGGTGGTGAAGGTTGAGACTAGAATCCTGATCGTTTGCCAGGAGGAGACAGTGAGCTTGGTGCCCAATTCAGGCTGCAGTTTCTTTCATTAAGTCAAAGAGTCTTCCTGGAGGACGGCGGCAGGCAGACGCCCGTGGTGATGGCAATGAAGGTAATGATGTTGATGGCGGCTGATGAACTATTTCCTATGTTCCGGGCACTGTTCATTGATGCCAAATGCTTTGTAGTATTATCCATCTCATGGGGTCCTCACAACGTCTTGGGTCATTTTACAAACAGGGAAACAGATTTAAAGTAATTAGAGGCCAACCAGTAGGCACTGAAGCTAAGTTTCAAACCCATTTCTGTCTTGTTACCAACCTCCACTTGCAGAGTTACGGAGCTTGGGAAACTAAGAGGACTGGCAGCTCGGCTTCGAGAAGTAGCAGCTTTAGGGGAGAGATGGGGGGGACGGGGTGCTGCTGACTGGCTGAGCCCACGACCCTCCGAGCACAAGCAGAGGAGGGTGAGGTGGCTCCAACAGTCGTGTTTAATTTCCACTGGAGATTAAAATTCCGATCACAGATGGAGGAGTTTTATCTATTTATTTAAAAATGTTTAGTTAGTTTTTCCGTATCTGCTCAACGTAGGACGTTTGGAAAATACCAGAAGTGAAAAGAAGATAACAATCGTGAGAACTCTGTACTCCCAAAGAACCCTTGTTAAGGTGTGGCCAATTTGCTTATAAGAAATTGTTTTAATAAAATATTTCAGCATCTGAAAAAGTATAAAAATAACATCAGCGTCCATGTACCTAGCCCTCCCTCCAGTTTAAGACCTAACCTGCTACATGCGTAACTGAAGTCTGTGATGTACCTGTTCCCCACTGTATTTCCTCCCGCCCGACAAGACCGCCTGTGCTCTTCCCTGTGCCTACCGCTTCTGCTTGGTTGACTCACTGTGATTTTACCATTTTGTACCAGAAGAGCTCAGGAGATACAGCAGAGGGTACCCAACACTCCCATAGTCAATGGCTCCAAACGTTTTTCTTTTCAAAAAGAGAAAGCAGCTTCAGCCTGACTCTTCCTTCACACATCTGGCTCTTGGTAGCCCAGGGATGTCACTCCACCCGTGGCGGCTCCTGCCCCAGGTCTGCAGTGGTGGTGCTGGTCCAGGGCCCCTCCCCACCTGCCATGTCTGACCTGTGCGCTCCCCATTCTCCCTCTCTGGCTCGGTCTCCCCACTTTCTCCCATTTCAGCCTCACTGCCAGTCCCTTCTCTGTCATCCCCGTCTCCTTGCTGGGCCACCTGTCCTCATCTAGGTCCCTGGCCCCCTCTATGTGGTGCTCAGCCAGGCCAAGCAGCTGCCTGGGTGGAGAGCTCTGCTTCCTGCCCGGGGCCCTCCCTGCTGCCCAAGGCTTACAAGCTCTCCCCATCTTCCCTGCTGATGCCCAGAATTCCTCCGTTTCAGCTAACTCCTCGGTTATCAGGGCTGGAAGCACACTTAGAGACTGTCTACCCCACCCCACGTCCAACCCCTCATTTTACAGCTGAGGAAATAGGCTGAGAGAGGATAACTAAGCTGCCTGACATCACTCAGCAGAGTGGCCAACGGAGCAGAACCAGAATCCAGGGGTCCTGCCTCTTATTTCAGTGCTCTTGAGACCCCTTCACTGGGGAGCACCCACCTGAAGCCCGCTTCCAGAGGGCTGGTGTGTTGTGTGTTGGGTGGGTTGGTGGGGTTTTGGTTGCTGCCACGTCCTCTCTAGAGCAAGGGAGCGCCTGCAGCTGGGGCATGAGGGTGCGAATGAAGGCCTGGCAGCTGTGTCCTTTCAGGAGAAGAGTGTCAGAGGGGCCGAGGTCTCAGAGAGCATCCAAAGCCCACTCCTTCCAGGCGGGAGGAAGGTAGGTCTCAGAGAGACTGGGCTTTGACCAGGGAACACGCACAGCCTGTGGCTTTCGGTCGACTGACTCACTCTGAGTGTCTGCCCACGCCAGCATGCCCTGGGAGAGAAAGAAACCCACCGGCCCGGAGGAGATGCTGGCCTCGCCTCCTGTGTTCCTGCCTCCCCTCCTTTAGTTTTATGAGACACCTTGCTCTCCTCCCGACTCTCCTCCTCCCCAGTGCCCCCACCCCACCCTTTATGTGCCTGAGTTGCCCCGGATGGGGAGGAGCAGGGGGAGATATGCCAGTGGCAAAGGGTGTGAACGGCTGCTGGTGGGAAGGAACAGGCCCGCTTGGGTACAGGAAGGAGGGAGGCCTGTCTGGCTGATGGTTTGAGGCCATGAATGTGAGAAGCCACTAAACCTCTCTGAGCCTCCATATCTTCATTTGTAAAACTGGGTAACAGTAACACTTAATGTGCTGCTTCGGTAAGACAATTCAGGGTTGGGCGCCCAGCACACAGCCTGACGCACACATTTAGCTACAGGAAATGGCAGCTGTGCGACTCCCGCAGTCACCCTGGGCTCACACGGGACCGCTGCCGCTGAGGCCTGGAGCTGCACGCAGTTCCTTAGCCCTCGGTAGGGCCCCCACCGCGGGCTTGACCCCACAGAGACGCAAAGATGAGGGGATTCATTCTCTCTAACACGGAGAGCTCACAGTCTTTCCTGGGAGCTAGCTGCACACAGGAGTGCTAGGGAAGGGGTGGGTGCACTGCGAGATGTAGGTTTGGGAGGCAGTTCTGGCCACACCACGTGTTTCTTCCAGGGCAAAAACTTGAGACTGTGCTCTAGATCCAGCGCCCAGCACGGGGCCAGACTTCGGGAGTGACAGGGGGCGGCCCCTCCCTGTGCATCCAGACCCCGCGCCCCAGCACCCACAGGCAGCCGGGGATCCTGCAAAGGGCACAGGTCTCAGAGGTAGCTCCTCCTGGGCTCCAGCCCAATGCCACTGACTGTGGCACATTGAGCCAGCCTCCCCAGGAGCCTCCCTGAACCCCAAGTTCCTCATGTGCAGACTGAGGCTCATAGCACCCACCTGATGGGCTCTCTGTTCAATGAAACACCATGTAGACAGCACACTGCACGGCGCTGGCACAGAGTAGGTGCTTCCAACAATGGTGGTGATTCTGTTTTGTGTGACTCTCATCTTCCCAGACAGACTGCGAACCCTTGGAGGGCGGTGCCAAGGTCTTTTTCTCATGTGCTTCCCAGGCCCAGGGGGTGCCTGGCACCCAAGTGGGGCTTTTTCTGCATTTATTGACCAAGCGACTGAATAATCTGCTAACCTGAGGCGGGGGGAGAGGGCGAGGATTTGCCATTTGGTGTTTTCAAGCTGGTGAGGTCATAAACGATGAATCACATGTAACTGGATGCTGAGTCTTGGTGTGGTTTCCAATCTGTGATCTCATTTCATTCGCACAGCCCCCACCCCCTGCCAACATCGTGTCTTGTGGGAGGATATGGACAAACTGGGATTGGTCTCCCCAATGTCCAGATGGGAAAATTGAGCTGGGGAGAGGCTGAGTGACATATATGGGTCACCAGGCAGTTAATGCCATGGTTGGGGCTTCTCCCTTCCGCTCGAGGGTGTTTGCAGGAGTCCAGTGCTAAGTTTGGGTTGCTCAGGTTGCAAGGCCCACTGAGGTACTGTGGGGACACAGGGGGACAGTAAGGGAGCACAGGAGGACTTCCCCAGTGGCACAGCCTTTTCCGTATCAGTATCTAAACTGCAGCTCAGATGGTCTGGCCTCCCCTCCATTGCCCTCCGGGGGTGTGTCCTCAGCTCCCACCTCAGCCTCTCCTGCTCCCATGGCTCTGGGGCCCCAACTCAAACCCCCTGAAAAACAGAATATATTCGCTAGACAAACATTTTGGTTGCAAGGAGCACAGGCTCTCTCAGGCCATCTTAGGAATCCTTTTTTTTTTTTTTTCGGGGGTGGGCACATGGCCTGGAACTGGGAAGGCCTCAGACACCAAGACAGCATTCCGAATACTTCAGCCTCTTCTACTTTCATCCGCCCATTGCCCTGGGGGGCCTAGGCCAGATCTCTGCAGGGGGCAGTCAGCCAGGCCGAGCGATCCACCACTGGTGAGCTTCTCACCTCACTGGGCCAAGTCTTCCCAGAGGCCACGTTGGGGGTCCAGGGAAACCGTGAGCTGGTGCTCTCGACACCTCTGGTTGCATCACTGACCTTTCCTGGGCAAGCACCTGCCCAGCACTGCTTCTTGCAAAGAGGGCAGGGTAGTAGAGCTGCCAGAAGAAAATGTTGAACAGGGAAGGCAGGGCTGCCAACATCCTTAGTGCCTTCAGATGGGGTTTGCCCCTACTTACCCTGGAGCACCCCAGGGGGCGCCATTCTGGAGCCAGGCCACCTGCAGAGCACTACTCTCTCTCAGGTCCAGCCTAGAGATGGGTGCCTTTGCCTTAGGTGCGGCTAGGGTAGAAGGGGAATATAACTCAAAACTGGCAATTTGAGTGCCCAGAGCGGCCATTTTGACTAAACGGCGCTGTGCGGGCAGCAGCCTCTCCGACGCAGGGGGTGCCTCCCTAGTGAAGTGGGTCTAAGGGTCTGTGAGCAGAGGGGAGCAGCCGGTTAGCGCCTGGGCCCACGGTCAGAGCCCTGTCAGCCCACGAGGTGTGTGATAGTTGAGGACTCAGGACAAGCACTGCACCACGGTGTTCCGGAAAGTTCTAGGCAGCAAGTGGGAAGGTGCAGGTGTGATGGCATGCCCCTGTGGGTATGGGGGAATGGCTGGAGCGCATGTGCAGGCCGCAGAGAAGCTCACCTGGAATGAGCCCGCTGCAGAGTAGCACTCACTGAGGCATCAGAAGAGAAAATGATGGTACAAAGGTCTCCACTCTGGGGGACAACAGCCAGGGGCTGTTGCGAGGGACGCAGCACAGCCAGGCCCCCCTGGAGAGAGAGATCACGTGTCTCCTGGCCACCAGCTACAGAACCTTAATGGGGCCTGGGCGAGGGCCAGGAAGGTCATGGCTTTACTTCCCTGTTCCAGGAATGCGTACTTGTGTCCGCTTGGGCTGAGCTAGCGGAGGGCTCGGGAGAGCAGGGTAGAGCTACCTGGTAGGGAGCAGCCAGAGCACGGGCCTCCCGGTGCCCTCTTACTCCAATCCAGGGGTGCATCCAGAACAGGGGCTTCCTGGAGCAAGTGCTGGCCTCCTGCAGGCTGTCCCCACTGATTAGGAAGGAACCCAAAGTCCCTTGAGGCGACAGGAGGAAGCTGTAGTCCCAACTTTACTGGGTGACCTTGGACACGTTATTAACTGCCCGAGCGTCAGCTTTCTCATCTGTGACCTGGGAAACACAACATGTGTCCTGTTCTGTGAGTTCACATGAGAGCGTCTTGAGCAGAGCAGAGCAGAGCTCTGTGCTCACCCGAGCAGTTCTTGACGTTAGACTACTACGGAACTTACCAGAAATCAGGGGCCTGCTTGTCCAGTTCATTTTCGTGTACCCAGTGTCTGGCACACAACAGGTGCTCCGTAAATCTTTTCTAAATAAACCCACAATAACAAAGGAGCATTTTGAGACTCATTATTAATGATGACCATCCCATCAGCTGGCAGAGAGAGAGACACTGAGGTCCTGCCGGAAAGGGCGTCAGGCAGCAGCCGCAAGTTCCAGCCCAGTCCTACCACTGGCTGGCTGAGGTACCTGGGGCAAGTCACATCACCAGTCCGGCCTCGGTTTCCTCATTTGTTCAATGAAAGGGTTGGATAAGAGAAGCTCTCAGGGAGCTTCTTGGCTGTGTGGTCCTCAGGATTTGCCGGGGGGGTGACCATGTGCCCTCCCCAGTCCGGGAGCATGACGGCCATGGGACCACTTTCCTGGCCCTGACTTTTTCCCCTCACATTTTTTTTCATCTTCTTGGTCATTGTTTTTTTTTTACTTTGATTGGGCTATTTCCATTTTCAAGCATTTAACTTTGCTTCTGCCTTTTTGTACTTCTGTGTCCTACCCCCACCCCCACCCCTGTGGGCGGCGCTGTCTTCCCCTCAGCCTGCACATCCCAGCCCCTCTTCACACGGGGACAATCCTGCTCTCTCTGGGTCTCTCCCCTGGATGGGACCCAGGGCCGTGACTGCCCTCACGATGGGTGGGGGGACGGCAGAGTGACACTCTTGCTGACAGACTGAGGCGGCACTCTGAGGGGATCGGGCCAGCAGCCGCAAAGGTGCAGCCTGTGCCAGGTGGGCCTTGCCAGCCGGAGCTATTTTTAGAAGCCGTGTTTGCAAATTTTGTGTTAATAGTGTCTCTGTCCAAGCTCTGGCTCCCAGGGCTTAGGGAGGGAGAGAGTCGGAGAAACCCTCCCTCCTGGTTCTCCTTCTCCTCCTCCGAGTCTCCTCACAGGTGGCTGGGGTTAGTGGGGGATCCCATCCAAGTCACCCAGCTATGGTTTGCAGGCACAGGGAACATGGGGGTGGAGGAAGGTGGAGAGACTTAGGACCCAGGTTGCTAGGGGCCCTGTATCTGAGGGGCAGCAGGACCTCCAGCCACGGGACACCTCAGCACTCATGTCACTGGATGAGACTGTTGCCCGGTCCCCCACCAGGGCTCTGTATCTCTCTGATGACCCCCACCCTCACCCCAAATTCTCTAGCCAGACCTTAACTGAGCCAGTTCCAACCAGAAGAAATACTACCCAATGCATCTTCCCCGCCCAGTTCACCAAGAGAGGGGACTGGTGACAAAGGGGAGCGAGGCCCATACCATCGGCCCCATCCTCAGGGGCCAGGGTCTGGCAGGGAAGGCAGCAGCCTCGGGAAGATCATTACCGCTGCAACAGTTATTCCCAAGGTCAAAGGGTGGGTGTGAGGGCGTCTCGCCTGCTCTGAGCTGACAACTGCAGCATGAGTAGAAGTCGGGCGGAAAGCTGGTGGAAGAGATCAACGTGGCTGCAGCAAGTTCTCCTCACATGGATGCAAAGGCCCAAAGCCTGAGCCTGAGTGATTCTGTCGCCATAGAGGTCAGGGGCTCCCAGCTTTTCCTGGTTCCTACTTCACCCCCAATTCCCATGCAGCCCAAGACGCTGGGCAGCACCACTGTGTTTGTCAGGGATCCTAACGACCTGGGCTAAAAGGACCTCTGATAACCACCCCAGGTTGTTTAGGGTTTTGCTTGAATACCAATGGCAGCTTTGATAGGTAATGAGCAGGCTATGACCAGGAAATCTTTTCCTGCTGAAATTCACCTTCCGGCGCACCCCCAGCTGGTCTGACCCTGCTCTCCCGCTGCTAAGATGCAGCCTAGGCCTGGACAAGACAGTTGCCTGCTCTGTCGCTGTGTTAAGCAGTGACCTGGGTTCCTCACCAAGGTTCTGTATCTCTCTGATGGTACCTCCCTCACCACAAGTCCCCCAGCCAGGCCTTAACTGGGGTCATAGTCTTGAACGCCAGGCCTTGCTCTCACAGTTAGAACTGTGACCTTGGGCAAGGCTCTCGGCCTCTCTGGCCTTCATCTATAAAATGGGGATATTAATAGAGTTGGGAGGATTAAATAAAATGAAGTGAGAAAAGTCTTAGCCAAGAACCTGGAACACAGCAAGCGCTCAATAAACATTATTCCTTAGGTTACCGTCATTGCCGTGTAATATACGGTGAAACTGAGGCCTCGCGTGGGAAGGGACCAGCCCAAGGTCGCCCCGGCGGGCGAGGACAGCGAAGCGGCGCGCAGCCGGGCCGGGCGGGGGCGGACCGCGTGGCCTCAAGGGCCCTCTCCCGGCTCGGCCCCCCTCGCCGCCCGGGCACCGCTCGGCTGCCGCGCTTTACGAGCAAAAACAAACACGTCCCACAAGCGGCCCCTGTGCCGCGCGGCCCCGCGCCCGCCAGCGCCGCCGCCGCCGGGTCAAAGCCGGCTTTGTGCCCGCCTGCCGCCCCCGCGGCCCAGGCGATTTTAATTAGTGTCTGGGTCTGCGCCGGGAGATGGGAATCAAAGCCCCCGTTCTTCCAGCACCCGCGCCCCGACCCCCGCCTCCGGCTCCCCGGATCCCCAGGGCCGCGCGTACCCCTGCCGGCAGCCGCGGGAAGTGAGTCTGGAGCCTCCGGCTCGGGTTCGAATCTCACCGTTTACAGGGTAGGGCTCTGGGGCATGCCGTGGACGCCGAGCCTCAGTTTCCTCATATTAGTCCCTAATGGTAGCACTTAGCTGAGTCAACCAGCCCCTAAAAGTCTCTGGGAGGGCTGAGGAGGGCTGGCTTCAGCTGAGGGAGGAGAAGGAATGGAGAAGGAATTACTCCGGGGGGAGGAATGGAAGGAGGAGAAGGTGTTGAGACTGCAGGCTGCAGCCTTCTACGACAACCGAGATTTTGACCCTTATGCTCTTGGGGTTTTTTAAAGAAAGGGTAGCCTGGCTTTTCCGGTCCACCTGGGGTGCTTTGTTTAAAATAATGCCTGGCCCCACTTCACACCTGCTGAATCAGAACCTTTGGGTTTGGCGCCCCAGAACCGACTTTTAGAACAATCCCCACGTTGACTCTGATGCATGAATGTGGGATGTGCAAAGGATGAACGAGTCACAGTCTGTGGGGAAAAAAATAGAATCCCTGGTCCCATTGTCCCAGCCCCACGACTGAAGTGGGAAATTTGACCCCACTACTGAGCCTCATTCCCCTCACGGAGCACCTGTAATGGACTTCGGTGTGCTTGCCCCAAATCGGGCACAGCCTCGCTCATCCACCCTCCTCGTAGGCTTTGGGAGAACCAAAGACTATGAACAGTGCCCTGTCCCACACCTGACGTGAACTGCTCTAACGGCATTTCTGTGTATAGCTGCTGCTGTTCCACACCCTTCTGTGGCCCCCGATTGCCTTCAACACAAAGCGGACTCTTTATGCTGGAGTCAACAAAAGTCATCACCAGCAATTTGACACCAACAAGTTGTCTCCGTTTTGGATGGGGTGAACGGTTCACTCATGGAACAACATAACCGTGAGAGAGCCCCGGTAAAGAGGTCCTGGCATTGCACGCAGGGAAACAAAACGTCAGGGGACACTGAACATATCCTCCCTTGCTGCAAAAGTGAAGGTGAAGCTGGCTGATATAGAGAAGAATGCCTGATCCTGGACCCCGATTGGTCCATTTCTATGCAAATGAGGGCTCCAAATTCTCACAGTTTGATTGGTCCAAATAGCACTATCTGATTGGTCAGTGAGGATACAAATGAAGATCTAGCTGTTCAGCTCCCAATGGACAGAGACAGTCTCAGTCTTATTGGTCAAATTTCAACCCTAGGCTCACTCTTATGACAAGGTTTGGCTCAGACAGCAGGATCACAGTGCAGGAGGTTTGGCAAACCAGCCTGTGGCTTTTCCCTGAATTGCAGCCTGCTTGAGGAAATGTGGCATGTGTCAGGGACCTTTGTGAATGATGACTGCTAGACTCTGGTGATGCATTTGAGCCTAATTAATCATGAGGAGTCCTCTGGGGCAGATACAGTCTTCTCAGGGTCAACACAGGTGTTCCATTATTGGGTCCATATCTACAGTCTCCACTCTCACAGTCCCCCATCTTCATCCGAAGCCAACTTCCTTCCCCACTCTCTCCCAAATGCTTGTGCTTTTCTGCTTCCTTGCCTTTGCCCAAGCTGTTCCTCCTTGGATGTACATTTTCTCCCTCTCCCCCTCCCCCATTCAAACAGCCAATTCTGTTATTTCTTTAAGACACTGTTGAAAGGCTACCTCCTTCATTCCTTGCCCCTCCCCTGGCCCAGTAGGGGTGGTTCTCATGAACGCCTTCGGCTCTCTCTATTCCTTTGTTAGGGCACTGACTACTTTCTACGCTGGTTAAAATCTTCGGTTTGGGGGTTTGATAATCCTGATTTATTGTCCTGACACTACCACTGTGTGACCTTGGGCAAGTCCCTTAACCTCTCTGAGCTTCTATTTCCTCCTCAGGGTAGTGTCTAGTCGGTGCAGGGTCATGGTTAAGAGTTCAGGCTCTGAACTAGAATGCACGGCTTGAAACCCTGTTCTGCCTCCTGTCGGTGGCAGTATGACCTTGGGTAGGATTACTAAACCCCTCTTGGCCTCAGTTTTTTCAGCTCTACAATACGGGTAATGACAGTGTGGCAGGCAGTCCTCAGGGTGGCCCCCATGGTGGTCACAGCCTGTATAATCCCTCTCTTTGAGTGGGGGTGGGACCTGTGATTTGTTTCAGGCCAGTGGAATATGGCAAAAGTGAAGCGATTTTTCAGATGTAATTAAGATCCCAAACCAGTTGATTTTGAATAACTTTAAAAGATTATCCTAGGCAGGCCTGATTTAATCAGGTAAAAGGCCTTCAAAGAGAGATTGGCACTTCTCTGGAATGAGTGATTCTCTGTTCCTGACTTTGAGGAACTAAACTGTTAAGCTGTGAGAGGGCCTAAGAAAAGACCGCATGGTGGTGTCTAGGGACCAAGTGGTCCCTGGCTAACAGCCAGAAAGAAAACAGGGACCTAAGTTCTGTAACCACAAGAAGATGAATTTGCCAATAACCTGAGTGAGCTTGGAAGTGGATCTTTCCCGCACTTGAGTCTCTGACACCCTGCACCCCTGCTGATACCCAGATTGCAGGCTGCCGAGACCCTAAAGTGGAGAGCCCAGCTAAACGTGCCCAGACTTCTGACCTATAGAAACCGTGAGATAACAAACGTGTTTTAGGCTGCTAAATTTGTGGTTGTTTACTCAGCACAGCACACTAGATGTTAGTGTTCTACGAACAGTGTTCTGTGTTGTTCCTCAGCACTGAACACTACAAATAGAATCCACCTTCTAGGGTTTTGGTAAAGATTAAATGAGGTCACTGAGGTAAAGCCTTAGCCTGGGCCTGTCTCATGGTAGATGCTCTCAGTAATTAGAAGTAAGTAGCTGCCATTTGTATTATGTTTAGAATATAGCACTTCACAAAAGTAAGTTTTTTTAAAAAAGATTTTATTTATTTATGTTAGAGAGGGGGAGGAAGGGAGAAAGAGAGGGAGAGAAACACCAATGTGTGGTTGCCTCTCATGTGCCCCTTGTTGGGGACCTGGCCTGCAACCCAGGCATGTGCCCTGACTGGGAATCGAACTGGTGACGTTTGGTTTGCAGGCCAGTGTTCAATCCACTGAGCCACACCAGCCAGGGCTACAAAAGTAAGTTTTCAATCATCAGCTTATTGATTAGCATGCTTAAAAAACCCCATAGGATTTGCAGGCAGAAAACCTACATTTGAGAAAACTTGCTATGAGACCTTCACCTTGCTCCCATATGTCCGTTAGGATGCTTTAGGCTGCTTTAGGCTGCAAGTATAGAAAACCTGACTAATGGTGGCTGTCTTGGGTAGGGTTCCTAGAAGCAGAACTTGAGATGAGGAGTCGTGTGAAAGTGACGTATTAGGAAGTGTTTCCAAGACAAACCAGTAGTAGGAAAGTAGAGAAGTGAGACTGGGAGAGGGAGTATGATATGAAACCTAGTCCCATAAAGGGGAATTTTGGCTCCATCCTACAGAGAAGCTCTAGTGACTTCACTCCTCAGAGCTGTCCAGATCAGTGCAAGGCAGATGGAGGACTGACACCTCCATATTCATCTGTCATTGGTTAAGAGACACACTCGGGGTGGGGGTATAAATTCCCAGGCTCTTTTGGGTTTCTATGCTCACAGGCAAAGTAGGATCCAGTAGCTTGAGGATGGCCCTCAGACAAGGAGAAGCAGGTGCGGGCTGTTGGGAGTGAAAGCACACTGGGACTGGGAGTGGTGTGTATAAAAATGTTAAAGTGATGAGAGGGTCCTTGGCAGTGCTGCTACCGTGGCACAAGCTACAAGGACACCTGTTGTTTTCTTAGCAAGAAACGTAGGTGGTTCCCAGATTGGTCATTGATGTCATTGAAGACTCAACTCCCCACAGCCTCCTGCAGCATTGCTGGCTTTCATAATTCTCAGCCTCATGGTCACAAGATGGATGCCATAGCTCCGTGTCCCGTACCTTAGCTGATAGCATCTGAAGTAGGTAGAACAGGGAAGGCAGCAGAAAAAGGGTTCCCTCCTCATGTGACTCTCTCCTGTGAGGAGGAATATCTCCTCTTCCCTCAACACCCCACCAGAACTGAGTTATGCACCCAGCCCTAGACCAGTCACTAGCAGAGGAGAGTTGGATTGCCAAGGCTAGCTTTGGTCAGTCATGACTCACCCCAGCTGCTAATAGAATCAGCAAAAAGGAGGCGGGGAATGGCTACTAGGTAGGCAGGCAACAGTGTCTGCCACTGGGCATCGCTTTTTCTCATGTGTGAATTAGGAATATTGGTACCCACGTCTGAGATTTGTGATGAGGATTAAATAAGCTGATTTTAATTGCTATGTATGTCCAGCTGTCTCTTTGTTGTGCTGTGAGCTCCTTGAAAGCAGGGTCCGTGTCTGACTCTACCCTCTAAATAGAGCTTAACGTCCTGCACTTCTCTCCAGCTCTGTGGCTGCAACCTGGTCCAGCTTTCCACCATGTCTCATGAAAAGCTGCAATATTTTATGGACCTCTCTGCTTCCACTCTTGGCTCCCTCCAAGACTTTCTCCCACAGAACCCTGAAAAATCTTTGTAAAACACAAGTCTGATTGAGTTACATCCCTGTTCAAAAAGAAAAACAAAAAGAACTTACAGGCTCAAAAAATAGGGGTAATATTCAGAATAACTACTAGTTTGGAATAGGCCCTGGGCAATCAGAAGAGGCACCGGTGTTGACAGCCACGCCAGTGCTTTGTCCCTGACATCAGCCCTATTCTGAGGGCACCTGCCTACCTCTCCAGGCTTCTCCCTAGACACTGCGACCCCCGCTCCCTGCTGCCTGCACCACCCGCCTCCGCTTCCCAGTGCGCTCTCTTGCCAGGTTGGCCTGCCTTCGCTTCCCCGAATGTACCGCTCTGACTTGTCACCAAGCCTCTGAACATGCCACTTCCTAGAACTGGAACATGATTTCTCCACTTTCTCTGGCTACTTCCATAAAGTCTCTATTTGGGTGTCCCCTCTTCCAGGATGCTTTCTGTGATGCCCCTTCCCCCAACCATGCTTGCCTCTCTTGATGGTCATTGTTTACGTCTCTTTCGTCCCCAGAAGAGTGGGCTGTTTGAGGGCACAGTGGGACACTGAGGACAGCTGCGCCGCTGTGCTGGCAGTCATAGGTGCTGAGAGTGGTGGTGGTAACAGTGGAGACCCAGGGAAGAGGGAACCTCACCCCGGGCCTCTCTCTGACTCTCTTTCTACGGCACCCCTGCCCGTAGCACAGGGAATCTGTGGAGTCAGTTGGAACTCCCTGTCCGAACAGCCCAGGTCTGCTTCCTGGACTGCCCGATCCTTTTCCCCAAGTCTGTTCCCTGAGCCTAAGGGGTAGTTTGTGGGGGGATGGGGGAGTGCGTAAGTAAAACTTGGACATTGTTCCAGTTACATTTGCTGCCTAACTAATTAACTAATTACCACAAAAATTAGCAACTTAAAACAGCTATATTGTTGTGTGCCTGAATTCTCTGGGTCAGGAACTTGGACAGGGCACAGGGGGGGATGGGTTGTCTCTGCTCCGCAATGCCTGAGGCCTCAGCTGGGAAGACTCAGTGGCGGGGTCTTTATCCACACATTTGAAGGTAGATGCTGGTAGTCGGTGGGGAGCTCAGCTGGGGCTGTTGACTGGAGCATATACATGTGGCCTCTCTGGGCTCTGGGCTTCCTCACAGCGTGGCCGCCGTCGAGTAGTTGGACTTCTTCCGTAGTTGCCCAGACTGCCAAGAGTAGAAGGTCAGTAGGCGGAGCAGTAGCTGCACTGCCTCCTCTGGCTTTGGAAGTCACCCAGCATCAGCTCTGCTTCATTCTGTTGGTTATAAGTGACTCATAGCACACCCAGATTTAAGAGGAGCGGACATAAGCCACACCTCTCAATGAGAGAAGAAAAAAGCATTCGTAGACATGTTTTAAAGCCACCAAAGACAGGCAGACTGGGGTGTTAACATGTGTGCCCCTCACAGTACAAGGAAGGAGTCAGGATGAGAGGAAGCCAGGAAGCAAGGGTTGGTTTCCCTGTGCCTCCGTATTCTGGAAAAGAATTCAGAGAAGTATGAAAATTTCAAATTTCAGTTTGGCCTTCCAGGTCATTAGGAAGGTACATTTCTCAAGGTAGGAAGATAGAACATATTTATTTAATAGCTTATTAGTTTGTTAATTTGATTTGTAACTTTTAAATATTTGTGATAGGACAGGTAGGCTCCGTTTGTGCCCCTACCTGGGCCCTGCAAATGTGAGGGCTGGTCCTGGGGGCGGGGGTGGCGGCAGCAGTGGTGACGGCAGTGACAATGGTAGTGGGGATCGTTCAAGGGCTCAACAACCACTTACTGAGCACCTGCTATGTGCCAGCAGTCAACTGCGTCTCAGCACATGGTATTCTTATCATCCATGTCACTATTCCACCCCTCACTGCCGTCTTCACTGAGAAGGTGCCGAATGCCTCCTGCGGACGAGGGGTCATGCTAGGGGCCATGCTATGGGCAAAGATGACCACCATGTGGTCACTGACTCAAGACGCTTAGTGTGCAGTGGGAGGGAGACCAGGAACAGATCACTGCAGCACAGGAGGATGAGTCTGATTACAGAAGAGCATATAACGCGGGGGCGGCAGAGAGGGCCAGGGAGGCCTTTTCTGAGGAGGACTCGAAGGCTAAGCTGGAGTACAGAGGTGGAGCATGGCAAAGGCATTCTAGACAGTGGGAACCCTGGTTTAAAAAATGGTCTGAAGTTGTAGCTATGGCAGCCTGGGAACAGGGACTCCTTTGGTGACCGTGTGTCCGCTGCCCGCCCCTAACTTGGTGTAACCGCTGCCCCCAATCCAGCCATGATTCTAGCACCTCGCCCCTGGCCTCTGAAGACCGACTGTGACAGACCGATGGGGCTGGTCAGAGTCATTCCCCAGGATTTTTTCATGGGGACTGGAAGGGCAGATCTTTTATACCGTGTCTGACTGCGGGCTACTACTGCTACTTGCTGAGCTGTACGTGGGGTCTCGTCTGCTTTTTGAAAGAGCCGGTTGGAAAGAAAGTGCCGATAAGCAGGGGCAACAGAGAGCGAGTGTCCTGATGGTGTGTCTGTGATGCAGGGCTTCCTGGAGCGCAGATCCATCCCACCTGGGTCAGGAAGGGCAGCCAAGTGGAATCTGTGGTGCTGCCGGGAGAGACGGGAGAGACGGAGGGGAAGTGGGGCTGAAGGAGCCACGGGAGCCAGACCCTGAAGGCCGGGAGAGGTGGCTTAGGTGTTATACCGAGGGCAGAGGGAAGGCATCGAAGCATGGGCTTAATGAGGGAGAGACAGGGTAAGATTGGTGCTTTTGAAAGATTATTATGGGCTGTTAGGCAAGACTTTCTGGGAAGGGGGAGGGGTGGAGGGGAGAGGCTGGCGGCAGGGCAGCTAGTGAGAAGGCTGATCTCCTCCTCATCCTCGGCCCAGGCGTCATGGGATAAAGACAAAGGGCATACTTTCGAGTCACACCCTGTAGGTCCCAGCCCCAGCCCCAGCCCTTCGATGCAGTTTGACTTCGGGCAAGTTATGTGAGCTCCGTGTGGGGGTGGACCAAGGTGGGACTGGGGAGAGATGTCCCATGTCGCGTGGTCATTCAAACAGCCTGGAGCTGTGGGCCGGAGATCCAGTCCTAACTCCCACTCTTGAAGGTCTGAGATGACTCCCTGTACATAGATACCCATGCCACCCCACCCCCTTCCGACCTCAGCCAACCTCCCAGAGCACTTCCTATTCATCACCCATGAACTGACCCTGTGAGGAGAGAAGGGGGTATCTTCCAGGATCAGGGTGAGGGGCAGGAGGGTGGCAGGGCCTGCCCTGGAGATGCCATTGTGTCTGGTGGGGCCTCAGGCCTTCCCTCACCCCAGGCCAGCCATAAACCACAGGCCACGTCCTGTTTCTCAGAAACACTGCCATTTCCCAGAGCCCAGGGTTTGTGGGGGGACAGGAGGAGGTAGTTTCATAGCTGCTGGAGGAAGAGGAGGAAGAGGCTTCCCCAGGAAACCTGGAGGTGAGGCTTGGCATCGTAATGGGATGGTCAAGTTTCGGGGCCAGGAAGCTCCTGGGGAATGTGGCACAGAGCAGAGGCTCTGAGCCTAGTCAGCCATCCCGCCCCAGCCCAGGACCCGGCCCCGGGGCTCTGGGACCCATCAGCACTCAGAATCACAGACCTTAACTGGAATCCAACCCTCCATTTACTAGTGTGTGGTCTTGATTAGGTCACTTCCTCTCCCTGAGCCTTAGTTTGCTCATCTCTTAACGCAGCAATCCCCACCTCGCTGGGTGTCCTAGGGATCGGATGAGACAAGGAACTTGAGTGTGCTTTGTGAACTAATGGTCTGGCACGTGGGAGGGGTTGTGACTACTTCACCCAGACCCTGTGCTGTGCCAAGCCTGGTCACCGAACAGGACAGTGGATTCCATAGGACTCCCTGCTGGAGTCTCAGGGAGCCCCACGAATGGAAAGCTGGGCAGGCCTGGGAGACCACCCTTTCCCTCTCCCTCCTCACACTCATGGGGAGATACACAGTGATTTAGTGGCTGAGGAAGAATGGATTTTAATGTGTCCCTTCTCTTCCTCCATCCTCACTCCTGTTTTTTCTACTTTTCTCTCTCCTGTGAGGCCTCCTCACCCTTAAGGCTTGCTTTAATCTCCTCTATCCCTCGTTTTATCCCAGGCCCACTGCCAGCTACTGCCCTGCCCCTTTCTCCTTTATCACCAAAGTTGTTCAAAGACTTGTCTGTTTCCTCACCTCCCAGACACCGCCTGAGCACCCCCAGACCTCTCCTGTCTCCCAGCCCTGCTGACATTGTCCATTGCCGCAGACACCGGAAGCCCCTTTGTCCCCGCGGAGGACTCTTGCCAGGCCTCATCTTATTGGACTCTCAGCCATTGTGCTCTGCTGGCTTCTCTCTGGCCCCCACAGTGGTTCCTTTGCTGGGTTCTATCCTAGTGCCTCTTCTCGTTTCACTCTACTCCCAGGCCAACGTCTACCATCTCCTGGCTTCAGTTACATGCAGGCCAACAGCTCCTAAATCCCCATCTCTGGCCCAGCTTTCTCTCCAGACCCATAACACACCCAAAGAGTCTCTCTTGAGACTTGCTGGGAGCTCAGCTGGAACTTGTGGGCTCTCCCCAGTCACCACATATGACACAGGGTACACACCACACTCCTCCCTCTCCCTCGGCCCTACGTGCAGTCTGCCATCGGCTCTGCCTTCCTTTCCATCCCATTGCCCTCCTGCCCAGGCTGTTGTCATCCCTGGCACAGATTCCCAGCTTCCAGCCTGGTCTCTCCCTCACCCCATCACACCACTCTCCCCCCCCAGCAGCCAGAGCCAGCTTTCTAAACCTCAAATCTGACCCTTCCAGGGCGCCGTGCTGCCCTTGGGATGAAGCCAAAGCCTCTTGACTGGGTATAAGATTCACCTACTTTGCTCCTTGCCTTAAACTTTCTTACCCAGCAGTACTAAGCTGTCTGATTCAACCTATCACATGCTTTCTCATCTTCCATGCCTGTGTTTCTTCCTATGCTATCGCCCACTCCCTTCCCTCCCTCCAGCTTTTCTTCTAACTCCTGCTCACCCTTCACAGCCTGCTGAAATGTCCTGCAGGGACATGCTCCCCATTGCCCTGCTGTCACAGCGATTAGCACCCTGGTGCTAATTAAGCCTCCAGTTAAGACTCTGGCTTCCTAAGGATAGGCAGGGCCATATTGGTTCCTTACACTGTGTTGGTAGTCTAGCTTAAGGCCTACTCCAGAGTAGCTGAGACAGTGTTTTATGTGGAGGGGGAAGACTCAGAGAGCTGCTTAGAGGTTCCCAGGGCAAGCTTTGTGTTAACACACTAGAAAGGTCTGGACCAAAGCGAGGAGGTGCTGATGTGCTAAACGTGCCTCCCATGGTGGAAGAGGTTTGGGAGGCACAACACAAGCTTTGGATAAGCCCATCAGAGAAATCAGGAAGGCGGTTGGCCCGCAACACCAGGAAAAGTATACAGTGGAGTCCATTCCGGTCTTGAGGCCCCAGAGCTGCCTTTGATTACAGAGCCTTGCCTCCAACCTCATTCTCCAGCAGAAAGGGGGAAGGGCATTGTGCGTGGGGCAGGGGTGGGATGGGGTGGCAGGAAAGGCTTCCCTGACATGAAGACATCTGAGCTAGGTTGAAGGGTGACCAGAGTTCCCCATGTGAATGGCTGAGTTTTCAGATTCTTACGTTTTAAATGCAGGATGCTCAGAACACATCCCCAGGGTTCGAGTGAACCCCACACAGTGAGCAAGTGAGGCCGAAATGACCAGTCTTCTCTAGGAGAAACAGGCAGAGCCTGTGATAGGCAGAGGCTCTTCTAACTCAGAGGATGAGGGGAAGATTCCAGCCATGTTCTTCAAACCCTAGACTCTCAAACTAGGCCCCTGGGAGCTGGCAGAGGGAGTTTGGGGAAGGTGGCACTGGTCCCTGCACAGTGTCATTAGTAGGTAGCATTAGTAGGATGCTTAGTACACTTCCCAGACCTCAGACACCCAGGTACAAAACCAGGCTCTGCAGACAAGAGCCAGGGCCCTCTAAGTGGCTGGAAGTGGCAGAACTGCAGCCAGCAGACCACTTTATACCATCTCTCCATGGCTTCAGTCAGGCTTGGAGCTGGGGTGTACGTGGTTGTACTGGGGAGAGAGCAGGGTCTGGTAGTCAGTAGACCTGAGTTCTAGTCCAGGCTTCACCACTCATCCCTGTGAGGCTTTGGGTAAGACATTGGCTGATCCTGAGCCTCTGTTCTTGCCTCTCTAAAATCAGGGTAAGGGAGGTCCAAGATGGTGGCAGCATAGGAAGACACTGAACTGGAACCCTCCCACGAGCAAACAAATACACACATATATAGGGAGCAATTTTTTCCTACAAAACAACTGAGTGCTGAATGAACAGCTTCTGACCAAGAAACAGGCGAAAGAGATGAATAGAGATGGGAAGCTGTGGGAGCCTTCCAAGGGCTGAGGGAACTCTCCCTGCTGGAGGAGCCATTGAGCCCCATTGTTTACAGCTGCCTCCACTTAGATAGGGTGGCTGGGAGCTCAATTTCAGTGCTTTGGCCTACCTGCAAGATCACTACAGCTGGTTCTCAGCTACAGTGCCCGGAGCTTTTTGCCTCTGAACAAAGGGAGCAAGCAGAAGGCAAACCAGTGCCCCAGGCTGTAATGGCCAGCCTTCTGTCCCAACCAGCTTCCCAAACTACCCAGCACATAATGCCTACACAGAGTCTGCCTCTACACAGGATGAGTTTTGGTACAACAGGAGAGAGACTGTACAGAGAAAGCTGTTAGCTGTGGGAGCTCTCCAGGATCCAGGGAATTCTGCGGGCTGGAGGGGCAAGCGAGCAGCATTGTTTACGTCCCGTCCACCTCACCTCCATAGGGTGGGCAGGGGCTGTATCCAGGTGCTTTACCTGCAAGGTTGCTGCAGCTTGTTCTGAATGCATATTCCTAGCCCATTTTGGCCCCAAACAGAAAGAGCAAGCACAACCAATCAACAGGACATTGCTACACACATTTGGCCTCCCCACCTGGAGCTGCTCCAGCTTGGTAAGGTAGTGCCCTGAATGTCTTTAGGCACCTACTTCACTCCCACCAGCCTGCCAAACCCACTGGCACACACAAACCTACACAGAGGCCACTGCTACATAAGGCCACTTTTTCAAAGCTGAGAAAGATAGCTGTTGTATCTAGTTCATATAAAGAAACATAGAAAGTCAAACAAAGTGAGAAGACAATAATATTTCTCAAAATGCCCCCAGAAGAGAAAAAAAAACCCTAAGGAAATGGAGATAAGTAATTTGCTTGATAAAAATTTCGAAGAAACAGTCATAAGGATGCTCACCAAACTTGAAAGTGGAATAAAGGAACTTAAGGAGAACTTCCACAAAATGTTAGAAAGTATAATAAAGAACCAAGCAGAAGTGAAGGATACAATAACTAAAATGAAAAACACATTAGTAGCAGTCAACAGTGGATCAGCTAACACAGAAGAGTGGATCAGTGGCCTGGAAAACAGACTAGTGGAAATCAACCAATCAGAACAGCAGAAAGAAAATAGAATTTTAAAAAACAATGACAGATTAAGGGACCTCTGAGATAACATGATGAGCTCAGACATTCACATTACAGGGATTCCAAAAGGAAAATAGAGAAAGAAACAGACACTTTAATAGCTGAAAACTTTCCTAACCTGGGAAAGGAAACAGATATCTAGGTCCAGGAAGCAGAGAGAGAGTGCCAAAGATGAATCCAAAGAGAACCACAACAAGACATATTGTAATTAAAATAGCAAAAGTTAAATATAATGAGACAATCTTGAAGGAAGCAAGAGGAAAACATCGAATTACATATAAAGGAAACACCATAACACTTTCAGCTGATTTCTCTGCAACTTTACCGGCCAGAGGGAGTAGCAGGACATCTTTAAAGTGCAGAAAGAAACCTACAACCTAGAATAATTTACCCAGCAAAGTTATTATTCATAATTGAGGGAGAGATAAAGAGTGTTGCAGACAAGCAAAAACTAAAGGAGTAAATCACCATTAAACCAGCTTTACAAGAAATGTTAAAGGGCCTCCTTTAAACAGAAAAGGAAAGCCATACCTAGAAATAAGAAAATAGAGGAAGGGTAAAAGTCTCACAGGTAAAGTCAAATATTTAATAAATACAGTGAGTCAGACATTTAAAAAACTACTATGAAGATCAAAAGAAAAAAAGTATCGAAATCGACTCAAATTGTAACGAGTAGTTAGGAGATGCACAACACAGAAAGATCTAAAAGACGACAACAGAAACGGAAAGCGTGGCGGAGGGAGGAAAAACGTAGTCCTTACAGAATATATTCGAACTTAAATGCCTATTAGTTTAAAATAGACTGCTGTAGATACAGAATAATATGCATAAACCTCATGGTAACCATCAACAAAAAACCTAAAAAAGATACACAAAGAACAGAGAGGAAAGAACCCAAACAAAACAAAACAAAATACAGAAAACCACACAAGATCAAGAAAAGAAGAAGAAACAGAGAACAAAAACAACCAACAATTAGTAAAATGGCAATAATGACATAATTATCAATAATCACTTTAAATGTAAAAGGATTAAATGATGGCACATACAAATTGAAGTGAAGGAATGGGGAAAGATAGTGCGTGCAAACAGAAATAAAAAGAAAGCTGGAGTAGCAATACTGTTGTGTTTCTACACACCAATAACAAACCAACAGCAGGAGAAATTAAGAAAACAATGCCATTTACAATTGCAAAAAGCATAAAATACCTAGGAAAAAGTTTAACCAAAAAGGTGAGAGACAGAAGATATTGAAAAAAAATTAAAGAGGATACATAGAAATGGAAGGATAAACCATGCTCATGGGTTAGAAGGATTAATATTGTTAAAATGTCCTTACTAGAGAAATATACAGATTCAATGCAATCCCTATGAAAATACCAACAGCATTCTTCTCTGAATTAGAACATCTAATCCTAAAATTTATATAAAGCCATGAAAGACCCTGAATAGCCAAAGAAACCTTGAGAAAGAACAAATTGGGAGGTATCATGGTCACTGATATTAAACTATACTATAAAGCCACAATAATCAAAACAGTATGGTACTCACATAAAAACAGATATATAGATAAGTGGAATAGAGTAGAGAGCCCAGAAATAAACCCTTGCTTATATGGTCAATTAATCTATGACAAAGGAGGCAAGGAAATACAATAGAGTAAGACAGTCTCCTAAACAAGTGATGTTGGGATAATTGGACAGAGTCAAATAAAAAATTTAAATTGGACAGATTTCTTACACCAAATACAAAAATAAACTCAAAATGAATTAAACACTTGAATGTAAGACCTGAAACCATAAGACTCCCACAAGAAAACATAGGCAGTAAACTCTTTTTTAAAAATATGTTTTTGTGAGAGAGAAGCATCAGTTGGTTGCCTAGCATATACACCCAAACCAGGGATCAAACCCACAACCTAGGTATGTGCCCTGACCTGGGACCGAACCTGCAACATTTTGGTGTATGGGATGATGCTCCAACCAACTGAGCCACACTGTCCAGGGCAGTAAACTCTTTGAGAGTGCTCTTAGCAATATGTTCTTGGATGTGTCTTCTTGGGCAAGAGAAGCAGAAAAAAAATAAACAAATGGGACTACATCAAACTTACTTCTTTTTTAAAAAATATATTTTATTTATTTATTTTTAGAGAGAGGGAAAGGGAAGGAGAAAGAGAGGGAGAGAAATATCAATGTGTGGTTGCCTCTGCGCACCCCCTACTGGGGGCCCGACTTGGCTGGAAACCCAGGCATGTGCCCTGACTGGGAATCAACCCCAAGGCCCTTTGGTTTGCATGCCGGTGCTCAATCCACTGAACCACACCAGGCAGGGCAAAACTAGAATGTTTCTGCACAGCCAAGGAAACCATCGACAAAATGCAAAGACAACCTAGTGAATAGGAGGAGATATTTGCAAATAATACATCTGATAAGGGGTTAATATCCAAAATATATAAGAAACTCACACAACTTAACACCATAAAACCCTCAAACAATTCAATTTTAAAATGGGCAGAGGGCCTAGACAGATATTTTTCCAAAGAGGACATACCGATGGCCAACAGATACATGAAAAGATGCTCAAAATCACTAATCATCAGGGAAATGCAAATTCAAACCACAATGAGATATCATATCACACCTGTCAGAATGGCCATCATCAATAAATCAACAAGTGTGGGCAAGGATGTGGAGAAAAGGGAACTCTCGTACACTGTTGGTGGGACTGCACATTAGTGCATCCACTGTGGCAAACAGTATGGATATCCCTCAAAAAATTAAAGACAGAGCTGCCCTGATCCAACAATTTCACTTCTGGGTATTTATCCAAAGAAAACAAAAATACTAATTTGAAAAGATATACACACCCCTACGTTCAATGCAGTTTTACTAGTTTCCATAGCCAAGATATGGAAGCAACCTAAGTGTCCATCAACAGATGAATGAATAAAGAAGACGTGGTGCGTGTGCGCAATAGAGATCACTCAGCAAAAAAAAAAAAAAAGGAAAGAAAGAAAGAAAGGTTGCTATTTGCGACGGCATGGATGGACCTAGAGGCTATTATGCTAAGTGAACTAAGTCAGACAGAGAAAGAAATACCATATGATTCCACTTACATGTGGAATATAAAAAACCAAAGTAATAAAACAAAACAGAACCAGATCCATAGATATGGAGAACAAAGTGATGATTGCCAAAGGAGAGGAGGTGGAATATAAAATAAACATTAATTAATTAATACTTTAAAGTAAAATAAAATGGTGTAATCCCTACACTGTTCACGGTGAGTGGAATCATGGGCATTAAAAGGGCTTTGAGATTGCGAGGAACTGTACACGTGCACAGGATCCAGGGCTGATGCTGTCTTTACTCGTAACTGTTAGGCCTTCTCCTCAGACCACGGCGCCAGGGCTGGCACTGACTGCCACGTCTCAGGAATCTTCCGAGATGAGAACATTGGCGCTGAGAACACCGGTCCCGGTAGAATGGGGGAGGAGTGCTCGCCTGGAGCAAGAGCCCTGGCATCCGCTTCTCAGTGTGCCACCAACCTGCTCGGTGAATTCAGACAGATGACTGCTCCTCCCTAAACTCAGCTTCCTCATCGTGAAGTGTGGCTGACAGTTGTAAGAATCCCTGGAATATCTGCTGGGAAAGTGCTTTGAGGCTCCATTCACCTCCTCCGCTGGCTACCTAGAGTCAGGCCCCCTTCTTAGGCTTGGGAGGGGGCTGCCCGTAAAAGCAGGAGGGCTCTACCTCGGGGCTGTGGACGGAAGCAGTCCCGAACAGGGCAGAGGCCCCAGCGGCAGACAAGGGCCTGCGCGGGAAGGCTGGGGGAGCTAGCCCTGGCTCCCGTAACAGCCCACCTTGAGGACAGTGGCCAGTCTCTGCCCCTTCTGCATCCCAGGGTCCAGCCCTGTAAAATGGGGACAACCAGGCCTGCCTTGCAGTCACTGTGAGAATGTGAGGAGACTGGATATGGACTCAGCAGGCAGGATGGAGGGGCAATGCAACTTATTTATTAATATCTAACAACAAAAATGATAAAGCTCATATCTGTAACAGTTTAGGTCTTTGTTATAAGGTCTTGGTCCCTTTGTCTGGACTGGCCATGACCTTCAGCTCTGGGGTCTGGGCTAGGAAGACGTTCCAGTGACCTGCATGAAAGAAAGCAGAAGAGTTTCGGGTGTAGGTGTGTGTGCAGGGGTGTGTGGTGTGTGTACGTGTTTGCACACCAGAGGCAGCATGGCTGGTGCAGGACACAGGGCAAGGAGGACTGCACGGCCCTGGGCTTGGAGCCCAGAGAGGAGGGAGGCGGGCACCCCATCACACCCTCACGTCTGGATCAGGTCTGGCACCTGACCCCGCCTTCGACCAACCAACAGCTGGGGGCCGGGCTGGCTTCCTGACACCTGTTGGTGACACTCCCGTCTGTGACTTCTCCCCTGCCTGAAGCCCCACCTGGGTTCAATCTCCTTCAGTGTGGTGTAGAGCAAATTAAGGGCATCAGAAGGAAGTTGTTAAGAGAGTTCCAAGGGGAAATGTTCCAGTAGAGAGGGCAGAGCAGCACAGTTTGGGGCTCAGACCCCCCTCCCTGCAGCCCTGTGTCCCCCGTCCCAAGATGAAATCCAGCAGGCCCTGCTTTATCCTCCTGCTGTTATGCACCGGAGTTGAGAAATCTCTGGCGCAGACGCCCACTGGATTCCTGTGCCGGGAACTGTCTGCGGCCCACAGCCCCCCACCCCCACCTCCAACCAGCACCAGCAACCTGAAACTCCTGGAGAAGCCCTGGCCTCTCCCAGGCTCTCTTCCCAGGCCCCCATCTCAGCCCCAAGTCCCACCTTCGTGGGTGCCGGTGAGCAGCCGGAAGTTCTGTGCCTCTCTCTGGAAGTCTTGCTTCCTGACTTTCTTGATCTGAATCAAGTGGAAGATTCCTGAGGGCAGAGACAGGGTATGAGCAGAATAGGCAGAGCCATGGAGCAGGGAGATGGGGTGACTCAGACTTGGAAGGGACCCTGTCACCTCCCTCCCCTCTCCTATTCTGATCAGACACCAACTTCCGTGGATTAAATTTTTGGACCTGTCCCCACTGCCACTCCCCCTTAGGGCCTCATCACATCTCGCCTGAGTCACTGCACTCTGACCCCTTTTTAATCCCCATCTAACGTGTGATCCCACCTGCTGTCACTCGAAAATACATGTTTGTCATCCCCCCCAGACCTCCTGTCACCATCACCGTCCTGCGCTCCCACCACTCACCTGTCCACAGTGTAGAAGGGAGGGTTGAGGGAGGGGGAAAGGAAGGGGGCGGGGGAGGGAAGCTGCCAGGCATGAACTAGTCAGGCTTTTTTCTGAGCATAGAATGTGTGATAAAACTCAGTAGGTGTGCTTATTCAGACACCAAAACACTAACAAGCGTCAGAGTTGTAGCCCCCTTTCAGCTCAGGTCACCAACCCTGAGTGGCCTTGCCTGTGCCCCAGCCCTAGCCAGCCACTTGAAGACCCCCGAGGGGCCGAGCCTTTACACACACTGTCCCATCTCTGGAACTCTTTCTTCTATTGCCACCAGGTGAACTCTTGCTCATCCTTCAAGCCTTCGCCCAGAAGTCTTCCTTTGCCCATCCCCCCCCCCCCCCCCCCCCGACCTGGTAGTTGTAACTTCCTTCCTCCTCAGATCCCAAAGAGGAAGTTATAATTACCCACAGCTCTTGGCCTCTGTTGGTGATTGTATCTATTTGTAATGTGCTATCATTATCTCTATTCTTGTCTCCCCTACCAGACTGGGAACTCCTGAAGGGCTTTCCTCTCTGGGTCCCCTGAGCCTGGTCCACATTAGGCATGTAGAATGAATGAATGAATGAATGAATCCCTGGATGGATGGATGGATAAGCAAATACATGTGTACCCAATCTAGGCCGGGCCCTGAAGGGAATGAGGTATTATTCTGGACCTCCTGATGTTTGCATTCCATGGGGAGCAGGCCACTGGCACCACACACGGTGCTGGCCTTGCACACATGGGCTGTGAGGTCGCACCAGCTGTTACCACCAGGGTTTGTGGCCAGAAAGAACAGATGTGACAGCAAGGTCTCTGCTAGGTCAGCACCGCCCTCAAGGAAACCAAGAACTGGCCTTGCTCATGGGAATCTGAGTCGGAGCCCACCAAGGGCCGTGGACAGCACAGACTCTGAGATTAAGGTCCAGGAGGCCAGAAATGTCCTTGGGATCCCCAGCCCAGGTGCCAAGGACCAGGATGTGGGAGAGACTCACTCCAAAGGCCCAGGGTGTATCAAGAGCATGAGATGGGGGCGGGTCCTTCTGCCCCAGGTCTGCACCTGCACACCCTCCAAAACACACACTGGAGAGGAGGTAACAGGGGTGCAGGTGGGTCCCACACTCCAGCCTGTGAGGAAGCATTCAGAAGACTGGCTCTCAGGCCTGGAATCGAGAGCTGGCCTGAGGGTCACGGTTGTCCCTCTTGCTCTGTGAAGGGCATGCCAGGTCTGAGGGCAGCGGGACTCTGTGGACCCTCAGGGCAAAGGTGGCACTGGTAGGTGAGTCCCAGGAAATAGGACAGGCTCACTCAGCTCAGCGCAGAGCCATCCACAGTGCTGGAAGTCAATCACCTGTCCGGAGGCGGGTGGGCGTATGGGCACTGGAGACAACAAGGAGGCCACAGGGGGACTTCCTTCCCAGGTGGGGATAGGAATTGAGGTCCCTAAGGCCCCTTTAACTCTGGAACGCCAGAATCTAAAAGGCCCTCAGCCCTAAGCCAACTCTCTATTCAGCTTCTGGAGTCTGGGGCTCCATGCACCTCCCCAACCCCCCCCTCCACTGTGGTGTGGCCTCACTTAGCCCAGGTCGCAACAGCCACCTGCTCACTTTGTCTCCAGGCCAATTCTCTCCTCCCTCTCCCAGCCCCCAAGGCCTGCAGTTTCCACTTTCTGTGTGAGAGAACGGTGCAGGTTTCCTGCCCACAGTCTCACCCTGGAGCACTTGATTCCCTTGGTCAGGGACGGGAGGCAATGGGAACTGGATGGGCAGTGAGGCAGGACAGAATAGCAGGGCCTGGCACTGTGAAGGTGAAAAGCCCCTACACCACCCCACTTCGTTTCTCTTCTGCTGGGCCTGGTGGTAATGAGACTCGCCCCTGCACCATTCCAGGCACACCTTGACCTTCCTCAGGCAGCTCCCTGAAAGCATAAGTTCACCTCTGTGGCCGCAGCACCAGGGACAGTCAGAACTAGACTTGAGTCTTTATTGCTTCAACTGTGTGACTTTGAGTGAGTCATTTTACCTCTCAGACTCAGTTTTCTTATCTGCAACATAGGGCATTGACACATTCCCTCCAGTTGCCTTATGTGGATTAAATGAAGCACATTATACCCAGTGCCTGCTACACCCCAATCGCAGAGCACAGGGCACATAAGCATGGGCCCTAGAGCCAGAGTCTGTGGCTGCTGCCGCCACCCTGCCTACAGTGCCCCCTCGGGCCCTTCTAAACCCTGTCCAGCCCCAGGCCCATCTTCCATGAAGTGAGCTCTTGCTGCAGCCAGGTCACTGAAGGACTGCTCTCCGTGGGCCCGGCATGTGGTGGGGGCTGGGGGGCGAGTCCTAGAGTGAACATGCAGCCAGCACCTGCCCAGGGACTGATGGAATCTCAAGGTACAAAAGGATTGTAAGGGTTACTCCCCAGCTTCTGGAAGAACCCCCACCCAGACCTTGTCTGCACACTCCCGTGAATGGAGCTTGCTCCCTCCCTTCATTACAGAAAGGATCTAAGGATGAGAAAGTGCTTTCCTCATTGGTTGAAACCGGCTTCACAGCATTTCTAACGGAGTTAATGAGGTGGGATGAGAAGGATAGTAACATTGTTAACACCTCTTATAGGTCAGGGGCTGTACTTCTGTTACTTCATTTAGTCCTCCAAAAACCCTCCGCCCCTATTAACAGAAGAGAAAACTGAGGCCCAGAGAGGTCGAGTGATTGCCCAAGACCACACGGCTAAGAAATGGCAGGGCTGGGATTTAAACCCAGGTCTGATTCTAAAGCCCTGCTTGTTGACCCTTGCGGTCAGAACACAGCTGCTCCCTCCGCCTGGGGCAGTCCTTCAGAGCCATGACGCCAGTGGTCCTGTCCCCCTGAGTCTTCTCTTGTCCGGGCTGAACAGCTCCGCCTTCTTCATCCATTCCTCCCACGCCAGGGGGCGGAGCAGAGCAGGGAAAGAGCCGCATCTGACGTCACAAGACATGGGCTCTAGTTCCTCCACTTACTGGCTGTGTGGCCTTGAGCCAGGTACTTCACCTCTCTGAGCCTCAGTTTCCTCATCTGTAAAATGGGGATAATAACACCTAACTCTCAGGATCGCTCAGTATCAAACGAGATAGTGAACGTGAAAGCACTTCATAAATTCTAAAGTGTTTCACACGTTGGTTTTTATCATTGTCATTATTCTTATTATCCCTTTATTGACTCCTTCTTATTGTCCCCTCTTTCACCACCCCCACCCCCAGCCAAACCCATCAGTAGAGAAAAAGTGACCTTAGAACTAATTTACAGGTAAAGGACTTAGCTGGTTTTACTGCACTGAGGGGATTTGTGTTTCTCAAGAGAGCCAGAAAGCAGAAATCTCAGCAATTTCCCTATCAAGAGGAAAGCTCCTCTGGACCTTCATTTGGTGACACAAGTAGCCTGTTCAATAGGGTAAGTGTCTCACAGAATGAGAAATACATTCTGATTTTAACTTACCTTGGAGAGAGAGACTCTACAGTATTGAAGAGGATACGTGAAACCAGCTTGGAGGCCCTCCTGCTGTGAGGATGCTGTGAGGGCCTCCTGCTGGAATAGACCTCCCCTCGCAAAATGCTGGGGTTCCACCAAGAGACATCTGTCTATCTCGTCAGGGTAGGCACCAGTCTGTCCTGACTCCTTGCAAGGTGCAACTGCCCCTTCCCCCCAGGAGAGGGAGCACTTGGAGGCCCTGGCATCTCAGAGTAGGTGAGCTTATCAGAACTGTCGGAGATTCAGACGGAATCAGTGTCTTCTCTATCGTGGAATCAGGGACACTCTGGAAGGATGGCCAGGGACAGGTCTTCCTGGGCCAAAGGCACTTGATCAACCAAATGTGGCCGTAAGGCCCCTGAGGGGCCTGGAGCTCGGGAAGGGGGACAGGGCAGAGGTATGCCTAGCTGGGAGTTTGCCGATGCTCACCTTTGACCAGCTTCCAGAGGTAGATGTCCACCTGCTCAGAGGCCTCACGCTCAAGGGCAAAGCGACGCAGGTTGTCTGGATGTGGGGACACTGACGTGTGCACGAGGACCCGGCCCGGCGCCTTCGGACACCGGGTGGCACCGATCGCACTGTGGCCAGGGTCTGCCTTGTCCTCTGGGAGAGACAAGGAGCTTGTGAATGCTCTGTCTCCCCACCCCTGTGGGCTCAGAAAGAGGGGCCACTGGTCTGACATCCCCCTCAGGGTCTCTACGGTCCTTGGGAAACGTCTGGTGCCCTGGGAAGAGAAGGAGGTCTCTGGGGAAGAGAGAGGGAGCATCTCCCCCATTCACCCCTACTGATTAGCATATCAGAAAACTTCCCACCCTTCAGGGCCCAGCTCATATTCCACCTCCTCCAGGCAGCCCGCTGTTTCCTCCCACTGCCCCACTCATGCCCTTAACCCCGCACTGCCTTGCGTTGCTTCACTTGGGCGTGTTTTCTCTTTAAAAGAGACCCATCAAGTGAAGAGCAGGAACCATGCCCTCCATCCAAGTCTTTTGAGTCACTCACAGCAAGCACAGGCTCTCAAAGGACACGCGCACAGTGAAGGTTTGCGAGGGTTGGAGGGGGTGATGAAAGTAATGCTGGCAGTGGCTGTGGTGGGGGAAGAGGTGGTGGCAGTGATCGTGACGTGGCAACTGCAGTGGTGGGGGGGCGGTGGGGGTGAGGATGGAGGTGGTGGGGGTGGTGTGGATGTTGTTTGGTGCCAGACAGAACACAGTCTTAAAGCTTTGACATGCTGGAATTTCAAGAACATTCCCCAGAGCTTCCCATGTACCAACATTCCCTGACTAGTTTTCAGGGACTGAAGGACTTAGTCCCTACACACACGCCCTCTTCTAGACTCTTATAGTTAGGAAGCCTTAGAGATGTCCAGCTAAGAGCTGCTGCAGTCTCAGTATTTTTCAGGGGAAATGGACTGGGTGCTGGTGGCGGGGCTGAAGACCAGGTGTGTTTGTGAAGCAAGCAGCCCAGGGGTGAGCCTCAGCCAGGCTCACGGCGAATTTAAGTTGAGCCCTGTCCCCTTGCCCCTGTGGTCCAGGCACAATCCTGTCATGCTCCCTCCCTGACCCTGTCCCACTAGCATATTACTCTGACAAATAATAATTATTTCTTATGTTTGGATTTTGATATACAATTCATAAAGCATTTCCACCAACTCTGTGTCTGAAGCTCAGGAAGGTAAAGTAACTTGTCTGAGCTCACAACACTAAGTTAGATACGTAAGTCGGTAAGCAAGCGAATGCAAACTCCAATGACCGGACATCAGATGCTGGGGTAGGTGGAGACCTAGGGTGATTGCAGCCACTCAGTTACGTCCTTTGTTAAATCAGTGAGTTGTGAGAATTAAATGAAACACGTGACACCACCTGGCACTAGCAGATTCTCAGTGCACGTTTGCCTCCTCTTTCTCTTCCCCATTCCTCTCCTTCCAGCTTTTCCAACCCAGCCCTTGTACGAGATGTGGTCAGGGCACAACCTCACCCTGTACCTTCGACCCCACCTACTACCTTCTTTCTGGGCTGCAGGGGATAGCCTGCCCCTCACGCCAGCTATGCTTCTCAATGAGATACTCAGATGTCCCCTTCGCACACTCACTAGTCCTAGGGTCACAGGACATTGTCGAAAGCACTCAGCCAGCAAGTCTGGAGGCCTGAGTTCTGCTTCCAGCTCCACTACTACTTTGCTGTGTGACTTAGGAAGTCCCTTCTCTTCTCGGGGTCTCAGTTTTCCCACATGCAGATGAGGGTTGAAGGAAAACAACAAAGGCCAAGAGTATGTATGGTCTTTGCAGTCAGACAGACGAGGGTTCAAATCCCGGCTCTGTCACTCACAGTTAGTTGTGTGACCTAGAACAAGGTATTTATCTTCTTGTTCTTTAGAATGGAGACAGATAGCTGCCTTGTCCGTTGTGGTGAGGATTACGTGAACTCGTACATGCAAAATGCCTACCCGGCACGTGGTAAATGCTCAGTAAACATTGGCTATTCCTCTTAAAAAAGTCCTGATCTCCTAAGACTTCACAGAATCCAGAACACTATTTGATTCTATATATATACATCTGAGAGCCTCCGAATCTGTCTCTG
Source organism: Desmodus rotundus (assembly GCF_022682495.2). Classification (NCBI taxonomy): domain Eukaryota; kingdom Metazoa; phylum Chordata; class Mammalia; order Chiroptera; family Phyllostomidae; genus Desmodus; species Desmodus rotundus. The sequence continues at coordinate 48,046,337 of NC_071391.1, forward strand.
TAACATTAGATGGCTCCACAGGAATGTATTACAAGCCTGGCATTTTCCACGGCTGCTTCTAACATGCTGTGCATCCAAAACCCCTGCGTCCTGTGGCTCTGAGTCCTCTCTCCATCCCCGTCGGAGACGTTCCAAGTGTCTGTGCCCTGGGCAGAGAATCCCCACGCTCACTCCGGCTAGTGCCTCCCTGCCCCCAGCACCTCTTTGTACCTGGGCAAATCTTGCAGCACTTTCCGGCCACTTTCTCGGGGTGATGGCAGGGGTACTCAGTGGGGCAGGTCACCCGCTGGCAGTCCTGGCGGCCGTCCTGACAGGTGCACAGGATGCAGGGCAGGGGTCCAAAGGAGCGAAAGGCTGGGTGCCACACCTCCCCGTGTGAGTATGTCTTTCCGCCATGCACGCAGGCTGAGCCAAGGAGGGCAGAAAGGGCGCAGGGTCAGTGCCTCGGACTCTGGCCAGAGTCAAGTAGTAGGTGGGGGTGGGGCCTTGGGGAGTCCCTGCTCCACCAGTCTGGCCCAGCCACACTGCCTGCGAAGTGGAAGCCAGGGTATAAAACTGGCCCCACGTCCCTGACATCCCACCATCTCAGCACTCAGCGCTGAGGCATGCCCAGTAAGGACTTGCTGAAGATGGAGAGTCCTCCTGCCCTCACGGGCCCCTCTGGTTGGAGCAAGGCGGGAGATGGCCTCACAGTGGGAGACCTGGCAGACCCCTTCCCATTTCTCAGTCTCAGTGTCCCATCTGTACAAAAAAGGGCTGGGACAGATGCCTCTGCAGCCACCGCCGCTCCACCACCAGTCGGGGCACCCTCCCACTGCCGCCGTGGCTGCCTGCGTGGCCTCCCTCCCCACTCTACTCTGACTGTCTTCCTGCAGCCCAGCTCTGCCTGCTCCTTCCTTTGTCAAAAACTTTCTGCCAGCACTTCCTTAGGTCGCAGCAATTATTTACATGTCTGGAGCCCCTCAAGGACAGGGGCCACTTTTCGTCACTCTGTTCTGTGCTCCTCAGTTCCCAGCAAAGTCATGGCAGATGCTCGTGGTTGTGCTGACCCACAGTCCCAGTTCCGAGACTGGTTCTGTCTCTAACTCGGTACCTCTGAGCCTCAGTGTCCTCACCTGTCAAAGCGGAGGACTAGACCTTATGTCCTTTAAGGCCACCTTCAGTTTTATGCTCTATGAGTCTATAAGCTCACAGCCAAATTGAGATTGGAGACTCACTGAGTCGGGGGTACAGGAGCAGGAGGTAGGAGCAGCTGGGGTCCCCCTTGTCCCACCGCAGGGGTTGAAGGAGGTTCCAGTCCCCACCTTTCTTGTGTTTCTCCTTCAGGACGATCTTGACAGTCGTGCTGCCCGCCCCCTTCGGGCGGAAGTGGTGAGGGATGAAGCCCAGAGGGGAGCTGAGCCCAGTGGGGGCCGGGGTGCCCAGGCCTCTCTTTCTCCCACCGTCCCCCGAACAGGGATCCTGGGGATGCCTCTGCAAAGGGCAGGAAGGATGGAGATCGCTGATGCGCCACTGCCAGGGAAGGCGTGGCAAGACAGGCTGCAGTGAGCGGCCTGAGGGCAGACACCAGCGCGACTGCCTGGTGAGGAGAGGGCGCCGGCCAGGGACAGAAGGAACACCGGGATGGGGCCTAGGATGCACTCAGACCACGGACCCTTGGAAACTCGGAGGAGGGTACTTTGGAGATCCATCCTCCACCAAGCCCTTCTTAGGCCTGTCAGAGTGGGTGCCTTGGGGCCGGGTGGGCAGAGGGTGTGAGGGCTTTATCTGGGTGACATGAGTGATTAGGGACCTGGAGAACTTAATATTTAAGAGATAGAATGCGAGACTGTAGTGAGGATGAGGTTCAGGAGGTTCCTCTTTGAGAAGAGTCAGGTGATGGGACAAGGAGACAGGCCGCTGAAGGTCCCACCAGAATCCCGTGGGACAGGAAGATGAGGAGCAGGCCCATCCAGAGGCCCCCTTTCCTGAGCTCTGGAGCCCCTGCCCCTCCAGACCGGCTGGGAGGGCTGGCAGTGAAAGCAAAAGCTGTGTGGTGAGGGCAGTGTAACAGGGCAGGGGCTTCGCAGCTCAGAGTGGGGATTGGCAGCTCTTGGCCATGGGAGAGGAACAAGTGGTCTGGGAGCAAGCGGCAGAATTTTAACCCACCTCACTTTCCCCACATCACTCACGTTCCTTCTTCTACAGCCCCTTCCTGCCCTGTACGGTCTCAGTTAGTCCTTTATTGTCTGGACTGAGCCCACAAGAGCTCCCAAAGCAGACTCTGGGTCTCAGGCCCCAGCACATGCCCAGACACATAGGAGGCCTCTAGGAAATGCTTGTCAAGTGGAATAGAGGCAAGAAGGAATTGAAGAGCCCAATCCCCAAATGGTGACTTGCCCACATCACCCAGCAAGTAGCTGCTCAGGGCCTGGAACTAAGCCGGGTTAGGTTTCACTTAGCACATTGCCTCCCAGGGGGAGGATGTGAAGGAAAGGGGACAGCCTGGCTCAGGTCTTGTGGCAGAGGCCCCCATCCGAGAAGGCACGGCTGGGAAGGGGATGAGTTGGCAGAGGAGAAGGGGAGCTCATTGGTCAGACCCCGGGGGAGTCTCAGGGAAGGGGAGCCCAGCCTCCAGTCCCCCAGGGTCCAGGTGACCCAGGCTGCAAGAGCAGGTGCAGTTGGTCACATTGCAGACAGCACAGATGGGGGGGGGGCAAGTAGGGGGGTGCCTTGAGTCAGTATGTGAGCTCATTCTCCGCCCTTTCCTCTCCGACCAGAGAGAGCTGGGCAGTTTAGCTTATGTTAACTCTAGACTAAGACCGAAAGGGGTGAAGAGGAGGTGGGGGACAGAGAGGTAGCCCCCAGACAAAGAACCAGCACCTTGGGGCTGGGTCGGGAAGTCTGACCCAAATCAGAGGCCACTCCCTCCAGGGGATCGTGCTGCTCAGAGGTGGCCTGAATAAGGACAGGCACAGGCTGTGGATGGGACAAAGAATTTCCCAGGAGGGAAATCGGCAAGTTTGGGGTCTGCTCCTGCTTGTTTGGTGCTTTTTCCTCGGCCCCTCCTGGCCCATCAGTCCTGATAGGAGCCATAGTGGAAGGCTAGCGACAGGGGCTGGACATGGTGGGGCTGATGGAGCTGACCCAGGGGACAGATGAGAAATGAGGACAATAACTACTCTTGCTTGCTCTAGAGTCATGGAGACTTAGGACCTGGATCCCAGCCCACCTCACCTCCTCTCCCCATCTGGGCAAGAAAGCTGGGCACTCACCACCCCACGGTGTGACTGTGTGGTGTTCTCTTCAGCTGACTTCTCACTTGACCCATCTGGAAATGTGAAGGGAAGTCGGGTCAGCCTCTGCCTCCTCAGCCTTGCCGGCTGGAGCCCTCAGGCCTCTACCTCTAGGCTCTGCCCCTCCAAGGCCAAGTGCTGCCTCTGCAGCCCCCGAACATCAGCAGGTCCCTTTGTCCCAGTGGGGGCTTATTCCCACTTCTCATTATAGCCTCTCCTCATCCTTGGGATGATGAAGTCCCACATCTGGGGTGCTGCCTCAGTTTCCACACACGGACCTCCTCGTCACTATCAGGACTGAACTGCTTGGCTGGGCCAGAGCACCTTGTTTGGTGCCCATCATGGATGGCCCAGGATCCCATCCCTGCAGCCTGCTTGGTTGCAGTTCCCTGGGAAGCCACTCTATCCAGCCACACTTGAAGTCACCAGGTCTACACATCACACTCCTGCGCAGCTCCCTCCAGCTGGGACACCCTAGGACTCTGCCATCTCCCACCTCCTAGGGATCCAGCACACAAGGCCCTTTGGAGCCCTGGGACTTCCTAAAGCCTGAGTGGGCTTCTCTCTTCCAAGCCCCTGCATCACATACAATCTGGCGTCCTCCAAGCATTCCTGGTTCAAAGACCAAGCACGCTGGAATTAGACTGTCCATTAGAAACCGCTGAGGCCAAGGGCTGAGTACATACATGGTATAGCTGAGGCCCACAGAGGGGAAGGAATCTGCAGGAAATCCCTGGAAGAAACAGGACTACACTGGCGTCATCTGGCTCCTGGTCCAGGGCCCGACCGTCTGTGTACTTCATTCTGCCTAAGCCCGTTGCCCTTCACTAGCCGATGTGTTAGCCTGTCTCTGTCCTCTGCAGAGATTCTGTCTGGATTCTGCTTGGCACGTGTGCTGTGAGCCCCGGTGAGCCCAGACCTGTGCCCAGCTCTACCGTGAGGATGGCAGGAGGAGATGTGGTCCCTGCCTGTGCAGGTCCCTCTCCTGTGCCTCTTCTGATCCTCTGGCCTCATCTGATTGCAGGGACTTCAGCAGCGCCCCCCCTCCCCGCCCCGGCTCCCCGCCAGGGCTGCTGCCCACTTACCTCAGGCTCAGTCTGCCAACACCTACCCTCATGTCCACACCTCCTGTCCATGTCTCCCGCCCCCACTCCACTCCTGCCTCCTATTCCCAGGGCAGCCTAGCACCCACATGTGCACTCATAAGAGGGGAGTACGAGGGACTTCAACATGGGGTGAATCTGGACCAATATCATTTAGTGGCCGGGGGACAAATTCTTACTCTTCCTGTCAACCCCAGACTTTCCTGAGAAGCAGAGGATGACTTAGAGCAATAGGTCACACTGGATACCAAGCAGAGGCAGCTCCCCAATACACTCTTACATTGTTTCTCCTTCCTTGCCTGCCTTACTCCCCCATCCCTCCCTCCTGCTCCCTGGGATTGCAATAAAAAATGCACATGCGCCTCTGTGGCAGGCTCAGCTTTCTGGGAGGGCTGGGCTAAGCCCCCAGCCTTGAGGAAGGAAGGGTCTGCTGCATGCTGAGTGTCCCCTGAGCTCCCCCCTGCTCTAACAGTCCATGGCTGGGTCTCTGGGGTGGGATGGGTGGGCACTGCCTGATCTAGGGACAGACTCACTTTTGCAGGCCTGGCAGCAGGAGCTGGGCAGCGGGAGGGGTGCGGGGCAGCCTGGTTCCGGGCAGGTCATGAGGCCGCAGTAGATCTGGCCCTCCTGACAGACAGAACAAACAGGAGCTGGGAGACGAACTCTGATGAGGCTCAGCCTTGGGGCTGGGAAAGCCCCCTGCCCTGGAAATGAAGGGAGCAGCAGAGCAACCCGGGCAAGGCCCAGCCAATTCTGAAGAGGGGTCCTCTCTACCCTCCCCACTCCCCTCCAGGCCCTGATGGAGCATTCATCCTTCAGCTTCTAAAGAGTTTCCCACCCTGTGTCTCCCTGGGCTCTCACCACCATTCGGTGAGGTGGGACCCTTCCATCCTACAGATGGGGAGAGCCTGCGGAGGGGCCTACACTTCCTGAAGTCAGAGACACAGCTGGGCAGAACGGACTAGAGCCCAGTCTATAGGATTTTCCTACCGAAGTCAACGTCCTTCTCCCCTGGCCTAGAAGGGGGGCCCAGCATAAAGGGAGAAACATGGGTGGAGGATACCTTGGGCTCGTCTTGCTCTCACTGAAAACCCTAGGTCTGCAACTTCAGGACCCAGCCTGGACAGCAACACTGCAGGGAAAGGGCCTTCTGGGAATCCGGGGGCCAGACGGCCTTTGGTGACTCACTTCTCTTCTCTAGGCCCCAGTTTCCTCCTCTGTAAAATGGGGGCACACCCATCTGGACCGTGAAGATCAAGTGAGGGGACAGTTGTGAAAACCCTTTTTAAAATGTAACACATTTTAAAAATGGGAGGAAGTGATATTACTTCAAGTCTTTCCCTATTCCTTTTCCAATGAGGCTCAAAAATAAGGATTCTGCCCTGGCTGGTGGGTCTCAGTAGATTGAGCACTGGCCTGCAAACCAAAAGATCGCTGGTTCGATTCCCAGTCAGGGCACATGCCTGGGTTGCGAGCCCGGTCCCCAGTTGAGGGCGTGCAAGAGGCAACTGATTGCTGTTTCTCTCACACATCAGTGTTTCCCTCCTTTTTCTCCCTCTCTCTAAAAGTAAATAAATACAATCTTAAAAAAAAAAAAGAGTAAGGATTCTGATCCCTCATACAAGGCCAGGAGTAAAGTCAGACCCATATAAATAGGTATGAGAAGAAGGAAGGGGAGACCCCATTATGCAGGGAGAAGGGACAAGAAATATCAAGAATGCTTTCACCCCACCACCATCATTTCTGTCTCTTCCCACAGCCCCTCCCTAACCCAGGCCCTTGCTGCTTCATAGGAAGCAGCATGACACAGGGAAAGGGCTGTGGGTTTTGGAGTTATGTGGCCCTGGGTCCGAATTCTGGCTCTGCCACTTAACTAACTGTGTGACCTTAGAGAAGTTGCTTAACTGCCCTGAGATTCAATTTCTTCATCCGATATCTTTCTCCTAGGGTCACTGGGAGGTTGTATATAAACATGAGGCATTTCTGTGAACCCAGCAGGTATAACGGAGTAGACCACTACAAGAGATCCAGGCCCTCTGCAAATAATCGCTCTCTTAGTTGACTTACAAGCAGTCACTCCCATCTGTAAGTTGTTTGTTTGGCAGCACGGACTCGTTAAGGATCAGAGCCTCAGACGGATGGGATCCTCTAACTGAACAGATGGAGAGGCAGGCCTGAGAGAAGTGACTCACTCAAGGTCACACCGGGAACCAAGGCAGAGCCAGAGCTCCAACAAGGGTGTCCACCACCTAGCCTAGACCTCCTCCCTGTGCATCACTGCTAAATCTGATAATGATTTGAAACAGAGAGGACACTGGAGATCACCTAGTCAGACTCCCTATGCAGGAGTTCCTCCCGGCAATGCACAGACGAGGAGCTACGCCCAGGGTAAGAATGACATACTGAGCCCCCTGCGAACCTATAGCAAGGCCACACCTAGAACGCCCCCCCAAAGGAGGAGGGTGAAGGCTCTCCAGAGAAGGCCTTGTTTGGCCTCAGTGTCTGTACGCTGTTAACACTGCAGAGTCAGCCCTGCCTCTCCCAAGCCTCAACTCTGATCACAGCCTCGGGGGGTTAGGCAACTTCAGATTAAATTCCACTTGGCTACAGTCTGGCCTTGTCTCTGTGGCCCAGGACTGATAACTGATCATTCATTCATTCAGCAATCATTAAAGACACTCTCGGTAGGCCAGGCCCTGGGCCAGGAGCAGTGGAGGATAAAGAGATGAATTGGGTGTGTTCCCTCCCCTCCAGGAGAGCAAAGTCAACTGGGGAAAACAACAGATGGCAAACGGCTGTGCAAGGCGGCTGGTGCTGTGAAAGGCGGCTCAGGAGGGCACAGAAGCCTACAGCAGGGCAGGAGCTTCCCAGCCCCTGGTATCCCTTTGTCCCTGAGCCCATTCACTCTCACTTTGCTTTGACCAGGGAGAACAATCTCCCTCCCGCGCAGTTCCACCACCTTGCTTTTCACGCCCAGTCCACTGGCCTGGGCTAAAGGGAAGGCAGGAGGTTCTTACGGTACAGCTGCAGAGGACACACTGGTTGGGCAGGCGGGAAGGGAACAGCTCATGGGCACTGAACATCTCTCCATGTTGGTACATGGTCCCATTGTGCTGGCAGGACTTCGGGGGGGCGCGGAGCCCAGAGGGGGTGTGAGGTTCTGCAGGTGGGGAGGGGAAAGAGGAAGAAGAAAATGAAGTTTCATGCGGCTCTAAGAACTTTGCCAGAATTCACTGGGCCCCTTTTCTGAAGATTTTGCATTTTATCACATCTTGGCACTTAAATCGAGCTCTGACCTCATTCTTCCCAGATAGTCCCCATACCGCCTAACCAAGAAGAGGTCCTGCTGACACCTCCATCTGACTTGGTTACTCTCTCCATGGCCTTTCAGCCCCCCAGTGTGTGAGCTGATCCTGACCAGAGCCAGAGGCAAGGTCTGCAGCCTCAGCTCCGCTGAGCGCCACTCAGTGGGGACCTGCATTGGTTCATCCAACATTCAGTGAGCATCTGTGGTGCACCTGCTCGAGGTGCTAGAGACACAGCAGTGAACAGAGTGGAGTCCCTCATGGCCTGGCGTCCTAGTGGAGTTGATGATCTAGATTCTACACTGTCTTGGTGCTTGGTGTAAGCTCCTCTCATTCACTGGCCACCAGACCCACCCTCCCCATCACCTGCTGATTAGCCTGTCCTCATCCTGCCAGGTAGAGGGGTAAGCCTCTGAGGCTCCCACCCTGAGAGAACCTACTTATCTTCTCTGACACATTTACTAAACACCTCTGTACCAGGCACAGTGCTAGGCATTGGGAACGGAGTGCCAAACAAGACCCAGCCCCTCCCACCAAGAAGCTCACAATCTAATCGGGAGAGAGACTTGCCATAAGCAGTGACACTGTCACATGGTAAGGGCTAGGGCACCGAGGGGGAGCCACTAACTCAGCCGGGACATTGGGGCGGGGGCGGGGTGGGGGGTGGTCAGGGAATGACGGTCTGAGCTGAGTCACGAAGAACATGCAGAGCCAGGCAGGCGAAGGGGAGAGAGAGAGAGGAGCGTGTGAAGGGGCTTGGGCCAAGGCACAGTCAGCACGGAGCGGCCAGGACTCCTGGAATGAGTCTCAGACAGGGAAGAGGCACGATGCCCCCTCACCAGCAGGCCGAAGCTCAGAGCCCCTGCTCCCTGAGGGAATCCTGAGCCAGGAATCTCTGTGACCCAAGCAGAGCCACGGTCAGATCCTACTGCAGTCTCTCTCAGAAAACGAGCCCGTCTACATCCACTCCGCACAGGTCGCCCCCCAGCTCACCAGCAGAGGCCTGGTTCCAGAGCCTAGAGGCTGAGGCCATAATCTGGAGCCTCCCCATCCCCTTCTTGAGGCCTCTGAGGACAGATCCTCCTCTGAACATCTCCCCGGCCCCGCTCTTCTAAGCTGGCCTATGGACTGCTGCCTCTCATTGGCCATTTGGTTATGCCAGTTTATCAGCAACTCCTCCTCTCTCCCTCCTTCTTAGAATCCCAGTCTCATAGACTCTTAGAATCTTAACATCACAGAGTCATAGACATCAGGACACACGGCGTCCCTGACGCTCACTCAGCGCTGGGAGGAATCTCCGAGTACACATCCTCCACCTCCTTCGGAATCCTGGGCCCCCTGCAGGGCTTCTGAGCCCCAGCTCACTCACCCCCACTTACACAGGCAGGTCCACTCCCGCTGGCTTCGGCCAGCCAGAGAGAGATGGGAGCCCGAGAGGGCCATCAAAGGCCAGCCAGCCAGCACAGCTACTAGAGAACGAGTAGTTCGCTGCTGACCCAGGCCTCCTTGGGTTTCTTCCCCTGAGCAGGTTGGTGCCTCAACACCTCTGGTGGCTAGAGACTGCCCCTCTCATTTCAGGGACCTCCCTTGGCCAGAAGCCTGCATTGGGGGTGAGAGAAGGGTCAGGGGGCGCAAGGGGATGAAGGAGGCTACTTACCCACACACCGGGGACAGCACTGCTGTGGCTCGGTCACAGGCTGGGGGCAGTGGACAGGCGGGCAGTGGAGGCGGTAACAATTCACATGGGCACTCTGAAAGGGACATAGGGGTCGGTCCTGGTTCCAAAGAGCCATTGCCTCCCCCCTGAGCCCGTCCTCTCCCCAAACCCCACTGCACACATTTTAAACCTGTTACAGGATAAAAACAATAAACCCATGTGTCCAGTCTTTCCTCCTCCCCGCTCACTCGTGTGGCTTGCCCGCCCATGCGCCTCCCTGACCACGGAGGAGGGCACAGTGCACATGGGCTCGTGTCCCTCTCGTGGTGTGTTTGAGACACACACATTAAAGCCTTGGCTTACTCCTGCATCGGTCTTGACTGTATTATCTTAACCCCAGGACTTTGTTCTTTGACCTGTGACGTATGAGGACAGGTGACAGGGATGGGAATAAGGCTAGAAACCTGATGTGGAGAAGACTCAGGGCTATGTGGTCCACTCCCTGAATTTCTGGGAGGTCCGGTGACCCTGCACAAAGCCCTGGCAGTTGGCACCAGAGAAGGAAGAGCCCGAAGTGCTTATGTCTTTTCAAGCGCAGCAAATGAAAGACAAGGGAGCAGAGAAACACAACAGAGAGATGGGAGCTGGAGAGAGAGGCGCCGCCAACCCTTCTGGCGGCTTCCCCAGTCCTAGGTCTCCTGCACCCGACTCTCCCCTGTTGTTACAATGTCCCATATACATCCGTGTCATCTATTCACCATGACTTTCCAAGACAAGGACCAAGTCTCATTCTATTCATCCCTGAATCGTCAGCACAGGGCTTGGCTCTAAGCCAGTACCTGCTACGGTTGGAATGAATGGATGAGAGCCAGGAGGGGAGGAATAGATAGTGTCTCCCTTGGTTGAATGAAGCTACCTTTGTTCATACTCTGAAGTTGGCAAGTTTGTTTCCAGCATCCTTGCCCACTTCAGTACCCCGACAGCACTTCTCCCGGAGGCAGCCTCTTACCCCGTGGAAGACCCTGCCTGGGCCCTAGTCCCGAGGGGCCTCCTAGAGGCCTGGCACGCATGGGTGCTTAATAAATGTCCAGAGGGGGAACTGAGCTCTCAGATGAGAAGGTAGGGTGGAGTGCAAAGAACTGTATGGCCTAAAGAGATAGAATCTCTTGATTCTGGCCTAGAAGGATCCAAGGGCTGGAGATGATCAGCGACATGCAGCAGGAAGGAAGATGGAGACAGGTCGGGGGTTGAAAGGGGAGAGGGCTCTACAGCCCAGCGGTGCCTCTGAGGAAAGTCATGACGACCATGTACTGAGTGGCTACTAGGGAGGGGCTTTATGTTATACAGAAATGTATTATCTCACTTCATCCTCTCAAGAAGGATGGTGTCTAGAGGTAGATACCATTATCCACACTCTCAAAATGAGAGAAGAGCCTCTGGGAAGTTCAGTTGCCTAAGATGACATAGCACTACCTCCAGGGCTGAGGCTGCACTGACTCTGGTGGACGGGGTGGGGACTCGTGCATTCACTCAGTATTTACCACACGCCCACTGAGTGCCAGCGACTTAGCAGTGGGCGAGGCTGATAAGGTTTCTGCTCTCATGGGGCTTACATCTTTGCAGGGGGAGACAGACCGTAAAACATAAACAAGGAGGCACAAGATCATAATCACCCAGGGTAACGTGATTCAGTGTATAAGGTTGGACTATTTCAGAAACAGCGGTCAGAGGAAGCCTCATAAGGACGTAACAGTTATGTTATGGTCTGTGGGATGAGAAGGGCCCTTTGAGAGAAGATCCAAGGGAAGCACGGGCCGGGTGGCGGGCCAAGCAGGAATGAGCTGGAAGTGTTGGCACAGGTAGGAAAGGAGGCTGGAGAACGAGGTGGAGGTCAGACTGCATGGAGCCACAGCAGGGAGGCTGAGTTCCACTTTCGGGGCTCAGAAAAGCTACTGGAGGGCTTCAGGGGCTTCGGGAACGACGTGATCAGTTTTATGTTCAGCAAAGATCCCTCTAGCTCCTGTGTGAAGGATGGACTTAGAGAAAGGGCAGCGAGGCTTGTTGGGAGGCTCACGTAGCCTCCAGGGGAGAAGTGAAGGTGGCTTAACCAGGGGGATGGCGATGGTGCGAGAAGTGAAGGGATTCGGGGTGTATTTTGGGGATAGTGACTACAGCTCTGAGGAGAAAGAAATGAATTAGCTTCCGTGGATTACAAAACTTGGACTTTGTCAACTGGGCCACATAATATGTCTGGAATTTTCTGTTTTGGTTTCCCTCCTGTTTTGTGGCTGTATTTCGTAACGTTCTTTTTGAAAAGCTGACTGGCCTCAGATGTGCTAAGGAAAACCAGAGGGAGGCAGTCATGGAAGGCTGTGCCCTGCTGGTGTCAACTTCTACCTGGGGCCAAGGTGATGGAAATAGCGGGGTGTCAGAGAGAAAGGCCCCAGGAGAAGGGAGACCCCAGTGATGAGAGTCAGGAGAGTGGGTAGCCCACACCCTGTCTACCTCCCAATGTCCCTTCGGAAGCTCTTCTCTGCTCCCCCCACCCGAGCTGAGGATGGTTGTAGCAAGGGAGGCTCTCGCTGGCCTTCTGCATTCCTCTCTCGGCTTTTGAAGGAAAAGAGAAGGCGTAAGGTACGGGCCCCAGCTGGGAGCTAGGGCCACCCGCCCCCCAGCACCAGTTCCAGACAGATAGGTGAGGATGTTATGTCAAGCAGGCTGGGTCCCAGGCAACGAAGCTAAACCAAGTATGTTTCAAGCCTCCTAAATCATTCCTCCCTTCCCTACCCTTCCAACCTCATACTTGGCCTGAGACTACATGGAGGTCTCATTTGTTCTACCCCGTTAGTTGCATAAGACCCTGTGGAGGGTGCTGGGTTGGAGGGGGGTGGCAGGGAGAAGAGGTGAAAAAAGGCATGGTCTCTGCCCCGGTTTGTTCAGCCTTCAGCAGGACACTGAACTGGACATAAGAGAGTGCCCAGGATAACCTGCTCTCGGGGCTCCATCAAGGAGGAACAGTAACTGACAGACCCAGGAACTATTATACCTGGCCAACAGTGATCAGGAGACACTTATGTGGCACCCCAGAAGGAGAAAATACTTGCACGTGAGGGATCAAGTAAGGCTACTGGTGGGGGTGGCATGTGGTCAGAGCCTTGGAGAGCAAGCCTTTGGACCAGTGGAACTGGGGAATGCCTCCTACGGCAGCGTGGCAAGAGGGCTGGAGGAAATAGTACCGGGAAAGGAAGGAGTGGGCGGCCAGGTCAGAAGGGCTCTTTTCTGTTACACGGGAGGCAGGGAGGCTGGCACCGACAGAGGTGGAAAGAAGGCTGGGCTGAGAGCTGACCCACTGTGAGACTTACCTCTGAGAGGTGCGCAGCAGTGGTGGTGGGCACTGAGTTCTCGGTAGTAAAGTGGCGTGGCCCCAAGTTCCTGGGCAGCCTGATTCCAGAGTGCTCCTGACCTCCATAGTCAGGCTTCCTCCCTCCCTCTAGGGTGCCTGCTCTGGAGGTCTCCCAGACATACCTGACACAAGTGACCAGGTGGCCAGAGGAACATACCTCAGAACACGAGCAGCGCAGGCAGTACATCAGGCCTTGTGGCTCCAAGTAGGGGTGCCAGCTCTCGCCGGGGGAGTATCTCTTCCCGTGGAAAAGGCAGAACATGTCTGGGCCTGGCGAAGCAACCAGTGCTTTGTCAGTCCCAGGAGGCTCCAGCCCTAAGACCCTGCCTCATCGCTCCTCCTTTCTGGTTCTCGGAAGGACGTCATCCGGCTACTCAGGCAAAAGGGAGTCCATTGGACATGCTCTCCCAGTCACACAGGAGTTTGAATCTCAGCGTGACTGATCACTTGCTGTGGGACTTCGGGCATGTCACTGCCCCTCTCTGAACCTTAACACTTCTTTCATGGGGCAGTTAAGGGATGAAGCAGTAAAAGTGCTTTACAGGTTTAAATTGTGGTATAAATGTTAGCCATGATTAGTTGAATAATGGGAGGGCCAGGGAGGATACACCACACCTCTAAGGTCACACGGCCAGTCAGTCACCAAGCAGGGACAACGGCCTAAGTCTCCTCACACGCTCCTTCTGCACTCATAGTCGCACCTACTTCCTTTTCCTTGCTCCCATTTTGCTTATTGATTTACTACATCTCTGTACCTGCCCCTCCCCGGTCCTCTGCTGCTCCCCTTCATCCTCTCTCCATCTCTCTTTCTGAAGAAAGCCCCTCACCTTTTGAAGAAAGCCCCTCACAGCTGCTTTCCTGCTTCGTACCACATGAGTCCCTGTACAGCAGGTAGCCATGATGGAGAGTTGGGAAAACCAAGTGCCGCCCAGTCAAAGGTCAGAAAACTGACTTTAATATCCCTAAAAATAGTCATCGGCACTATTGCAGTCAATTGACTATTGTGTGTCTGATGGCACATCAGTCATTTTTGTCATCTGCGTATCAGTTGTCAACGTGGAGATGAACGCTTCTAAAATGTTTGAAATAGTTTATTTCATGACGATTGATAGCTCTCCTGCAATCCTGTTTCTTGAAACCTCCCCCTCCCCCCCACCTCCCATAGGAAGTCTTTTGGGCTCTTTCTACAACACACCAGCCCTGGCCTCTTATCCTCGCACACCCTAGCATCAGGTGTAGCTCCTGGCTCCACCCCTCCGACTTGCCTCTTGCCCTACCCCTGGCTACCCCCCTCCACTTCGGTATCTGCCGACTGTACAACCCAGAAGGGATGCTATCACTCCTACAGGAAAACTCTACATTATCTAAAGAATAAGCTGAGCTCTGTTACGGAGGAGCTAGGCGCACCAGCACAAGAGAAGAGTCCACAAAGTCTTGCTGAATTAAATGAGGTTGAAGAATGGAGAAAGGAGCCACCATTTATTGAGTATCTTCTCTTTACATGGATTATCTCATTAACATTCTGGTTTTTACAATTAAATTGGACAATGCCTGTAAAATGCTTACTTAGCTCAGTTCCTGACACTCAGTTGAACGCCATTACCATGATGATCGCGGTGACAATGACCCTGCAGGGTGGACATTACCGTCTTGAATAGACATTTAAACTCCCGGAATCACTGAGTATTAAAGCAGTACACTGTGTGTGTGTTGGTGGGGGGGGGGGTCACCCACAAAGCAGGAATTCCTTCTCAGTGCTGAGGTGGGCTGGCTCTCAGCCCCCAAGCACACAGCTCCAGACCCAGCAGCTCAGGGGCCACCCCAACCTTCAGCAAGTTTCCTTTGTAAGAAGAAATGCGCTTCCCTCTGGCTCTTTGCACTGCTCCTTCTGTCTCTTGGGCCTCCCAGAACAAAGGTGTGAGGCCATGGTCATGAAGCTCTCAGAGTCTGTGTTTTGATGGCCATTGGGGACTGAGGAACACACAGCTTACTTCCCTCCCTATCCTCTTCCCAGGCCCCCAAAGTAGAAGAGGGGATCAGACAGCAGATCCTATTCCCAGCAAGGCCCTGGCTGGCCCGCATCAAATGAACAGTGTTTATCTCTCAGCCTCTGCTGGCAGAGAGGGCGGGACACTGGCCCAGCTGGGGTGCTTGTCAGAGCCAGCCCAACTCTCCAAGGACTGAATAATGTCTTTCTTCCTCAGCCCCTCCCCCAGCCAGGGAGCGGTGATTGCAACACTACCATGGCCTCAGGTCTCAGCCTTGTTGCTGAAGAAACCCTGTCCCACCTTCCTTAGGGTGGCCCTGTAGCCTGGCCCCTGTGCCAATCGGCACCCCTCCCCCTCACCGCCTGCTCAGAACCTGAAGACGGAGAGAAAGCCTCAGCCCGTGGCCACGCAGGAGGCCCCTCACCCCCACCAACAGACCTGGCAACAGCTGAGAGTGTGGGGGGCCTGGCAGGCCATCCCTCAGCCCCAGGAGGCCTCCTGCAACCACAGTCCCCACCTCACCACGCCTCTCCCTCTGCCTCTGTCCCTGCGGTCCTGGCACTAGCCCTGATCCTTGTAGGGGGCTGGTGGAAGAAGCTCTAGCTCTTCATGCCACCAATTCACCGGGACCTTGAGGAAGACTCTTCCCGTCTCTAGGCCACATCTGCAAAGTAAACGTGTGTGTGTGTGGTGGCAGTGGGGGGTGAACTTCGATTTTCAAAGATTTTCTGCATAGTTTATAAATCCATGATTTCAAAATTCTAAGACTCCAAGGTTCTAGGTTTCCAAGACTCAAGATCTGGGAATTCCATGCTTCTGAGAGCCTCCATCTCATTAGATCGTGAAGCCTCTGGACTTGTACAATTTCGTGGTTCTAAGATTCTATCGTTTTAAGCTTCCGCATCTAAGGTGTGTTTTTGGTCCCATACACCCAGACTCTCAGGGGCTCCAAGGGGAGTTAGGACAGGGTCTGGGGAGCCAGCGGGGCCTCTCCTGACTGACATGGAGAAGGAGGCAAAGTCTCACATCCCCTCCCTTCCCTTCTCCTCCCTCCAGGCCTCTGTGTCCTTCCCACTCCCGCCCTGCCCTCGGGCCTGCCCTGCTTTCTCTCCCCACCCCACCATCAGATCTCATCCCAGCCACCTGTACCCACATCTCCCCCTCTGAGCCAGGGACCAAGCGGGCCCTGTCTCCGAGACCTTTGGGAGTTAATGGCCCTTGGCTGTGATGTCTAACCAGGAAAAAAGACTGTTAGTGGGCAATTTCTTATTTGAAAAAGACTATTGGCTCCATTTCAGGCTTTACAGAGATAGAGAAGAATTAAAATTAAACAAGTCTCATCCCCCTCAAAACCCCCCTTACTCAGTGAACCCCGGCTTTGGAGTCAGATAGGCCAGAGTTCAAATTCACTTTGGTTTTTATTTGCAGCTTGAGTTTAGACAAGTTTCTCGACCATTGCAGACCTCAGTTTCCACATGTGCTAAATGGGATGAGTAATAATCTCTACAGCTTGGAGTTCCTGTAGGATTGTATCAGATAACATATGTAATATGCCTAGCGTCTGCCACATATTAGATGCTCAATGAAATGGTAGGTAAAAAGCAGAACCGGATGCTCCCCAGGTTTCCTAACAGTCTGTTTCTCACAGTATTTCTTCTACTCCCAGAATCCTACGAGTAGCCCCAGGCACCTATCAGGGCACGAACATCATGGTACTGCCACCGAGGTCAAATCTCCTCAGCCTCCTTTATGACCTCACCAGCTTTGCTTCCTGGGGCTCCCTGTACCCTCCCACCCCCTTCACCCCCACAAGCCAGACTCCTGCAACACCACCTGGAGCCTACACAGACGTCAGACCTTGGGCTGGGATACAAGGTGAAAGTGGACCAGAAAGGTTGCAGAAGAGAGTGTGAGGGCAGGGGTGAGAGACCAGAGATCAGACTAGAGAGCGAGGCAGAGACTCGGGTGGGCCTTGAGTGCCTGAGGTCAAAGGAAAACCACAGAAAAGCTTTAAACTGGGGCATGCCAGTGACCACGTCTGCGTTTAGAAACATTGCTGTAGCCCCAGGAAAGGAGAATGGACTGGAGGTCAAGACTCAGGCAGAGAGACGGGGGGAGGCTGTTGCAGTCATCTGTTTTGAGATAATGCTGGGCTGGACCAGGAAAGAAGCAGTGCCCATGGGCAAGAGTGCCCACCCATGGGCAAGAGTGCAGATTTGAGGAACACTTAGTAGTTACAGGGGGCAGGCTTTGGGACAGACTGGATACAGGTGGAGAGGGTAAAGGAGCGCTCAGGATGGGATGGACCTCTCACGCCTGAATAGGGGAACCTGGGGACCTTGGCACAATAAGTAGCACATGTTGTTATCACTAGTTATGTTATCATTAATAATAGTAATGTTACTCCCTGCTATTCATTTACTGAGTTTTTTGTATATCAAGTCTTACAGAGGTCTGTCCAGAAATATCCAGCCATGTAATATGGAAAATAGAGACATTTATTGAAGAAGATACAAGATAGGAGAAACACTGTACATAGGACAATGCCATCTCAGTCCCCTTCAAAGTAGGCACCTTCGGACCTCACACAGTTCTAGTCTCCATCAGCTACCCCATTGTATATTCCTGAATCTCATGGACAGTCTGAAATCTCTTCTCATTCAAAAGGGACTTTAGTTTGGGGAAAAGGCAGAAGTCACAGGGCACCAATCTGGGCTGTAAGGGGGCTGAGTCACCTGGGTGATTGGATGTTTTGCAAAAAATCTCTGCATGAAATGTGATGCATGAGCGGGCACTTTGTCATGATGGAGCTGCCAATCACCGGTCATGCACAGCTGCGGCCTTCAGAATTATCTGAATAGTTTCTACGGAGGAATGTTCAGGCTTAATGCCAAATTTGATATTGATTCATTGCTCTACTCACTCAGTCATTTTGAATGTGATGGCCACACAGTACGCATGCTCACTCAACAGCGTCTACCACCCCCACTGACTAGTACAGTGGAGTCATCATTGTTCACACATGTGCTTTCCAGTCCACTCTCCTCAGTTGCCAGGTTACATCGATGTTGCAAACCGTTCTCGTTATATTAACAATGGATGGACTTTTTCCGGACAGACCTCATACATGTCCATGGGCCTGGCACATGACTAAATAAGACACAGTTCCTACCCTCAAGGAGCTCACAGTCTGATGAAGACTATATACAGTTTGACAAATGCTATGATAGTAGAAGCCTAGGCTCTTCACGGAAGGCTTCCCTGAGAAGACGCCTAAGCTGAGCCTTAAAGGAGCTAGGAAGGTGCAGATGGACAGCAGGAGCTTCGTGCAGAGGCACAGAGGTGGGGTGACCATGGCTCATGGAGGCCACTGCAGGTGGCTGGGGTGTGCAGGGTGCTAGTCCTCCCTCCCACAGGAAACATCCACTTGGATAGGCCACAGCCAAAACTCTTTCTCTAGCTTGCCGCGGACTTAAAGTGACTGGACTGACTTGACCTAATCTGAATTCAGGGCAGCAAGGTTTACCAGACGGAATCCAAATGTTATCAGGCCACCCCAGCCTGTCATAAACTAGCTCCCGCTTGCTCTTCCAGAAAAACTCTGTGATAGCCCTGTTTTCAGCTTCATCTCCTCTTGCTGAATTTTTCATTCTTCATCTCCCCACCCCACCCCCACCAGGCTCCTTCACACTTCCATGTCTCCCCACATGTGACTCCCCACCTCCAATGTTTGATCAACTCCTTCTCATTCTTCAAGAGCCTATTTGGGTGCTACCCTTCCCGCAGAGCTGCCCCCACCTTCCAGGCCTCTGGCCCACCCTTCCGCAGGGCTGCACAGAACTGAGTTCGGCCCTCTAGCATGGCTCTCCTCACACTGGATTGGAAGTACTATTACATGGGTTCTTCTTCCTTACTCAACCAGGAGTAAGAAGCAGGTCTCAACAGTTCCTGTATCTCCAGGGCTCTGCACAGGGCCCACCTAGAGGTGATGCTTCGTAAATGAAGGCGTGATGGAAGAAGAGAAACTCTGGAAAAGGAGACGGCTGATGGGCCGCACTCCTGAAGCCACTTTCTTTAACAAAAAGCAAACTTTCTCGTGTGGTAGGAGAGCCAAACCCCTCTTAGCACTTTGATTTTGTCACCTAAGAGAAATTAGCCTTTGACCTCCCCTTTCCAGCTCTCGCCGTTTGAGCTCCCAAACCCCATGCCATCCCGAACGCGATGTACAAAACGGTCAGGAGCCTGCAGGTGGAGGGATGAGTGATTCCACGATATTCACATGTAAGACAAAATTTCCAAACTATCTTATCCAAGGTCATCCCACACTCTGCCTTGAAACTCTCATGCTATTATAAAGGGCTCGTAGTAGGTAGTTAGGAGTGGGTAATGTGGTTGAGAATCCTTCCAATAGGAAGCAGAAGAGACAACCAGAAAGAAGCTTCTGAGCTACAGGGGAGGCTGGAGGGGACCAGGAAGGGCTGGGGTATGAAGAGAGAAGCCTGGAACTGTGGCTGGCCTGTCCCCAGCCTGCGAGAACTCAGGAGACCTGAGTGAACCAGGCTGCACAGGAATGTGAGAACGTTTACATCTTATCCCTCACGCCCACACGGCCATACTTTCTCTATTTATTTATAGGCCTCTTTCTACCCAAACAAACTTGCTCTTCTCTAAGACATAAGCTCTGGTCTGGGCACTGGTAGCCGATATGGGGGGCCTTCTAAAGGAATCAGAAGTGAAAATCTCAGCTCCTCAGTGGTTAAGCTGTGCCAGCTCTAGCTGAAGGGTCCTCACTCTTCTGAATCTGACTCCTGTTAGCTGGCATGTGACAGATGTTTAGGAACATGGAGCAGCCTCAAAGGAGAAAACTGTCAGACCAGGAGAAGGGTCAGGGACAGAGATAAGACTGTTTGCTTTCTCTTCTGTCTTGGACATACACACTTAGAGCCATAGCACCTGAGAAATTTAAGAACTGAGAGATGACGTCCAATCCTCTATTTACAGATGTGGAAACTGAGTCTCAGAGAGGGATCATGACTTGCCCAAGGTTGCTGATTCATTCACCACAAACTCCAATGCCAGTCTTCAGATCTAAGGGGGCTGCTTATAGAAACACCCATCCCCTAAGGAAGAGGACCAGAAAAAATGGCTTTAAATTGCAAACAAAAGGACTCAGGTGAGATATAAAGCAGAATCCTGACTACAAGAGTGGGTAATAGAAGAAGACTGTGGAACAGCCTTCTCTGGTATGGGATCCTGCCCACAGGCGGGGGACGCCTGAGAGGATCTCTGCACTGCACGTCCCAGGGGTGCCACTCTCACACCAGTCCTTTCATTTGGAGTCCAGAGGATTCAAGGTCCCTCTCCCACAGCCTGGCGCCATGGCCAGTGGCTGGGGGAACTTGAGAGTACGGTCCTGGAACAGGTGCAACAGCTGGAGCAACTGTACAGCTGTTGCCTGCGCTGGCTCAGCAGCGGGCAAGCGAGTGAGTCAGACAGAGACCTCTACTGGTGAGATAGAGGAGGTGCAGAACTGCCCAAACAGACCCAGAGAGGGGCTTGCCTGGAGTCAGATGTCAGGCCTTCACTTAGGCACTGGCCACCCCCTGTGTACATCTGGACAAGTAGATGGGGACACAACTAACCTGGACAGCAGGAAAGGGTCCCCACTTGTGAGTCTCCTTCTACACCCACTGTCCCAGACTCCCTAGGTACTTTCTCCTGGTGTCTCGGGGTCTACCTATTCCTCCCTGTCAGAGCAGCAGTATCAGGCTGCAGACCCACTCACCTCACCCTCCTAACTTCCTTTTCTAAAGGTCCAAGAAGACTCAGAATCAATGCAATAGCATCTTTGGATTTTAGAGTCTTTGAATCACAGGATGTTAAAGCCAGAACTGTCCTCAGTGATTGCCTATTTGGGTCCAACCATATAGCTCTACAGCTGGGGACACTGAGGGGCAGAGAAAGGCAACTTGCCCTGTGTCACAGGTGGCACTGGTGGTAGAGGCAGAGCTGGAGCCCTGACGTTATGATTCCAAGCTTGTCCGTCGCACCACATCATGCCATGGGAGCTCCCTTCCCACCACATCTCTGCTCCTGGGGTTTGGGATTCTGTGACCTGGGGGCAGACACTTCGAGTCCCACAGAACAATAACTTTTGGGGGAAGAATAGAGACATCAGTGTTTTTACTTCATATCTAACTCTCCTGAAAGCGGGATCGGGCGGAGGGAGGGGAGAGATAGCGGAAGCATGCTAGACACCTTAAAGGGGGAGGCAATGAGTAAGGGAAGGGCACAGAATAGAGGAGCTGACATGGAGGGGACAGAGCATTGGAGAGGGACAAAATACCAGACAGGTGCTCGTCCCACAGAGGGATGAGTGCCCAAATTGACCAACATCACGCATGCATGTGACTGTCCTGGGGCTGGCATCGGAACTGCTCAGTGACCAGGTCAGGAACCCGAAATCAGAGTCCAACCTGTGGTCCAGGTTTGAGGATCCAGGCTCAGCCTGTGGCTGGAGTTGAGTCTCAGTCTGGGTTGGGGTCAGGACTTAATCTGTGGCTGGAAACAGAGCTAAGGGTACAGTAACCTTTGTTCGAATAGCCTTGTCATTTAACCGCGGGGCAAGCTGCCACGCGTGCTCTGAGGCCGTTGGCATTTCCTGGGCTGAGCCGTCTCGAGAGTCTGCAGACTTGGGAATGTCCATCTGTCGGCACCACTTCTGGAAGAACCTGAGGCATTACCAGGAAAGTTCTTCCCCACAACAGGCCTGCGGTCTTACTCAAACTAAGACAAGGACCTTCGTAAGAGACCTTCAAGTCGAACACTGGCAAATGACTATCAGATTGTTTCTAGATTCATAAATTGTCATCAGTAGACAAAATAAGGCTCAGAGAAGGGAAGTGATTTGGCCCAATTCATACAACCAGTAAGTGACAAACCAGGGGCTACAATCTTTCCTTTAACAAATTTGCTGTGTGACCTTGGGCAAGTCACTCACCCTTTTTGAATATAGTTTAATTATAACGATAGGAAAATTGAGGGGTAGGAGCAGATGATTTTCAAAGGCTCTTCCAGCTGTGACATCTCAGAACCTTAACACGGCCCTCCGAATGTCAGTCCGCCTCACCTCAGCTCAATCAAGTCTGCTCTGTTGTTTCCTTGTGCGTCTGGAGCTAACTAAGTTCCAGGCTGTGGCGGGACTGAATACTGGCACGACCCAGTGAGAGATACGGACCTGAAGGCCAGTGGAAACGTGGAGGAAGGAGATCAGAGTGGATCAGGCGGCCAGGGAAAGCTTCCTGAAAGGGGTACGCCTAAGCAAGGCGAAGGGCTGACAAGATGGGGAAGGCCAAGCGGAGAGGTGTGGGTCGGACATGAGCAATCCTGCCAAATGATCTGATTCTGGGGCATCTTTCCAAGATGCAATAAGGGCAACAATCTCTGGAGAAAAACCTTGGGGGCTAAGAACGATGTGCCAAAGGGGAGAGGTAGGCAAGGAGGGCATCCTGTGCTAAATCCCTTTTAAGAAACAACAGGTAAGTGTTAGGAGGAAACCTCCAGGGCTCGAGAAGGGGGAGGAGACGCTTACTGAGTATTAGGCATTGTGCTGAGCACTTCAACACAGGCACTTCCTTTCATCCTTCCAAGGACCTCTTGGGTTCCAAGTGAGTATGTGTCTTGGACAGATGGAGAGATTGAGTCTCAGAGAAGTTGTGACTTATGAAAGGTCACACCACTACTAAGGAGCAGAGCCAGGACTTGGACCCAACATGGAACTCTTTCCATGACTTGTTACGGAGGACTACTAGGGGTCTCATGCTGCAGCAGCTCACGGACGACCAGACACGCAGCCTGCCTTCGCAAGCAGAGACGAGAATGCAACAAAATCTAGCCCCACTGGCTCCGAAAGTCACATGCAAAAGAAAGGCAGAGATGGAGGAGCTGAGCTGTGGAGAGGAAAGAGCACTAGGCTGGGAGGTGGGAAGCTGGGGTCTTCATCCCAGGCTCTGCCCTGTATTAACCGGAGTTAAACCAGTGCCTGTCTTGGGTCTCAGTTTCTTTATTGGATATTTCAGAGTTTGAACTAAGCTCCTTCCTTCTTATTAAGAAACTCTCTGGCTTTGTCTGACATCCTCACAGCATCTAAGAGATGGCAGTGGATGGAGACAGTGTCCACCAGAACACTTGGGGGGCAGTGAGGAAACCGAGGTCAGAGAGATTATACAACTCTGTGAGGTTACACAGTGCCCAAGTGGAAAGCATGAATTGGGGAACCGATTTTTTAAAAGAACCTACTATGTGCCAGCTAGTTGCTTTACATGTTTCCTCTAATTTAATCCTCACTTCAATTCTGTCATTTTTTGCTCCCATTTTATCGATTAGGAAACTGAGGCTCAGGGAGGTGCCCTCCATGCGGGCCTCCTATTGGCTGGTATTCCACAGGTCGGGAATGAGGGACGCTGGCTTCTCGCACTGTGCCCTGCTGCCTCCCAGAGTCTCACTGGTCCAAATCAAGGCCCCTCCCAGACCCTGTGGGACCGGGAAAGCACAGGATTTGGAATGGTAGAGCTCGGCTTCTGATGGCTTACTAGCTCTGTACACTTGGACAAGTTTCTTCTCTTAGCCTATGTTTTCTCTTCCGTAAAATGCAAATGATACCCACCTCCTGGGAGTGCTGAGAGAATCAAAAGAGATAACGAAGGGGAACGTTATCCTAGTTAGCTCTTCTTTCCTTCCACCAGCTCTCTTTAAAGTGCAGCAGCCTTTTCCTCTTCATCACAGCTGTGCAGCCAAACACTCGGGACGCTACTAGGAATAGGTGCCCCCCAACTCCCACCCTCAGAGCACAACGACCAGCCCTCTCTCCAGCTGCCTTTAGGTCCATGACAGCAGCCCCCTGGCTCTGAGTCTTGCCAGGTTCCCCCCCAGTCTCCCAGCCGTCAGCCCGTACAGATGTGCTGAGGAGCTCCACCCTTCCCGCACAGGTGCAGTCGGAGCACCTTGGGGTCCCTAACCCTGGCACTTTCCCTGCACGTCCTGGGGCTGGCATCCCTCCTCTGTCCACCCGGCGCCCACACCCCCCTACTTACGAGCTCGAGCGTGGGAGTCCAAGGGGAACCAGAGCAGTGCCAGTCCCAGCAAGGAAGAGAGGACCCTTCCTTCGGGAATCATCCTTCCTTCTCCCAGAGTCAGGCCACCAGGTGCTGAGCCGGGACGGGGGTCGGAGGTCGTGAGATGAGGGGACACTGAGGCACAAGGGCACAAAGCAATCCACAGACCCGGGGAGGGCTGCTGTTACAGTGGAGTCAGAGAAGGGTCGAGAAGGCGGTGGGGACCAAAAGGGATGCCTAAGGTGGGAATAAGAGGAAGGTGAAAAGAGAACAAGGGGAAATGAGGGGGAAGATGGAGAGATGAGGAAGGTACGGCAACGGGGAAAAGCAATTCAAGCAGAGAAGGTGAGAGGGAGGGTCGGAGAAGAAAGACGCGAGAGGACAGGGGTCTGCACAGCGCGCCGCGTTGGGCGAGGCGCGCGGGACCGGCGGGCTGTTCTGGGAGCGAGGATTAGAAGCGGCTGGCGCCCCCTGCTCGGTGGGCTCCAGGTCGGGCCGCGGGGTCCCGGCGGCGGCGACGGCGCGGCGGCCGCGGGGGTAGGTTGCGCGGGGGCCGGCTGTGCACGCCAAGGGCGCCAGGCGCCGCGCTCGGGCGCATTTGTACTTTGCCGCGGGAAGCAGGCAGCCCCGGCCTGGCGCTGGCCTAGCACTGGCGCCTCCTCTGGGGCACCGCGGGCTCGGTGGATTGGCCACCCGAGAAACAGGCCCACTTTTTCCCCTCCTCTCTCGTGCGGGTCTCCGGGACCGACGCTCCAGGCGCGGCGCCGGGAGGAGGCGAGGGGGCTGGGGAGGGGGAAGGGGCCACCAGGGCCACGGGTTTTAACCCCTGAGTCCCCGCGACGCGCAGAGTGCAGGAGGACGGAACCCTTTTAGGCTTGTGGTGGAACTTTCGGGTGAGGAAGGATGAGATGTCGGGATCGGAGAGGGGAAGCCGGCCGCCGAACTAGAGGCGCTCAATTTGGGGAGCTCGGCGGCGCGTGCACAGAACTCGGGCTCTCGGTGGAAATCAGTACACTTGCTGTTCTTAATTCTGTTTGCGGTGCCGGCCGCTCCGCCTCAGAGCCTGTTTCCCCGTCGCTGAAACGGGAATCTTAATGTCTTTAGTGTCTGTAATATTTTAATATCTTCCCACAATTGTTTGGCTTCTAGTTACTATTGCCACCTACCCTACACTTTCACCAACTAAGTGAGCTGAGCTAATGATAGTCAAAGCCCTCAGGTCTGAAAAAGTACAGGTCATGATTCCAGGCTGCTGGAATGCCCTTCCCACTTCCCCTCCGTACCCACACAAGCCGTGACCAGGGTGACATCCAGCACAGCTGGACGCTTTCTTTGGAAGTCCTCCTCTGTGTCCCCATTCCGTTCCCGGAGCAGGACACAACCTCTCCTTTGCCTCTGCAGGTCCGGAGGCCTGCACCTCTCTGAGAGTGTTGGCCATGTTCAGTCCTCTTCAGGAAGAGCTGGTTGTCAAACTGTTGTCTTGCCCACCAGAATGCCAGCTTGCGGAAGTCAGGATGCTGAAGCTCCCTATCCCCGGCCTGTGGATGGTGCTTTTACCTTGTGTTCAATGAGAGCTTGAGGTAATAGGATCCTAAGAAGAGAACCACCAACCCTGTCCAGACAAGGAACACCCAGATTCTGAAATCAAACGGGCAGGGTCCCATCCTGGTTCTCTCCCGAAATTGCTGGGACATTTTGGTACGTCCATTCCTGCTTCTGCTTTGGACCTCAACTTCCTGCCCAGCTCCTCCTGCAAAGCTGCTGGAAACTCCAGGGAGAGATGGAGGACGGAACACAGAGATGGGCAAGAAATGATGTGGGATGTTGAGCCACATCCCACTCTGGTAGAGAATCACGTTTCCAGGTTGAAACGCTTCTGACTGGTTGTCTATAAAAATGTCTTCTTGGTCTGAGGCTGTGCTCCCCACCCCACTGTGCTGCCAGTCTGTCCTCCAGAACAGAGAGCACCGGGAGCCACCAGTGGTTCCAGAAACAGAGCTTCCCCGGGGATCTCAGAACCCGGGACAAGCATGACCTGCTTCCAGTGCCCTTCAGGGTTAACGTCTCCCATTCCAATCTGGCCAGTCTCTTCTTCTCCACTAAGTATACCGTATTTTAAAGTTTAATGAGAGCTCTGTTTGTCATCAAGCTTCCCTTTTTGCCTTGGCTTTCAGGGAGCTCAAGAGTTAAATTGAGTGCTTAACCGCAGAAATAATCTCATCCCAAGGATATGGGACAGAGATCTCTTCCTTTCCCCGTCTTTGTTTAAAATCTGCTGTGCACATACATGTATTCACTTCTTAGGTGTAAGAGGTGGATTAAGATTGGTTCCTCCTCCCCACGCCCCCACCCCCCACATCCTGCTCATTCTACTTCAGGAAATGTCTCTACCATGAGACCAAAGAGGTCTTAATCGTCCTCTCCATCCTTACTTATTGTCCTAGAGTTCAGGCCATCATCATCCCTTCCTGGACTTTGCCAACAGCTTTTTAACAAGTCTTCTGCCCCTAGTCTGGGCCTCTCCAATCTGTTTTCCTCACACCTGCTGCAAGAATTATGTTGATCACATCACATTCCCACTTAAAACCCATTAGTGGAAATAAAAAGTAAATAACATCAAATGCAATGTGGTATCTTGCATTGGATTCTGGGACAGTGAAAGCACGTCAGTGGGCAAACTGGTGAGTAAAGCCTACATTTCAGTTGATAGTAATGGACCAGTGTAGGTTTCTTCATCCTGCCACGTGTGCCGTGGCTCTGCAAGACGTTCATGGTGGGGAAACAGGGTGAAAGACGCACGGAGTGGGGCACAGGTAGGGTTATACTTGTTCAAGTGGAAAGTAGTACAATAATTAATAAACGATAACACAAGAATAAGCTGTGTTTTGCTTGCAACTGTAAACCTGCTTTTGCCCCACCCTGTATGGTTCTTGGATAAGAACTCTGGACTATCTTTGCAACTTTTCTGTCAATCTAAGATTCTTCCAAAATAAAAATTTTATGTAAATAAATAACAGGAAAAAAAACATCATTGGCTTCCTATCAGTTACAGAGTAAAATAAGAAATCATTAGCATCGGATTCAAAACCATGCACATTTTGGCTTCTCTGTACCATTACCACCCATGCCATCCCTTACCGACCCCTCACCTCCCCACTGGCATTGCACTTTCATGCCTCCGTATCTTTGCATATGGCTTCCTTCTGCCTGGACCTTCTCCGCCTTCATTAAGTGAATTCCTTTCTACTCTTCAAAAGTCAACTCTTTTAATTCTCCCCCACCCTCCTCTCCTGCTCTAGTAAAGGGGGTCAAATATGTTGTGATGGATAGAGACTACACTTGGGGCTAGGGAGCACACACTGGAGTATACTGATGTCGTATTATAAAGTTGTACACCTGAAATTTATATAATGCTATTAACCAGTGTTATCCCGATAAATTTAATAATTAAAAAGGTCAGTTCTGAGTCACTTCCTCTTTGAGGCCTTCCCTGAGCCCCCTTAGCAAAGTGAATTTTTGATTGTATTGCACTTTGTATTGTAGCCATTGGAGTGTACATATTTATTTGCATTTCTACCCTGCAGTGTGAGGGCAGGGGTGTTTTTCCACTTCTATCTACATCTCTAGCACTTGGCAAAGTCCCTGACACACAATGAGACTGGATAAATAATTGCTTCATGAATAAGTGTGGACCTCAGTGATTTGAAAAATATTATTATTTCATGGGAGAGCCTCAGCACCCCTATTGCCTTCAGGTTTCTTTCCCCTTCAGCCAAAGACATTTTTTCCATTGCTTTTAGAGAGGAGAGGAGAGAGAGAAACATTGATGCAACAGAGAAGCATCAATTGGTTGGTTCTTGTACATGCCAGGATGGGGGATCCTATGCACCTAGACCTGCCTGGACTGGGGTCAAACCCACAGCTGGTATGTGCCCTGACCAAGAATCGAACCTGCACCTTTCGGTTACGGGTCGATGATCCCACCGACTGAGCCTTACTGGTCAGGGCTTGTCTTCAGTTTTAATCCATGATTGACGTAAGAAACAAGCACTTGAGGAAAGTTTCTGTGTCTTCTGTAGAATTGCTGTTGAGGATGGTTGCCTATATATTATTTAATACCCTTTAAGCAATGAGATCTGATAAGTTCACCCAATATCTAGTCAGGAAAGAAATCGTATCTATGCACAGCAATTTGTTGCACCCCTTTTGTCTGGGACCTGCTTGCTTCTCTCTTAGGGGACTCGCTCACTGCCTTCCAGGGCAGCCCATTGCACTGTTGGACAGCTCTGTTAGAAAGTTCTTTAACTGAAATATGATTCTCTTGGACTCCCTGCATTTGCTCTTAGCTCTGCCCCCAGGGTTGCACAGAGCAAGCCAATTTCTGTCTTTTGAGTGTTCTACAGAGATGAGAGGCAGAGAACCCTCTTCCATACTCTCATCCCTACCAGTTTCAGTCCCGGGACCCTTCATGCCACATTAAACATTTTATTCAAATGTGCTCAGCTCTTCATCCCCACACCTCTGCACAGACTGTTTCTTCTAATGCCCTTTCTACCCATTCTTATCTGTCTAGCAAGCTTATTTTTCCACGGTCAAGGTAATTGCTACCTCTTCACTCATCGAACAGGTATTGAGTGCCAGCGCTGCGCCAAGCACTGTACTAGGTGCCAGGGACCGAACAGACACTGGTGCGAAGGGTCCAGGTTCTTGCTGCAGTCGTTTTCGTGGCCTCCGAGTTATCTTCTCTCTCCTCCATGCCTCTGCACCTCCGTGACAGCACTTACCTCACTGTATTATCAAAGGTTGTGTCTCACCTCCTCTACAGTGAGTTCCTTGAGAACACAGACTACTATTGATTGAATATCTTCCCTAGTCTTTGGTACACACCTTTGCACATAGTAGCTACTAAATAAAGGCTTGTTGAAAAATATTCTTGTTCCTTCAGATAATCCCCTTATGACATGTTACTTATTGGTGGGTAAAAAGCCTCCCCCTGGGCTGCAGCCTGCTTGATTATGTAAAATTACATAACAATAAGAACCTTGGAGATCAGTGTCAAGGACAGACTTCTTAATCCAGCCCACTTAATCCTGAAAGATTCTAAATGCAAACTCACCATGAGAGAGTTAGTCTGAGACTACGTAATAGAGACTGTCTATCAGTGGTGTGCTGGTAAATGTTTAACAACCAGCTCTCCAAGGGGGAAAAAAAGCCCTTGTTTCAATAGCAGTTGACAGTTTCCATGGTGTATGTACTCCCACCATGGGCAATTTCAAGCTACCAAGGTGACATCATTGCATGTGAAGCTGAGAAGAGATGCGCAGTAATCCGCCGTTACGCAGTATTCCCATCATACAGATACGATGGATGTATATAATATCAAGAACATTGATAGTAGAATAATTAGGAGGCGATGAGTTTGACTTTTTTAACTTATTTAAGTATATATAAGTTAATGCTTAGTAGTGATTGTGTTTCACCACCAGCTTGCAAAATTCCTGAAAATTTAACATTCAGCTGTCTTGAGCCCTTCCAAGCCAGTTCTGGTTAATTTTTCTTTTTTTTTTTCATCGAGGTATTAGCAACACACAATATATTAGCTCAGGTGTATGACACAGTATTCGTGTGTGTTGTGAAATGACCACCACGATAATTCTACTTAACGTTCGTCACCACTCAGTTACAAAATTTTTTTTCTTGTGATAACTTTCTCTTAGCAACTTTCAAATATGTAATACCGTATTATTAACTATAGTTGCCATATACTGCCTTTACTTGATGATGTCCCGAAGGGGTGAACAAATTGACTCTTTAAAGCTGGGTCCAATTTTGACACATTAGGAAGAAAGTCTTATTTCAAGGAGCTGTCACAGTTAATTTGTTTGTAAAGTGAACAATCCCCATTCTACCCCCACCCTTCAGCCAGGTCAGAGCTACGTAACAGGTATTTATTTAAAACCTACAGTTATTTCAGTACATCACCCTTTGGATCTCCAGATATGGTCCATATGGCTGCCCGAGATAAATCTCTGCACGATGGATGCAGGAACCCTCAGCACTGCCAAATGATGTCCGGTGACATGTGGGCACGCAATACCTATCCGTGTATTGATCTGTGTGGTTTCTTATGTGGCTATGTGAATATTCCCAAGTCTTTTTTTCCTCTCTTCCCAGGACAAGTTGCACACAAGAATTCTGATAGAGGAGGTATCAGGAAACCAGGATGGGGGAACACATAGCCCTTAACTTCCCAGAGGCCTTATGAGGGAAGCTGATTGGGGACAAAGTGTCTTCAGTGGAAGACATGGAGGGGGATCACCCTTCATCTAGGTCCTAAGCTCTGCCACCAACCAGAGGTCCTGTATTGCAGGTGTGTCACTAACCAAGCACCAGAAAGAATGGACCTTCTGCTCCTGCCTCCTCCATGCTCAGGGGCACTTCCAAAAAGCAATTAGAGATTTTTTTCCATAGGTCTGTGAAGATGTAGCCAGATGCCAGAGAACAGTGCCCAATAACTAGGGTCCCACAGCCTATGGTGACAGGCACTATATCCACCCAAATGTGGGAATGCAGAGACACTAGAATTAGCTTTAAAAATATAATCAGGTCATGGTACTTCCTTGCTTGAAACTTCTCCAATTGCACTTGGAATACAATCCAAACCCTGTACCACATTTTGTAAATCCCCCTTGACCTGGCCTCTGCCTACCTTCTAATGTTGGCCATTAACACACTAACACACTAGCCTTCTTTCTGTCCCTGGGTACATACACCAAGCTGTCTGGATCCCCCACAGGATCTCTGCTCTTGAGGTTTCTCCTACTTGCAATGTTCTTCCCTCAGCCTTTTCCCAGCTGACACTTCACTCAGCTCAAATGCTGCTTCCTTGGTTCAACCTATCTCATCCTGTCCCCATCCAGTCATTTTCTATGATATGGCCTTGTGTTATTTCCTTTGTGTCACCTGTCATTATCTGAAATGTATTTCTTCACTTTTACATTATGTGCCTCCACCAGGAGTATGAAACCTCTGTGAGAGCTTGGACCTTAATTCTCTATCCCTGCTATATTGCTAGTTCCTAGAATAGTGCGTAGCACACAGTAGAGGCTTACTGAATAGTTTTAAATAAATGGAGGATAGAATATTTATCTGGACTATCTGATTCATGTAAGGAATGATCCTGAAACTCAGGACTCCAAATCCTTGGAATCCAACCCAGTAGTATTTTCATCGTTATTATTACTACCCTCATTAGTATTCATCTCACAACCATGATTATCAACAGTGCCGCATGGCACATGGGGGTACTTACTGTCTGTTGAATGAATGAATGAATGAATGACATCAGCTTTATTGCTGACCTCAAACTTCCTTATTTCTACTCCCTTTCCAGTCCAACTTCTTGTATATGCTATGCTCCAGCTACTCAAAACAATCATTTTCACCTGACACACCATGTTCTCAAGTCTCCATGTTTTGGCTTATTTTGCTATTCCTTCTATTTGGAATTTCCATTCCTTCTTTGCTGAGTTCTCTCTTTTGGACCCAGTTTTGTATCCAACACTTTTGTATCCAGGTTGTCAGTCACTTCCTCTTCTATGCTTCCATACTGCTTTGCCTACCCACTGTTAAAAACTCATCTCCGGAATTATAGTAGTTTGTTGACATGTCTTCTCCCCTAGATGGTAAACTGCTTGGGGGCAGGGACAGTAGACTTTCTTCTCTGTATTTTCAGGAACCATTTCTGGGCCCACCACACAGCAGTTTCACAATATTCATTGAAATCTTCCATCTGGTGTTGGGCATAGGCTACCTGCAGAGCCATGTGCTGGGAGCTCGAGGAGATGTACGATACTAGTCAAATATGGACCCCGGTCCTGAGGACTTATAAGTTAATTGTAGAGACAAGTCCTTTACATAGAAAAGGCACCACTAAAAACCAGTGTATTCTAGAATGAAATATGAGACAGGAGAAGTTAAGTGTGGTGGGACATGTATAGGACTGGAGAAGCCAGAAGACTTGGTTTCTGGACCCCACTGCGTGGTTTTGACAAATTCTTTCCCTCCTTCAGACTTCGGTTTTCTTCTTTGTAAATTAAGGGGTTTGATCAGAAGCCTTGGAAGATTTTAAAGCCAGTTCCAGCTCTGATGTGCTGAGTTTGGCACCAAAGAAACTGTGGAACACACCGTGGGGAGAGCTCAGTAGTCTCAGTTTGCCCCCTGGTGGTCACTCGGCGACATCACAGTCCTGGGTGCCAGCTGTAGGCTTTTGTCAGGAATGTAAGATAGCCCAGTTCAGGACCTGGAAAACAAAGAACTGTGGGACAATGACCGTTCTAGAAGAGAACCAATCAGGTTTCTCACTGGTCAGTTGGTATACAATCCTATCCTTCTTCAGGACGAAGGAACTTGGGAGACCGAGATCTCCGTTCTCAGCCTTCAGCAGAACACACCTATCTATTTATTTCCAAACTAGAGGAAGTCAATCTTTGGGCAGACCTGCCTGACTTTTCTTCTGTGACCCCATCACAGTGTTCTCTCCTGAGGCAGATTCTCCATTCTGGTCAGTATAACTCTCTATTTATTTATGACAAAATGGGGGGTTTCTCTGCCTCTTTCCGGGAGAAGGGCCGTGAGCCCTTCCTTCTGGGGCTCTTAGTTTAGACAAAGTAAAGGTAATAGGATTTCTTTGGTGAGATGGGAAAAAGATACAGACTCTACTAGAGTAAGGCATGTTCTTTACATTGTAACAGGTGGTCGATACTAGCAGAGAAAGATTTGTTTTTTGGCTGTTTCACTCTGAAATTGTCTCAGGTGGGCACAGGTAACCAGGTTCTTAGTGATCGCAAACAATTAATTGAACCGAACATACAGAGAGTTTATAGCAGAAAGAGAGAGAGCAGATTTATTAAGTGATAGTACACTCCACAGAACACAGGAGCGGGCCAACTGCGAGCGGAGATTGACCCTCAGTGGCTGGAGGGATTCTATGCTTATAGGGGGGTTATTTCCTGGCTAGTTTTGGTGGGCTTTTATTGTGCATGTACAACTAGTTATATTACTGTAAGGCTACTGTGCATGTGGTCTCCCATGATTTGCCTTGATTGGTCACCAGGAGAGGGGAGTCCCACAATGCTAATTTATTATAACGCTACCACGATAGAGCAGGGGTCATGAAGCATTTTCTGCACAGGTGCAGTCAAGATTCACCATGATTCAGCAGGTTTCCAGAAAGTGGGGACAACCTGTCTTAGAACACGGTCTCTGTCCTGTAAGATGTCCTTTATCTTAGCCCTGGGGCGCCCCTGGAGTTTTCTCATTCCTGAGAACAGGTCTTAGAACTGGGTTTGCGTCTTGTATGACGTTCTCTATCTTAGCCCTAGGGCACCTCCAGAGTTTCCGCCCCCATGACTCTCTCCTGCCTCAAAATGAGTTTAGGGAGGGCCATTTGCCCATTTATTTCCTTATTCTCTATATGTTGAACCTAAAGGATTTTTTTTTCTTTTATGAGTAAGATCTTTGAGAACTTATAGGACTTCTTAAAGTTGCCTCTATTCCTTAAAAAAAAAAAAAAAAAAAGGAACAACTGAATCTAAAAGAAGAAATTGATTGGTTGGAATCCTAGGTCAGAGCCTTGAGGAAGAAGGACAGGGACTCTGAGGGCAGGGAAGAGAGGAAGAAAGACCAAGGGGATGGGGGGTAGATGCAGAGAGACAGATGCTAGGTGGGTATAGAGGCATCCAGAGGGGAAATTTAAAGAAATTAAAGAACTATTTTTCTCCACCAATGTGTTTTTTAAACAGATTTTTTTCTTTTTTACAATGCACTGTACTTCGAACCTTACTAAACCTTAAAGACATAACTAAGGGGATAACATTCATTCATTCCACAGCATCTGGGATATGCCAAATACTGTACCTAAAGCCGGGCCCACCAAAATTGGCTCAGCATCCTTAACTTGCTTGCCTTGTTCACTGCTGAATTCTCAGCACCTATATTATCCTGCCACATAGTAGGTGTTCAATAAATAGTTGTTGAACAAAGGAATGTTAACTGCACTGTATTTTCTCTAGTGATATCTCAACTCCATGGTGTGGAATGAAGTCTGCTTGCATTATTTTTATTCCTCACTGATAATTATAGGATTGAGAGTTATTCTTAAAAAATTCAAATTCCTATGTAACACTCCCTTGGTCCAAATATGATGAAATCTTTCAACGGCCCCCCAATATCCTGAGTTTATTTCCCTGTGAAGTAGAAATAACAATACACCAACCTTACAGGGTTACTTTTGGTTTAATTGAGATAGATATCTTATTGCTTAGCAGGCACCTAGCACGTGGTAGTTGCTCAACATATTCTACTTCCTTTTCCTCTCCAATTTTTTTAGCTTCCTGTCCAGCCCAACAAAGTAGCCACATCAAATTCTTTATCATTCCCATACAGATCCTGAACTTTTATGCCTTTGTGCCTCTGCTCATGTTTTTCCCCCTGCCCGGAATGCCTTCCCTTGACTACCTGCTAATCTCTCAAAGCACAGCTCAAGCGTCCCCTGCCTTGACACCTTCCCAACCCTGCCCCCAACTCTGCTCTCTGCTTCCGTAGCACCTTGAATATGTCTCAGTGATAGAGCTTCCAATTCTGTTACAATTCTCTTTTGCCGTGATAATTATTTAGTAATACTTTCGCCTCTCTGTTAGATTCTGCTCTTAAGGAGTCCAGGGACCAAGTCTTATCTGTATTTTTAGAGTGTTTGGAAAGAATCTGGAGGAGATTGGAAAGATGGCAGGTAGAAGGGTTAACTTTGCAAAAAGAACTACTTCCTCCTCAGAAACAAAAGGGAAGGAACTGAAGATGAGTAACAATGTAGCAAGAATTCATTTATTTTAGAGAGAAAGACAGAGAATGAATCATCTATTTGTTGTTCCTCTTATTTATGCATTCATTGGTTGTTTGTTCTATGTGCCCTGACTGGAGATTGAACCCTCAACCTTGGCCTATCAGGACGATGTTCTAACCAACTGGGCTACCTGGCCAGGGCTATAGCAAAAATTTTTAGAGCAAAGGGAAGAGGCCAAATCTCAAGGGGAAATCTGGCTTGAGGGAGAAAGAGGACACGAAGTTCCCACCAGAAGACACGAGGAGGGTGAAGAAGAGTGCGGCCTGAGAGACGGAGCCTCCTCCCGCCTAGATCTGTGAGGTCTCAGGATGGACTCAGGGCCTGGGTTGGCAAGAAGGGGTTCTTGGGTCTGCAGGGAGAAGAGCCTGTCTTCATCTTGGGAGTTCTTCAGTCCAGCAGGGAGAACCTGGCACTTGCAGCTGGAGGGAAGAGGGAAGAGAAGTGAGGGAGGTTTGCAGTAATGAAGGTGAGGAGAGCTGAAGGGATGGATTGTGGTGGTGTGGACCATGGAGAGCCACCCAGGTAGACACATTACGAGAAGGATGGCAGGGAATTTTGGCAGCAGTGAAATTCTTAGAAAGTACGGCAGGAGGGGCAGAGCAAAAGCAGCTGGAGAGGAGGTGCTGGCAGGCATGGCCGCACTGCTATCTGTTCCAGTTGGCATCCTGGATGATGGCATTAAAGTGAGTCTGGCTGGGAGCCCCTCTTCCCTTGGTGGTCTGTGATACAGGTGAGGGCTTGGAAAGAAAAGAACACCGACACTCAGGCTTGTTCTATTCTAGGCTGTCAGGCTCAGCTTCTCAGATTGTTTTATAACTTACAAAGCAACTATTATCAGGTGACACTTCAAAAACAACAAACCAATGTCTCAGTCAGAGTCCTTTGATGCAAACAACAGAATTCGTGAGTAACTTAAGAAAGAGGGAAATTTACTGGAAGAATACAAA
Source organism: Desmodus rotundus (assembly GCF_022682495.2). Classification (NCBI taxonomy): domain Eukaryota; kingdom Metazoa; phylum Chordata; class Mammalia; order Chiroptera; family Phyllostomidae; genus Desmodus; species Desmodus rotundus. Next base: position 48,082,028 of record NC_071391.1, read on the forward strand.
TTGTTGACAGGAAGGCTGGAGAGTTGGATATGCCAGGCAGCAGGCACCACAACTAAGCTTATACCTCAGGAACAATCTGAGGTGGCCACCATTCATGGTAGGGACACCAACCTCCAATCCCTAACCTCCGAGGGACCCACTGCATTTGGACACCTACTGTCTCTGTTGCTCTGAATACTTCTGAATGTGTCGATATGTCTTCGTGTCATTCTCTAAGATTCAGAGTTCAGAGAAGACTGGCCAGGTGGCTAAGCCTAGGCCATGTATCATGTTCTGGCTTTCAGGGGCCAGGGAGGAGAATCTCTCCCTGCTGCAGCTACCCTAGTCACAGCAATACTGCATGGAATGGGCATTCTCCCAAATAGGAAGAAGGTTTGGGTGCTGATGGTAAATGAAACAAAATGTCCCCCTCTTAGACTGCTTTTCCTTCCCAGTTTCTCTGTTTTTGTCAGTTGTCTATTATGATCAGAATCTCAGGCTCCTAGGCTTAACACTTCAGAATCATCCTCGTTTCCCTCATTTTCTCACACAGTGAGTAACTCTCCAGATTTCTTAGATTTGCTTTGCCTTCTGTCACTGCTACTGCTTTAGGAAGATTACTTTGGCACCAGCAAAGGAGAGAAGGGACTGGAAGTTGGGAGTCAGACTTCTAGAATGTTAGAACTAGAAGAGACCTTTGAGTTTCTCTGTTGCAGTAGTCTTATCTAGGAGTGTCATCAGCATTCCTAAGGCATTAAAAAAATAACACATGCTGACATCCCACCCTCAGTTTTCGGGTTCAGTAGATCTGAGCTGGGACTTTGGCACATGTGTGAATATAGTGTGTGGCAGTGGGTGGGGGGTGGGGGTGTGTCTTTGTGAGGTGCATCCCAGGTGGGCAACTGCTGAATTCCAATACCCTTGCTTTAAAGTTGAGGAGACTAAGGCCCAGAGAAAAGCTACCTGTTTGAAAGCACACACAGTGAGTTCATGAAAGCAGAAAAGGGGCCAGGACCAGTCCCAGATCTCCTGGCTTTTGGTACAGTGCTATTTGAACCTTTTGCTTTTTCCCTTCGCAAAAGAACATTTCCTGTCTTTATTTGTATCCAAGAAAGCATGCTACACTTCTGTGTTTCGGCTCCTCCAACAGTAAATAGGCTTCAGATTAAGAGGCCCAAACTGTCAGGAGTGAACAGCCCACCCCAAGGGCCCTGTTTCTAATGGTCGTTGGCTTGCTCTCTGGACCACGGGCCTCCCTTGTCAGAATCTGGGCAAAGTGTCCTCAAGAACTGCAAATGGGGAGGGAAATGAGGAGGACCCCTGGACAAAGGACAGTCAAGCTGAGGCCACACTTCTGTGTTTGGCAGGATTGTGACCGTCTGGGCCTCCATCAACACAAGCCCTTGTTTCAATTACTCATTGACCCCTTTTCAATTCTTGACTGTTCTTTAGCCATCTGGTTCTCATCTTGGGAATCCACTTCTTTCTTTTTTCTGCTTTCTGTCTTGGATTGGTTTACCACCACCTCAGGCACTGTTTCCGGACAATCTCATGGAAACCCAGGGCCTCTGATGCCTTTCATTGCATTATGTTGCTTTTTTTACTCTACTCTTACAAAACTTGTGTTTTCTTATAAAGGTTCCCAAAAGGAAGTGTTTTTTTAATGCCTTCCTGCTCCAAATCTACATTAGTGCAAAAAAAAAAAAAAAAAAAAGGGTCGGGGGGCGGGAAGAATTGCTATAGCAGAACTATGTCGGGGGGAGCCATTCTTTCTCTCATGTTCTCTGCATCCAGAAAGAGGGCTGGCACCAGATTCTGAGACCTCACCCAGTGACTGCCCAAGCAGGGGTGACAGGGCCAGAACTGTCCTTCAGAAAGCAAATCTAAGAGCTGCGGAAGATGATTGGGAGAGAGAGAGGCTGTGGGCAGGGAGACAATCTATGGAAGCTCCTGCAGTGCTTTAGGCGAGAGATGACACCTGAACTGAGCAGTGGAAGAGGGGTAAAGAGCAGGGGACAGGTGGGAAAAGCAGTCATTTTGGTGGGGGGAACTAAGACACTGACAGACGTGGGACATGATGGAGAGGTAGAGATGACTAGATTTGAGCTTGAGAGAATGGGAGGGTAGTACTTTAACAGAATGAGGACCATAGCGCTGTTTTGAAAGGGAGGTGCAAAACAGTGACTTCAGTTCTGTACATCAGACAGGCGGACATCCCAGACGGCGTCTCCATCCGCGGTGGAGCGCGCAGGGCTGGCCTCGGGACGTGCAGCCCGCAGACAATTCGGGGGTTCAGGCGGGAGAGGTGTGAGCAGGCACTGGGGAGAACGAAGCGGGAAGAGGCCCGAGGCCTGACCCCGGGGGAACACCCCCAGGCAAGTCCGCAACAAGCGGGAGGGCTCTGACAAAGAGCTCAGGGAACGCGGGGGAAACCCAGGAAAGTATAGTTTTCCAGCCCAAAGACGGGAGTTGCAGGGAGGGCCATGGAGTAGGACGTGGAGAGGAGGCCTGACAAGCAGCTGTTGTTTTGGCGGTTTCTGGCGTACTCTCGATCACCAAAGCCACCCTCACGTGAAAGGATGCGCGGAGACTGGGTTCTGCATAATTTACATACTCCCCACCACTTAAGCTTCAGTTATCCGGTTCTTGCGGAAAAAATAAGTGCAATTACTTCCTAAAGTTTAATACCGCTCAGAATTTCCAATAAACCCCTCGGTCGTGTGGGTGAATAAAAGGACACTGCAGACTGACGAAGGAGTGCGAAGACCGGATAGATAAAGTGTCACTAACAAATATTAATGAAGTTTGTTTCCCCTGCTACCACGTCCGGGGAAAACCTCCTTGGGCCCGCCCCCTCATGAATATGCAGCGGGCGCTGCCAGCCGCTCGCCGCCCCACCTCTACTCCTCTCCCCCCTCGCAACGGACTCTCCCCTCAAACGGGAAACAAGATGGCGGCCGCAGGGCCGAGTACTCGGGCCTCTTCCGCGGCGGCAGCGGCGGCTCTGAGTCGGCGGAGCCGGCGGGGCCGCTGCGACGAGATGGCGGCCGCCAAGACCGGGTCCCAGGGCCCGGCCCCCGGGCACGCGCTGCTGGTGCTGCCGCAGCCGTTGCTGCAGCCACCGCCGCGGCCGGAGGAGTCGGGCTGCGCCGGGTGCCTGGAGACCCCGGGAGAAGCGGCGGCCCTGCCTTGCGGCCACTCGCTGTGCCGAGGTTGCGCCCAGCGCGCCGCCGACGCGGCGGGCCCAGGCTGCCGGCGCTGCCGCGCCCGCGGCCCGAGTTGGGCCCGCCGTCGGGCCCGCGACGACGGCCAGGCCGCCGCCGAGGTGCTGGGCGAGCGCGCCCGCCGCGGCCAGCCGGAGCGCTGCCGCCCGCGCCGGGACGGGGGCGCGGCCGCCGAGGGGCCCAGGCTGGAGCAGGAGCCGCGCGCCGCGCCGGCGGAGCCAGGTGGAGCTTCCCCTCCTCCCCGTGGGGTCCCGAGCGAGGCCGTGCGCGCCTGGCCCGGCCTGGTGAACGCCTGGAGGGTCCCAGGCCCTGATGGAGCGAGTGTGGAGAGTTTTATGGGGTTGGAACCGGGTTCTGTCCAAGTGTATTATCTTTTTCTGAATTTTGAACTTTGGAATGAAGTACGGGCCCGACGGATTTGGAGGGGCATTGAGGGCATCCTGCGCCTTTTGTAAGTCAGAAGTTTGGAGGGAACCATAGCATTCTTGTTAACACGTCAGGGCCAGGTTTGGGATTGCTGTGTGGGAGAGGGGGCCGAGCTTCACGGGGGCCCTGGAAGATCGGAGAAGTGCTTGGTTAGCGATGGGTGAAGAGGTTGAGGCAGACTGCTTGTGGGCCTGAATGGGTCAGCCAGAGACGTGGAGTGTCTGGAGTTTAGGAACAGGTTGGATGTGAGGATGGGACGGGAGCTTTGCAGACTTGAGTGTCGAGTGGGTTGAAGGAATGAACTCACATGTGCAGTTTTCACAAAATCTTAAAAAATGCATGTTGAGCCCAGCCTGGCACATAGTGAGGAAACAATAAATGACTATTTATATTTATAATAATAAGCTTGAGGGGGGAAAAACTGGATGGGGTTTAAAAGTTTCGGAAACGGAGATGGGTCTGGCTTGGGGCTACTCTTCTCTCCGTGGCAGTGTAGGCTTCCTGCTGTCATCCAGGCAATTCCAAGTTTTGGGACTGTTGCCTTCAACTTTGTTTGCCTTCTTACCTCCCCCAGCCTGCCACTCTTTGGTGCTGAGCTTGACATAGAAAGTGCCCTCTTTAAAACACAAAACAAAACTTTTAGCTTATTTTAGGACTCTGAGACACACCAGTCAACACATCTCCAGCTTTGAGAACAAATACTTGTTGCTCCGGAGATTTTCAAGAGACATAATCAAGAAAGGCCAGATATTTGCACCTTTTGTGTTCAGAATTCTGCCTAGTGTTATTTTCATTAGGGTAAAGGAGGCATTGCTCATGTATGAAAGTGCAGTTGCTAGAAACTACAGGTTCCAGAATGCACCGTGTTTTGATTCAAGCAGTCAGACACCTGCCGCTGTACTAGGATACCTTTTAGTTCTGCGTCTTACCTTTCTACATTTCCTCCTTTAAGCTTCACAACGTCCTTGAGATAGGGACTTTTATTTCCATTTAACAGATGAAACTGAGGCCCAGAGACGTTACGTAACTTGCTAAGGATGAAAATCCAGTTCTGTCTGATTTCTGCTCAAATCAGGGATGAAGGACTCCCCAAATGTCATCTAATTTGTCGATGGTGTGTGATGATCTCAAGTTATTTAATTTGCTTCAAATTCTGAAATTCTGTCCAAAAAATAAGACAGTATTTTTCTAGTCTCTTTATTAGTACTCTTGCTTGTATGGTCAAATAGGATAGGAATTTCTATTGGGTTGGCCAAAAAGTTAGTTTAGTTTTTCCACATGATGGCTATAGTAATGCTTAGTTGTCTTTAACTTCATTCAAAACAGCTGTTAGATTGTATTGTGACAGCTGTCATATCTGTGTGCCTTTAAAACAACTTACCAAAATTGGTGAATTTTTGTGCAGCTATTTTAATATTGAAGATGGAAGAAGATATGCAACACTTTCAGAGTATTATGCTTTATTGTTTCAAGAAAGGTGAAAACGCAAAAAAGATTTGTGCAGTGTATGGAGAAGGAGCTGTGACTGATCAAACGAATCAGAAATGGTTTGTGAAGTTCCTTGGTAGTACTGACATTTTGGCCAAATAATTCTTTGCTGTGGGGCTGTCCTATGCATTGGAAGACGTTTAGCAGCACCCCCGGCCTCTACCCACTAGAAGGTAATAGCAGGAGATAGTCTATGTACTAAAAATATCCACATCAATAAAATTATTGGTGAAAATGAAAAATGTATCTATTTTACAGAAAAAGCCACACGGACTTTTTGGCCAACCCAGTATTTTTATTTCCAAAGCCTGGAATCCCTTGCGAAATATCTGGTCTGACATTTGAATCATGAGAGGGAGTATGGCTTGATGATTTGTGAAAATGTTTCCCTTGAAGAAATTTATCATAAAGTGTATCAGTGATTAAGGAAAATTATATAAAACGAGGCTCCAGATCAGTATCTATTGAGTCACCGAGTATCCACTGAGTGTCCAGTTACTTTAAATATTTTTTAAAGGTTTTAATTAATTAATTTTTTAGAGAGAGGGGGAGGGAGAGAGGAAGAGAGGGAGAGAAACATCAATGTGTGATTGCCTCTCACGTGGCCCCCACTGGGGACCCGGGCCACAACCCAGGCATGTGCCCTGACTGGGAATCGAACCAGCTACCCTTTAGTTCACAGCCCGTGCTCAATCCACTGAGCTACAGTAGCGAGGGCTAAATATTGATATAAGTACCATAATGAAAAATATTTTTCTTAAATATTCTTGTTGGAGTATTGAGTGTATATTATGACCTGCTTATTTAGTCAGTGTATTACAAAAAAATATTGGTGCACAGGGTTTGGAAATTATCTTGTAGCTTCTGTGAGCAGGTTGTCCGGATGTCTTTATTTTTATTTTTAAAAAGGGAGGAAGGGAGGGAGTAAGAAGGGAGGGAGTGAAACACTGGTCCGCTGCCCTTTGCATGTACCCTGACTGGGGTCCGAACCTGCAACCCAGGCATGTGTCCTGACTGGGAATGGAACTGGGCGATCCTTCCCTTTGCAGGCTGAGACCCAACCAACTGAGCCACACCAGCCATGGCTGGACTTCTTTAAGTTATTATACACACACACACACACACACATACAAATTTATATACATTTATATATAAATATTACATATATATTTATACATACCTATATATAGATATTTTACACCCCCATCCAAGGATATGCTTATTGATTTTAGAGAGGGAGGAGGGGGAGAGAGAGAGAGAGAGAGAGAAACAGTGATGTGAGAAAGACACTGCAATTGGTTGCCTCCTCTGTGCCCCTGACCGGATCGAACCTGCAACCTTTTGGTGTACAGGGACATGCTCCAACCAACTGAGCCACCCTGCCAGGGCTACAACATTTTTTAACTTAAAATTTTAGTAGGCAATGTATTCACATAATTCAAACAATATAAAAAAGTACACAATAAAAAGTTCCCTCCTACCTCTTTCTTCGTTTCCCACTCCCACCAAAGATTCTTATTTACTCTTCCACTGTGTTTTTATGCTTATGCATGAAAATTCAAGTATATTTTATTTTTTAATTTTTTTTACACAAAAGGTTGTATATTATGCACAATGTTTTGTAACTTGTTTTTTTCCACATAATAGTGGTGGCAATCTTTTCATCATTTCTATGCTGGAAATCTTTTTATCTCAGTACATAGGTTTCTTCGTTCTATTCACAGTTGCAAAGAATTTCATTAAATGGATGTAGTATAGTTTACTTAACCATCTGTTGGTGGACATTAATGTTTCCAATCTTTTACTAATTGTTTATAAAATTTTTATATGAGTATATATGTGCATTTTTATGGAGAAGTCACCTATAGTTTTCACCAGCTTCTCAAATGGTTGCAAAGAAAAGGTTAAAAGAACCATTGCTTTGCCAGTAGGTGTGGTTCAGTGGGTTGTGCGCTGGCCTGCAAACTGAAGGGTCCCTGGTTAGATCCCAGTCAGGGTACATGCCTGGGTTGCTGGCCAGGTCCCCAGTTGGGGGTCTGCAAGAGGCAGCCAATAGATGTTTCTCTCCCTCTCTCTCTCCTTTCCCCTCTCTCTAGAGGAAAATCGATAGAATCTTAAAAAAAAAAAAAAAAAAAAAGAACCATTGCTTTAACTTGGGTCCCTCATTCTACAGAAGAGAGAAATGAGGCCCAGAACAGAGAGTGACCAGCTAAAGATCATTATGAGTTAGTAGCAGATAAACAAGGGCTGAACGGGTAACCCATTAATAACGGCTGAAACATAGCCTAATTCACAGTTAAGTGCTCATGATGACTTTTACTAGGGAAAACTAAAAATACCGTACTAGTTTCATAAATATTTACATTATACTTTTAGGAGTGGGAAACAGATTTAGCAATTTTAGGTATATTCAGAAATTTTACATTTAGTATTCTTTGGGCATAGTTAGGTCACTTGATAGAAGAAAGGTCAGGCATGTTTTATAATACTGTAAACACGCTGGTGTTGAAGTGAAATTCTTACAATTTAAAAAATTTTGTTGAACCCCTATGCTGCTTTTGGAGTTGCATTGTCTAATTAAAAAAAAAAAAGTGGAAGAGTTTGCTTGTTGAAAATTTTGGTTGTGCTGGTGACAGTTTTGGTTTTTTGCCAGCTTCTTGGCAAGGTTTAAAATTCAGAATCTTACTGATTCCTGTGTAAAATGTTTTATTTTATCCTTATATGCATTATCAGTTTGTTTTTTGGAGATAGAATGAGTTGACTTGTGCAACTCTGTGTGTGGAGTCTAAGTCAGTGATGGTTTTCAGATGAAGGCAGACTTCAACTTTCTGTTCTTTGAGAATCTGCAGCTCATTGTATATATTGACATACAGAGTATGTGAACCATCTTGGGCAGTATTCAGCAAGTATGAAACGAAAGCCTGCTCTTTGCCAGGCACCGTTCTAGGTCTTTGGGAGACATCAAGGGTTGAAATACTCAAGGATCTCTCCCCCTCAGAGTTTATATTGTAAATTTAGAGGCAGTCCCAGCCCACTGATTTTAAAAAAGAAAATTTACCACATATGGAAATTTGCAACTATGTACAAAAGTAACACTTAGGCCCTATTGTTAATAATTAATGAATGTTAAGAATTCATTTAGCCTTGTGATGTGAAATCAAGTATGATCATTCTAAATTTTGCTGCCTTTGAATTTGAAACCAAGACCTTTTTAGGACAGTTCTTTTTCTTCTGCTATGGGTAAGAATTAAAGAGAAAAGCTAGATGGAGAATGATGAATTTTTTTAATTGACAGTTTAAAATTTTTATCTATTTGTAGTGGTAGAAGTGAATTTCAGACATTGAATAGATCAGCCCTGACTGGTGTAGCTCAGTGGGTCGGGCGTTGTCCCGCAAAACAAAAGGCCGCCGCTTTGACCCCTGATCTGGGCACGTGCCTGGGTTGTGGGCCAGGCCGCTGGGTGGGGGCGTTTGAGAGGCAACTGATAGAGATTTCCTCCCTCTCTTTTTCCTCCATCTCCCTCTCTCTAAAAACAAATAAACAAAATCTAAAAGAAAAAATGGAGTAGATCAAAAAAATTGAATAGTGCCTCATTTATCCGATCCCAAATTCCCTGTTCACTTAGGATTAGCATTTATACATTTAAGAAATTTCCTCTTTCTGTGAAAAACAAGTAGTTCCGGTTTGTTACTCAGTTGGCAGACAGTGTTTGCCATGTGCACGGCCTGAACTGCATTTAGGCCTAGTGAATAATGAAATCATGCGATGCAGTGTAAAAGGACAGGAATCCCCTGACCTGTATGCATTTGTTTTAAGATGTATAAAATGACCCAACTTTTTATCCTTAATGACGCATATTCCAGAATTTGAGAGTGTCCCTGTATGTTACACTAAGGCAGAAAATATTTGCCATGTGCCTATGTGTTTTTAAAAAGTCAGGACGAGATTACCCCACCAACTGAGCATTAATCACCATTGAAGGAATAGTTTCATCCTATAGAATTCAGGATTGAGCAGCAGGAATTTATGAGGTATTCATTTTTGTTCATTCATAATTCTTGTTTAACTTCCAGTTAATCTTGGAAGAGTTGCTTACCTTGAATTCATTTATATCTGAGTTTGCTCGCATGTAGGATGTGGGATGTTTGTCAGATTTCATTCCACTAGTTCAGTCAGCATTTTGGGGGACATGCTGTGTAAGATAATGCAATCAGAAAGGTAAATGAGATATGGGCCCTGTTCTTTAAGATTCTGCAGTCTGGTTGGGGAAGCACACCTTACCAATAATGATGTGAAGTGGCATGATGTCAGCAGAGTATAGAGCGATTTTCAACCTTTTTCATCTCATGACACATGTGAGGTAATTAGTAAAATCCTGCAGCACACCAAAAATACATATATTTGCCACTCTGACAAAGAAAAGAAGTAGAATTTTGATTCACTCACACTAGATGGCTATTGTGTTGGCTGTTGTCATTTTTTTTTTAATTTAACAATTTAAGGGAAAAGAGGCCAGTGTCCTGGACTAAATAGTTAGGTATTGCATATTTTAAAGATTCTTGTGGCACACCCGCTGAAAATCGCTGCAGCATAGGAATGGGACAGCTGACTCTCTGGATGAAACATGAGGAAGGCATCTGAGCTGAATGTTGAAAAAAGAGTAGGAATTCACCAGGTTAGGGAGGAAGGGATGGCCCCGTCAGGCAGAAGAACCTGCACATACAAAGGCATACGGTGCTTGGCATATTCAGGGACTGACAAGAAGTTAAATATAGATGGAATGCAGGGCTGGAATGGGGAAGGAGGGAAGAGACTGCAGAAGTTAGATCATGAAGGACATGGTATGTCATGCTAAAAGAATCTGGGGCTTTATCCTATAGACAGCGTAGGGTTCTTAAAGATTTTAAGTGTTGGAATTAATGGCATAAAGTGCTTCAGAAAGTTAATAACTGGTTGGAGTGTGAAGGAAAGATGTGTGTAGAAACTGGAGAAACAGAGTCCAGTTAGGGGGCTATTTTAAGTAGTGCAGGCAAGAGATGAGGAGGGGCTGGACTGGCTGAGAGCAGGGGCTGTGGGATGGTTCCCTCAATCATTCATTAATTTAATAACCCCTGGGGGGCCTTCTGTGTGCTAGACCCTGAAGCTGCAAATAGAAACAGCATGATTCTGTTTCTTAGTCACTGTAGTTGGAAAGATGGGTGTACATGCAACGGAAATGTGGTGTAATAAATGCTACTATTGTAATGCAAAATGTAATTGTAGAAGGCAATATAGTATAACTAGAGAAAGTTCTGGAGACAGACTGCCTGTGTTCGAATTCTTGCCATTCTGTAGGTGTGTGTCATTGCTTAACCTCTCTCTATCTTGGTTTCCTCATTTTGAAACTGGGGGTAGTAATAGCAAAATTGAATGGTTATTTTTAAGATTGAGTTTTTAGAATATTTGACTCAGTAAATGGCTCAATAAATGTTAGCTATTTGCACAAAAAGAGAACCTAACTTCAATGAAAGGCAGACACTTGATTATGAGTATTCAGTGAGTGGATGAGGCAGGATAAAGATGTGGGAAAACAGTACATTTAAAAGCATAGGAGTTTGAAAGAACAAGGAGCTCTAGGGATTGTAGATAGGAGTGGTTGGAGTATAGAGTACATAGGGTAGAAGGAGGTGGAACTGGTGGAAATCAGCAGTTACTGGGTAGTAGTGTACTTTGGATGCCGTGCTAAGGAGTGAGGATCCACCAAGAGTTTAAAGAGTTCATCTTTGTATTTGAGAGAGATCGCAACTATGGCTGTAATGTAGCAAATGGATTGGAAAGCCTAAATTCTCTTAGCAAGATGGCCAAGGTAAGCAGAAGATTCTTCTGTCCAAAAAAGCAAGGTGATACAAAAAAGCATTTCTTTTAAATGCATTTCTGACCTTGTAGGAAAGGCAGGAAAATCTCTAGGTTCCAGAAACAAAAATGGAACTAAAACCAAAAACTTTAGTAAGCTCTTGAGCTCATGCTGTGTTATTCTGGAGCAGGGTGAAGGGGTGGACTGAGGGGTTATTTCTGGTTTTCTATTTCTAGCTGATTGCCTTTTAACCATGTGGAAGAAGGAAACAAAACTAAAATTTCTACATAAAGCTGGGATCTTGATGTACTGCCCCTTAGGTGACAGGGTGGGCTAGAGAAAAGTCTTCCCGGTGACACAAGTCAATAAAAAAATCTTGTCTTGGTTTGCCTGGGCTTTATGCAAAGAGTAAATGGTAAAGGCTTACCTGAGAAATTGAAGCATAAGACTATACCTCGCTCATTTTTGGGATCTGCATTTATTTTATATGGGTCAGGTATCCCCATGCCAAGAAATTAATATAAAAGCTGGCTTTAAGCCAGTGATATCACTGGGTAACCAGAGAAAGGAGAATCAGGACTCCCAGGGATACTCCCATATCTCTGGGAGGCCTCAAGGGATTCTTACAGAAGAAGTAAGCCTAAATGAATTTGAATTTATAATTAAAAATTACAGCCCTGACCGGTGTGTCTCAGTTGGTTGGGTGTCATTCCGCAAAGCAAAAGGTTGCCAGTTGGATTCCCAGTCAGGGCACACGCCTGGGTTGTGGGTTTGGTCCCCAGGCTGGGTGTGTACGAGAAGCACCCAACGTTTCTTTCTCACGTTGATGTTTCTCCCCCTCTCTTTCTCCCTCCCTTTCCCTCTTTCTAAAAATAAATAAATAAATAAAATTTAAAAAAATTACAAGAACCATTTTCTACAACAAATGAGAGTCAGCAGACATAATAAGCAAGAGGATTTTAGCTCCAAGAATTGGGGTAATAGAATGGCAGTTTGAAAGATAATTTAGATGGACATATTTTAAGTGGCTAAAGATATTAAAGAATTAATTGACATCCAAAGAAATGAATAAGACATTATGAAACAGGCATATTTGAAAAAGAATTAAACACTGAAAAATATGGGTAAAAAAGCTCAGTAATAAGTTAAGCAATAGTCTACATAGATAAAGAGAAAATCAGTAAGCGGGGAGTTGGATGTAAGGAAATCCTGAGAATGCAGAACAGTAAGATGAAGGAAGATATAAAAGATCACGAAGACCCAACATTTAATATTAATTCCAGAAGGAGAAAAATAGAATGAGGGAGATGTAGAATTTAAAGAGATGATGACATGAATATTTTGGGATTAATAAAAAGACATGAATCTTTAGGTTTAAGACTCATGATTCTCTAGCAATAATTAAATGCACAAAACAAAACCTTACAACTAAACGCACTACAATGAACCAAAGACACTATTAAAAGCAACCAGAAAGGAGCAACAATCAGACTGAGAGCTGGTGTCTTTTAAGAAGAGAGGCCAGCACTGGCTAGTGTGGCTCAGTGGATTGAGCGCTGGCCTGTGAATCAAAGGGTTGCAGGTTCAATTCCCAGTCAGGGCACATGCCTGGGTTGCAGGCCAAGGTCCCCAGTAGGGGGCACGCAAGAGGCAAAACACCACACATTGATGTTTTTCTCCCTCACTCCCTCTGTCTAAAAAAATAATATCTTAAAAAGAAAATAAAGCTTTAAAAGTTTTTTTTAAAGGCCAGAAGAAAATTGAATACTATCTTCTAAGTGTTGAGAGAGATCTAAATTTCATACTTGGCTAAGTTATTCAAGAGTGATGGCAAAATAAAAATAGAATTTACCACACTATTTCTGAAAGAATTATTACTAAATGTACTTAAGGAAGAAAGAAATGTAACTTAGGGGATAGAGTAGGATACAAGAAGTCATGGTGAACCAAAATCAGTAGGTAAACGTAGCCAACATTGACTATATAAGACAAAAATAATTATGACCTAATTCGTGGGGTCTAAAACCGAAGCGGGACTGAAATACCAGGCCAGGGTAAAATGTAAGCTGGCGGGGGAGGGAGGAATCAATCAGCATTAAAGAGTCCTAAGGTTTTATATATAGTTCAGGATGAGGAGAGAGATATTGATTGGCTTTAGGCTTTCAGTCAGATACATATTAAAAATTTAAGGGCAACCACTAAAAGAAAAGAATTATGATGTATAACTCGATCTACTGTACACATATTATTGAACTACATACCTCCCGAATCGGAGACTATACCTTTTTAAACAAATGTGGGACATTTGCATAATTAGGCAAAGAAAGTTTCAGCAAATACCTAAGATTGATATATAAACCATGTTATCTGACCCAATACAAATACAATTAGAAATTAATAACACATATAACCAGTTCCCCTAGCCTCCAATTCCTTGCTTAAAATTAAAAAGTAAAACCAAAAACTCCTAAGTAATGTATAAATGAAGAATAAACCATGGAAGTTGGAAAATATTTAGAATTGAATAACAATAGGAACACTCTACCTGTCAAAATTTAGAATACGGCTGAAACAATTCTTAGAGAAAATTTAAGTGCCTACATCATATTTCATTGAATATTAAAATGCCATGATTTAGAAAATATACTATTATTTTCCAAATACAGTGCTTTCCTACCATTTAGATGTTTTAACTTTATACTTATGAAAGAGCTCTTATAAATTTATTTAGATATAGATTTAGCATATCACTTGTGCATATATTTATAAAGGGAAGTGAAGTAATAAATTAGAATATTCCTGACTTCTTCATATTCAGAATCTGACTGTTCTGAATCATTTTTTTGACCAAATCGTAAAGGTTTTTGTTTTTCTACATAGTACTGCTCACTATGTCTTTGAGAGCATTGGTGATACAGCATTTAACTCTGTGGAGTTTGCATGTATCTGAGAGATACATACACGTGTTATAACCACACTGATGGCTTAAACTTTATGGTTTAACATTAGTCATAACCTTGAACCTATGCACCTGATATAAGTAACAATATTTAAGAAAAGAGTTGTATCTCTCAGATCAGCTGTGACCTCTGGAGAAAGAGTGCTCCTCAGCTATCTGCAGCTTTTTCATTCCAGCTGTTGGCACCCACCGAGTTTTGATGCTGATGCTTTATTGAGCTAGTGAGAAGGCGTCGACAAGATTTTCAGATGAGACTCATAGCTCTTCCTTAGATGGTCTGTAAAAGTTTTGTTATCATTGAGAGGTTACAGTTGTCCAATCATGCCACCAGGGATAATCACCAAGTCACTACACATTTTTTTTTGCAAGCCTGTTCTTTAACTATCTGTGTTAATACATATTTAAGCAATGACAATGGCATCATCACTGTTGCCTGGCTGACAGTGATGATGAGATTCCAACTGTAAGAAACATCCCAATTTCAGAGATGTTAATATGGAAAAATATGTCCTAGAATTTGTAAGGTATTTGAATAAAAGAACGGCTAAGAACTACGAATTAAGTGGCCCACTGAAGAAGTTAAAAAAGTAACAGTAGATTAAACCTAAGGGAAGTAGAAGATAGGAAAGGATAAAGATAACAAATTAAGGAATAGAAAACAAGAGAATCAAAACCAAAATCTAATTGATGAATTAACATAGGATCTATATTGTAATCAAATCTGTGGCAAAATTGGTCAAGGAAAAAACAAGAAGGCATAAATAATGTTAGGAATGACAGAACACTATATCCTATAGATATGACAAAGATTTTCAAAAGCCCATAAACATAGAATATGGAAAACTTCATGCCCATGAATTAAAACATGTATGAAATAGAAAGAAAGCACAGACCATTCACTATGTTTGCATCTGCTCCCAAATGCCTAGGAACTTAAAAAAAAAAAAAAAAGCAAAAAATTTTTTTCTTTTAGAAAGTTGTAATTGTTTTTACGGAGAGTTTATGTGGGGCTTGATTTACCCTTCACCCATTGGCCAGAACATGGCTTGGGGATTTGGTAGAAAAATAAACCCTGCTTTTGATTAAAAATAAGATTTCTAAAAAATGCAAGCCATCACAGCTGACTAAAAAATAAGTAGAAAATGTGAATAGAAATCAACTAAAAAAACAATTTAAGTAAATAGTAAAATCTACTCACTAAGTAATATGTGGATGCAATGCGCTAAATCCAGAATATGGAAACTACAGGACAGATGGCCCATTTTCTTCCACAAATATGTGAAGAAGAAAAAGCAGTAGAAGAGGAATCTGTAGATTAAAAGACAAGCAGTTTAAGGGTATGAACTTACTTGGTTTCTGCTTTGCAAAACTGTAAAAACATTTGATGAGAATTGAATACTGGTTGGATATTTGTTGGTATTAAAGTTTATTAAGTTTTTAGTGTGACAACAGTTTTTTGGTTATATATTTTTAAAAGAGTCCTTATCTTTAGGAGAGATGCTAAAATGTTTATAGGTAAGATGATACAATATCTGGAATTTGCTTCAAAATCACTCATTCAAAGGGAGAGGGGACAGGTAATGATGAAGGGAATAGATGTAATAAGATTGGCAATGAGTTAATTATTGGAGCTGAGTGATGGACATGCTATGGTTCATTATATTGGCCATTAAATGTTTGAAACTTTTCTGTAATAAAAAGCAGAAAACTATTTATTAAAGAAGCACCATATACAGATGGTTTTGCAGTTTATTCAAATTTTTAAAAAATTGATTTTAGAGAGGGGGTAAAGGGGAGAGAGAAACATTGATTTGTTTTCTACTTATTTATGCATTCATTGGTTGATTCTTGTATTTGCAACATTGGTGTATCAGGATGATGCTCTAACCAAGTGAGCTACCTGGCCAGGACCAGGTTACCCAAATATTGCAGGTGATCCTTATGCAGACTGCTCCAGGGGATAAAACAATGTTTCCAAACTCATTTGGGGAACTTTTACAGCTTTATATCAAAATCATACAGAGGCAGTATAAGAAAGGAAAAATACAGGCCAATCTCATGAATGTAGCTTTTTAAAATCCCAAATCTAGTATGCACTAATATAATAGTGTATTTTTTTAAAAAAAGTCACAATCAAATAAGCATTTATTCTGGGAATGGAAATTTATAAGCATCTAATGTATTTCACCATTAATAAACTGAGGGATAGTAAAACCATATGATCATCTCAAGAGATTCTCAAAAGAGCATTTGCAAAATTTACCGTTCATTATTTAAAAAGCTAGAACACTTGGACTAGAAAGGAACTTTTTTTTTTGAGTGGAACTTGTCAATAAGAAAGATTGGAGAATAGTCAAGACAATCTTGGAGCACATTACTTTATCAAATATTCTAACATAAATAGTAATTAAAACAGGTAGTGTCAGGATAATTGAGGAATTAAAGAGTCCCCTCAAAAATAGAGTCCAGTACCATGCTGTCATATATTTGAATTTGGTGGGTGACAGGTAGCATTATAAATCTGTGGGGCAAAGCTTATCATTTTCAGTTGTTGTTGATAGTTAGCTAACTTACAGAAAACAGGAAAAAACAGATCTTTAACCAGACCATGCACAAAAAGTTAATTTCATATGGATTTAAGGTCAAACTATAAATCTTAGAAAATACTAGGAGTTTGTCTATGAGAATGGGGTAGAGGATTCTTTATATGAATAGACAAGAAAAACAAGGCATAAAGGAAAAGATTGATACTTTGGCCACATTAAAAAACTTCTGTATGATAACAGATGGTAAGTAAGAACAGAAACTATATGGCAGGAGAAAATACTTGTAGTGAAATAACTGACAAAAGATTAATATCCAGAATATGTGAAGAACTACAAATCACTATGGCAAACACCTCAGAAAAATGGTAAGGGGATTTGAATAAGCATTTCACAGAGGAAAACTGAAAACCTTTAAACATTTGGAATGATGCTCAATATCATTAGTAATCAGGGAAATGCAAATTAAACCAATGATAAGAAGCCATCAGACTGACAAAATCTGTGATTAATTATAATTAATAATGGGACCTACATGCTGCTTGGGGAGTATAAGTTGGTATAAGTATTTTTTAAATTATATTTTATTGATTATACTATTACAGTTCCAATTTTTCCTCCTTTGCTCCCCTTGACAGGGCCCCCCCCACTCCCTCAGGCAATTCCCCCACCATTGTTCACGTCCATGGGTCATGTGTATAAATGAGTTCTTTGGCTGCTCCGTTCCTATGCTGTACTTTACATCCCCATGGCTGTTCTGTAACTCCCTATTTGTACTTCTTACTCCTCTCCCCTCTTCACCCCTTCCCCCACACCTCCCTCCCATCTCACAGCCATCAAAACTCTCTGTATCCATGATTCTGTCTCTGTTCTTGTCTGCTTAGTTTGCTTTTTAGATTCAATTGTTGATATGTATTTATTGCCATTTTATTGTTCAGAGTTTTGATCTTCTTTTTCTTAAATAAGTCCCTTTCACATCTCATATAATAATGGCTTTGGTGATGATGAACTCCTTTAGTTTTTTCTTATCTGGGATATTCCTCCCAAATTTTTATGCACCACACATGGGTGTGGGACCAGCCCATCTGTGTCTCCACCCTTCCTACCAGTCTGGATGGGTATGGTTTTTTAATTCTGTAGTTGTCAGACTTCCGTTCAACTCGATTTCTGACTGTTCTGAGTGATGGTTGTTATATTTTAGTTGTAATTTTGATTTGGTTGTGTGAAGAAGCGAACCATGTTCACTGATGGCGCTGTCTTGACCGGAGGCCCTCGTGTAAGTATTTTGGAGAGTAGTTTGTCCATATCTAGTAAAGCTGAAGCGAGACATTCTTTGCCATGTGGTGATTTATAGGTGTCTGTCCTAGTGAAGCACCTTCCCCCCACACACTATGGGTTATAAAAGATGATGCTCATTACAGTACAGGAAGAAGTAGTAATAGCTGTCCTTGGTAGGAAAAGGGATAAAGGGGTAAATTAGGGTTGAGCCAAGTATGATTTGTCTCACCAGAGAAAATTATTGTTAATGATTGTATATTCACTGCAAGACTTTACTAGCTTTTTTCTATGTTTAAATATTAGGTAAGGCTTTTTAATCATTAGAATTAATAAAAGGAATGTTTTTACTTCTGATACATAGGGTCAGATTGATGTTTAATCACTTACATGGTTTTACAGCCTCTGAGAAGTTTGTGTTGCCTCAGGATATCACTCACTTGCATCCTATAACTGAGAGTCAGTAAATCTTCTCTTTAGGTCCCTATTCTTATAGTTCTCTTAAAATGCAGGTACTTCTGAGAGACAAGCAGATAAACCTGTTTATGTGGTGCATGAAGGATTTATCAAATTTCCACATTGTTTCTTTAGGTAGGGATAGTTTTGGATGGAGGACAATTACTGTATTTTGCTGTGTGTACTGTGCTCCTGTGTGTAATGCACACCCACTTTTTTGGCCCAAGTTTTCAGGAAAAAATCTTTCATTTTAATTTTTAAATTCAATTTACTTATTTTATATTTAGAAACAAAACTGATTATTGTATTCCAGGGTATTATTTTGCATGTGGATATCATTATTGCTTTCTACAGTTACACTTTTAACCCATAAGCATAAATAAAAATTAAAAATGTTTATATAGATATGGAATTAGTACTCTCTATGTATAATGCGCATCCTTATATTTTCCTCAAAAATTTGGGGGAAAAAGTGTGCATTATACATGGCAAAATATGGTAGTTTTTATGGAATTTACTTGGTCCTAGGTCCTACATATTAGGTTGTATAGTTTATTTACTAGACACAGAGTGCCTACTATTTGTAAAGCATTGAATTAAATTTTTAAAAAGGATAAACTTAAAGGGAGCAAGAATGTATAAAAATGAGGAACATCGAAGGAAAAAGTCTGTCACATCGATAAGGGTGCCTCAGTCTGTTTTAGAAGAATAGGTTAGAGTAAGTGTTAAACAATCGTGATGGAGATATGAATAGAGTTTGCTAGTTATTTACACTGACGACAGCGATGTGAAGCTGTTCATTTTCAGCATCTCACTATTCTTGTTTTCCAGAGGAAATAGGTAGTATCACTGTGAAGATAGTTGAATGCTAAAGCTGAGCAAGCTTATTCCAGATTGATACCTCCCATACAACTGCTATTCGCTGTTTTGATTTTAAAGATCCTTAGTTCTTAGGATAAAGATTCTGCTTATCAGGTTATACGCCCTCATTGAACTGTTGTGCCTGTACTGTAAGCTTATCCTGGAGTTCTTTCTTGGGGACCATATTAAGAGCAGTCTTGGGAGCATGGTGGGGGTGGGGGGAAGGCCCTGATAGAATGGGTCAGAGTTTGAAGTGAGAAAGCAAAAACAGTGAATGTGTAGACTGCGGAGGAGTTTGCTATAGAGTGCAGGGTGGGGCAGAGAAACGGGTCAGAACCAGCTGGGGAACAGGAGCTTGGGAGTTTTTTTAAAGATAGATGATATTAAGTCATGTTTATATGTTAGAGTTGTATATTATCACAAAAGAGAAGGAGAAATTGATGGCACTGGAGAGACTGGAGAAAACTGAATGAGCTGTGTTCATGGAGAGGTGAGAGAAGATGAGATCTGGAACTCGGGTTGGGGGGGTGCAGAGACTGATCCTATACAGTTATACTCTGTACTCATCGTCATCAGAACTTGTCAAACTCTGTACCCATCGCATTTTGATGAGAAAAAATTTTTAGCACTTGGTGCTTGCTTGGGACTCGTCCCACTTGGTAGAGCTTGTATGAGTTGGTTTCGGTACTCACCGATCTCGGCACTTGTCGTGGGTTCCTGAACGATTTAATGACGACTACTGAGGTACCACTGTACTTGAATAGGGGATGCTGATACTTCTCCCATTCTGGTGACTAGGTACTCACTGCTCTTCTATTTTGGGGCAATTTTAATTGTGTAAAAGTTAAGTTTTCCAGTGAATCAAAATCTGCTTCCCTAGTTTCAGTATTCAAATATTTAAAGACCGTGATTATTTCTGTCTAAACTTTTAGGTTAAAATTCTCAAATTCATCTCTTTGGCCCTCTTCCTCCCTTTCTCAAGATCCTGGTCATACCACATTACTTAGAGTTCTTGGAGTATAGCATGTTTTGGGGAACCTTTTTGACCTTTTATCACCTGTGATTATTCTACCTATGGTATCCTTCCTTATCCTCCTGTCAGATTATATTCATCTTTTAAACCCAAGTGAAATAAGTGCTCTGTGAAATTTTTTTCTCACTCAAATGTGAGTCATTTACCTTCCTTTGTGCCTCCATGTGGGCACGGGCCTCCCTCGTGTCACTGGACTTCAGTTCCTTGTTTGTGTGTCTGTCTCTGGTGCTGCGCTAAACTCTGTGAGGTCAGGGGTTGTGTCCTTGTGTATTCAGCACTTGCCACAGTACCTAGAAGGTAGACGACACTCAGTGAATGTTTAAAGAAGGGAAAAGATTCCTAAAAAAATCCTTAAAAAGTGTTTTTGGTCCTGTGTCATGATTCTTTCCTTTTACCCTTCTGGTCATCTTTAAATATTCAGAACTGACCCTTATACTTTATTTTGCTTTTTTCCCTTTTCCTTTTTATTTTGACTTTTACACTTTAATTAATGGCTGACTAATGCAAAGTGTAGTGGAGTTTACTGTCTCTTCATCTGGATGCTAAATTCTTATTAATACCGCCTGAAATTGCATTGTCCTTCCTCATACTGAATGTGCAGACAACCAATTTGTTTGTTTCTTTTTCATGAACTCCTATTAAGCCAGTCTTCCTCATCACACGTATGTACAATTAAATTCTTAAGCTTGAAGACAACTTATATTCAATTTTGGTTTTTATTTTTCTGAATAACAGTGGACTTACTTTTCCTTTACTTCCTTCCATGATGTCATTTCTCTTGTGTTTTGTCTAGTGTTTGGTTCTGTAAAACAATTACAATAAAACCTAAACAGATAAGACTCCATTAATTTGGAGTTTACTTGGACTTTACTAAAGTTTACTATTGCCTTAATTTTAAAGAAAAACTTTACTAAATGCAACTCCCTTCATAAAACAAACTCAAAGACTTTAGTACAAAATGGTGCTGGTATTAAAGCACTTTCTCATTGGTTCATTTAACAAACAGTTACTGAAAGACACTATCTTATACTGAGATACATACCTAGAGATCATCCCTATTTTCAAGGAAATCTGCTCGTTTGGGGAGTCAGAGGCAGAAACAAGTAATTGTAACACAGGTAACAAATGCTACTACAAGTAGGATGAGTGCAGAACGTTGTGAGGACCTACAGGAAACTAGTTCTCTGGGTTGGTGGGAAAAGCTCACAAAGGAGAGGATAGTAAACAGGGTTTTGAACTAGTAATCATGTAGTGAAAAGGAGAAAAAACATTCTGGGAAGATAAAGTGGAATATGAAGTCATAGTGGAAACACAGGGTATGGCATTATAGGAATAGTGAGGTGTGTGGAGGCTGAGGAGGGGAAAGGTATTAAAGGAATGGCAGAAAATGTGGCTGGAGTGGTAGATTGGGTTCTGTTTATAAATCTTGGAGGTAGAAGGAAGCCAGTGAAAATTATTAAGCAGGAGGGTATAACAGGATCAGGTCTCTGTTGCAAAGAACTAGGAAAAAAGAGTTGACAGATGGAAAGACAAAGAGTCTAAGAGACAGAGGCCAGATAGGCTATCATTCAATACACACAGACTCTGTACCAATTAGGTATTGGAAGATTAGATGAGATAAACGGTCCCGTTAAGGTAGGTGTTCCTCCTATCTTATGGATGAAGAATCAGGCTTAGCGAGGATAAATCCTGGTAGGTACAAAGCCAATGTGTGTAGATTTGAATGTAGGTTGGTATGGTTTCAAATCCTGCCCTCTTCCTAATTTTTGTATCATTCCATCTTGTGTACTATTGTGAATGATTCTTTGCCTCAAACAACACAGAAATTAAGTTTTATTGAAACACAGCCAAAGGAGTTTGTACTGGGATGATGGTGGATGTAGTGATGGGGGCAGCCTCACGGCCTTGGCCTGCCTAGGTCTGCGGAGCCGTGATCTCTGCAGCGTTCCTCTACCTGCGTTTGCTTCTGTTACTTCCCTTGTGCGCCTCATTTTGCTTTGACTACTGATCCAGTGAGGGCTGCCTAACTGTGCCTTGTTGCTTGGGCCATTTGTGGGTTCAACAAGGGATCTTATTTACTCTAGTTTAATACCTGCTTTTGTAAATCCCGTTGATCTCTACTCTCTTACGTTGTCCTTCTCTATTCCAAGGGTTTTAGTCAATTTGGGCTGCTATAACAGAATACTGTGAACTGGGTGGTTTGTAAACAAGAAAAATTCATTTCTCACCGTCCTAGAGGCTGGGTAGCCAAAGATTAAAATGCTGGTGAATTTGGTGGAACCAGAAGGGTCCACCTCTTGGTTCATGGACAGCCGTCTTCTTGTGTCCTCACTTGACAGAGGGGGCAGGGGAGCTCCCTGGGGTGTCTTCTATATATAAGGGTGCTAATCCCACTCAGGAGGGCTTTGCCTTCATGACATAATCATCTTTCTAAGGCCTACCTCCAAATGGCATCATACTGGGGATTAAGTTTCAAGATGAATTTTGGGGGGACATAAACATTCAATTTCTAGTACCAAGGCTTGGCAAACTACCATCGGCAGGCCAGATCCAGCATGCTGTTTATTTTTGTAAATAAAGTTTAATTGGAACATAGCCATACTCATATTGTTTCCAGCTGTCTTCAAGCAGAGTTGAGCAGTTGTGACAGAGACCTTAGGGACTATAAAGCCGGAAATAATTTACTATCTGGCCGTGAGTCTACACAGCCTCAGACTGCTTAGGACTCCTTATTATTCTTTCTAGATCAAGGTACAAATCAGGTTAGTTCTTTAAGCTAAGGGAGCAAGATGCAACTTGGGATTTGAATATTATCATTAATTTTTATTAGCAGTTAATTTAATAAGTAAGCACTTTCCAGTTGTCCCCGTTGTATATAGAAAAAATATCTGGTGCCATTTGTTTAAAAATTGAATTCCTTATACTTTCCTACAATGCTGAGATATTCTACCCCTGAGAACATTAAGTAGAATTTTTCTATTTCCTTATAGGAAAGTAACTAACATTTAATGAGTATTTGCTATATAACAAACACTGTACCAGACATTACATTAAATCCTGTCATTTAAGAATTTATGACCATTCATTTGAGAAAGGTATAATTATCCTTTTGTGACATGGGGAAACGTAGGGCTAGAGAAATAGCGTGCCCAAAGTCAATATTGATAAGTGATGGAGTCTGATTGGTCTCCACGGCCCAGGGTCTTTCTACTTACAGAAGTTATCAAGCACACTCGTGTGGCTGGTAAAGTGCTACACATTATGAAAAAATGTTTAACTGAATGACCAACCCAGAGAGGCATTCCTGGTAGAGTTCCTGAAGTAGCTCCCTCACCCTCTGTGCAGAGAAGATTCTGCCCAAATTTGGCATTATTACCAAATTAAAGAATATCCTAGTCCCCAAGCATGTAAATAACTGAAGTTTTATTGTTTATTAATAGTCTTACCATATTAATGAGATTAAATATGGTATTATCGTTGTTGGCAACAGGATGAGGTTCAGATTCCTTAGCTTAATGTTGAGGGTTCTCTGTAATCTGGCCCCAACCTACCGTTTTGGCGTATACAACTCTCCTATGTATACTTTTTGCCTTAGCAGAACATATTTATTCACTTTCCAGCCTCCACACTTCAATTTTTTTTTTAATCCTTACCCAAGGACATTTTTGTCATTGCTTTTAGAGAAAGCAGAAGGGGGAGGGGAGAGAGAGAGAGAGAGAGAGAGAAAGAAGAAAAGAGAAGAGAAAACATTGATTGGTTGCCTTCTTGTATGTGCCCCAGCTGGGGATCTAACCTGCAACCTGGGTATGTGTCCTGACTGGGAATTGAACCCACGGCCTTTTGGTCCATGGAACAATGCTCCAACCAACTGAACCACACCAGCCAGGGCCAAAAATATATTTTTTTAAATTGTGGTAAAAAACATAACATAAAATTTATCATCTTAACCTTTTAATTATGCAGTTTGGTGGTGTTACTACACTTCTGGTCATGCTTTGTCATTCATGTGAATTGCTCTTCCTCATCTCTGACTTATATATATATCTTTTACTGGTGGGATCAACTCTATCCCACAGTCTTAGAGACTTGCCTGTCTTTCCCAGTCTTCGTTCTTTTCCTCCAACAGAGGACTATGGCAGCATTTGTTTGTAAGGTTCATTTGGCAAGTGCTTATTTTGTGACATTGCATCTGTCATTGTCTCTAGTTATTTTAATCTGTTTTTAAAACTTTTTTATGAATTTGTCTTACCGAATAAATATTATAAATGCTTTGAGGAAAGGACCTTATGCCTTTATTTTGTGTGTATTTTCTCTTTCCGTGGTGTTTCTTTGTTCCTCACTGCTCATTCCCTCTTTTATTTATTTATTTATTTAGTAATATATTTACTGATTATGCTATTACAGTTGTCCCCCCCTACATTCCCCCCCTATAGTTCATGTCCATGGGTCATACATATAAGTTCTTTGGCTTCTACATTTCCTATATTATTCTTACCCTCCCCCTGTCTAGTTTCTACCTACCATTTATGCTACTTATTCTGTGTACCTTTCCCCCCTCTCTCCCCCTCCCACTCCCCTGTTGATAACCCTTCATGTGATCTCCATTTCTGTGGTTCTGTTCCTGTTCTAGTTGTTTGCTTAGTTTGCTTTTGTTTTGGTTTTAGGTGTGGTTGTTAATAACTGTGAGTTTGCTGTCATTTTACTGTTCATATTTTTGATCTTTTTCTTAGATAAGTCCCTTTAACATTTCATATAAGGGCTTGGTGATGATAAACTCCTTTAACTTGACCTTATCTGGGAAGCACTTTATCTGCCCTTCCATTCTAAATGTTAGCTTTGCTGGATACAGTAATCTTGGACGTAGGTCCTTGCCTTTCATGACTTGGAATACTTCTTGCCAGCCCCTTCTTGCCTGTAAGGTCTCTTTTGAGAAATCAGCTGACAGTCTTATGGGAAGTCCTTTGTAGGTAACTGTCTCCTTTTCTCTTGCTGCTTCTAAGATTCTCTCCTTCTGTTTCATCTTGGGTAATGTAATTATGATATGCCTTGGTGTGTTCCTCCTTGGGTCCAGCTTCTTTGGGGCTCTCTGAGCTTCCTGGACTTCCTGGAAGTTTATTTCCTTTGCCATATTAGGGAAGTTCTCCTTCATTATTTGTTCAAATAAGTTTTCAATTTTTTGTTCTTCTTTTTCTCCTTCTGGTACCCCTATAATTTGGATGTTGGAACGTTTAAAGATGTCCTGGAGGTTCCTAAGCCTCTCCTCATTTTTCTGAATTCTTCTTTCTTCATTCTTTCCTGGTTGAAAGTTTCTTTCTTCCTTCTGGTCCACATTGTTGATTTGAGTCCCAGTTTCCTTCTCATCACTATTGGTTCCCTGTACATTTTCCTTTGTTTCTCTTAGCATAGCCTTCATTTTTTCATCTAATTTGTGACCAAATTCAACCAATTCTGTGAGCTTCCTGATTATCAGTGTTTTGAACTGTGCATCTGATAGGTTGGCTGTCTCTTCGTTTCTTAGTTGTATTTTTTCTGGAGCTTTGATCTGTTCTTTCATTTGGGCCATTTTTTTTGTCTTGGTGCTCCTGTTGCATAAAGGGGCGGAGCCTTAGGTGTTCACCAGGGCGGGGTAACGCTGGTCGCTGAGCTGTGATGCTGTATGTGGGGGAGGGACCGAGAGGGAGCAATGGCGCTTGCTCCTCTCTGTGGGATTTCAGTCACTCCCTCCGCTGCCCACAATCAAATTGGGCCCCTCTGGTGCTGATTCTCAAGTGGGTGGGCTTGTGCACGCTCTAGGCCCCCGTAGGTCTCTCCAGTGACTCTCCCGTGAGGCTGGGAGTTTCTCCTGCTGCCACCTCAACCCCCACGGGTGTTTTCAATCAGGGGTTTGAGGCTTTATTTCCCTGAGCTGGAGCCCTGGGTTGTGCAGTCTGCTTCGCTCCCCCGCGGTTCCTCCCGGTTTATCTGTGCCCGAATGTGGGGCCGCGAGGTCTGCTAGCTGCAGCCTGGCCTGCCCCATTCATTCCACAATCCGCCACCTCGCCGGGTCCGCCAGCCTCCACCTTGCCGGGAGTCCTCTCCACCCTGGCTGCGCGTCTCTGCCCCTCCTACCAGTCTGGATAAATGTTTCTTCTTTATCTCCTTGGTTGTCGGACTTCCATGTGGTTCGATTTTCTGTCAGTTCTGGTTGTTTTTTGTTTTTAAATTGTTGTTGTTCTTTTGGTTGTGCAAGGAGGCACAGTGTGTCTACCTACGCCTCCATCTTGGCTGGAAGCTCTCATTCCCTCTTTAACGTTCTGATATCTGGTAACAATTTCTATTATTCTTACACACTTTTATGTAACAACTTGATATGTTATCACTAATATTTTCTTTTTTCCACTTTATGATTTCTATAATTATATTGCTGTTTCCATTTGTTAATGTCATTTCTATGTTTTATGTTTTTTCATGTTTGAAATTATAAAGCATATTTCAGCCTGGAGACCTGCATCTCTCATTTAACTTAAATGGTTTTTTACCTTGTTGAAGCAATGTCCTGTTATAATTATGAACAATGTTAAAATGAAAATCTTTTTATGTAAAAGATTTTCCTGTATTTTAGATTATTTTCTTAGATTCCTAGAAATTAAATTATTAGATCGAAAGTTACAGATGTTTTATGTTTTTTGTATGTGGGCTGTGACATTTTGATTTGATTAGTTCTTTACCAAAGGATAGTTATAAACCACAGGGTAAGTTAGCGAATGTAGTAGTCATCTGTGGTGTTAATTATGGTACTTAAGTAAGCAGCCTTAAAATTTGCTGTTAATATTTTATTAGCTTTTAACTTTTTTCTCTGTGTGTTTCACCTTGTTTTCAGGTAAACACTTGAAGTATATTTTATTGATTATGCTATTACAGTTTTCCCAATTTTTCCCGATTTATCCCTCCTCCTCCCTGCATCCCTCAACCCTCCAGCATTTCCCTCCTCTTCCCTGTACCTTTTTCCCCCATTCTTCCCCTCTCTCCCCCCACTGAAAACCCTCCATGTGATGCCCATTTTTCTGATTCTGTTTCTGTTCTAGTTGTTTGCTTAGTTTTTTCTTTTTCTTTTTTTACATTCTAGTTGTTGATAGTTGTGGGTTTATTGTCATTTTACTGTTCATAGTTTTTGGTCTTCTATTTCTTAGATAAGTCCTTTTAACATTTCATATAATAAGGGCTTGGTGATGATGAACTCCTTTAACTTGACCTTATCTGAGAAGCACTTTATCTGCCCTTCCATTCTAAATGAAAGCTTTGCTGGATAGAGTAATCTTGGATGTAGGTCCTTGCCTTTCATGACTTGGAATACTTCTTTCCAGCCCCTTGCCTGTAAGGTTTCTTTTGAGAAATCAGCTGATAGTCTCATGGGCACTCCTTTGTAGGTAACTGTCTCCTTTCCTCTTGCTGCTTTTAGATTCTCTATCTTTAATCTTGACTAATGTAATTATGATGTGCCCTGGAGTGTGCTTCCTTGGGTCCAACTTATTTGGGACTCTGGACTTCGTAGAAGTCTATTTCCTTTGCCAGATTGGGGACGTTTTCCTTCATTATTTGTTCAAATAAGTTTTCAACTTCTTGTTCTTGTTCTTCTCCTTCTGGCATCTCTATGATTTGGATATTGGAATATTTAAAGTTGTCTCAGAGGTTCCTAAGCCTCTCCTCACTTTTTTTGAATTCTTGTTTCTTCATTCTGTTCTGGTTGGATGTTTATTTCTTCCTTCTAGTCTAAATCGTTGATTTGAGTCCCAGTTTCCTTCCCTTCACTGTTGGTTCCCTGTATATTTTGCTTTATTTCACTTTTGGTAGCCTTCATTTGTTTTTCTATTTTGCAACCATAGTCAACCATTTCTGTGAGCACCCTGATCACCCTGTGTTTTGAACTGTGCATCAGATAGGTTGGCGATCTCCTCATTGCTTAGTGCTTTTTCTGGAGTTTTGATCTGTCCTTTCATTTGGGGCATATTTCTTTCTCTTAGCACACCTGTTATGTTGTAAGGGGGCAGGGTCTTAGGTATTCACTAGGGCAGGCAACCCTCTTTGCTGCATTGTGGCGCTGTTGGCCTGGGTGATTGTTTCTTTAACTCCTTGGTTGTTGGAGTTCCGTGCAATTTGATTTTCTGGAACTTCTGGTTGTTTATTGTTTTTAGATTGGTTGTTATCCTCCTTTTGGTTGTGAGAGGAAGTGAAGTGTTTCTACCTATGCCTCCATCTTGGCCAGAACCTTCTCAGGTAAACACTCTTTATATCACCAACTGTAAATTGTTACTTGTCTTGGGTAAATGGCTAAATGAGCAATTGCATTAGATTAAGACACTTGGTATTTGGCTGTCATCTGTACTCTTGGAGATTTAGGAGTAAACCAAAACATAGTAGATAAAATAGTTTGGTTTTAGAACACATTTGGTTGTAAATGTGTTTGGTTTTACATTAGTTTAGTTTGGTTTTAGAACACATTTGTGGTTCACTCCCTATATCTCTACCTTCCTACTTCTGGTATGCTTCATTTAACATTAAAATATCTCCTTTTGCATATTCCATTTGACAGTGGTTGTTGGAAGTTTAGTGAGTAGTATAGCAGGTAACCTTGAGATTAACACGGATAATGGCCTCTTGTTTCCTGTGTCTCTCTGCACTCATATGTTTTGCTACTTCTTAGTGTTCTATGCAGCCCTTAGGCGTTTGGTTTTATAACTCTCTGATGTTCTATAGTTGTTTCACTCACTATGTTTTTCTTCCCTTAGTAGGATGGTAAGTTTCTTTAGGACTTGGACCACTCATCTTCTACCTTTATTTTATATCTTTCTTGACTTTCTTAAAGGAATTTTCTCTACTTTTTTCTTCTTCCTCACTATTCATTCTCTCCTTAGTAATGGTTTGTGCTTTCATGATGAGAATTTTGTATTCTCCACTGCTTATGAAGAACGTAGATTTTGCTTCTGGCTGTGATGGAACAGATTGAAGTAGACCAAAACTAGTGCTAAGAATAACTAGAAAAGCCTGATTCTGAAAAAAAAAATCTATATGAAGACATTGGTAAGTTGCCAAGGCAGCCAGGACTTGAGACATTTGTGGATTCCTGGCAAAGGGAGAATACAGCTATTAAGAGGCAGAAAAGCCAGCATAGCTTTTTTTTCATGGAGCCAGAAATAAAAAAATTGTAATTCAGGGCTGCCAAGGCAACCAGAACTTGAGAGGCCAGATACCAGAGAGAAAGAAGGTACATCCCCCTCCCCCTGCCTTTTCTCTTGAGGCATTTACTGCTTCTTAAACTATGTAGAGTGAAAGGCTAAGAGCCTTCACAGAAAGCTACTGAAAAGCAAAGCACTTTTTTAGCAGTTCTTCAGTGTTGAAGAGAAAAACGTCTGGACCTTCTAAGGTAGACTTAGTAAACACCCCCAGAATCTCAGTTGGACCCTTGAAAGGCTATAAACTAGAGTACAATGAGCTTTACGAGCTTTATGAGCTTTATAGGGATTGCAGCTGCCTTGAATCAGCTCATGTCCTGCCTCATTCTAACTGCCTGTCAGAGAACATGGTGAATTCTCTGCAGGAATACAATACCACCCAGAGCCTCTAAATTTTTCATATCCAATGACTGATTTTCTAACAAATTACCAGGTAAACCCAGAAACCATGCCAGGAATAAAAACAGACAGTATAGAAATACATACATGGTATCCCAGTTATCTGATAAGTTATTCAGTCAGTCTCTAGTTGAAGGACACTTAGGTTGTTTCCAGTCTTTAGTATTGAGTGATTTGCAGAAACATTCTTGTACATACATCTTTGTATATATGTATGATATTTATCTTTTAGATAAAGGATGCCCTTTATTATACTTTTTGCTCTTTGCCTACCTGATACATAAAAGCATTTTGGTTTAAAAGGTTTTAATATCTTGAAATATGAGTGAAATTGAACAGATGTTAATGTGTTTATATCATCTAAATTTATCTTAACTGCCTGTTCATGTGCTTTGCCCATTGTTATATGGGGTCATTAGGCTTTAAAAAAAAATACTAAAGAGGTAGTAAGACTTAGTAAGAACACAGATCCTAGAGCCATATTGCCTGGGTTTAAATCATAGCTCCTTCACTTACAGCAGTGTAGCCTTGGGCAAATTAAAGGTTCTGTGCCTCAGTTTCCTCATTCGTAAACTGGCGATATCTCCAGGTTGGGTCATTATGAAGATGAAATGAGTTAATAAATATATAGTTCTTAGAAATGGGCTTGGCATAATGTGCTACTTAACTGCCAGCCATCATAATGCTGCTGCTGGTGGTGACAGAGATAGAAATCAGCCAAAGAGATTTTTTTACTTGCCCAAAGGCAAATAGCTAGTAAGTGGTGGTGTTCAATAAGGGTCTAGGTCTTGGGACTCTTAAGTCCAAAATTGATTTTCATTCTGCTGCACTGATAAGTTGAACCTACAGAGTGAGAAACTCAACCATAGCCATGTACCAAGGATGATTACCTTTGGGTTTGAGAGTTGTTAGGGTAGCATCTTCCCAGTAAAGTTCAGTGAGGTTCATTTTCTAATTTTGTATTGCGTGTGGATGCTTTGACAATGAATGACCCTTCAGTCCTGAGGGTTTGGTGCAATTAGCAATATGTTTGCTTTGCAGTTTGTTTCTATTAATAACCAGTCACCACGTCCCAGAGAAAATCCTTTTCAGGAAGGACCTTTAAGGAAGTATAGCTGCTCCTGTAATTTACATTAGACTGAATGTAATAGCTTAGGTCACCAGCCTCAGGTATGTGTCATTCTTAAGGCATCATGTTGTTCGAGTTTCTCTTCCTGTCCAGGGGTGTCAAGCTCATTTTCACCAGGGGCCACATCAGCCTCGCAGTTGCCTTCCAAGGGCCAAATGTAATTTCAACTCCTGAACAGTTAAGGAGTAGTTACATTCATACAGTCCTAAAATTATTTTGGCCCTTTGAAGGCAACTGCGAGGCTGATGTGGCCCCTGGTGAAAACGAGTTTGACACCTCTGTGTTAAACATAGTAGTAGTCAGAGGAGAGATGTCAAGAAAGTACTTGAACTATTAGATTCATTTACAAATACCAAAACAATCAGCATCTCAGTACCACCTGAAGTAGCTGCTAGCATTTCTCTTCTTTGAGGTAAAGGAAGGGTGAGTGGTTGTTTCTAACACTTGGAAATCCCCATGGAAGCTGGTGGAGGGATTGGTGAGTTTGGGACTAACTCTTCTGGACTAAGGAGTAAGGAGGGTGGCGTTACCTTTTCTGGCTCTTTTGGCATCTTTTTGCTCTGCTTATTGTTATTTTTAAAGAATTTGGGGGGTTTTTTAGAGCAGTTTTAGTTTCACAACAAAACTGAAAGGTACAGAGTGTTCTCATGTATGTTCCCTGCTCCCATACATACATAGCCTCCCCCTATCAATATCAGAATGCTGGATCTGTTATCAAGGATGAACCTACAATGATATAAGGACCCCAAGTCCATAGTTTACATTAGGATTCACTCTTGATGGTGTACATTCTGTGGATTTTGACAAATACACAGTGACATATATCCATCATTATAATAATATGGAGTATTTCACTGCCCTAAGAATCCTTGGTGTGCTGCCTACCCATCTCATCCCTGACGTATTTGGTGAGTGTAAATTGGTACTCTTCCCTACCTTTGACATTTTGTTTGTTTTTTTCCTCTCAAATAATTCAGAGCATAGTAAGGTTTCAGTCAGTATGTGGAGTACCTATTTGACCTTGAACTTTGAGATTTCTTAATGAGTATTTCAAAGTGAATTTAGCTTTTCATATGTGTGTCAAAGGAGTTGGGTCATTATCTTTGTTTCTTATAAATCAGAGCAAACCACAATTTCTTTATCTCACTAACACCAGAGACAATTTTATGGTTACAGACCCTGCGGCATGCCGCTCTGCTGGCCGGAATGGTTTACAGAGTGTTTGCACTCTCACTGTGCTCATTCGATACCCAGGAGAGTCTGTCTGTCATGATGGGTATTCTGATTTTACCGAAGAAGAAGTTGAGATAGACTTATCCAAGGCTCTGCAAGCTTCTAAGTTGGGGATTGGGCTTTTAACTTTGTATTATTTACATTATATAATGATGTCAAGCTCCTTGGGCATTTTGTTCTAAATGTTAGCAAGAACTATTTTAGAGAAAGCAAATTTTTCAACAGTAAGTAAAAATTAACATCATTTCTACCAGGCTATCATTAAAATATTTTTGGTTTCTTGTGTTGGGTAGTAGACTTATTTATTTATAAGCCTGAATAAGATTATGCTCCTTATGTTGCTTCCCAAATAAAAATAAAGCTTTTGAATTTTTAAAAGTACATATGAGAAGAATCTTATGCTTTGTACCAGAAGAAACTCTGATAGAATTTGTTATTCTATCTTGGCCCAAGGAAGGGCCAAGATATTTAGTGATTGAAACAGTATTTACTTTCCAAATATGATGCAAAATGAAGAAGCCATGAAAAAGAAGTTTAATATAACATAAATATAACATAAAAATAACCACTATAAGCAAAGTCAAGACAAATGATAGACTAGGAAAAGTATTGCTATTTGTGCAATATATGACTAATTTTTCTTATATAGAGAAAGCTTTAAGAAATCAAGAAGAAAAAGTTAACTCGGTGGGAGTAAAGGAAATTCATATACATTTCATGTCAAAGGAAATATAACTCAAACATGAAAAATATGCAGTTTTACTCATAATAATATATAAAGTTTCACCTATTAGATTGGTAAAGCTAATTGGTAAAGCTAAAAAGTTTCAACATTGGTTGTGTTGGAAAAGGTGTGGGGGAATGGCACTTTCATTCATTGCTTGGTGGGACTATAAATCAATACTTGCTTCCTGAAGGAAAGGCAATTTGGTATTGTCTGTCAGAATTACAAAAACATGTAGTCTTTGACCTCCGCAATCTGATTGCAGCAATTTAATCTACGGGCGAACTTGCAGGCATTTCTTATAGCATTGTTTTAATACTCTCTGGAGATTTAAACTCATCTTAATATCTGTATTTTGATTTTTCTCTTTATTTTTAGTATTAATTTGTCTTCTCCCTTTTTTTTCTTCACCAATTTTACTAGAGGTTGGTTTATCAGTCATTTCATAGTAAAAAATAGAATCAGCCCGAGTTGTTAGTTTTAATCAGCAGAAATCTATTCTGGCAAACTTAAGCAGAAAAATAATTTATCGAGAATGAAAATTGGGAAAGCCAGAATAATCAGTCAAGTAGCCAGAACACTTGACTTGGAAAATAGCACTTAAGATCCAAGAGCAAAGTCTATATAATATGAATTCTTTGAAATTTTTTGCAACTTCTTAGTTACCTAGTATATTTTTAATTGTTTTTTGTTTACTTTAAGGACTATATAATTCTGTTCATTGGGTGCATACATATATATAAATACATATTATCAAGTCTGTTAATTTTATTGTTCAATTTTTCTATATTTTTACTAACTTTTGGTCTGATTTAAATTATGGTGTGTCAGATTTTCTATCTCTATCTATTTACAGAGAGAGGGACAGGGAGGGAGAAAGAGGGAGAGAAACACATCAATGTGTGAGAGATACATCGGTTGGTTGCCTCACTTGCCCCCAGTTGGGGACCTGGTTTGCAACCCAGGCGTGTTCCCTGACTGGGAATTGAACCAGCGGCCCTTTGGTTCACAGGCTGGCACTCAATCCACTGAACCACATCGGCCAGGGCAAGCTGATCACAATCTTTAAAGTAGTTCATAATGTGGATAACAGTAGGACAAGGTGTTGCTTTGTTCCCTGAAAGTCCTATTAAAAAGCATCTTCTCTTCCCTTTCTTTCAGAGTTTATATTCAGAACACCAATCAAATTAAGTAAGCCTGGGGAACTTCGTGAGGAGTATGAAAGCCTGAGAAAGGTATAGTATACATATTATCATGCTATTCATTATCTTTCTGGTTTCTTTTTTGTTTGTTTGTTTCATCTGTTTTTGCCATTCATTTTCTCAAAGTAAATTGAAATAATGGCATTAAAGAATGCTTAGTAGGAGTTTTGATTTACCTAGGAGTTTAAAACATTTTTAATACAGAGCCTGTCTTTCTCCACACTCCCTTACACCAGCATGGTTAGATGGCAGCTGTAATGGAAGTAGAGTAAACCCTAACTAAGAGCTCTTTTTAAGCTGTCATTTCAAAGATGGAAGTATAGCTCATATCGCCTGTCACATACCTGCTGCAGTAACTGGCCACCAAGAGAGGTATTCTTGGCATTTAAATGTTAGTTAAAAGCTAACATTCAAGCTTAAATAATAATAGCTTGTATTATTCTTCCTTATCTTGCAAGGTTCTTCTAATTACATGTTAACTGGTATTATCTTTTATTATTTTCATTCTGTTAAGTACTCTGAAAAAACCGTAAATTCAGCCAGGAAGGGGGTAATGGAATAATTTCCTAGAGAAGTTTACCCTTGAAAATGCTTTTACCTGTGTCCATATCACCTTGTTTTGGATGTTTTCAAGCTAATTGTCTGGGGATCACTTAGAGAATTAAGACTTCAAAAAGGCTGGTAGTATCAAGGATGTTCTAAGACTTGTGACATCCTTCCCCAGCCCTCTTCCTCCGTCATAAGTACCTGCCTCATAAGTGACTAGATAATCATTCTGCATGTGGATGTTTAATATTTTATAAAGGTAAGTAGTCCACTTAATCGGAATCAGACATCATAAAACACACGAGACAGTAATATTATCTGTAGCATTTTACATTGAATGAAAAATATCAGTATTAACAAGGTCATGTTAAAGAGAAGAGATTAGAGAAAACTCGGCATTCTTTGACCCTTTTTAAAATGAGGGTGTCATACACTGAGTTGGGTCCTTGTGCTCCTTTTGTATTGGTATTGTGAGATTTTCTTGTTTATTCGTTTCGGTTTTTAAAAAAGTCACTTACAAAGCTTTTTCTACATAGTAAGAAATTATTCTCAGGGATCACATCAAAAGAACCACAGATTCCTCTTAAATGAAATTCCAGAATATGCAGATACTTAGTTCTAATGTACCTTTTCAAAAACTTGGAGAATATGGAAATTTTAAAGCTATCAGCTTGAAGATAAAGAGAAAACAAGGACTTGGAGGTACAAAAAGGAGTTAAAGCAGAAGGCGTCGTAAAAGGAGAGATTTTTATAAGCCTTCGGAGAGAGGAAACCTTGGGAACTATGCTTTTGTTCCTGTTAGGAGGGAGGAGCAGGAAGGTGGCTTTAAAAGGCACTGGTGGCATAATGTTGTTGAGGGAAACTAAGACAGTCTCATCATGTATAAAGTGGATCGTGTTTGAAAAACACTAATGTTTATCATTTGGGTTAAATAAAAGTTAGCTATAGGTTCTTCTCCCCCACACTCCAAATATCCAAGTTATCCTGCATTTATTGTATAACCTGTAAAATGGAAATTTGAGTCGTAAAATCAAAAGTCACTAATGGCGCATTCATATAATGGAATACTATTCAGCAATAAAAAAATGAATCACTCGCCCTGGCTGGTGTAGCTCAGTGGATTGAGCATGGGCTGCGAACCAAAGTGTCATCGGTTTGATTCCCAGTCAGGGCACATGCCTGGGTTGCAGGCCAGGTCTCCAGTGGGGGCCATGTGAGAGGCAACCACACATTGATGTTTCTCTCCCTCTCTTCCTCTCTCCCTCTCTCTCTAAAAATAAATAAAACCTTTAAAAAAAAAGTAAAAAAAAAAAGAATCACTGATACATGCTACCAGAGGGATGAACCCCAAAAAGATACTAAGTGAAAGAAGCCTGATACCAGAGACCATGTATTATATAATTCCATTTATAGAAAATGTTTAGAATAGACAAATGTATAGAGACAAAGACTTATGGTTGATTGGAGTAGGGGATAGGAATGTGAATTAACAATAAATGGGTATGAGTGATTTTACTATAGTGGTGAAAATTTCTAAAACAGATTTAAGTTGTGTTCCACAACTTGGTAAATTTACAAGTCATTAAATTACACACTTGAAATGGGTGAGTTATATAATATGTAAAAATATGCCTCAATGAAGTTGTAAAAAAGTTTAAAAGGCACTAGATATTTGTACAGAGAACTTGATAGAGAATAAGATATCTCAGTGCATATTTTCTGAAACAAAATAAAGTAAATAGGTAATTAACTGGATTAATCTCTAGCGGAGGAAGGTCTTTAAAGTTGGTACTGAGCAAGGGATGGTAAGTGGAAATTAACTCTATAGAACTCATCATTACTAATTTGATGTGCAACATGCTACTAATATACTTTTTATTTAGTGTACTTTATTATTTTGTAAGAAGGGACAGTAAAAACCTTTATAAGGGCTATAAAAGTTTAACAAGAGATTTTATTCCTCTAAATCTGGTTCTTTTAAAAGATGTTTACTTAATAATCATAGATTATCCTATCCGTGGGGTAGTGTTTTGCTTCCTGAGGTTACTAAGAATTTCTAATTGTATGAGTCTATGAATAGGTTTATATTTCTAAGTATGTTTAAAATTTTCTTCCTGCCATATGTTACAGTTGTCTTTTTTAAATAAGAAAAATAATGCAGGAATATGTAGAGCAAATGTGGAAGTTTCTTTTTTCCTTATTTCCCACTCTTTCCCAGAGGTAACTGTTGTCAAAAGTTTAGTATATATCCTAGATCCTTTATCTGCTTACACATGTGCGCGCACACACATACACATGCAGGATGCTTTAGTTTTTTTTAGTATAAATGAGATCATGGTGTGTATTCATTTATTCATCGTATCCCTACTGTGTTCCAGGTGTTAGGCAGTCAGTGCTGAATAGGATACCCGAGGCCTTTCCCTCAGGGAGATTTCCATTCTAGTGGGGAAGACAGACAGTAAATAAGCAAACACATATGAGGGGGACCCCCCCAAAAACAGAATTATTTTCTGGAGGGTGGATCCATTAGAGAATAGGCTTCTTCCACTAGGTGGGTGTTCTAGGAACCCGTATGTATCAGTGTACCAGGTGGTGTTATTGCGAGAGGTTGTGTTTGGCTTCGGTGAATTTTTTTGCAAAATCTTTCAACACGTTTGCCCATTTCATGATGGGTGATTTACGAGTGCACTTGCCCATCACACTGCGCATTGAATGTTTAGCAGTTTTTGACCAAAAAATGGTGTATGTGCCCCACCCTCCCTATTCACCTGATCTGACCCCAAATGACTCTTTTTTTATTTCCCTGGATGAAAAAAAGTCCTCAAAGGCATCAAAGCAGATGAGTTAAAAACTGTTTTGAGCAGTGGAAAAAAATGTCTTGATAGCTGTACTGCATCAAATGAGAGTACTTTGAAAGTGACTGAAGTTTAAATATATAAAGAATAAACATAACTTTTTATAAATACATTCTGTTTTGGGGGGTTCCTCCCTCGTACTTTTAATATATATTAATAAAGCAGGATAAGATGAGTTAAGAGGAGTGGAAGGGAAATGAGGAACCACAAATATACTGTTTTAGATAAGGGTGGTCGGAAGGTCTTTCAGAGAAGGCACCATTTAAGCTGCAAGCTGAAAGAAGTGAGGGGAGCAAACCAAGTAAAGGTATAAGGAAGGAGCATTCTAGGCAAAGGGAGAAGCAAATGCAAAGGCTCCGTGACAGAAGCAAGTTTGGCTTGTTTAAGAAACAGTGTGCCTGGAGCTGTGTGTGCAGATGGTGAGTGGATGGATGGTTTGGAGATTTGGTAGGAGATGAGGTGGGAGAGAGAGAAGGGCCAGATCAAAGAAGGCTTAGCTGACCTAGTAAGGAGCCTAAATTTATTTAAAATGTGATGGGAAGCTAGTAATATGGTCTGGCTTATACTTTCGAAAGGTCTCTGGTTGCTGTGTGGGAAATAAGCTGTAATGGGCCTACGAGTTAGGACTTGTATCTACTGTGAATGCTAGAGACCCCAAAATAATGACTCACACAAATTAGGAGTTTGAGTAACAAAAAAAATGAAGGTAGGCATTCCAGGACTGATATGGCAGCTCCATGACATTAGGGATTCATGTTCCTTTTGTCTTTCTGTTTAGACATCTTCAAGTGAGCCTGTCTCATTGTGGTGTAAGTTAACTGGTCTTTCTCTAGAATCACATCCAGACAGAAGGCAGAAAAACACATGTCAGCTGAATTGGGTCCTTTTAAAGAGCTTTCCCCAAAGCCCCACTCAGTGACTTCACTTTTATTTTATATTCCAGTGTCACAGGCTTCCTGTAGCTGCAGGGAGGCTCGGAAGCATAGTGTTTTAGCTGGGTACATTAACTTCCTAAGTGAAATTGGTATTCTCTTATAAGGAAGGAGAGAATGGATATTGGGTAGGCACCTAGCAGTCTCTGCCTCATGGATCAAGGATGGAAATAAGGCCAATTAGGACACTTTTGGTATAGGCAATGTGTTGGGTTTAACCAGGATTAGGGTTTTAACAGAAGTATGTTGGAGGGAGAGATACAGTGGACTTGACGGTGTGCGCGAGGAAGTGCTTATAGTTTGGGATTGTGGTTATTTAAGGAGGGAGTTGAGAACATGAGGTCCATGATGGACAGGACAGGGAAAGAGTTGCACAATCAACGGACTTGAAGTTTTAATGGTGATAAAGAATTGTAAAAGTAGGGCTACTAGCATAGAAATACAGCTGGAAATGAGAGAGGCTCAAAAGTGAGACTGGCAGGTTTAGTTATTAGACGTGACAGGGTTAAGGGTATGATCATGGGAGTAGAAAACTGAAGTGGGATGGAAGAAAAGATTTATTTAGAAGGAACTGAGAGAGTATACTGATACTGAAATCATCAGGAATGATCGCAGAAGTAGTTGAAGAGAAACCCAGATGCTAAGTTTCTCTGTGAATTAGGGAACTTGACAGAGGGATAGGGAGGCGACTACCATAAAGAGGGGTCTTGGGTGTCAGTGTAGGTACTGGAAAGAAGCTAGGATTTTTGAGGAAGGATACCCATTCTGTAATTTGCTTTTTTTATTTTTTTTCACTAACAGTATGATATTTTTGTGTGGAGGAGAGCTTTCATATGCTTTTTCATCTTGACATTTTGTAGTATGGATGAGGTATAATTTACCTAACCTTTCCATTATCATTGGTCATTTAAATTGTTTCCCTTTTCCCTCAATGTAAAAGAAATGCTGCACTGGACACACATGAACACATGTGAGCAAATACGTCCTTTAGTTTAGATTCCTAGAAGTGAAAGTGCAGGTTTAAAGGGTGTATACACTTTGTATTTTGGTGGATATCAACAAATTGCCTTTAAAGACTTTTTCAGCTTACTTTCTCACCAACAGTAAAAGGGAGTCCCTTATTTTTCCAAATCCTTGCTCTAAACAATTATCATTATTTTTAATATTTTCCTAATCTGCTGGATAAAATAGTACCTCACTGTTTTAATTTATATTTCCCTGATTACTAGATGGGCAGAACATCTTATGCTTAACTGGCCATTTAGAACCTCTAGATCAGGGGTGTCAAACTCATTTCCACCGGGGGCCACATCAGTCTTGAGGTTGCCTTCAAAGGGCCGGATGTAATTTTAGGACTGTATAAATGTAACTACCGCTTAACAGTTAAGCGAGAGCTCGGCGCTGCTGCTGGGTAGAAACAAGGTGCCGGGCCGGATAAAATAAGATGCGGGGCCGGATTCCGCTTTCGGGCCTTGTGTTTGCCACCTGTGCTTTAGATGGCCACTTACATTTTTTCTTGTTTATAACCTTTAGATGTGAAAACCAGTTTCATCTTTTGGATATTTGTGATTTTGACTGACTGCTTAATGACATGCTTTTTTCATTGCTTTTCTGTATTTTTATAGATGTAGTGTATTAAAAAGAAGTTTTCTGACATTTTGTGGCATTTTAAGTAGGAGGAGAATATTAGCATGTGCTCCGTCCTCCATCTTGCTACATCATTTGAAGAATTATTCCTTCTTTTTTTCAAAAAAATTGTAAATATATATTTATTGATTCCAGAGACAGAGAGGAAGGGAAAGAAACATTGATCAGTTGCCTCCCACACGCACCCTGATTGGTATGTGCCCTGACCAGGAATGGAACCTGTGACCTTTCAGTCTATGGGAGATGCTCCAACCAACTGTGCCATACCAGCTGGGCAGAGGAATTGTTTATTCTTTAAAAAAGTATATGTGTATATATGTATGTATTTAGATGTAGATAAGAGAGATAAATATATACATATATATACATTCTTGTTATATTCTTGTCTGTAGTAAATATGTTGAAATGAAAATAATTTTCAGGGAGAAATTATTTCAAATGACTATTTTTCCATTCTCTATGAGATTGTTAGTCATTTTTGTCCTTTGAAATAACTGATCCATCTTTAAGTTCTATTCATTTGTTGGATTAAGCTTCTTATTTACACCATTATTTTTTCTGCTTATAACAGTTTGTTAGGTGCGTTGAGCACCGTGGTTAAATAATAGTTGCTTTATGTGGGCATTGGGAAACATATGATCCAGCATGCTCTCGTTTGTCTTTGAGTCACTGGACTCTGGAAGGTTGAAGGTAGGGGGAAAAACAGCCTTTGCTTCTAGACTGCCCATCTCCCTGGTTTCTGTAGTGGGAAAGATGAACTGCTTTCGATGATTCTGTGGATCACATGAGTGGTTTAGGCTTTCTCTGAATTGGTTTACTGACCTATCCATTTTCTTTATTCTCCCTCCCCACTGGTTCGTTTTTGAGGCGTATTTTCACCCCATAGCTGGCTAAATTATTCAAGTAGTAAGCATGCAGTTCTTAGTCCTTAGCCAGAGTGCAGAGTAATCAGATATGGTCAGTGTGTTACTGAAGTCAATAATGTCTCTATAAGGCGGACATAAACTTTTGTAAAAGAATAATTTTAAAGGTAAGTAAACTTTTAGGATCTAATTATCTTTGAACTTATATGTCTTTAAAGTCCCTTTTATCATATTTCTGCCATGAACTATAAAATATAATGTACTTTATTAAATGAGCATTTCACTGAAATCTGTCTGGCCGTGTAGAGTCATGAGCTGAATGTTGAGTTGGCCTTAACCCCGACCCCTCCTCCTCCTCCTTCTTTTTTTAAATTTACTTATTTTAAAAGAGGCTTGTATTTACCTGGTAAGTCTAAAACATGTTCTGTCACACTGCAGAAGCAGCAGGTTATTTGCTTGTTTACAATATTTTTTCCTATTAGATTGTAAAGTCTTTTAAGATGGATCTGTTTGCTTAGTCTCTTTGACGAAACGATCTCCACTGCACCTAATACATGTTGCACATAAGGCAGTCATCAAAGGCTGATCGAATTGAATTGTTGATTATATAGTTTCAGAGCCACTTCTTTTAAGAGAAATAACTTGTGGAAGGATGTATAGCTGGCTCAGGATAGAACTAGTGGTATTTTAAGATTTCTGGAGTTCTTTTTGCTACTTTTTTTCTTCTTCCTCCGAAATGTTATATAATCCTTGAGGAAATGCTTACTTTTGGCATGTGCTGAAATGCTTCTCTATGGAACCAGAAAATAGATAATGAATTTCCTACATCTTTAAGAGCAGGTAAGCTGTACAGTACTAAGAAGGAAAAGCTCAGTAAGTTTTAATTTTGACTGCATTAGAAAAGAACAGTTACTTTATAGGATGCTCAAAATCTAAAAATGTTAAATATTATTGTTTTCTCCTTTTGCTACTTACAACTACCCAGACAAGGAAAAACAACTTTATCAAGTAATGTGCTTTTCAATGAAAATAACACATTTGGGAAATTAAAAGTATGATCAAATTTAATTAGAATAACAGGTTATTCAGGCTATTTCTGCAATGTGCTATCTTTTCCTTGTCTCTTCTATTTATGAGAGGAGAGAATCAGTAGTTATAAGATTACTGTATTAGTAT
Source organism: Desmodus rotundus (assembly GCF_022682495.2). Taxonomy (NCBI): domain Eukaryota; kingdom Metazoa; phylum Chordata; class Mammalia; order Chiroptera; family Phyllostomidae; genus Desmodus; species Desmodus rotundus. The sequence goes on from NC_071391.1 coordinate 48,124,021, forward strand.
AATAGCTTTTATGATTTACGGAACAGTTTAAAATCATTTCAGTGCTAGTTGAAAGCAAAACTAGAGAATTTGTAGAAGCAGTCGCAGCTCTTTTGTCTCTAGTACAGAAGAAAATATTGTGTTAAAACATTTGATTAGTGAGGATTTTAGTAAATTAAATAACTTTATTTTTCCTGTTTATTTTTCTGCTTACTTTTATAAGCAGAATTGTAAAATTATGTGAAAGAAAAAAAGTTTGTGCCTTTAACCATTTTAAGTGTAAAATTCAAGGGCCTTAAGTATATGTACAATACTATGCAACCATCACTGGTATCTTCTTCCAAAAGTTTTTGATCACACCAACCAGAAACTCTGTACCCTTGTCAATATCTCCCCATTCCACCATCCCTCCCGCCTGTTAACCTCTAATCTACTTTTTATTTCTACAAATTTGTCTATTCTAGATATGTAAGTGAAATCATACATATATGTCCTTTTGTGTCTGGCTTATTTCACTTTTGGGAAATTGTCAAACTGTTTTCCACAGCAGCTGCACCATTTTACATTCCTGCCAGTAATGTATGAGGATTCCAATTTCTCCACTTTCTTGCTGGTACTCGTTAATTTTTCTTTCTTTTTTTTTTTTAATAGTCATCCTGTGGGTGTCTCATGGTTTTATTTGTATTTCCCTAATGAACAATGATGGTGAGCATCTTCTCGTGTGCTATTGAATAGTCCTTGTATTTCTTCTTCTTCAAAAAATGCAACCTCTCACAATAATGCCAGTCGGTACACTGTTAAAGATGGGTTCCTAGAACACTCACCTAGCAGGGGAAGCCTGTACTACAATGAACCTGCCCTCCAGAAGATAATTCCATTTTTTTTGGTCCCCCCTCGTATATTCTGGATACGAGTCTTGTATCAGGTAATGTGCTTTGCGAATGTTTTTCTCCCAGCCTGGGTCAGTCTTTTCATTCTCTTCGAGTCTTTTGAAGAGAAGTTTTTAACTTTCAAAACTACAATTCATAAATTTTTTCCTAAGAATTCTTTGCCTAGCTCAAGAGTACAAAGATTTTCTCCTATGTTTTCCTCTGGAAGTTTTATAGTTTTAGGCTTTACATTAAGATCTATGATTCATTTTGATTTAATTCTTACATAGGGTGTGGGGTACAGATCCAAGTTCTTTTTTGTGTATATGGATGTCCCAGTTGTTACAGCACCATTTGTTGAAAGACTTCTTTTTCCATTGATTTTCTTTGCACCTTTGTTTATTTTTTTAAAGGTTTTATTTATTTATTTTTAGAGCGAGGGGAAGGGAGGGAGAAAGAGAGGAAGAGATACATCAATGTGTGGTTGCCTCTCACATGCCCCCACTGGGGACCTGGCCCGCAACCCAGGCATGTGCCCTGACTGGGAATCGAAGTGGTTGGTGACTGTTTGGTTTGCAGCCCACACTCAATCCACTTGAGCTACACCAGCCAGGGCTGCACCTTTGTTTAAAATCAGTTATCCATATAAGTGGATTTATTTCTAGGCTCTATATTCTATCTGTGTCATTGATCTGTTTGTTTTTACACCAGTACCATGCTGTTTTGACTATTGTAGGGTTAACCCTCTAACTTAGTTCTTCTTTTTCAAAGTTATTTTGGAAACCATTCTTGGTTCTATGTATATTCATCTGAATTTTAGTATTGGCTTGTCAATTTCTACAAAAATGCCCACTGGGATTTTGAGGAATCGTATTGAATCTATAGATCAATTTGTGGAGAATTGACATCTCAATAATATTAAGTCTTCAGATCCATCAACATGGTATATCCTATTTATTAGGTCTCCTTTAATTTCTGCAATGTTTTGTGATTTTCAGAGTCTATCTTTTGTCAGATTTATCTTAAGTATTTCACATTTTGATGTTACTATAAATGGCATTTAAAATATTTAATTTCTAATTGTTCATACAAGTATATAAAAATACAACTGATTTTTGTATTTTGATATTCTATCCTACAGGCCTGCTAAACTTATTTAGTAGTTCTAGTAGCTTTTTGTAGGTTCTGGTGGATTTTCTGCATGGATTATGTTGTCTGTGAATTATGACTGTTATTTTTGGAGGACTTTACTACCAGATTTCAAGATTTAGATAAGATAGTTGGTATTGGCATAGGAAAAGACATATAAATCAATGGACTAGAATATAGTCCTGGAATAGACCCACACATATATAGTTAATTAATGTTCACAAAGGCACAAAAATAATTCAATGGCAAAAGAACAGTTTTTTCAACAATGGTGTTGGAACAAACTGAGTATCCTACGAATAAGTAAAAGTGAATCTTGATCTCTATAACAGTATACAAAAATTAATTCAAGATGGATTAATAGGCTAAATGTAAAAGTTACAGCTACGCAGAAGAAAACAGAAGAAAAAGATTTTGCCCTTGAGGTAGGCAAAGATTTCCTAGACAGGAACACAAAATATCCTAATAACAGAAGAAAACAATTGATACATTGGATTTTATCAGTTTTTTTATGAAGGAAAAAAAGGCAAAGCAAAGGCTGGTAGAACGTATTTTCAAAATGCATATCTAACAATGGACTTGTATCCAGAATTTATAAAGAACTCATGCACACAATAATAAAATGAGAAAAGTAGGATAAAATGTTTGAACATACTTCACGAAAGATGTGCTGTTAAGCACATGAAGAGATGCTTAGCATAGTTAGCCAGCAGGGAAATACCTACCGCCTGACATACTCTGAAGTGGCTAAAAGGAAAAGGCCAACAACTCCAGTTGTGCAAATGAATGTGAGAATGGAATCACCTAGACCTCTCATGCATTGCGAGTGACAGTAAGTAGGCATACCTCATTTTACTACACTACGCTTTATTGTGCTTCACAGATGTTGCATTTTAAAAAAGATAGAAGGCAAGACTCCACCAGCAAAAAAACATTACAACTCACTTTATTGTGGTGGTCCTGATACTCGCTTTATTGCGGTGATCTGGAATCAAACCCGCAATATCTCTGAGGTGTGTCAGTAACATGGTACAACCACAATCAGAAACATTTTGGCAGTTGCTTTATAAATTTAAACATGTACTTCCTATGTGATCCAGCAATTCCACTTGTAGATATTTAGCCAAGCAAAATAAAAACATCTGTCCACAAAAAACATGAATTTCATAGCAGCTTTATTCACAATAGCTCAAAACTAAATACAGCCCACATGTCCAACACTTGAATGGATAAACAAATTGTGGTACATTTATGCAATGGAATATATAACTCATCTATAAAAGGAATGTCTTAATAAACAGTATCGTGGATAGATCTCAAAAATATGCTGAGTGAATGAAGCCTGACTCAAAGGAATATATGCTCTATGATTTTATAGTAGGCAAAACTAACCTATAGTCACAGTCATCAGATTGGGGGTTGCTTAGGACTGACCGGCATGGGAGGCTGATTGCTAGTGAGCTTGAAGGGGCTTTGTTGGGTGGTAAAAATGTTCTCTGTCTTGATTAGGGAGATAGTTACATGGACATATACACATCTGTCCAATTGCATTGAACTATATATGACTACATTCCATAAGTGTTCATTTTATCATATGTAGATTATGCCTTAACATAGTTGACTTAAAAAACATTAATTTTGAGTGGATTGTAGATTTAAATGTGAATGGTCAAATAATAAGCTCCTCGAAGATAACATAGGAGAACTTCTTAAACAGTATGCGAAAGCTCTAATGTTAAAGTGCATTAAAACCTAGAACTTCTTGTCTTTAAGAGGCAGTACTGAAAGAGTGAGAAAGACAAGCTGCTGTATGAGAGGGGAAAACGTGCATGTACCCTCACATACATATTATACGCGTACGTATTTCCAAAGGAGTCCCCCTTATTTGTGGGGGAGGTACTCTAAGACTCCCAGTAGATGCTTGAAGTTGCCGATAGTACTGAACCCTGTGTATACTATGCTTTTTCCTGTACACACACACCTGTGAAAAAGCTTAATTTATAAATTGGGCACAGTAAACTAGTAACAATAACTAATAATAAAATAGAACAACTTCAACAACAAAACAAGGGTTACTTGAACACAGGCACTGATCCCATGACAGTCGATCTGATAACCAACATGGCTGCCAAGTGACTGACAGGTGGGGAGCCGACCCGCCTGGATTTGCTAGACAAAGGCATGATTCAGGGGTTGGGGTAGGAGTGGAGTAGGAAGGTGTGAGATTTCCTCCCGCTACTCAGAACTGCACAAAACTTAACACTTATGAATTGTTTATTTCTGGAATTGTCCATTTAATATTTTGATACCATGCTTGACTGTAGGTGACTGAAACTGTAGAAAGTGGAGCCACAGATAAGGGGGGACTACTTATGTATACCTTTTTCTCGAAAATCACCTCATATTCAAAAAAGTATAAATAGCTTATACGAATTGTTAGGGTATAAAACCCCAAATATCTAAAAAAAAAGGGGGGGGTAACAATGTGAATAGGCACTTCATAAAAGAGGATTTCCAAATAGTAAATATGTGAAAAGCTGCTCTATACCTTTAGGAGAGAAAGGCACATTGAAGTCGCAGCGCAGTACCAATGTGTACTTACTGGAAGGTCTGAAATAGACAGTAGTCTGAGAGCAGCTATCATTCTGCTGGACCGGTGGGCGGGAGTGTGATTTGTACCAATTTTGAAAACTATGGCAATGTAGCCATACCTTATGACTAAGTAGTTTCTCTTCTAGAATATATCCCACAGAACAGAATGTGTACCAGGTGACATATTCAAAAATGTTCACAGAAGTTTATGTGTAAATAGCCAACACCTAGTAATTACTGAGACACCCTCTAGCAACAGCATGGTTAAACTGTTCTGTAGTCAAACAATAGAATACTATAAAACAGTGAAAAAGAACAAACTATACGCGCCTGCATGGATGAATCTTACAACTAGAAGGTTCACTGAACAAAGACAGATTTAATGCATATGTAAGATTCCACTTACGTAAAATTCAGAACTAGGTACAGTAGGTGTGGGGAGCTGGGATTGTGGTTACTTTTGGGTGAGGAGTTAGGTACAAGGGGTATGATTTCTTGACCTGGGTAGCAGTAATGTGAGTATACTTATTTTATGTAATTTACCATGTCTTACATTTATTATTTGTACACCTTTCTGTGTATAATGCTTTGATTTTTTTTAAAGTTCATTTTTAAAAATTAGGGCAAAGTAAAAATACGTTCAGGAAAATTTCCATGGTACTCTCGATAGTGTGATGAAGTATGAGATTAATGTATAGAAGTCAATAGTTTTTCTCTAGTAGTTACATCCAAAAAAGGAAGCAATACAAATCACTCCACTTACAGTAGTGGGCTGCTTCACTTTGGTACAACCTGGAATCCCCTTGTTCAGGGGCCAGCTGCTTGCTTCTTGCTTTTAGCTCCGGGACTTCTCTCTTGTTGGAGCTGCAGTACCTACCGTGGGAATTTACGCAAGTTGTGCAAACTAACGTGAGAGACACCTAACACCGTGAAGAGCAAACTCGGTCATGGGGAGGTATAGGAGTCACATATGTAGGTGTATTTTGTCCTCTGTAGGCAGTGACTGGACCAGTGTTGGTGCATAAAAGCTTTCTTCTCAGACTCTGCTCAGCTCCCTACCCCCATACCAAAGAATTACCAACCCAAGATGTCAGTAATGCTGAGGTTGAGACACCCTGGTATCTGAACCCAGTGGTTTGCAATAAAATTCAATCCTTGTGACTTTGGGAAATAACCACTGAGTGTTGATTTTTGTGTATATAAAATGATAATGATAGATACAAACAGAGCCCTTAAGGATTAAATGAGGTAAACTCTATAAACTTAATGCCTGGGACATCGAAGAGTTTAATAAACAGCAGCTGTTGATATTTCCTACTCAAATTTGTATGCTACTCTCAGAGGCATATTCCCTGGGTATAAAAATTCTTTCCCAGAGACCAAGTTCTCAAGTCCTTATAAAAGGGAAACAAAACAAACCCCCCCCCCAAAACTCACACAGAACCCAGCATAGAGAAAACAACAACATGATTCATGTGAAGATTTAAATGGATACCGGATTTTTCAGTTGTGTAAATTTTTAGCTTTGTTAACATATTGTCGTGTTAGCAGAGACTCAGCACTGCAATGAAAAGGTGGTTTTGCCAGCAACACAGGCCTGTTGTCAGAACTTTGAGAGGAGCGGTAAACATTATTAGGAGGCATAAGAGTACATTCTAAAACACGTAGAAGAGCCAGAGGGCATAGTATGTAAATATCATAAAGCACTAAACAAATTAACACTAAAATATGTAAAAGGAAATTTAATATTTAGGGTTTTTTAAATTGTAACATCTGTGTATATACTATTGGGGGCTATCCTCTGCATTTAGGATGTTTAGTAGCAATCTCTGGCCTCTAGCCACTAGATGCCACACGCACTCCACCCCTAAGATGTAATCAAAAGTGTCTCCAACATTGCCAGATGTACCCCGATAGGCAAAATCATTGGTGAGAACCACTGAGATAAACCTAGATTTGAATTCCAGCTCTAGGGCTATGACTTGGTGAATTTGAACACATTACTTAACTCTTAACCTTAGTTTTCTTAAGTGAGATAATGTATATATAGTGCTTAGCTCAGCACCAGACACATAAGAGTTCAGTAAATGATAATTATTATGATGCTAAAACTTGTTCTCTTTTGTGGGGTCTGCCTTTCCATCCTCCTCTGTGCAGCTAGCTTGTGGTTAGGTTGTTGAAGAAGAATTTCTCATATAAGATCATCAGAAGGCACTGATCTTTCATGTAGGCAGTTAGCATAGACTTAGGTTTGCTTTTTCCCTGGATATGGATTTGCTTATTTTCCCTCATTTGATTTGAGAAGAGCTGGGAGCATGTTATTTCATTCGAATCTTCTCCTGATATAACATTGTGTATAGTGTTCTTTAAATATTCATAACCTCATGAATTAGACTCAGCGTGTTAAAGACTAGTTCAGGCTTATAGGAATCAGACCTATAGAAATTAGAAAGATAAGACTAAATCTTTATTGTTGTTATTGTGCTTTTTGTTTTTTTAACCCTAAGGCAACAGCCAATGAAAAATATTTATTTGTTCTTTAGCTTTATTTTCTTGCAAGTATTATAAAAAATATTAGTAGCCTGTAATTGCTTTAATATACATTGTCATTTAAATTTTATTAAAACCCTGGGCAGTGAAAAGAGAATAAAAAGGAGATCGGGAAGAGACACTCTTTATGTACTGTGAAGACACAGCAAGTCACAACATTTACACTCATTATCTTATTTGCTTCTTATAACAATATCTCCATAGCATTATCTCTGTTTTGTAGGTGAGCATGTGATGGTTCATTTGCCAAAGATCATCTAGCTGGTAAATAAGTTATAGAACCACTCAAACCTCGGTTTCCATTCCAAAACCCATCTTTTTTGTTTTTAATCTTCACTGGAGTATTTGTTTTATTGATTTTTTTTTTTTAGAGAGAGAGCAAGAGAAACATCATTGTGAGAGAGAAACATCGACGGGTTGCCTCCCATACACACCCCACCCAGGGATCGAACCTGCAACCTAGGCATGTGCCCTGACCAGAATCAAACCGGCCACCTTTAGTTGCACAAAACAACACTCCAACCAACTGAGCCATGTGGCCAGGGCCAAAGCACATCTTAATTTCATTATGCCATGCTACCTCCCCCAAATGAGGACGCATATGCCTCTGCCTTAAATTTCTTTCTGGGTCCATGTATCTTGACCTATTCTCTGGACCACAAGATAATAGCATAAACTGTAGGGCATTAGAACTGTGATAAAGTCATGTTTTAGAACTGCTGCTACTAGGCCTACAGACCTATCTGTCTTGTTTATTAGCCCAGCTTCTCTAGCCCTCTGCAGCCTACATCTCTGCTGTTCTGCTGGTCCAATACGTTTATATCTGGTTTATGGGAATAAGAAAGTTTTTAGGTTCAGCCTCTTTTAGCTAAGTGAATAAACTTTTATTTTTTGATTGTGTATTACCTTTGCTTTTATGGTTTCATATTGCTCAAGAATGCAGAGCAGTTAAATCTTAAGCCATGAAACATATGCTTAGCAAGACTCAAATAAAAGCTGACTTAATTAAAAATTAAAAGGGCTTTATATCCAATAAAGAAAATAGTCTCAAAACTGCCATGTGATGTTTGTCCTGATACACTACTAAGGAAGAAATATTTTTAAGTCCGTATTTGCCTAAAACTCTATTGTCTTGGTGTGATTTGTATTTTTAGATGAAGGAAGAAAAGTTACAAGAGGAGAAAGCCTCTGAAGATCAAATTCACAAGCTATTACCAGAGGATACAGAAACAGGGAAAAGGAAAATGGATGAACAGAAAAAAAGAGATGAGCCATTAGTACTGAAAACAGATCTGGAGAGTGTAAGTAGATCACTTTTTTGATGGACAGCTGTCTCAGAATCAGCAGGCAGCCCAGGTGACATGCATGTGAAAAACCTGTGTTGGTGAATTAGGGGACCAGTACTAGTCACTGACTGAAGCGCAAGAGTAGTGAGAAACTTAGCACCCAGATGAGAGCTGGAGGACGTACATCGTGAATGGGGCAAGGGACTCGTGTGGAGAGCTTAAGGGAACAGTGGGGTGAAAAGGTAAGAGGAAAAACCTAGTATGGTTATACTACTTGCGGTAAATTTTCTATGTGTATTGTCATTTTGACTTAGGTGTTGATATTTGAGTTCTGTGTGTCTTATATCCTCTACTAGATTTCCGTAAAGCTTGAATTTCCCTTTATTCTTTCTAATGCCCTAAGCAGCACAGTGCTAGACATAAGGTATTAGATTGTATTATAATGCTTAAACTTAACCTAATTAGACTTTTAATTGTGCCAAATCTTGCCTGAATTTTTTTCATTACTTATTTACCAAGTAAATTACTGGAAAAGGTTGTAAGTGGTATATTTTAACTTATGTAAGAAAGCACTTTTGGGCCCTGACTGGTGTGGCTCAGTGGATTGAGAGCTGGTCTGCGAACCAGTGGGTTGCCGGTTTGATTCCCAGTCAGGGCACATGCCTGGGTTGCTGGCCAGGTCCCCAGTAGGAGGTGTGTAAGAGGCAACCGCACATTGATGTTTCTCTTCTTCTCTTTCTCCCTCCCTTCCCCTCTGTCTAAAAAAATAAATAAATAAAATCTTTCAAAAAATAGCACTTTTGCAGGGTCCACGTATTAGCTCAAATGGGTCATTACAATTGAGGGTTTTTTCTTAGTAACTCTTATTGGATTGTACATCTTTTTATTGCTTGCCATATGTACTTAACATATCTGTAGAGTCATATCTTTTAAAATATTTTTTGACTCAGTCTTATTAGTATTTCATTTATCTTTCTATTTAACCAGAGTTAATAAAGCCTTATTGTATATAAAGACAGACAATATAACAGAATAGGGGGAAAAAAACCTCTGGTTCAGAAGTCTGTCTCAGATAGGTCCCAGCATTAAAATAGACTGTATAACTTTGGCCAGATTGTTTAATTGCTCTGTGCTTTTGATGTACTCTTTGCAAAGGCATTTTTCTGAATTTCAGAAAGTTAAATTATTTAAGCTTTCTTGGACTGATATTATTTGCTGATTGTCAACAGGCATGTGGGGGCTTTTTGAATCCAGCTATAGTAATAATTTTAATTATTTAATTATTATTAAAAACAACCACTTGCCTTTTATATACAGTTTCAACCTTCTAAAAGATTCTGTTTAACAAACATAAAATACTTGTTATTCTTAATGCTCTGTTCATTGGGAACTACAAGAGGAAAAAGACTACTACCAGGGAAGATACTTGGTTAGGAAGGCAAGAATTAAATACATGGTAGTCTTGTCGCTATAGTATTGGGTTGGCCAAAATGTTTTAGTTTTTTCTGTACAATGGCTCTAGTAGTGCCTAGTTGTCTTTAACTTCGTTCAAAACAATTTTGTTTGATTTTCTTGTGACAGCTGTCATATCAGTGTGCATTTTAAAAAACCTTATCAAAATTGGTGAATTTTTGTGCAGCCATTTTAATATTGAGATGTAAGAAAATAGGCAACATTTGGCATATTATGCTTTATTATTTTAAGAAAGGTAAGAGAACTGAAACGCAGAAAGATTTGTGCAGTGTATACAAAGGTGCTATGACTGATTGTGTCAAAGGTGGTTTGCAAAGTTTCTTGCAAAAGAAACTATTGACATTTTGGTACTATTGACATTTTGGCCAAATAATTCTTTGCTGTGGGGCTGTCTTATGCATTATGGAAGATGTTTAGCAGCATGTCTGGCCTCTACCCACTAGAAGCTAATAGCGGAATATAACTAACGTACTCAAAATATCCAAATCAATAAAGTTATTGGTGAAAATGAAAAATGTGTCTTTTATTTTATAGAAAAAAAACATGAGACTTTTTGGCCAACTCATTATGTGTTCTGCCTAATAATCCCAGCTATGCTCTGTGGTCTCTAAAGAATGAAGTTCTGCCTGTGATTTCACCCCAACAGCACTGTCCATTAAGGCCATCTTGCAAAACAGCCCAGAAGCACACCTTTGCTATAGTTTTTGTTTTTTGTTTTTTAATAGAAAGAACCTACTGTTTTTGGCCTTGCCAGATCCAGATTTTCTCCAGGAAATTATCTCTAGTATTAATTTATGTCAAGATTGGGAAATTGCTCTAATGATTTTTTCTTTTACAACTGCCATCTTTGACATAGAAATCAATTGCATCAATCTAATTTTCATCTTAAAAGGAATCAGTAAGTACAAATTCTCAGACTGGTTTTTTATTGGTAATAGCCAGTTAGGAAAATTTCCTATGCAAAAACACATTGAATAAAATCTGATGTATGAATACTTCAGGTTTTAGATTTTTGTGATTTTTTTACCCTTTTTCTATTTGCTTTTATATTTTTAGGACTTTTAAATGGCTCTAACTTTGCTGTAAATATGTGTTAAGAATTTTTGGTTTTGAACAGATAATTTCATTTAGTTTAGCCAAGGTTACGATCAAATTGGGACCAAAGAGAAACTCAGGTAGACTTCAGTGGGAAGCCAGATGAAGGGTTGTATTTTATATAGAGAATGTTGTGATTAGAGTTGGACTGATTATTTCACTCTCTGCTCCCAAAACCTCAGGGACCCCCGTTTCCTGTGGAATTAAATAAGAACTCTTCACCCCAATATTCAGATCCTTAGTATTATTCTAGCTTCTATTTCTGGCCTTGCTTACATCCCCAAACTCTAAAGAATGGAGCTGTTTGCTTGCCCCCAAATATATAGCCTGTATTTTCCCTCCTTAGAGTCTTTGATCTCACCTGTTTATCTCATTGAAATGTCACCCAGCTAACCTATTGAAAGGCTATTCATCTTTTCATGTCCAGTTCAAAACCTGTCATGTTCCTGGAACCTATAGGGATTTCTCACTTGTTTCTTCACTCCCATCATCCACTCTCCCCTCTCAACTTCCCTCCCCCTAATTTGCAACTTTGCAGAACTTTTTTGGGGGGTGGAGAGTGGGGGGGGAAAGAGGGAGAGGAATATCGATTGGTTGTCTCTCATATATGTCTAACCAGGAACTGAACCCATAACCTAGGCATGTGCCCTGACTTGGAATTGAACTGGTGACACCCAACCAACTGAGCCACACTGGTCAGGGCTACGGGACTTATTTCATTCTCCCTTATGTTATGGTTATTTGTGTGTTTATATTCTCTACTGGATTTGTAATTTTCCTGAGTATAGGAAATGTCTTAGCTGTTTTAAAATTGTTTACAGTACCTTACATATCACATGTGTTTGATACATGTTTATCGAGTTGAATTCAAATAGAGAAAGGAACGTGCTTATTCCAGAATCAGATTATCATGTTACTTGTTCAGAATGGAAATGAAATGGGCACAATGTTTAATTTATGAATTGCTATAGTACAATTAATATCAATAATAATGTGAACTGTTAGAAAACAATTTGGTGTAAATTCTAGTCGTACCAAATATTACAAAGCAGAAAGTGAAAAACTGCTTGTTATCCCACAACCTAGAGACCCGTACAAACATCTGAGTAAATGTTTTGCCAGACCTCTTTTCTGAGTGCATATGTACTGCATATATTTTTCTTTTTAGAAAGTGTAATGCAGTGCACATACCGTTTTAAACCTTTTTAAGTAAACTATTAAACTGTGGATGTCATTCCATGTAAATAAAGAATCCCACATCATTATTTAGTGGTCTCTTAGTATTCTTTACTGTAGAACTAATTTAATTAAGTTAATTAATCTCCTGTTGATTTTTTGCTATATTAAACCTCCACTGAGATTCCGTTGAATAAAGGAATTCCTTTGAATAAATTACCAGAAGTGACCAGGTCGAGGGGAGTGTCCTTTTAAGACTGTTGGTACTTACTATTCATTTGACCTACCGAAAGTTTCTATATAGTTATACTCCCACCAATAGTTAACAAAGTACTAATTTCCTCACTTCCTTGCCAACTCTAGGTATTAATCATTCTTTTAATTTTTTTAGGTAAATTTTTAAAAAATATCACTTAAGGGATTTTATTATGCATGTTTTATGCCATTATGGGAATGCATAATGCTTTTGGCTTATTTTTACCTAAAGGGAAAGATGAGAGGTAAATATTTTTTATCTTAAGGTTCTAGGTTTGTCGGGGTGGAAATATAGAGGGATGAGGGATACCTTCTATCTACATAATTATTTATAATAATGTACATTTATTTTTCAATAATTATAATGAACCTAGTATATATCTATTATAATGCTTAAGTTTTTTCTAAAAAGATTAATAGTATTTAAATTGACAAAAATAAAATCTGTCTTTTGTTGAGTACTTAGTACTTGTTAGTTAATGTACTAAGTGCTTTTAATGGTTTATCACAATCTTTGTGGTAGGTGGAACAATCTTTATTTGATAGATAAGGAAACCGAGGATCAGAAAGATTTTATCTTTAGTTCTTTTACTAACCTACAGTGACCGTGATAGCTAAGTAAGAGAGCTGGCATTTGAACATTCTTTTATTTGGTACTGAATTGATTATGTGGAAACACCTAAATAGAAATTGCCATTATTTATTCCCTGCTGAGTCTATAGATGTCAAACCTTTTTCTCAGAGTTGAGAAGAGAGTATTATATAGAATTTGATAATGGGTTAGTACTATTAAAAAGCTTCTCCAGTGAACAGTTTGTACAGCAGGGTTCTTTAAGTAGTGGTGCCCTACAAAATTGGAAAGCTTCCCTATAAACTGTGATTCTTCCACTATTTCTCAAAGGCTAACTATTAAAAACAGCCTATTGTATGTATGTGCCTGTCAGCCCAGAGAATAACGAAGCATTTAAGGAATGCAGGGTACTCTGAGCCACAAGGTGATGCCTTGTGTGCCTCTGTCTGTAACTCTCACATTGGTTGTCATTTGATCATTAGATAACTGGTTAATCATCAGATGATTAGACATTTTTTATTTACCTGATTTATAATGGTATTGGGAGTCCTAAAGCAAAGATGGTCACTTGTCCTCACAAAGGTTAGTGTCTAAAGCAGAAGACAGACTCTTAAATAAGAAGCTATATAGTTCAGTGTGATTAGTTGCTCTTTCTAAAAAGAATACTGTTGTATTGAATCATGAGGCATCTCCTTACTATATGTTGGATGCAAAAGGCACATGTAAAAGAAACTTCAAATGTAAACTGAAAGACTCAAAAAGAAATTCATTTAAAATGAAGGTAAATGAATATCAACAAGATGGAAAAAGCTGACTCTGCGGGTATTTGGAAGCCCTTTCAGAGAAAGTGACATCTAAGATGCCTCTGAAAGGCCAATGAATATTTTATAGGCAGAAATGTGGAAGGGGAATATTAGGCAAAGGGAGTAGCATGTCCAAAAGAATGGAGGTTTTGAAAGACTATAATGTTACATGTGGAGGGTAGAAAGTAGTTTGGTTGTACTAGAGCTCAAGGAGTTCCCTGTGTGGGAACTGGTGTGAGAAAAGCTGTAAAAGAAAGTTGAGTCTAGTTTTGAAGGTTTTTGCGTTATGCTGAGGTGTTTAGACTTTTTAGACTCCATCCTGAAGTCACCAGTAGTTAAGCAGGATTCTGTCTGTGTGCTTGATAGTATGGAGGGGATTGGAGGGGGGAAAGGCCAAAGAAAGTGAGACCAGAAAGTAGATTATTGCAATATTCCTGGCAGAAGATGATAAAAATGTAAGGAAAGGCAATGACAATGGAGCATACATGGGAAGAGTTAGCTCTGAGGGACATTTTATCAGCAGAGTGGAGCAGAGTGGAGTAGCATGGAGGCAGTTTGGAGACGGATGCTCCAGGTTTAAGTACCAGTGTTAGCTACTCACTAGCTCTGCAATCGTAGACAGATTAATTGTGAGTCTCAGTTTTCCATCTGTAACAGACAGCTAATAACCCCTTCTTAACAGAGCTGATGTAAACAGTAAATGAAATAAAACATTTGTTAGTGCTGGAGTACTCAAAACCTCTACACAATGTTGTTATGACTTCGAAGGAAGGGAAAGAAAAGAGTCATAGAGGACATTGAGGTTTCTGGCTGGACTGGTATTGAATGGGTTTAGAGAAGATACATAGTGAGTTTGATTTTGCATACATTAAGTTTGAGCTACATTTGGGATATCCAGATAGGGATCTCCAGGAGGCAGTTGGAAACATAAACATAGTTTGTAGCTCAGATAGAAGTGACATTTAATAGCGAAATTTAAAACAACACTTATGGGAGATGCAATGGGAACCCCAAATGGACAGTGTTGTCTCCCTTCTCTCCTGCCAGTGTCCTGCACGTCTCTCAGATTCAGAGAACGAAGAACCTTCCCAAGTCAAGATGGCACAGACACATCGCTCTGCATTTGTTTCTAAGAACAACTCCTACACCTTAGCTTTCCTGGCAGGGTAAGAGACTGACACTGAATTCAGTCAGAGTTCTTTCATTTTGGGGTATGAGACAAAAGGGACCGGGCAAGCAAACACATTTGTTGTAGCCACTTTGGGGGAGGTGGGAGAGGGGAGAAAAGGTGGGAACTGGCTTTCCAATATGGTTGGGGGACAAAGGGCTGACCTGAATTTTTAAAGAAAAGTATATTCTACCCATTTCTGGTATCGTCAAGGTAAGATTGTGCTAATTGCTCTCCTGCATAGTGAGAACTCTTTTTTTTAATTCTTAAATCATTTTTATTTTTCAATTGCAGTAGTTTTCATTTATGATGAAGATGAAACTCTTGCTTTGTGTATGTGAGTTGAACTGTAGATGCCCTCTAACCTTGAAAAAGATTGCATGACTAAGGATTGTGTGTCTGGATCATCCCTGCCCCCCCCCACCCCTGCAATTTATAGCAGCCATATCTTAATGATTATTAGAGGGATCTACTGAAAAGAATAAAGATCATATCATTCTTCCAGTCGAGCCACAATAAATGCTTCCTGAAGCAAATAAATGTTGCTTTAGGCAATCTCTGATTAATTAATATCTCCTAATTTGGAATGACTTGGAAATGAAGACATTTTTATTAAAATTCAAATATGATGCCAAGGCCAAATTGCCCCAATTAGTTGGAGTGGATATTAAACAAGTGAATCACTTATCACCAGTTCCAGCCTCTACCCTTGTAATTCATTCATTTAAGGCTAGCTGCAGGTTAACATGTCATTACCTAGAAATGCCTATCAAGGAACTTAGAAGATTCTTCTCTAAAGAGAAAAACAGAAAGCATCTATATGGTGGGGTATGCTTTTGATTATATGTGGCTCTGGAATATCCGTAATATATCTTCTTTCCCTGCTCTTTGGCCCATCTTTGCCTTTATCCTACATTACTGAGCCATAATGGGATTAATTTATAGGAAAATATTCACGTAACAGTTTACTTTTAAGAAATGTTTGTGATCATATTACACATATCTGGATTTCAGTATTCATTTGTAAAAAAAATACCCAAGTTTGTGGCCTGAGTTCAGTTATTAGTAGTTATTAAAAAATTGGATTTGGTTACTGATGTCATGGAAACCTTAGGTAATACTCTTTTGTTTAGTCAACATGCTTTTGCCGATAGGTAAGAAAATATGAAGCTCCAGTGGCAAATGTTATTTAGGAAACAATATGGAGCTCTTAGCGCTGACGATGAGATGTAACATACGGATGTACTGAAAAAGAAGTACTGGGTTGGCCAACGAGTCCATATGGCTTTTTCCGTAAAATAAAAGACACATTTTTCATTTTCACCAATAACTATTGATTTGAATATTTGGAGTATGCTGGCTGTCTCCCACATGGTATAACAGTGATTGTCTCTATTTGACTGCTGTCAACTTCAACTGGTCTACTTGACCCTGGAGCACTGTCATCCAGAGAGATAATCCAGCAAGAAACTTCACAAACCACTTTTGACACGTTCGGTCAACCACAGTCCCTTCTCCTGCGTGTTTCAGTTGCGTTTTTACCTTTCTTGACATAAGAAAGCATAATATGCCGAAAATGTTGCTTATTTTCTTCCATCTTCAATATTAAAATGGCTACACAAAAATTCACCAGTTTTGATAAGTTTTTTTTAAATACACAGTGATATGACAGCTGTCACAATGCAATCTAAGGAAACAGTTTAGGATGAAGTCGAAGACAACTAAGTGCTACTAGAGCCGTCCCGACGAGGGCGGGCCGTAACAGATGAAGGTCTGGGCTGACCCAGGAGCTTGGCAATGGCTGCACACAATGGGTCTGTAAATTAAAGTGGTTAAAATGATAACTTTCATGTTACATACATTTTACCACAGTAAAAAAAGAATTAGCATTGCTAATAGTTTTTTGATATTTCAAATACATTTTTTCTGTCTGTTAAGCAACAACAAAAGATTTTCTCTGCAAGTTCTTTTCCTAAAGAGTGTTCCTATGTAAAGCTTTTAAAGTTTTTACAACTATATTTAAATCAAATGAATTTGCATTTGTTTTATTTATTTACTTTATAAACTTTTCTTTCTTAAACCCAAAAGCAAGGAGGTGAGAGTGAGTAGGCCTGATAGGATGGTTATTTTGGAAGGAATCCATCAATGGATGCTAGCTATGAGTCTTGCCAACAGCTTGGTCTATTTTTATTTGAAAAATTGAAAGCAAAGTGGGCTTTGCAGCACTATCGATGAAGTTCTACAGTCCTTCAAAAATGAAACTTACTCTGAATAGGCAGGTAGAGTAATAGTTAACCCTAGGTCATCTCTAAGTTAATCACAAAATATGTTAATTGAAAAAAAAAAGTTGATATACAATTGTAAAGTTAAATTTTATTTATTTACTTATATCTGAAAAACTGGTTAGTTTGTTTCCTTTAAAAATTTATTTCCCTTTCTCCTAGTCCCCCTCTTCCCCAGTAGAAACAAACAAAAGACCTGGTTGCATGGTTTTCTAAAAGCTAAGCCTGGAAGACTCTCTGTTGAGCTGGTGCCTTTTCTAAGAGCTACATGGCCACTTGCATTTTCCTCTTGGCTTTGGCTGTCAGGGAATTTAAGGTTAGGACAGCACTTTCAATTCAGTCATCATGGCTTCAGTCAGCATGTGTTACAGAACAGGAAGAGTTTGTCCGCCGGCCCCAGCAGAGCCAAACACTAAACCCTGAGAATTGCAGTGAAGAAACATTGGCTATTTTATTTATGAATGGTACCACTAAGGAGTAGGGGGAGCTGCTCAAAAGCCTGAACTCCCTGATCTAGACCTCGGGGAGGATTTTTAAGGAGTTAAGGGGGACAAGTATGCAGAAGCACTAGCAAAGCGAGTTTCAGTTGGAGGACCTTGGAGCGTGGCCATTTGTGGTCAGGGGCGTCATTACAACAGACCCTCTGCTTCTGGAAGGTCCTGGTGTTCAGGTTCTGGTTTTGTCTTGGTTTTGGGTGCAGCTGGAAGTCAGCGTTCCCTTTTCTGCGCATGCTTCAGCTGCATGACTTGCAGTTTTAGCCTGTTGTCTCTGTAAAGCAGCTCAGTATCTCATTAAACAGGATAGGACTGTTTTGAGCTGGTTCTGTGGTTACACATTTCCCCATTTTGTTGTTTCTTCCTCAGTCTTGAAGTTAACAGGGCAACTGACCCAGATTCAATTAAGATGGAGGATTAGCCCCAAGATGGAGTCAGATTTGCCCACCCATCGTGCCCTTCGTATCTGGCTCTTACTACCTCAGGTGCCCACCTCATCCACAACGGTCCCTGAGTCTTCCCAGGCACCCTGGGTGTTCACTTTACAAGCAGAGACCATAGCAATGGTAGGGGTAGCAGCAGGCCAGGATACCTGTATCGGAATCTGAGATAAGGAATAAAGAGTAAGTTTTATTGTTATATGCCCCGGCACCTAAGCCATGATGATGAGCATCGTTTTGATTATCAGGGAGCATGTAGTGTAGCTGCAGTTTATAATTGCAAGGCGCAGGAAAAGGGCAGTTTTAGTTCTCGACAATTCCAAGTCAAGGGATGGGAGAAAAATTGGAAACATGTTTGGAGAGTCATAGACAGATATTGGAGGAAACTAGAAGAATTCAGGATCCAGTCTGCTTTATAAATAGAAAACAAAACTCAAAAGACAATGAACATCACTTCTATTGAAATGCAATTTTTCTCTTTAAAAATCACCCTCATTTTTACCAAAGATAGCCAAATTAAGACTAATTTATTTGCAAAGTAAGTCTGGTTTTGATAAAATTGGCCTGATGATGTGTGTAAATCCAGCAAGAACAGTAATTAACCATATAGGCACTTTGAACTCTACTTTGCTGATTTTTTTTTATAAGCAATCTTTAGATTGAACTTTTGAAAAAAAGGCCTCCAAGGCCAGAAAAGCCAAGGTAAGGTCTTGCCATCAGAGGATCTCTACAATACCTATAATAGTTCAGGGCAAAGTGCTCTCTTTTTGAAGTCCCGGATGTACCCTGAGGTTCTTTCCTCTAATTATAACAAGTGCCATGGCACTATTTCAGTGAACACTGTGTGTGCCCTGTGGGTTGTGTGTAGGAGGTGAGTATCAGGCGCGTTGTATAAGGGATGAAGTTGCTGGGATCATTTGCAGTGTGAGTGAAGTGACAAAAGACCATGCTAAGTGGCCTCAGGTGGTCTTGGTGTCAGTTGCTGTCCACAAAGCATTTGAGCCCAGATTTCAACAGAATCATTAGGGACCACTTTAGCTGTCTGGGGCACACCTCACTCTCTAGCAAGACATATCCTATTCAACTTGGGGGAGGTTGCCAGTCTAACCCCCATTCAAGTAGTCCTTACCATGGTTCCGTTATCTCGAGCTCTGAACAGTAGCTGACGTTGGCCCTTTGTCAGCTCTGACACTCAGGCATCAGGCTGTAGCCTTTAACAGACATGGCCAGAGGAACTTTGCAGCAGTTCCTAAGCCTTGGGAAGGAGTAAGTACCATACTATTATCGACCAAATTCATTTTCTAGCTGCCTAGACATAACCTTGGCCAACCCATGCAAGGTAGATGTAGCACAGTAGCCCCAAACTGGGGAGCTGTTTAAGTGTTCATGATATGTCAAAAAAAACCACCTGGAGGACTAGCAGATGTGGACGTGCCGCCTACTCAGGAGAGCGCACAGAAGGCGGCGGGTCTGTGCGAGACAGACTGCACACCCTCCAGTCTGGGGCTCTTGATAAGGGGCCCCAGACAAAGGCAGCACAGGTCCAGGTTGCACCAACCTACGTGGAGCCCGGAGCTACATGACATCAGTGTGTACGTGCAGATGGAAAAGATCAAAGAGCAGTCACAGGACAAGAAGTCACTCCCAAAAGGAGATAAGCAAGGAATTAGATACAGTCCATTCCCAAAACAACACACATTTTTTCTGGCCAGGGACCCCCTGGCCAGCCTGTATCACAGGTAGTGGGAGGGTCATGTATTAACCCCGAGGTAGAGAATTATGAAAGAGCCTGCAGCAGCTTTTTAGGGGCTTAAGGAATGGAACTGCTTTGTACCTGACTGCAAATATTTACATGTGCCTGGTTAGACGCTATTCTCCTGAATTGCTGGTGTTTTGATGCCCAGGTCTGCAGCTCTTGAGCAGCAGTTGACCAGTGCACAGATACCACTCTGTTCATAAGGATGTAATCCAAAGCAATTCCGTTACCTAATACAACTTTGGCTACAGTCTAAGTGAGAGGTGTCAAACTCATTTTCACCAGGAGCCACATCAGCCTTGTGGTTGCCTTCAAAGGGCCGAATGTAATTGTAGGACTGTATAAATGGAACTACTCCTTAACTAGGGGCAAGGAACTTGGCAGCAGCACCGTAGAAACAAGGTGCCAGGCTGGATAAAACAAGGTGGGGGGTCGGATTCAGCCCATGGGCCTTGTGTTTGCCACGTGTGATCTAAGGCCTCCTTTTGATATGCTGTCTCACTGGCTATTCCTAAAGTTATTGAAAGATTTTTAATCATGTGTTCATGGGCTCCCACTCCCCACCAGGAGATAAAGTCCTGCCAACCACTGGCCAAAACCCATCTTCCTAGGTGGTAAGTAGATAGAATACTAGGGAGCTTCCCTTTTGAGTTGGTTGAATACATTTAAAGGAAGCTACTTAAATTTTATATGTACAAAGGAGATGGTTTAAAGCGAATAGAATATTAAAAATACAGGCAAATAAATTAAAGACAAGGAGGCACAGAAGTGAATTGTGCCTTATCTTTTGTTAGTTGTCTTCTAATCAGTAATTTGATATCTGTTAAGAGTTTTCATGAGTATTCTGACTGTTGGGGCACATTTATGGCTGTTCATGTCCCCCCTCTGATTTCCCCTCTGGTTGGTAGATTATTTATTTATTTTTTTAAAGAGAAATGGAAAGGGAAGGAAAAAGAGTAGGAGAGAAACATCAATGTGTGGTTGCCTCTTACACGCCCCATACCAGGGACCTGGCCTGTAACCCGGGCATGAGCCCTGACTGGGGATTGAACCAGTAACCCTTTGATTTCCAGGCCATCACTTAATCCACTGAGCCCGCCAGCCAGGGCTCAATCTTGGGTGTTTTTAAGAAGAGCCAAATCAATTTATCAGAAGAATGGCTTGTTAAAAGAACCTGGTAGGGCCCCACCCACTTGTGCTCAAACTGATTATCAGGATGTTTGTTCTTTCATGATTTTATTTTATTTTATTACTTTAGATTTTATTTATTATTTAGAGAGTGAAAGGGAGGAAGAGAGAGAGGGAGAGAAACATTGATGTGAGAGAGAAAGAGAGCTTGGTTGCCTCCTGTACATACCTGGGAATCAAACTGGTGACCTTTCACTTTTTGAGACGACACCCAACCAACTGAGCCACACTGGTCAGGGCCTGTTCTTCTATGATTTTAACAATACCTATCTCTGGGACTGAGTGATGGAGAGGTACATCAGGTATATCATCCTTCTAGAAGCAAGCTTATGAATAGCTATTTAAATTAGACCTAAGGACTACCTATAAATGACAAAAAACTTAAGCTGGCATGTTTATAAATCTGATTAAAATGAAGTGGACAATGAAATTTGCTTTTCTCTGTAAAAATATTTTAAGATACCAAGTGAAAATAGTATATCAGGACATTGTAGACTCTTGGAGATTATAATCTCTAGACATTTAGTAATAAATCTCTATTATAATCTCTATTCATTTAGTAATAAAAGTACAACATAATTATTTCTTTATTTGACAAAACTTGCCATGTAATTTTGTGTATTATACAGGCCTGATTAGTTTAAGTTTTTTCTCTCATAAGGAGAGAAAGAACAAATCTTTGAGGCATTCCAGGGGTCCACTGGAACCTGGAACCCTGAAAAGTTTGTCAAAATATATCGAAGGTTTGGACATTTGACTAAATAGGATCCTAAGTCATTATGGAGCAATATTTAATTACCCATTTAACTAAGGGGACAATAAAAGGCAAATACAGAAGTTTACATAACTGTGAGCAAAACTTAGTCCTTACTATTATTGAGGAGATTCAGTTTTCTCAAGTAATCAAGGACCTGATTAAGACGACATAAAACAGAATCTTTGCTTTATAGGTGGGCAACTTTTTTGCAGTATCTGTAGCAGACTGATGACCCAAGAAACTGTCTTTTTTAGCAGAGAGAGAAAACAAAACTCTAATTTTGCATAAGTTTACTTTTCATACTTCCTTTCTTAGAATTCCTTTTCCATAAACCTACAACTTTCCTTTTTACGTTCAGATTTTTTCCTTTTTTTCTTTCCCATTCTGAAACAACTAGCTTTACTTCAGATCAAAATTCCTTTCCCTCAAAAAAAATACACTCTGTGTGTGCATATATATGTCTATCTCCATACCTTACACCTTTTTGATTGAAAACATTTTCTTTTAGATTAATTTACAATTCTTAATCCTTAGAAACCTTAATTTCTAGTGACAACTGAAAGAGCAGTCAGTTAGCATTCTTTAGATTTGCGAATATGTGAATGCATTTTATAACCTCTAGAGACAGGCTTTTGTTGGCAATTATTTCTGTTTTTTTGAAACATTTTTTTTAATAAAGTTCAAGACATTGACAAATCCAAATTTATCTTTTAGTTTCTCTGTTAATAAGAAGCCAAAAAGTAAGTAAACTTAGACTTACCTAGCAATTAATGTTTCAGCATTTCATGTTATTTGGAAGTATCTAGATACTCAATAACATTTATTATTTAACTTGGTAAAACTCTATATAAAATTTCAAGTTACCAAAGAGATTTGAAAACCATTAAAGAACACATACAATATAATTATTGCTAGAGTTAACCTAAAAGCAACTTTGTTATCCCATTTAGTTATTTACTTGCTCCTGACAATTAAATTTAGATTACTTACGAAAATTTTATCATACCAAGTTAATTTTCTTGCTGACAAATTTTGCAACAGATAACACAAATTTATTTGACTAATAAACTCAAGTAGAATAAAAGTATTATTTTGTTGATGATTCTAAAGAAATACCTATTTAACCAAACCAAACTCAAATTAACTTTAATATGAAACATTTTCCCAGATCACAAGATTCTGAGAAGCACTGTTATTTTTTTTTGAGCATTATCGTACAAGTGCTTGTTCAGGCCAATTTAATATCACAAATTAGCAATTCCATCCAGTGATCAAACACAGACATATATAAACAGAGACAGAGATGTCATAGCTTTCATTATAAAGTGCTAGTCTGTGTTCCAGGTACAATACAAAACTCAGAGGAAAGACTTGATCCAAATAACATTTTGGCAGATGGACTAAGTTTTTGCTTAGATGGCCAAAGTTTACATGCTGTAAGAATTCCTTTAAAGCCATTTAAAAATTACAATCAATCAGAGAATTCATTTCATTGTCTCCTAGAGGCCTGATGCCCTCTCTTACAAGGGTGCCCCTTAAGGTGGACTTGTCAACAAACACAAACAAGGTAAAATGGAAAGCGACTGTGCACAGTCACGTTGGAAAGCTCCGCGGGTAAAAAGCGCAGCTTCAGCAGGCCGGGAGTTACAGCCGCAGTCCCGCCCGCGCGGGAGCCCGAGCACAGCACGAGGCTGCCCACGTCCCCAGAGCGGGTGGGGGAGGGGAACAAGCCTCGGCCGCCTTTAGGCCCCCGTGTTAGGTCCTCTCGATGGGGGCAAACCACAAAAAGAAGAGGGTTTTTTCCTTTTGAGGGTGGCTGCAGGGAACAAGGCAAGGGATACACTCTGGGAATTGAACTGGGGCCCCCACGGTAAGAGCACCACATCCTAAGCACCGGAACTCAGCAGTTGTGCGTAGAACAGGTACCGGACGGGTTTCCCCGGGCGCCAGCACAGCTCAGGGAGTGAGTCCCAGGCGGGCCACCGCCGGCTGCGTGGCCGAGTAGGACGACAGCCCGGCAGGAGTGTGAGTGCACACTGCCCCGGGAACGACTCTCGGGGACAGAGGGGGTGGGAAGGTTCTCACGAAGGAATTCGCTGTGGCTACCTCGAAATTCAGTTCCTAAGAGTCAAATCATTTGAAACAAAAAACACACCTCACACACGTTCATACAACCCCCACCGCCATCACCATACAGAACTTAAAACTTAATTTGCCAGCTTTAGACCAAAATGAAAACCCGTGTCAAGTTAAAAACAAAATTCCAAGGCTTGGTTCAAACAAACCAAACGATTTCAACCAGAATTACCACGGTACCTTCTCAAAGCGTGTTCCCTTATGTAGCAGTGGGAAATCCCGAACCGCCCACGGGAACGCTGCTTTGGTGTCGTTACACCGGGACTCACCGAGACCTCGTCCAAGCCGAGCACTCAGTTTCTCCCGCTGCAAAATGAAGCGCCGCAGGCCTGGCCCTCGAACAGTCAGAACCCACGAGACTGCCGCTGGCCAGGAGTCACTCCACCGCGGGCGCAAAGCAGGGCTAAGTCCCTTTGCAGTTGCCATTTTTGTTACAAAACAGAAGGTTCGTCACACCTGGTGCCAGCAGAGCCAAACACTAAAGACCAAGAATTGCAATGAAGAAATATTGGCCATTTTATTGCAAATGGCGCCACTCAGGAGAACGGTCAGCTAATCCTTCAATACCTGAACTCCCCAATCCAGGTTTCGGAGTTGGTTTTAAAGAGTCTACGGGAACAGGTATGCGGAAGCGTTGGCGGGGTAGGTTTTCATTGGAGGATCTTGGAGCTTGGCCGTTTATGGTGAGGAGTGTCATCACAGGATCTTCCTGGACGACAGACCCTCTGCTTCTGGAAGTGTTCCGGTGTACAGGTTCTGGCCACGTCCAGGTCCTTTGGTTCCGCGTGCAGCTGAAGGTCAAAGTTCTGTCCTCTGCGCATGCTTCAGCTGCGTGACTTGTGGTTTTGGCCTGCGGTCTCTGCAAAGCAGCTCAGTATCTCTATAGGACAGGATGATTTTGAGCTGTTTTCCAGTTACACATGGCTTATAATTTTTAAAAAATATTTTTAGATATACTCTTCCCATATGTATCACTTAATGTAGTCTCTATTCTCATTAAGGCTCACTCTTTATATATTTTTACTGTAAGTTACTTGAAGTTCTTCTTGTAAATAGAGAATAACCATTAAAAAAAAATCAAACCATCTATCCTCTTTGCAGTTCAATGTAATAAAAAGAAAGTGATGCAGTGATGTTAGTACTGCCATTCCGTTAAAAGTTGGACACATGGACAAAACCAAGGGGGAGGGTGGAGGTGGGGGAGGGAGGTGGGTTCCGCTGGGGTGGGGTGGAGGGATGGGGAGAAAAGGCATACAACTGTAATTGAATAACAATAAAAATTTAAAAAAACTGAGAGGGACATAACCCTATTAAATTACTTTTAAATCTAATTTCTAAAAGCTTAGAACAGGTTTGTAAAAAAAAAAAATATATATATATATATATATATATATGTAATTCTACTGAATGTGCGCATCATAGGTAATTTTTTAAACTAATGAAAAATGAATGAGATAAAACTACAAGGCTGTATGATGTCTCTTTATGCTCTGTCTTTACAATAAAAGAAATATAATGATAAAAAAAAAGCTGTATCTTAAGTAAAGTGTGCCTAGCAGGATTGCCGGCACAGACAGGTTAAGGTACTGTTGCTGTGATTTTGTTATCTTTTAGAGCCACAGACTCAGAGCTGAAAAGGACCTGAAATATTGTCTTATCTAATTCTTTTGTTTTATGGACGAGAAGATTATAGCCCAGGGAGAATATAGCTTGCCAGATCATAGACTGTAGAAAACTGAGTTGCAGCTGAGGTTTATTGGCTCTTTCCACTCTGCCCCATTGTCCCCCAGGACCTTCTTGTAGATCCCTGTGCTGCCTCTGTTAAAAGTAATGGAATGTGGTTAGGAAATGAGATAGCCTAAGAAGTGATGTGGAACCTAAGAAGAGTGGCAGTTTCTAGAGGTGTCAGTAATACCTCTGACATATTAGAACACAAATATCCTGGTAGTTTCTGGAGGTGCCTGGCCAGATGGTGAGGGAACTAGCCTTTTCCCAGTACTTCTTGCCATACCTCATTTCATGTAGTTCTCTCATTAAGCCTACACGACTTGTAATATCACTCTCATTTTACAGCTAAGGAAAATGCAGTTCAAAGAGGTTAAGTAACCACCAAAGAACTTATCACCTCTGTAAAGTGACAGATGGAATTGGAACTCAGGTCTTTTTTAACTGTAAACCTATGCTCCTTCTGTTAAACCATTCTCAGCACCCTTGACAAAAGGCCCTGTGCTTGTGTCTTTGCCTTGAAATGATCCACCTTTGTAACAAAGCTGCCTTTCATCTTGTTGTTGGATAATTTATACCCTGCCTTGTTCTAAAAAGATACAAGGTGGCCACAGAGATCTAAGAAGCTGTCCGGTTATCATGCTGTTGGAGGGGACTCAAATCCTTTTGCATTATGCTGTGGAAACAGTGTTCCTCCCCACCTGCAAATGAATACTGGTATATGTCCAGAATAGGCAAATACATGGAGACAGAAAGTAGATGAGTGGTTGCTTAGGGCTGGAGGAGAAGGGCAGGGTGTAGGAGTATTAGCTAAAGGGTATGAGGTTTCTTTATGAGGTGATGCAGATATTCTAACGTTGATTGTGTGATAAAACTCTGTGATGGTACTAAAACCTTAAATTGTACACTTAAAAAAAAAAGAAAATACTCATGTACACAACACCGATAATCTAGGTCATAAATACACAAGGGAAGGATTTTAACAAATTCTCATCTTTCTCATCCATTTTTGGTTGCCAGCTACAACGAGGCCTAAGGGAGCTGCTGGTTTCATTCAAATATCTATGTGGGGAGGCAGGTGAGGGGGGCTCACACACCCAGGCCAGAGGCTGGGAAGAGGGTCTTCTCCAGCCTTTAGCTTCTTGGTGGGGCTCAGCTCTGTTAGACCTGAGGCTTTGATTGAAGAAACTAATGCGGTATGGGTGAGAGAGATGAGTGAGCAGTTGAGAGCATGGGCTGTCTGATGTTTTATATCATATGTTAACATTTGAAAACTCTTTAAGCAGTGTTTTAGAAGGATGAAATCTTCTAGCTTTCCAACTGCATGCTTATACTGGCTGACCCTCCTTTTCTTTGTTTGTAAGGCAGACTCATTGTGGTTATGGGTATTTTTAGCCTAACTAGACATCCCAGAAGCCATCTGGCCTCTTGGCAGTGGAAATTTTAAACCAGTTGCCTTCCAGACAATGCTGCTTTCTCTTGTTTATGATTTCATGATGTGTTTGGAAGAGAGAGCTTCCCTAGACGTGCTGAGTCTGTTCTGTGGCAGAGTAGACTAGCATGTAAATCAGTATGCTGTGGTAGGAAGAGCCCAGTCTTTAGAATCAGAGGTTCGGGGGCAAATCTTGGCTTCGGCTGTGTAACCTTGGAAAGATCATTTCCCTCAGTTCTTTGTAAATTGAGGATGATGGTACGTATCTCATATGGTTTCTGTATGGATTAAATGAGATACACTACATTTAAAACACTTAGCACAGTGCATGACAGATATTAGATTCCTAATGAATGTTCAAGTTTTCTTAAAGAAGAGAGAAGCATTTCCATACATATTTTTGTTCATGTACAACTGATTCATTGAATATATCTACTGTGTGCCAGGCACCACATCAGGGTTTGGGGATACAGAAATGGGTGTATGCAGAGGTGGGAGAAGTTACTTCCCTGTGTTTAATGAAGGTATGTTTGAGCTCTTTCAGTGCTAAGAACAATATCAGGTTAATTGCTCTTGACTATTCTCAGCCAGAATTTTTTTAAATTAATTAATTTATTTTTATTCAGTTACAATTGTCTGCATTTTCTCCCCTTCCCTCCACCCCACCCCAGCCAGTCCCACCTCCCTCCCTCACCTCTACCCTCCCCCTTGATTTTGTCCTTGTGTCCTTTATAGTAGCTCCTATAGACCCCTCTCCCCACTATCCCCTTCCCACTCCCCTGTGTCAGCCAGAATTTTGAAGCTTCTTAAGGTGGCCAAACACCACAGTAATAATATCTATATATTATATATTGTTTGTATAATATTTTTATGATTTTAATTTTTTATTGTTATTTAATTACAGTTGTGCGCCTTTTCTCCCCATTCCTCCACCCCACCCCATGTATAATATTTTTAATTCATGATTTTTGTGTTTCTTCATGTGACTATAATAACACAATGGGGAGATAGCGTTATATGGGATGAAAGATTTTGTATGCTATTTGACACAAAGTTTTGAGTTGACATCAATTTGAAATAGATTGTTATAAATTGTTCACTGTAATCCCCAGGGTGACCACTAAGAAAATAACTTAAACTTACACAATATTATAATATAGGATGGGGCAAAAGTCGGTATTGATAAATAATTAGACAAGATTAAACTGTTTCATGTGCTCACAGCTGTAACCCTCCTTTTTCTCTACCCTGTGTATGCCATTTATATCCCAGTAAAGCTGGGAAAAAAAAGAAAAAGCATCTAGATTGCAAGGAAAGAAGTAAAACTATACTTACAGGTGACATGATGTTATTTGTAGGAAATTCTAAAGATTTCATGAAAAAATGATTAGAACTAAATAAACTAGCAATGTTGGAGGATATAAGATTACCACACAAAAATCAGTTGAATTTCTACACACTAATAGTGAACAATCTGAAAATGTAAGTAGGAAAGCAATTCCATTTACAGTAGCATCAACAACAATAGAATAGTTGCAAATAAGTTTAACCAAGGAGGCATAAGACTTAACACTGAAAACGATACCACAGTGTTGAGAGAAACTGAGCAAGACCTAACTAAAGGGAAACGCTTGCGTGCTCACAGATTAGAAGTCTCAATATTGTTATGATGGCAGTACACCTCAGCTTGTTCCACAGGTTCATCGCAATACCCGTTAAAAATCCAGTCTCATTTTTGTGGAAATGAAAAGCTGATACTAAAACCACATATGGAATTGTAAAGGGTGCCAAATAGCCAGAACAATCTTGAAAAAGAACAGAAGTGGAGGACTCACAGTTTTCTGATTTCAAAACTTATTGCAAATCTACAGTAATCAAAAGAGGGAAGCACTGAGACAAAGGTAGACAGATCGGTCTTTGGAATACAAGTAAGAGTCCAGAAATAAACTCATACATCTGTGGTCAGTTGATTTTCCGTAAGGGCGCCAAGATCTTTTGGTGGGGGAGAGAATAGTCTCTTTACATATGGTGCTGGACAGCTGGTTTTCCACATGCCGAAGAATAAAGTTGGACCCCAACCTCACAGCATATATAAAAATTAAGTCAAATTTGATCAGATTCCTAAATGTAAGAGCTAAAACTATAAAACTCTTAGAAGATAGCTCTTGGAGAGTCCAGCTGTATAGTCACTGCTCTCCTATAGCACTTCCATGCTATGATGTGGTGGACCTCAGGGACTGGATTCTCCTGCAGGTCAAGATTATCTTCTCATCAGTCTGTCTGTAGCGCTTTGTACAGAGTTGGTGCTCAGTAAAGTCTGCTGACCAAATGAATGGAAGAGACAATGACAATTTCAGCCATACTGAGGCTTACCAAAAAGATTTGAGGTGGGCAGAAACTGCTTTGGCTGTTTTTGTGGTGTGCTTGCGTGCATCCGATAACTGGGGCATGTAGCCACTGTCTTTAAATTTGACTCTGTTACTGCTGACACAATGGATTCATAGCCTTGTTTTTAAAAATTATATTAAGCCAATTCTTAATTATGGACTATTTGGACTTTAACGTATAGGTCTAGCCTCAGTTCGAACACCTCTAATAGACGTGCAGCTCAGTACCTCTTAAGGCTATCAGTAAACTGCTCTATTGGAAGTTACAGAGTTCTTTCTTAGGTCCATGAGTGTCTAAATATCTACGTGTTTCTCCAATGAAATCATGCCAAACAAGTCATCTATTGGAAATAATAACGCTGTCTCTTTCAGCTCTGTATCCATCCCTCCTGACCCAAAGTGCATGTTATTCACCCCAGCATTTTAATCTGCCATCCTGTTTACTTCTGGATGGCTCACACCACTGACAGTTTGTGTAAGTTTTGGAAATGCAAATGAATTTCAATACTATTCCAGGTAAAATACAAACCAAGCTGACTTCTAAGCAGCTGCCTTTGTAGGGTGATGTTGAAGTTTCCTACCTGTTTCAACATGTATCTCCCACTAGGTAGGACAACTCTCACATTATTTGTTTAGGTTCAATGTTGAATTTTCTGGTAAAGTGCAGGCACGTAAGGCAGGTTGGCCACCACTTCATCCTAATAATAACATAGCATAGATTAGTTCATCAGACTGAAGCCATCTAGCAAGATGGTGTGGCCGAGGAACATAGGATGAGAGGGTTTTGAAGGCAAGGAATACCACAGAAATGCTGAAATGGAAGCCACTGTGGAGGTAGGACTGGCTTCTGCTAGAGATGTAGGGAGAGGAGAGGTACCCTGGCAGTACCCCTTATTACCCCCTTTATAAATTTCCCCTGGCATAGCACAACTTTAAAAGTAAATCTTTTGCTACAAAAAAGTAGATATGATGTATTCCATTCCAAAGCTATTCAAGGGAAGCATTTCTGTTTGGGATCATCCGCCTGGCTGTGTCCACCTTGACTTCTGGCTTTTCCAGCCCTGCTCTCACTCCATCCCAGAGTTATCAATTACCTGTCTGTCCTTTCGGCACACTTTTTTGTTGTACCATTTTCTGGTATTGCATCGAGTTATTTATTTGTGTGCCTCACTAGACTCTGATTCCTTGAGACCTAGACTGTATCTCTTTCTTTGTATTTTCGGTGCCCAGATAGTGCTCAGCAGTGAGTAGCATATGGAAAGGGAACGATACGTGCTTGTTGAATAGCACTGTAGCACAGGTATGCGTCAGTTGCAAGCCTTTGTAAAAAGCATTGTTCTCACCACACATGTATTAGGCAGGGTTGGAGAGTAGAGAACAAGGGTGAGTAATAAGAAAATCAAGAATTACTGCTGATGATCTATGGGGTAGGTGACAGTCATCACACAGAAATCTTACCCAGTAAGATCGATGCTCTAATACAGGCGCTGTGAGTTTTGATTTGGATTGTAAAATCATGATGTAATGCACACGTAAGAAAAAAGTTGTGTCCCTGAAGTCTCTTAAATCACCAGGATTTAGGCCTTTGGAAGCTCAACTGTAATGGATTAAGGGAGAGACTACATTTAATTTTGACTCCCCACATAAAAATCTGGTGCTCTGCTGTGCATTTTGTAGGTACTTACATATTCGTTTCATGGCTGATTTAGATTGCTTGCTGAGATGCTTGGTGGGAAGAAAAATTCTGGCGGTGCTCTGGCCCGGGGCTCAGTTGGTTAGAACGCCATCCCGCGCACCAGCAGTTGGTTCCGTCCTCGGGTGGGGCGTGCACGGAAGGCAGCCAGCCGATTGATGTTTGTGTCTCACGTCAGTGTTTTTTTCTCTCCCTTCCTCTCTCTAAAGTCAATAAAAATATTCTCGGCTGAGGATAAAAAAAGTCTGTTGTTTGCAAAGGTGATTGAACCCTGTTAAGGTGAAGTATCCCTGTGTCTCTCAAAGCATGAGCTAAACAGTCATTGGTCTTGTGTCAGTTAAGCAGGTCTAGTTCGGAGACAAAAGCTTACACCAAATGTCCTCTCTGGAGAACTCTTTCTCTTTTGACGGGATGTGCTCTCAGGATGTGTTTCGTTAGTAAATTAACTCATTCTCTATTGTAGTTGCCCAAGGGAGTTGTCTTTCTTAGTGGGTGGCTGTGAAAGCGCAGAAGAGATTCTTATTTCTGTTTTCTTAGCTAGCATTATTGGCTCTCCTTGACCAGCCCTTCTTCTGTTTACTCTGTTAGGAACCTAAAGGTGGAGAGAAGTCAGAGCTGCAGTGACACCGCTCAGGACAGAACGAAGAGCAGACTCCGAGCAGCCCCCGCCAGCAAAGCCAAGGTATGCCTCGGGCGGGCGTTGTCCCCGTCCCACAACCCCGAGAGATCTCTGGCCACCGGAGAGACGCGCAATGAGAAGAGGCGGAATGGGTCCCGGGCATGCTAACTGTGTTGGAGGATTGTACAAATAGGTGTGAAGGAAGGGTTGGTAGAATAATGTTTTTAAAATTCTATGTGACATTTTTTCTATTGATTTTCAATTTTATTGTTTCAAGTTTGTAGGAATTTCTGCAAATAGTGTACATTCTAGGTTAGCGATTTCCCCCATTTTCTTAGGCTCACATCATTCTTTATCCATTTTCTTGCCCTTTCTCTCCTTATGCCTCTATCATTGTGAGGAAATTACGAAGCAAACTGTGTGTGTGTGTGTGTGTGTGTGTGTATGTATGTATGTATAATCTTTTCAATCTCTTTCAGGTGACAACTATAACCCCAACCACCAACCCCGTTATTGGTGTTCTCTTGTCCACTCAGAACAACCGCTGCCTCTCTGCCCCTGACCTGACCGTTGAAAAGCGTCTGCCCTTCAGCTCCCTCTCATCCTTGTCTTCCCTGCAGAAGCCAGAGCGCTCCATTAGCCCTGAGAGCAACGACAGCATCTCCGAGGAGCTCAACCATTTCAAGCCCATCGTCTGCTCACCGTGCACTCCTCCTAAGAGACTCCCCGATGGCCGTGTGCTAAGTCCCCTCATCATCAAGTCAACCCCCCGCAACCTAAACAGAAGCCTGCAGAAGCAGACTTCGTATGAGGCCAGTCCGCGGATCCTCAAAAAGTGGGAACAGATCTTTCAGGAGCGGCAGATCAAAAAAACGCTTTCGAAAGCCACCCTTACCTCCACGGCTCCAGAAACAGGGGAAGATTTGCTAGCCTCTGAAGTTATCCATTCTAGCAAAGAGAAGCCACTTCCGACTCTAAATACAAGACTGTCCAGTGGGCGTGTACTGCCTGAGTGTACTGGCCCCGCCCCCGCTGACCTGGATTATCTCCCCTCTGTCAGCCAAACAAAAGCACAGGGCAGTGACAGTAAAAGGAACACTGAGGTCCCAATGGAAACCTGCTCTTCTTCAGAACTTAGAGTGGGAGCCAGTGGGACTCCTTTGGAGACAGAGCACTTTGAAGGGTCAGGGTCAAGCTCAGATGCCAAGTTAGACAAAGCTTGTAGAAGTACGGCCATGAAAATCTCGGCAGTTAATTCAGTGCTGGCCAAAAACAGTGTTTTGGGTGGGGTCTTCAAAACAAAGAAACAGCTGAAGACAGGGAATCATTTTGATGTGCCTAACGGTGTCCTGGCAGACAACCTAGGTGAGGAGCCACTTCCTTCCTTGCGTCGGGGCCGGAAAAGACACTGCAAGACCAAGCACTTGGAACAAAATGGCTCCCTTAAGAAGCCACGACAAAGCAGCGATGAGGCGGGCCTGGCCCCGGCAGACCCTGCCCTGCGCGAGTCGGAGCAGAGATCACGGCAAGAGGAAGAGGATCGACAGCTGGCTCTGCAGTTGCAGCGCATGTTTGACAACGAGCGGCGGACTGTGAGTCGGCGAAAAGGAAGCGTGGATCAGTATCTCCTACGGTCCAGCAACATGGCCGGGTCCAAGTAGCGCCTCACGAACCCTGTCGCCTCTTCCTAAGAGGTCTTCGGGCTTGATCATTTATCCTCAAGAACAGAGCATTCTCACTTTGGGTTTCATTTAATGGCAAAATCTGAGAGGGTCCAGGGCCTTTGTAGTCTATATCCAAGCAAACTGCATCTTTGCCTCCCTGTGACCGAGGCCAGAAGCACTGCCCGCCCCCGAAGTGGCCCATGCCCGAGTGCTTCTGGGCCCGATCCGGCGGCATCCACTTGGAATGAGATTCAGGAGCACGGTGGCCAGAGTTAGAAATGGTAGAGGAAAGGGGGATACCTTCTCAAACTGATAGACCTCCTGACTTTTTTCACAGGGTGTATTTTTAAATCAGCTTTGCAGATAAAAATAAGTTCCATGATTTTCAAGGAAGTGGAACAGTATAGTTCTCTGTCAGATCCAAAAAGATTATGTTATCCCTTCTCCTGACCCCTGTCACAAGTAAATATTCCTAATGAAATCATTTGCGTTTATGCTTCCACAAAAGCTAATTAACATTCCCTATTTAAAAAATAACATTCGACTACTGCTCTATAGTTGACAACCATTTCACAGTCCTTGTTTAACTTGGTCTTACAGGAGACCTGACATGTAAGTGGGATTGACCCCATTTTTAGATGATGAAACTGCAGCGCAGGTGTCCGAGTTCTCTCACCTAAGTGGCATGGCCCAGACTGACCACTGGGTCCCCCGACCACAATCCCATGGATTTCCCACACTAACGGGTTGCCGTAACGGACTGCAACCGAAGGCCATGCCAGGGGAGCCTCGGGAAAGCCGGCTAGGCGTCGGGTGCCCGTTGTGCAAAATCCACATGCAGGTCACTGAGGCTGGCTGGAACTATACACACAGAGTGTGCAGTTAGCCCCACCCCCACAGTTTACAGCCTTCTTTTTCCCACTGCTCCACCCTGTAAGATAAAGGACAGTTGGGCATCATCACTCCCACAGGGCCAAGGGTTATCTGCAGTGTTGATCTAAAGTCCAAAAAGTTTGCCCAGAAGTCAGGCAAGAACAATGCGGAAACTCCATACTATGGAAACAAGGTATCTAGCTGGATGCAGCTGGTAAATTCAGTCCCATGGACCTTTGGGGTTTATTTTCCTTAACAGCTGACACCATGTGTCTTTTGCATCCCTGGTGGTGCTTGGTGCTTCTGCCCATCTGGGCTCATTGACAATAGGGATTAAGATAGGATTTTAGGGAATCTCAA
This sequence comes from Desmodus rotundus, assembly GCF_022682495.2. Taxonomy (NCBI): domain Eukaryota; kingdom Metazoa; phylum Chordata; class Mammalia; order Chiroptera; family Phyllostomidae; genus Desmodus; species Desmodus rotundus. Next base: position 48,158,793 of record NC_071391.1, read on the forward strand.
ATGGGCTGGCATTCCCTGTGCATGTATGAGCTGTTACTATAAAGTCATGTGACTGGCATTTAACAGACCTTTCAGAGCTTCTATATCCCACTGTATGTTGTCCCCTTGAGTGGCCCCAGAAGGGTGCTGCACAGTTTTCCAATGATGTTGCTATTGGTGAAAACACTTCTGGAATCATCCTCAAAGTCTAGAAGCATCTGGAAACATAGACTCCTAAAATGTTAGAACTGGAAGGGACCTTAACAGTCAATTCCAATTTCCTCCTCTTATTAAGGCAGAAGCAGAGATCCAGAACAGGACTCACTGATCAAGGGCCCTGGGGATTTATGGTTTCACCTTATTTTGCTGCTCCTCAGATTTGCCTCCCTTCTCTGAGCAAATCTTTATAATCATTTGGAGTTATAGGAGAGAGCATTTTAAGTATGGAACCGGCCAGAAGCTCTTTGAAGCCTCTGGAAGAGAAGGTGGCTTAACGAGCGTGTGGAGTCATAAATGAGGTGCAGCTGTAAAGTAGAGCCGTCTTCTCAGGCAGCTCCTAAACCGTTTGCAGAGGGAGGTTCCAGAGACGTCTTAAGCATTTTGATGATGACTGAGATATGCGAACCCTCCCCCGTGACTACTTTGGTGGGCAGTGTCACTCACCTGAATGTATGTATGCTGTGTTCCCTGTGTCTGTGCGTGCACATGTGCAGATGTATGTTTAAAAACATATGTCAGTCTCATTACTTTGTATTCATACCACTTCAGTTCTAGGTCCTACCAGCAACATGTGCCCTCCACAGGCTGCTGGAAGGTATTGGTACCCGAGAGAGAAGAGCTGGCGCTGGTTGCTGCGGAAGACAGAGAGGGGGACTCACTAAAGGCCCTTAGAGAAAACACCAGTCACTGCTGTTTCAGATGGTTCCCTTTTGATCTTAGTCAATGTTATTGGGAGGCTAGTCTCATTGGTAGTAACAAAGACACTTATTTTTCCACTTGCCACCTTTTTCTATATCCCCAATAATTCAAAAAATACTTTTCAGTTGGAACCAATTTTTGTTTTTGAAAAAAAGATAAATATTTTAATAGAAAAAGATATATATTTTAAATATTTCCCCAGAGTAATAAGAAATCACATAGTAGAAACAACACGTTTTAACTTCTGGTGCAGAGTGAAAAGCCACTTCTTGTTAAGCAAATATTCTGAATTCTGAATCCAGCTTACTGACTTTGCCCTTGGCCCTGCTGTGGGGCCTGCAACGTACTGACAGTTGTTTTCCACACTTCCAGCTGAGCAGTTTAGGTTAAGGAGGGATGAGGCTTAATCTTTAATCTGTGTGGCTCTGGAGGAGGCAAAACCACTAAAGTATTATCTGTATTTTAAGATGCTTCCCATACTTAAAACCTGAACACTTTTTCTTTCTGAAAAGTTTCCCTCTCTTGTTGCTTAATTGTGAAGTTGGTCACAAATGGAGTTCTTGACATGAATTTTTTGGAGAAAAAAGGGAGAAAGACGAGGGAGGAAAATAGAGTGCTGGGGAGGGTTTCGCAGCCAGGATGAGACAGACAAAGCAAACACTGCTCACAGATCATTGGCATCTGATGCACCATACAAATTCCCCATGCCGCCCGAACTCTGTTCCTTGTGTATACGCATGTTTTTGTTTTTGTTATTAAAGGGGAAAGAGGTCATTCTGATGGGGAATCTAAGAACTGTGGTTGTCCTGGGAAGGGGGCTCTCAGCCCTTTTCTGGGGGCGGGGAGACCCTGCTGGGGCGTGTTCGTGACCCTGCTGATCGCTACCTGATGGAAGAAGTCATCTGGGCCTGTTTGGCTGGTGTGAGATCAGGGGAGTGTGGGTCCAGCCCCTGGCCCCTTTCATGTAATTGCCTCTCTTTTAAAAGATTAATTCCTTTTCACTGAGGCTTCCCAGGAAAACCTTTTGTAAGTGGTTTCATTTATTTTTTTAAATTTAATTTAAAAATTTTGCCTGGAGGGAGCACTGGTGATAAATGCTTTATCTCTGTGTTTTTTTGTTTGCTTTTCCTATAAGAAAAATGACCTTAAGAGAATCAAAGCTGCTTAATTAATTGCTGTATGATTACAAACTGACAAACTGACTACAATGGGAAGCTGCCACTGCTTGGCTGGTGAAGCTGAGACCGAAGGCTGTGCTGTTCATCCTTTCCACTCCGTCCGGCAGACGTTTCCTGAGCTTCAGACTTGTGCCAACTTTGTGCTGGACACGGAGCTGCGCAGATGGAAAGGACGGTTCCCGTTCTGTGGAGCTCAGTGTCCGATGGAATGTATTTGAATGTGTATGTGGCTGGAGAGTTCATGAATGGTCTTGTGAAAGGTCGCTGCTTCCATAGCGAAGATCTTGGATGGTCCCACTCAAGATGCTGTCCAGCACCAAGCAGGCTGCCTTGAACATTTTAAATATTCCCATCAGTATTTGTGAATTTGGTTGCAACACTGCTTTCCATTTCCTAAGTGATTTTACTAGAGGAGAATGAATTTCACCCTCCAGTGATTGTAGGACAATAAGATCTCATCAGAAGCTGCTTTTAGTTTAAGCCCCAAGAAAGGAGGCAGGCTGAGGATCACCGACACAGTCAGAGGTCTATGTCTCCACTAGTAACCTCCAAACCTCTTCCTCAGTCAGGCCTCTCAGCTGGGGCTGGCAGCAGCTGGGTTTTTTTCCTTTTTCCTGCCTGGCTTTTCACTGACATGGAAGGCCAGCAGGGGGAAGGAAGAGAAAAATGGAAGGCTGGATCCTAATCATCAAATATGTAGCTGGAATGGGCATGGAAGTCATTCAAGTCAGACTCTTCCCCCTTCCATCCCTCTTCTTTTTGTAAGAAATTAGGAACTTAATGGCCAGTACCCTGTGCCCTATTTTATATTACAATTTTCTAGGTCCGAACAGTCATTTAAGTTACACACACATACTCACAATTGATAGTGAGGGGACATCCAAATGATTTAGGAGACTTTGTTTCACTGGCTTTTCTTCCTGCTTTTTTCCATTCGAATGAAAATGTACCTGTATCCCCCTGAACACACATCCAGGTAGGGAGAGCCTGCACAGTGCGAGTAAGGTGAATGTGGGGTCTGGGGAAGTGATGCACCAAGGGTTAAAACCCAGCCAGCCCTTCATTTTTCTTTGAAAATCAAGAACTTAGGGACTTAAATCTTTCTAAGCCAGCCTTTTCCTTCAACCCACAGAGTGGTCTTACGGCCTAGTGTTTAGAATTGAGTATAGCTGCTTATAAATTCTTGGGACTCAATGAGGAAGCAGGTCTGCTTTTTGGGGTGTTGGAGCACAGTGGGATTCTAGGGAAAGAGGCTGCTGAATAGATTTTTTCTCCAAAGAGAATCTAGAAATGTATCTTTACACATGGTTATTATTCACTGTAATTTTCTGAAGATTGTGCTACAGAAAAAGATACTTTGAGATATATAGAGATCACCACTTTAGAGATTGGTTAAATTGGATGAAGGAAAAGTGCCAAGACTGTATGTGCACATTGTTGTATGTATTACCAGTATTTTTTCTTCCTAAGAAAAATATTTACACACTTTGCTTTGTGAGTAAGTGTTTCCTTAATGTCTTGTCAATAAGTGTGGGAGACAACCTCAAACTTGGAGCAGGCTCCCTCACTATGCTTTCTGGTGCCCTAAATCAAGAACTTGTTCGACAAAGCCAAGGTGAGACCAGGCTTGCTTATCGCCCTCTCCTCTAATATGGCATAAAAACAGGCAATGCATCCCTCAAAGATCAAGCTGCTAAGAGCTCCAGGGTAGCTTTTGGGCCCTGGCTCCCGAAGGCAGCGGTCAGATTCTCCCTGTTGGCCCTGCCCACCCTCCAAGCTGTGCGACCAACAGGAGCAGGGGCTGTGCCTCAGTGAGGTCGACCCTTAGCCTCCAGCAGAACACTGAAAGTCCTAAGGAGAGAATGGGTAACTGTGCAAGGGAAAAAATGGTTATTATAAGTGCCAGCTTTTTTTGGCACTTGATGTGGTTTACTCTCACTTTTTTATACAAACATTGTTGTCATTAGGGCCTATCCCTCTGCCACCTAGAAATAAATCGTGGGTTGTGTGTTGGTTTTATTCAGCCTGCTGTGCGCATTAGAATTGGAGAAGGGGCTTAGATGCTCGTTGACTGCTGCTGCTGGCCACCTCTCACGCTCATCATACAGAACATTTTGACAGCGATAGAGGGCTTACAACAGGGCATGCCCTGTTGGGGATGCTTGTGCCAACAAAGAAATGGCACGAAATCAAGTGGGATGATTGTTAAGCAGTACCGAAGTGCATTCTCCGGTGGATGTTTACCTACTTGAGGAGAGGCCCAAGTTGAAAGTATATAGTAAAGCAAACTCATGAAAGAAAATGTTCTGTTTCTAGTCAAAACTCTCACCTCTGGAGAGCAAGCTCAGGCAAATCTGGACGAAGCTTAGACTACGTGTGTTTGGTTTTTGATGCTGTCTTTGCTGGGAGATGCCCCGCGTTGGAATGTCTTGCTTTGGCATTCAGGATGATGGGAGAAATAAGGCGGGATGGGGTTTCTGTGGTGTACAGCTACATGTTCTGAGTTCTAAGTTATTTCCAATTTACAACGTTTATTCTCATAGCCATTCTTCTAATAAATGCACCAAGACAGAATTGGAGTAAAGAACAAATGCACGGGGTGACACTGTCCTTGCACATCAGGGCTGTACTCAGAACATCTGATTTTTAAAAATACCTTCTTGGAACCATTGCTCAGGAACTCATCAAAACCCCCTTGCTGTCAGTTTCTCATCCACCAGGGAACAAACGTATCCCTGTTTCTTGTAAACTTGTAAAGCCAATTCGAAGGACTGGTGTAAGAGTCTATGCCACCATGGTAAACCAGCACTTGAAGGACCTTTGAAATCACCTGGCCCAAGCTCTTCCCAAGAGGGTTGTTAAAATGATTTGCAAGAAACATGCCATGGCTGGTGTAGCTCAGTGGATTGAGTGCTGGCTGTGAACCGAAGGGTTGCCAGTTCGATCCCCAGTCAGGACACATTCTTGGGTTGTGGGCCAGGTCCCCAATGGGGGCCACGTGAGAGGCAACCACACATTGATATTTCCCTCTCTCCTTCCCTTCCCCTCTCTCTAAAAATAAATAAGATCTAAATTTGCAAGAAACAATGCTAGTTGGAGATATGAGAACATATTGATTATCCCTTGGGTCCTAAAGTAACAGAAATGCTCTACATCTACACTTGTTAATTACCTTACAGCCCGGTGCCCTGAAAGGGTGGCCTCATTTACAGGTGGGCAGCTGGCCCTGATGGCCTGGAAGCTGGGACCTCTGGCTCCAAAGTCACTGATTGCTCTTTCTGCTGCCCTGGCTCAAAACCTCACGGAGGTGCCACCCTCCGCTGGCCTTGGCTAACATATAGCTCCAGTTGCTTCCTGGGTTGCCTTTCCTCCTGGACTGGGCCTTGTGTGGCTAAAGAGAGCGGAGTCTTCCCTCTGCACCCACCGCAGGGGTGGGAGGTGTCCTGAGGCAGCAAGCATTATGAGGCACAGTCTGCATCTAAATCAGTTTTCTCTCCTGTGGCCACAATCAACTCTCCCAGGTGCTCACCGGCACCTTGGATAAGCGATTAGGGAAACAGATGGGCCTACCTAATTTTGAAGAATTGGTGGGGGAAACTATTCTGTTTTGCTCTTGTTCGAAGATTGGAGAAGGCTCAGAAGAGTGGCAGCCAGCTTCCCATCGGCTTATGGATGAGGAAGGGGGCTGTGGGTGAGGCAGCCCAGCGGGTGAAGCATCTAATGGTGGATCAGATGTGCCCACTACGGAGAGTGACTATGCTGACGATGGAGAGGGTGGCTACCACCCAAAGGGCCTTCTTGAGTAGTTATGAATGGTGGAACATTTCACAAATCTAGTCTGAGGCTTTACTCACTGAGATAAGGACTAGGTCATGTCTCTTCAAAAGCACAAAACTGAAGTTTGCTCAGTGAAGAACCTTCCCTCAAAGTGTGTTTTTAACACCATAAAGACCCATAGAGACCGAAAACTCCACTGCTGCTATGGGTAAGGTTAAATGGGCTGCCCTGTATCATACAGTACATAAGAAGGTTAAAAATTGAACCTGGTAATGTGACTAAGTCTGGATAATGCAGAGACAGAAGAGACTTGGACACAAGTGGTGAATGATCACATGGCTTCCAGAAATGCAGCACGTCACCGTGTGGGAGGGTGGGTAAGTAATCCATACCCTGCCTTAAAGCGGGTCGGTTGGAGCGCTGTGTTTTCTTGGTAGGAACAGGGTCATTTTAAGGGGAGTCTGAGGCAGTACCTGCAGGAATGTGCCCAGCACCGGCTTCCAGTGTCTTAGCCAGAGCTGTGTATAACCCCGTTAAGATATCCAGGCTGAGCTATTTCCCATTTCACCCACGAGTTCAATCTTATTGAGTATTTCCTGGATTCAGGCCCTACACTGTGCACCGACGGTATCGTTTCTTGGTATAGGGCAGTGTGATGCCCAATGAGGTCATACTAGGTCACGAAAAAGGAAAGCCCAGTTCAGCTCGGGAGGAGAGTTCCAGGACATACTTGAGCTGAGGCTGAAAGGATGAATAGGAAATATCAGCTCCCATGTAGTCTTACCTAGTTCTCTTCCTAGATGAGTAGCAGAGTCGCTGTGCAGCTTCCTTCCTGGGAGTTCGACACTGGCATGACTTAGTTACACGTGAGGGGCAAGGGGCCAGCACTCTACACCCACTGTAAACAGCTAATGATCAGGAATGTGGAGTGATTCCTGATCAGCCTGGGACTCCGGGCTGAGACTAAGATGAAGAAATGTGAAAAATCATGCATCAGATATCAAAGGTCAATTTCAAGTATAAAATAGGAAAAGCAGTTCTGATATTAGTAGACTGTGGATAAAGCCTTCATAAAGCCAAAGAGGTAAAGCCATTGGTTTTAAGAGTGTGTAAAAGTTTCCTACCCAGAGAAGGGGGTGGGCAATACACTGGTCCTGCGTCTAGGTACCGTGAGGAGGGGAAAGCCCCCAAACGTGGGAAGTCTACGAGGCAATCTATGTGGAATAACTGAGAATGTTGAGTGTTTGGCTTGGATGAGTGTGGCCTTTACAGGGTGTTTTCACACTGGTGGAGGGTTGACCTGGCTGGGCAGAGAGCAGACATGCTTTTGGTCAAAAAGCTGAGCTCGGACAAATGACGGACTTCGGTACACAGCCCAATCACTAGACCTGTCCTACTGCTTTCCAGCAAAGGATGGGATGGCCTTTAGAGGGAATGAGCTCCCTGTCACTAGATGCGCAAGCAAGAGATGAATAAGCTGTTGTCGTGTTTACGAAAGGCTTCCTGCTTTGAGGTTGGGATAGGATGTTCCCAGGAGCCTTTCAGACCTGAAGGCCTAGAGTTGGGTGGTGGTTCTGGCTGAAGGGAGCCGTCCAGTTCTCCAGACCTGGAACATAGCGAGGTTGAGTGTGAATGATGGGACCGACTCTCCCTCCTGACATTAGAAAAAGGGTGGTTTGGGGCCCCAGGAGATCCACGGTGGTGAGTCAGCAACATGTGCCCATGCAGGAATGCTGCTGTGGGCAACACTGTATTACCTGCATCTCTCCAGGTGCCCGTGGGAATGAGTGAGACATGGATGACTTTATCATTTGTTATGCGTATGTGACTGTATAAATGAGACTGTGCCTGGTATGGTAAATATTTAACTGGTCACATGTGTGAGACAGGTTGACTGTGATAGTATGCAAATAATCTGTGTCCTAATAGAACCTCACACTCAAAATATTGCACACACTCCATGCTTCTCCTATCAGAACAGTGGCTATAAGACTGTAATTACAACTTAGGCTGTAGAAGTTTGTGTCTTGCTGAGGATCCTTAATTCATCTGCCACTGCTTCCTGGTTCTTGGGAACCACAGGCCTGCTCTCCAGGTCCGAATTGTAGGCACCTCCAGGAGAGTAGTCTTAGGAGCAAGCGTTGCCCAGGTGACTAGGCCACGCCTGGTATCTATCTCCAGAAGCACATCTCTGGAAGTTAGCCCGTGGCCTTCTCCAGATCCTCCTCTGTAGCAGGTGCGGGCTCCCGGGCCCGCACACGAATGGACAACCCCACAGGCTGCCTTGGCCAGACTGGTTACTTACATGTGCCCAGGCTGACCTTGCACAGCCCCAGGGCCCGTTTCAGAGCCACAGCTCACCATGTTTGCACATGGGACTTCAGCCCGTGTCCTGGATTAGAGTACCTTGGGAAACTCCATGTTAGCCGTCTCCTCTGCTCGTCCCAACTTTGTGGCCATGGTTATCTGGTAAGGGGATTCCCAGTCCTCTCTTCTTCCCTTCTCCACATTTGCCCTCACAACAGAAAAAGCTGTCCGACAGAAAAAGCACCATTTCTGGACCTTGGTGGCCTCAATTTTGCCACCCCTCCTAACATACACACACTTTCTTGGCCGTGGGCGAGTTATTATCTGAGGCTTAGATTCTGTGCTGCTTCTCTGTCCCATCAAGTCTGTTTTCTACCCTAGAGGTCAACACAACTCTTGGACACGGATAACTCAGGCGGGTTTCCCACAGGACTCTGGGGATATGGATCAAGCCCAGGACCTTTCCCCAGTGTGGCAGCCTGGCACAGGCTCCAAGGAAGAACGTGGACTACTCTGCTCTGTGCACGGGCTCTTTATTGCTGCTGGGCCAGGCCCTGGATCCCGCCCGGCCCCGCCCGGCCTAGGAAGGGGAGGTCCTGATGATCTCCCCACTCTGTGGCCAGCCAGCAAGCCTGAGCTGAGCTCTGAGACCAGCACCCAGCCATACCCACCCGAGCCGGCCTGGAGGCTCCATCCAGGGTGCGGAGCCCTCAGGGGGGGTGTGGGGAACAGGCCAGGGGCACGTGTGGCCCTGTATGCAGCTCTAGCCTTTAGAGTCACTGGTCGTGGGCTCTGGGCAGAACTCATCCATGAACTGGAGGAAGCGGCCAAACTTAGGCTGGCCCTCGCTCAGGGCCGGGTGGGACGTGGGCGGCGCTGGGGCCCTGAACACCTTCTGCAGCGAGCACCGCACCAGCTCCCGGTACCGTGCTCGGAATTCTTTCAGCAGGCGCTTGGCCTCCAGGTACTGCTGCTGGTTCACCAGCCGCCGCTCTGTGCGCCGGCGCAGAACAGCACCTGCAGGGAGAGGGGTCAGGAGGGCAGGGGCTCACTGGCCCAAGGAGGTGGGGCTGGGTCTAGAGCCTCCCCCACCCCCCCAAATTGGGATGGGGTGAGAAGAGCGTTCAGGGTCATCAGGAAGCCAGTAGTGTCCCCTCCTGATTCTATCCCAAGCCTTAGTTCCAGTATGTAGCATGCGATGTGACTTTAGGCAGCTCTCTGCCTCACTCAGGCCTCATTTTCTGTATCTGCACATGGGAAGGGCTGGGGCACATGCTCCTAAGGGCCCTTCCCGATCTGACACAAGCCCTTTGCCCTGTTCCAGCAGATGTGTAACCTTCTAGATCACAGGTGGCAAACACAAGGCCTATGGGCTGACTCCCGCGCACCACATTGTTTTACCTGGCCCGGCATTGTGTTTCTACCCAGCAGCAGTGCTGAGCTCCTTGCCCCTAGTTAAGGAGTAGTTCCATTTATACAGTCCTGCAATTACATTCGGCCCTTTGAAGGCAACCGCGAGGCTGATGTGGCCCCCAGTGAAAATGAGTGTGACACCCCTGTTCTAGATCCAGGGTTCTGGCAGCTGAGGACTGGGGGGCCAGAGCCATACCTAGTGGGGCCTCTGTAATGTTCCGGGGGTCCCGCATGCGAATGAGGATGTCATCCAGCAGCTGGGCTCGAGTCTTCCGCGGGGGTGGAATAGGGATCCTCTGGGCCTGACAGGAGGTAAGGGAGGAGAGTGTTCCCCAGTCTCACACTCAGTCTCTCCTGGCCTCACCTCCACGCACAGCCACAGCCACAGGCAGGGAAGCAGTTGGGGGTTCGGGTAAAGCATGGCCCTTAGAAGGCCAGGAGGTGACCGCTGCCTCTGCCCCTGTGGGGTCCTGAGGGCTACCTGTACACTCAGTAAGGCGCGGGCTTACCCGTTTCTCCTTGGGAGCATAGTGCCTCTGAAGAGCATCCCGCCTGGGCTTGGAGGAGCCGTACAGGACCGGGTGCTTGAGCATGTGCTGCAGGGCCTGCGTGTTCTTCTGGATCCCTAGGGCAGGGAGGGAGTCGAGGTGGAGTCCAGGCACTTGCCCTCCTCTTACTAGATGCCTCCCCCAATTTCCTCATTGCCCACAGAACAGTGGCCCTGGGCAAAAGGATGAGAAGCCCCCCATCTATCCCTGGTCTGTTGCAGTGTCAGAGTTCCATCAGTGGTTCAGTGAATCCCTGGCGCCTATAAGCAAAGATCCCAATAGGAAGAGCACTGGAGTGGGGAGAGGGGCTGGCCCCAGTATGACTCCGTTAGCCTCAGGGGGTTACACTGCAGGGACTGACACCCCAGGGAGCTCGGCTGAGCACCAGTTCTTTGAAAGAACCAAACCTGTTAACGCACCAGTCTGAAATAAGGGCCTCACAGGTGGCACGGGTTTCCTTGCCTTAAACCAAGTAGAGAGGATTTTGGATGTTCAATTTGGGTCTTAACTGGGAATCTGGCCAGTCTGGGTGTTTGTTCATCAAACCCTTCCTGGAGAGACTTTTCCAGCCAGAGCTAGGCCCAGACTGCTGGAGTCTCTGAACAGCTGTGACTCCCCAAAGCCAATTAAGGCCCAGGCCATGGGTCCTGCATGTAGGGCCCCAAACCAGGACACCCTCAGGGGCCCTTTGACAGACATTCAGATAGAAGACAGCACCCTGCTCTGGAAAAGAGCCTTAGCAGCAGCACCAGCTTTGCCCTGGGCTCTGGGCTGTGGAGAAGGGCCCCTGCCTTGGAGGCATTCCTCTCACATACCCTTTGGCTCAATGAAGGCTGGGTCAGGCTTGGCTGTCAGCAGCTCCTCATAGCCACGGTACTTGCTGGAGACTGAGGCAGGTAGAAGCTTCCTCCGAGTCCTCTTCACCTCTCTGGGTGCTGGAGGAGGTGGTGGTGGTGGTGGTGGTGGTGGTGGTCTTCGGTCTTTCTCCACCTCTGATCCATCCCTCTGGAGGATGGAGTAAGGCATCCCACTCACCTGTACCCAGGAAGAAAAACACACTCATTCATTCCACTAACACTTCTGATCATCAGCTCTGTGTGGGTCCCCATGCTGGGCCCTGTTAAGGGCAAGAACCGAGACTGGGGTGAGAGGAGGCAGACGTGAAAACAGACAATGACCATATACCCCGATAAATGCTGTAAGAGAAGGGAGCACAAACATTCTAGGTGAGCCCACAAGAAGTCCTAATCTAGCCTGGGGTGCCAGGAAGCTTCCTGGAAGAAGCGCTACCTTAGCCTGAACTAAGTCTTGAAGAGCCAGGAGAGCCATCCCCAGGCAGGGATAGGGAGAGGTGTGGGCTGCAAGAGGTAAGAAAGGAGGACTGTTGCAACAAGGGATAGCATGATACTATTATAGAGAGGTCACAGGTAAGACAGCAAGGTGTGTATTGGGGGGAACTTAATATTGGTATAGTTGAAGTGCTCCATGAAGAGATAGGCGGATGGAGCAATAATCAGGCCCCACACCAGGAAGCACATTTAAATGCCAAGCCCTGGCCAGTGTAGCTCAATTGGCTGGGCACCATCCCACAAAGTGAAAGGTCACCGGTTCAATCCCTGGTCAACGCACCTGCCTGTGTTGTGGGTTTGGTCCCTGGTTGGGGTGCATATGAGAGGCAACTGATCGATGTTTCTCTCCCATTGATGTTTCTCTCTCTTTCTCCCACTCTTTCCCCCTCAAAGTAAATTTTAAAAATTTTAAAAACTCATTTTAAAAAATAAAAGAAATAAATGCCAAGCTGAGGGTGTTTGTTTTGTCTTTGTCTTTTCTTTATCCTCACTCTAATAGAGGGCAAGGAGTTTTAACGGGGTGAGTGAACATTTTCTGAATTCACATTTTTAGCCTAACCCAATTGGTTTTATAAGAAATAACTATATGAAGCCTGTATTTCATGTAGGGATGTAGTTAACCATTATTAAAAGTTATGGCTGACTAAGAAGAAATAGAAAATCTATAGAGACCAACTTCCGGCCAAGATGGAGGCATAGGTAGACACACTGTGCCTCCTTGCACAACCAAAAGAAGGACAACAACACATTTAAAAACAAAAAACAACCAGAACTGACAGAAAATCTAACTGTATGGAAGTCTGACAACCAAGGAGTTAAAGAAGAAACACTCATCCGGACTGGTAGGAGGGGTAGAGACAGACAGTAGGGCGGAGAGGACTCACAGCAAGGCGGTGGCTGGAGGACCAGGGTGGACAAGGCAGCAGCTGGCAAGCCCAGCAAGGCAGCGGATTGTGGACTGGGTGGTCCCACATTCGTGCGCAGATAAACCGGGAGGAACAACTGGGGAGCGAGACAGACCCTACAACTCAGGCTCCAAGTGCAGGAAATAAAGCCTCAAGGCCTCTGACTTAAAAACCCTGTGGGGGCTGAAGTGGCAAGAGAAACTCCCAGCCACACAGGAGAGTGCATTGGAGAGACCTAGAGGGTCCTAAAATGTACACAAGCCCATCCACCCGGAAATCAGCACCAGAAGGGCCCAGTTTGCTTATGGGTAGCAGGGGGAAGTGACTGAAAACCCACAGAGAGCAGAGCAAGCGGCGTGGTTCCCTCTCAGACCCCTCCCCCACATATAGCATCACAACCAATGACTTAGGGTGCCCCACCCTGGTGAACACCTAAGACTCCGCCCCTTACTACGTAACAGGCCCACCAAGACCAAAAAAAAAAAAAAAAAAAAAAGGCCCAAGTAAAAGAACAGGTCAAAGCTCCAGAAAAAATACAACTAAACAACAAAGAGATAGCCAATCTGTCAAATGCACAGTTCAAAACACTGGTTATCAGGATGCTCCAGGAACTCACTGGGTACTTCAACAGCATAAAAAAGACCCAGGCAGCAATGAAGGTTGCATTATGTGAAATAAAGGAAAATGCACAGGGAACCAACAGTGACAGGAAGGAAACCGGGACTCAAATCAATGGTTTGGAGCATAAGGAAGAAAGAAACATCCAACCAGACCAGAATGAAGAAACAAGAATTCAGAAAAACAAGGAGGAGCTTAGGAACTTCTAGGATATCTTTAAATATTCCAACATCCAAATCATAGGGGCTCCAGAAGGAGAAGAGGAAGAGCAAGAAATTGAAAACTTATTTGAACAAATAATGAAGGAGAACTTCCCCAATCTGGCAAAGGAAATAGACTTCTAGGAAGTCCAGGAAGCTCAGAGAGTTCCAAAGAGGCTGGACCCAAGGAAGCACACACCAAGGCACATCATAATTACATTAGCCAAGATGAAACAGAAGGAGAGAATCTTAGAAGCAGCAAGAGAAAGGGACACAGTTACCTACAAAGGAGTTCCCATTAGGCTATTAGCTGATTTCTCAAAAGAAACCTTGCAGGCAAGAAGGGGCCAGAAAGAAGTATTCCAAGTCATGAAAGGCAAGGACCTACATCCAAGATTGCTCTATCCAGCAAAGCTTTCATTTAGAATGGAAGGGCAGGTAAAGTGCTTCCCAGATAAGGTCAAGTTAAAGGAGTTCATCATCACCAAGCTCTTATTATATGAAATGTTAAAGGGATGTATCTAAGAAAAAGAAGATAAAAAATACGAACAGTAAAAGGACAACAAACTCACAGTTATTAACAACTAAACCTTAAAAAAAACAAAACTAAGCAAACAACTAGAACAGGAATAGAACCACAGAAATGGAGATCACATGGAGGGTTATCAGCAGGGGAGTGGGATGGGGAGAGAGGGGGGAAAGGTACAGAGAATAAGTAGCATAAATGGTAGGTAGAAAATAGACAGGAGGAGGATAAGAATAGTATAGGAAATGTAGAAGCCAAAGATCTTATATGTACGACACATGGTCATGAACTAAAAGGGGGAAATGTGGTGGGAGGGGGTGTACAGGGCGGAGGTGAATAAAGGGGGTGGAATAGGACAACTGTAATAGCATAATCAATAAAATATATTTTAAAAAAGAAAATCTATATGACCTATAATAAGTAAAGAGATTGAATTAGTAATTTAAAAACTTCCTACAAAGAAAAGCCAAGGACCAGATGTCTTCAGTAGTGAGTTCTACCAAACATTTAAAGAATGGACAAGGTAGCAGAAAACACCTAGTCAGAGCAGCAAAAAGAAAAAAGAATTTTAAAAAATGAGGATAGTCTAAGAGACCTCTGGGATAACAGGAAACACAACATCTGCATCACAGGGGTCCCAGAAGGAGAAGATAGATAACAAGGAATCAAGAACCTATTTGAAGAAATCATGGCTGATAATTTACCTAATCTAGTGAAGGAAAGGACACACATGTCCAGGAAGCACAGAGAATCCCAAACAAGATGAACCCAAAGAGGACCACACCAAGACATATAATTAAAATGGCAAGCGTTAAAGACAAAGAGAGAATCTCAAAAGCAGCAAGAAAGACACGGTTACGTACAAGGGAGCTCCCATAGGACTGTCACCTGATTTCTCAACAGAAATATTTCAGACTAGAAGAAATTGGCATGATATATTCAAAGTGGTGAACACAAGGGCCTACAGCCAAGACTATCCTACCCATCAAGGCTCTCATTTCAAATTGAAGGTGACATAAAGAGCTTCCAAGACAAGAAAAAGCTAAAGGAGTTCATTACCACCAAACCATTATTACAAGAAATGTCAATGGGTCTCCTTTAAGGAGAAGAAAGAAAAAAAAGAGAGAAACACACTTATACAGAATAAAATGGCAATAAACACACATCAGTAATCATGTTAAATGTAAATAGCTTAACTGCTCCAATGAAAAGACATGGGGTAGCTGAATGAATAAGAAAACAAGACCCATGTACATGCTGTCTATAAGAGATCCACTTCAGAACAAAAGATACACACTAACTGAAAGTAAAGATTAAACAAAGATTATTTTATGCAAATGGAAATGAAAAAAAAGATGGGGTAGCAATACTTATGTCAGGCAAAATGGACTTTGAATCAAAGGCTATCATAAGAGACAAAGGAGGACACTACGTGAACAGTAATGGGATTAATCAACGAGAGGATATAACACCTATAAACATTTATACATCCGCCATAGGTTCACCTAAATATATAAAGCAAATCTTGATGGATATACAGGGAAAGAGCAACAGTAATACAGTCATCGTAGGGGATTTTAACACCCCACTGACATTCATAAATAGATTTCCCAGACAAAAATCAACAAGGTAAGAGAAGACTTAAATGACATCCTAAACCAGATGGATTTAATTGATACAGCATATGGCAAAGTAGGTTTACAGTTGTTCGTTTGGGAAAAATAATATAATAATTAATGAATCATAATACAAGAATAAAGTCTTCTGCATACTTACAACCATAAACTGACTTTTGCCACCCTGTATTTTCAGAACATTTCACACCAAAGCCACAGAATACACATTCTTCACAAGTGCACATGGAACATTTTCTAGATAGACCACATGTTACGACACAAAACAAGTTTCAGTGAATTTAAGAAGATTGAAGTCATATCAGGCATCTTCTCCAACCACAATGGTACGAAACTAGAAAACAATCACGAGAAGAAAACTGACAGCACACACACATGTGGCGAGATGCCAGGCACCAAACAAGGGGTTAGCAATAGGGTCAGTGAAGAAATCAAAAGTTACTTTGAGACAAATGACTATGAACACACAACAACCCAAAATCTATGGAACACAGAGAAAGCAGTTCTAAGAGGGAAATTCATAGCAATAAGGCCTACCCCAAGAATCAAGAAAAATCTCAAATAATCTAACCTCACCCCTAAATGAACTAGAAAAAGAACAACAAACAAAGCACAAAGTGAGTAGAAGGAAGTTAACAACAAAGATCAGAGTGGAAATAAAGGAAATAGAGACTAAAAACAATCTAAAAGATCAATGTGCCCTGGCTGGTGTGGCTCACTGGATTGAGTGCCGGCCTGCAAACCAAACGGTCACCAGTTCAATTCCCAGTCAGGGCACATGCCTGGGATGCGGGCCAGGTTCCCAGTTGGGGGTGTGCAAGAGGCAACCAATCGATGTGTCTCTCACACATTGATATTTTTCTCCCTCTCTTTCTCCCTTCCCCTCACTCTAAAAATAAATAAATAAAATATTTTTTAATAAAAAGTTCAATGAAAGTAAGTGCTGGGTCTTTGAAAAGATAAACAGGACTGATAAACTTTTAACCAGACTCATCCAGAGAAAAAAAGAGAGGACCCAAATAAATAATAAATGAAAAAAAGAGAAGTAATAACTGATACCACAGACATACAAAGGATTATAAGAAAAAGTTATGAACACCTATATGCCAACATATTGGACAATATGGAAGAAATGCATAAATTCCTAGAAACTTACAATCTTCCAAAACTGAATCAAGAACAAACAGAAAATCTGAGTGGACCAATTACAAATAACGAAATTAAAGCAGTAATCAAAAAAGTTCCTAACAGGCTTGGCAGAGTAGCTCAGTTGGTTAGAACATTGACCCTATATAGCAAGGTTGCCGGTTTGATCCCCAGTCAGGGCACACACGACCATCAATCAACAAATGCATAAATGAGTGGAACAACAAATTATTTTGCTCTTTCTCACTCTAAAAATCAATTAAAAAACTCCCAACACACAAAAGTCCTGGACCAGATAGCTTCACATTTGAATTTTACCAAACATCTATCCTACTCAAACTATTCTAAAATATTCAAGAGAAGGGAAGCCCCTCAACCTCATTTTATAGGACCAGCATTACCCTAATTCCAAAACCAGATAAAGACACTACAAAGAAAGAAAATTACAGGCCGATATCTGTCATGAATATAGATGTACAAATCCTCAACAAAATATTAGCAAACCAAATCCAGCGATCAGCAATACATTGGAAAATCATACACTTCCCTGGCCAGTGGGGCTCAGTTGGTTGGCTGTCATTCTGCAAAGTGAAGGGTCACTGGTTCAATTCCTGATCACAGTACATACCTGGGTTCTGGGTTCGGTCCTTGGTCAGGGTGCATACAACAGGCAACTGATTGATATTTCTCTCTCACACTGATGTTTCTCTCCCTCTCTTTCTCCCTCCCTTCCTCTCTCTCTAAAAATAAATAAATAAAATCTTTTTTTAAAAAAAGATCATACACCGTGATCAACTGGAAGTTATTCCTGAGATACAAAGTTGATACAATATCTGCAAATCAATGAGTGTGATCCACCACATAAACAAGGTGAAAGATAAAACCACATAATCATATCACAGATGCAGAAAAAAACATCTGATAAAGTTAGCACCCATTTATGATAAAGATTCTCAAAGAAGTGGGAGTAGAAGAAACACGCCTCAATATAATAAAAGCCAAATATTGCAAACCTGCAGCCAACATCATAGTCAACGGGGAAAAACTAACAGCGTTCCCCTTAAGATCAGAAACAGGACAGGGATGTCTGCTTTCGCCTCTCTTATGCAACATAGTACGGGAAGTCCTGGCCACAGCACTCAGACAAGAAGAAATAAAAGGCCTCCAAATTGGAAAGGAAGAAGTAAAACTGTTATTATTTGCAGATAAGGTGATACTGTATATAGAGAACCCTAAAGACTCCACCAAAAAAACTACCAGAACCGATAAATGAATTCAGCGAAGTATCAGAATACAAATTAATATTCAGAAATCAGTTACATTTTTATACACCAATAATGAACTATCAGAAAAGGAAACTAAGAAAACAATCCCATTTATAATTGCATCAAAAAATACCTAGGAATACATTTAACCAAGGAGATAAAAGATCTGTTCTTGGAAAATGATAAACCACTAAATGAGAGAGAAGCTGAACATATAAATAAATGGAAGCACATACTGTATTCATGGACGATAAGGATTAACATCCTTAAAATGTCCACACTACCCAAAGCAATCTATAGGTTCAACGTAATTGCTATCAAAATACCAATGGCATTTTTCACAGAACGAGAACAAGTAATCCAAATGTTTACGTGGAATCACAAAAGAACAAGAACAGCCTGAGCAATAACGAAAAAGAGAGAAGAATAAAGTCAGAGGTGTCATGCTATCTGATATCAAACTAACTAGGAGGCCATTGTAATCAAAACAGCATGGTCCCAGCATAAAAGCAGACATATAGATCAGTGGAACCGAAATAAACCCACACCTATGACCAATTAGTGTTTGACAAAAGAGCTAAGAACATACAATGTGGTAAAAATGGTCTATTCCATAAATGGTGCTGGGAAAACTGGACAGAGGCATGCAAAAAAATGAAACCAGACCATGTCCTTATACCTTATACAAGAATAAACTCAGAATGGGTTAAACACTTAAATGTAAGACTCAAAATCATAAAACTCCTAGAAGAAAACATGGGCAATACAATTTCTGACATTTCTTTTAGCAATTTTTTTCCTGATATATCTTCTTGGGCAAGGGAACAAAAGAAAAAATAAA
Organism: Desmodus rotundus; assembly: GCF_022682495.2. Lineage (NCBI taxonomy): Eukaryota > Metazoa > Chordata > Mammalia > Chiroptera > Phyllostomidae > Desmodus > Desmodus rotundus. Next base: position 48,177,397 of record NC_071391.1, read on the forward strand.
TGGGACTAATCAAACTAAAAAGTTTTTGCACAGCAAAGGAAACCATCAACAAAATGAAAAGACCGCCTGCTTAATGGGAGAACATATTTACCAGTGATACATCTGATAAGGGGTTAATATCCAAAATTTATAAATAACTCATATTACTCAACACCAAAAACCCCTCCCCAGAAGAATCCAATGAACACCTATATGCCAAAATGGGCAAAGAATGTGAACAGACACTTCTCCAAAGAGGACATACAAATGGCCAATAGACACATGAAAAGATGCTCAATGTTACTAATGACCAGAGAGATGCAAATTAAAACCACAATCAGATATCACCACAAGCCTATCAGAACAGCTACCATCAATAAATCCACAAATGACATGTGTTTGCAAGGATGTGGAGAAAAGGGAACCCTCGTGCACCGTGGGTGGGAATGCAGGTTGGTGCAGCCACTGTGGGAAACAGTATAGAGGTTCTACAAAAAATTAAAAATGGAACTGCCTTATGACCCAGAAATTTCACTTCTGAGTATGTATCTGAAGAAACCCAAAACAATAGTTTGAAAAAATATATATGCACTCCTATGTTCATTGCAGCATTATTTACAATAGCCAATACATGGAAGCAGCCCAAGTGCCCATGAATAGACAATTTGATAGGGAAGGAGTGGTATATATGTACATTGGAATATTACTAGGCCATAAAAAGAATGAAATCTTACTATTTGCAAGACCTAGAGGGTACTATGCTAAGAGAAATCAGTCAGTCGGAGAAAGACAAACACCATATAATTTCACTTATTGTGGAATCTGAAGATCAAAATAAAACTGAAACAGATTCAGACCCAGAGGTGGACTGACGGCTGCCAGAGAGGAGGCAGTTTAGGGGACTGGGTGAGAGAGTTAATGGGACTAAGCAGTACAAATTGGTAGCTCCAGAACGGTCACGGGGATGTAAAGTACAGCATAGGGATACAGTCAACAATTTTGTAGTAACTGTGTGTGCTGCCAGGTGGGGACTGGAAATAACGGGAAGAACACTTTGCAAACTATATGATTGTTTAACCACTATGCCATACACCTGAAACTAATATAAAATATTATTAAAAGTAAAATGTAACTGAAAAATAGCCCTGGCTGGTGTGGCTCAGTGGACTGAGTGCCAGCCTGCAAACCAAGGAGTCGCTGGTTCAATTCCCAGTCAGGGCACAGGCCTGGGTTGCGGGCCAGGTCCCCGGTGGGGGGCACATAAGAGACAACCACATATTGATGTTTTTCTCCCTCCCTTCCCCTCTCTCTAAAAATAAATAAATAAAAGTTTTAGAAGAAGAAAAAAATAAAGAAAAATAGCTGTGTGGCTCAGCTGGTTGGAGTATCATCTCATAAATTGAAAGGTCGTGGGTTTGATTCCCGGTCAGGGCACAGGCCTAGGTTGCGGGTTTGGTCCCTGGTCAGGGTGCACAGAGGAGGCAACTGATCGGTGCTTCTCTCTCACATCGATGTTTCTCCCTCTCTCTCTCTCTCTCCCTCCCTCCCTCCCTTACCATCTTTCTGAACTCAATAAGCATTCTCGGGTGAGGATTAAAAAAGTAATAAAAAAATAAGTGGAGATGGCTGGGGTAGGGGGGAGTGGTGAAGGAAAAATGGAGACAACTGTACTAGAACAACAATAAAAAAGGTTAAAAAATATTTTTGGAAAAAAAAATTTACTACAGCAGAGATGAGTAGTACTACAAAAAAATCAAGTGTGTTCTGGGAAGATTTTTTTGGTATAGGAGTTAAAAAATATAAGAATATCAATCCTTCACAAACTTCTAAAAATTAGCAGAAAAGGAAGCACACCCAACTAATTCTCCGAGGTCTTTTACCCTGACACCTAAACTAAGCAAGAAATCACAAGAAAGGAAAACTACAGGGTCATATACATATGAGTATAAACAGAAAAATCCTTAAAAAAATCCTAGCAAACCTAGTGAGCAATACATAAAAAGGGTTATATGCTGTGACCAGATGGGGTTTATCCCAGGTATGCAAGGCAGATTTAATACCTGGAAACCAAACGTAATCAAATCTAACACCGCTTCATGATAAGAAAACACTCAACAAACAAGGAATAGAAAGAAATATCCTCAACCTGATAAAGAACACTTATGAAAAACCCATAGCAAACATTATAATTCATGGTGAAAGACTAAAAGCTTTCCCACTAAGACCAGGAGTGAGATGAGGATGTCAGCTCTTGCCATTTCTGCTCGACATTGTACTGGAGGGTAAAACCTTGGCATTTAGTGGAGAAAAAGAAAGATTTTTTTTTCAGTCGTGGTGACTCAGTTGTATTGCTTTGGTTGCTAGGAAGCTCAGAACTGACTTTGGCAGTACCCCTCTCTCAGAGAGCAGCTGTGCACGATGAGAGTGGCTGAACGACAGGACTGCCCACGCACTGACCCTCTTCCTGTCCGTACTTTCCTTCACACAACACTCTCAGTTGTTGATTTAACGCTTGTTTGCTTACCCTCTACTCCAAAAATGTTCTGTTGTAGTTCAGAAAGATACTCTTACGCTGTATGAATATGTACGTCACTATAAGCCCCCTGTGGAGTAAGAAATGGGTGGATGGAATAGCAGACTAAGTGTGTGGGTGCATATACATTTTGGAAAGGGCTGGTAGACAGGAGGGGCAGGACTGGAGGCGGGGAGGTCAAGGAGGGCAATGGCACAAATACTAACGTTTAAGGGGACCCTGCCAACTCCTCCAGCCTGGTATTTCCCTTTTCCTACAAGTCACCCATCTGTCACACTGACGTGGAACCATTCGTGGCTCCTGCACATTCCATTTAAAAATCCTCCCTCCATAGCCTGCTTCAGGCTGTTTGCCCTGCCCTGCATGCCCTTGCTGCCTACATCCTCTCCTTGTTAACTCCTACTCAGCCTGCAAAGCTCATCTCATTGGAACCTCTCCTAGGAAGCCTGCCCCCTGGCCCATGGCAGAGGCATCCCTGCTTCCTCTAGGCTTCCGGCTCCTGGGGTTCTCACTCTCAGCACTGACTGTGTTCCTGTCCACCTCACCCATTGGCTAAGGACTATGTCCCATCCATTTGTATTCCCAGGATTCAGAGGCAGCATGAGACATGAGGTGACATTGAGCAGACAAGCAGAGGGAGCAGCAACCCTTCCTAAAAATTGGTCAGAACCACATCCCGGCCAGACCCCAGGTATTGTCTGTGCCACAGGACTATGACTTGTCCCTGCAGGTGTTCCTACCAGAAGCCATGGGTCAATAGATCTCCTACAAGGGACTTCCAGACCTGCCACGTGTTGGCTTCCAGGGGCCTACAGCAGTCCAGCCAGTCAAGGGCTGTGCCATCTGGGGGATCCAGGGACAAATGGGCGGGGGCAGGTGGGTCCAGGCACCTGTGTCAAGAAGACAGACTCTGTGCTCTTGGCGTCCTCATCTGATGGATGCTCCGGGCTGATGTGGATGGCAGTGTCGCTCTGGTGAGACGCGGTCTCTTCACTATGCACGGTGGAGTTGGAGCAGATGGGAGGAAGTGGCACAAAGGGCCGGCGGTGCACGGAAGGGCCCTCCAGGCCCTCGATGGGCATCTCTGGCATCAGAGAAGTGCCTTTGGCGGTGGGCAGCTCTCCGGGCACCTGTGACTCCAACATGTGCTTTGACGGAGACGTGACTGTAGTTGCAGGTAGGTGATGGAGAATCAGAGACTGCTTTGGCACCTTTGCCACTTGGGTTTTCACCTGTCATGGGAGGAGGGCTGGATTGGTTTGCTTCCTAATTGGGATCTCTCCTCCTAAGACCTTAGCTGCCGAAGGCCACTTGGTATAGTGATCAGGGCACTGGGTAAGGACTCACAGGGGCAGGACGGGCGCAAAATCACACTTAACTGGGCACCTGCAATGTGCCCTATGCATGGCATATGCAGCTTGTTTATATCTCAAAACTACCCAGTGAATAATTATCCTCACTTTATAGATCAGGAATGGGCTCAGAGAGGTAAAATGACTTGTCTCACATCACATAGTTATTCAGCGGCAGAGCCTAGGCTACCTAACTGCTGTCCTGGGCTCCAGGCCTCATCCTAAACCCCTGACCATATCACTCTGGCCCTCAGTAGCCTTATTCAAGGTTTAACAGAGTGCCCTGGACTGTCCTCAGGGACTCCTAGGAGGGCATGGGGGCCATGGACCTGCATTTTCTGGAAGGCAGAAGCACCAGGCTCCGTTCAGGATGCTGGTCCCTGCACCCTAAATAAAGATCCACAAGGTATATCTCTCTCAGGATTCAGGACCAAGGAAGTAACTTGTTTCCTGTTGAACTGCTCAGCTTCCTTAAATTAGCAAAAGCCTGTCATCCTTCCTCTTCCTTTGCCTCAGCTGCCAGGAGGGAGCCCTGTGCTCAGCTTCCCTCAGCGGGGCTAGGCTCTTCCTTCCCTCCCAAGTCACTTGGTAGGTTGATTTTATTCCTCATCAAAGAATAAAACCTTTGATGGCCCACTTATATCTATACTTTGACAGACAACGTAGTGAGCGGAAAGATCCTAAGCACCGTTGTTAGAAAAAGACGGGCTGAAATGCAGCTCTATGCTTTGAGCTTCCACGTCCTTCTCGTGAGATGGGAGAAAAGTCCCTGCCCTGCCTGTACTAGAGTTCTCTCAGATGGGATGATGCGCGCAAATATTCCTAACAAACTCTAAAGTGTGAAGCATGGCTGTTTTATAAACAATGTTTCCTTTTTGAAAATATGTAAAACTTCAGTGTTTAGACTTGAAGCCTAGGGACCCAGAGTCTTTTTTCAGAATGCCCAAAACACCAAGTGTTAGCATTTGTGGCTGGTGGGGAAGGGGCAACAGTGCGTGGTTCCTGCCTCTCCCAGGTCTGTGCTGGAGTGCCTGGGTGGGGGTGGGGGAGAGATGCTCTTTGTCTGGTTCTCCACCACTTTCCTGGCTCCTTCTCAAGGAAAGGTTGAATAACCTAAGTGGCCAGAGGGAACAGTCACTGGGCCCTATGCCCTGGTGAGCTGGATTGGCCAGCACCAAGGGCAGGCTGTGTTATCTTCCATTTGCGTTCCCACACGCAGAGGGCTCACACAGCTTCTAGGTGACACGTTGCGTGGGGCCGCACCTGCTCTGGCAGGTTTTCTGTTCCCCCCGGTTCTGTCCATGCCCAGGCCTGAGGGAGGGCCGGCAGTCTTTGCCCGTGTAACTGGCTGAGTAAAAGACCCAGAGTCTGCTGTGTGCGTCAGGCCGTCTCTGTGAGCATGCTGGGACACAGCGCCATCTCCGATCTCGCTGAAGGCCCAGCACATTCTCCAGTCCAGCCTGCACTGGAGGTTAGATGGTGCTGGCCCAGATTTACAAAGCATTGACTGGCTTCTCATCTGGACCCTGGACTTGTGCTTATCCTCTATCAGTCGGGACCTTGGAGGTTCTTTTGGACCTGAGCGCTAACTTTTAACAAGGACGTTATTTTACCTCTCTGAGCCTGTTCCTTGCCTGTGGTGAGGGTTATGGGATAGCATGAGTGCAAGTGCTGGGCAGGGCAGGGGCACAGGTGCTCCAGGCATGGGGGAGAGAGGTGGGCTTAGCGTCCAGCTCACCCTGGTTCCGCCCTCCCCAGCGGCTGACAGGAAGGGAGGTAGTAAGATCTTAGAGGAGGCAACAGACAAGAGGAAGATGATGGAAATCCTGTGACTGTCTGTCTTTTTCTGGTTTTAAATGCCGCTCTGGTCCTATGAGGGCTTCAGGCAAGAAAGAACTTGGCTGGGGGCAGAGGCAGGCTGTAGAGCGGTGGCAGGGGAAAAATGTGCTTAACTTTGGTACCAGCAACACTCAGTCCAGCTGTTGGCTGCAGGAAGACTAAAGTTCAGGAGGGAGGAGCATTTCACAGAAATTTCTGAAATTCACCAGATGAAGGAGGGATTTAACTTATTTTATGGCATCCCAGAAGGCAAGTCTAAGACCACTGCCTGGGGAAGGCCCAGAGGGAGCTGACTGCTCTCAAAATGAGGAAACCCTTCTTCAGATTCAGGCAGGAGACGTGTATTCTGGGCTGGCACAGCCCCCGCGGTTGCACAGGCGACTATGACTTGCCCTTGCACGGGTCTGGGAGTTTATCCCAAATTTTCATATCTGTTGCTTCATCCAATCCTCTCGGCATCTCAGAGAGGTTTTACAGTTGGGAAGCTGAAACGCAGAGAGTGAAACTCTTGCCCAAGTTCAGAGGGCTATGGAAAGTGATGGGGCCTGGCTTATACTGGGGTCTTCTGATTCTCCCCACCTCCAGTCAGCTCCTTCTCTGGGCCTCAGTTTCTCTGTAAAATTAGGGGGTCGGACTCAAGGACCTGCAAGGCCCCTGCAGACACTGCCTTTTGGGTCTCTCTGACTATCTCATCCCCCCTGGGTTTATCCGTATTAACAGAGCAAGGGAGGAAGAAGACGCTACTGCGCTGTGGGAGAGTTCAGCTCTACCGCCAGGCTGGTCCGCCTGCGCTGACATGGGCTCCACTCCCTCTGGGGTGGGGGTCCCGCCTTGGAAGCCTCACCTTCCGCAAGGCCTTCCGAGGTATCAAAATATGATGCTTAGCCTTCACTACTTTCCTTCGAATTAAGTGGATCCCCAGCCGCTCCTGGAGGAAGCTTTTTAGCAGTGGAGGGACCCCTGGAGCCATGATAGGAAAATAAGATTATGGTTAGCTAACATTTACTGGGGGCTTACTATGGGCCAGGTACTGTCCAAACTGCTGTACATGTATTAACTTACTTCTCACACCAACAGTAGGAAGTAGGTACCCATATTCCCATTCATAGGTGAGGAAACTGTGGCACAGACAGGTTAAGGAATTTGCCCAATGCATCAAAGGTAGTGTGGGGCAAGGCTTAGAACTTTGCTGGTGTCCCTCCAGGGCCCAGGATTCTAAAATGCCTTCAGCTGCCTCATCTTGGACAGTGGATTCCACTGCCGACACAGCAGCCACTGCATTCAGTGTGGTCTGGGACAGGACAGCCCTGCTCCCTCCCAACTGGCAAATGAGGTCACAACAGACTTGTTTCACTAAGCAGGGTGTCACTTAAATAGCCCAGGCAGGATCTAGATAATTCTGCATTCCATTCTCGGCTATGCCTCTTTCTTGCTGTGTGACCTTGGGTGGACCATGAAATCCCTGGTTCAGTGTCCTCCACGTGCACAGGGACAGTATGCCGGCCTCACAGGGCTGCTGTCGGGATGGGTGGGTGTGGAGCAGGTGCTCTGCAGTGTCCGTTGTTTCCTCCATCCCCCTTGTCCACCCCAATGGAAAGCGGAGCCCAGGGCTTGGATGGAGGAGGTGGGGATGAGGGTCCCCACACTGCTTCCTGGGCACTGGGGTGGGGGTAGGCAGCTTTCCAGGAACCATACCTTTTCTGTGGGCCACCAGAGGGTTGTTATGAAAGATGAGCTCACAGAGAGACGGGAAGAGAGCTACTGGCAGGACGGCGTCTTCCTTCGCAATCTGTGAGCATGCAGGAGAGAGCATCGGGTCGACAGCGCCCCTCTCCTCTGCCCAGGTGCCTCCGGGCCCACACTGCAGGGCTACGTGCTTGCTAGGCTGGGCTGAGGCTGGGGAAGTGATGCTGTTGTGTATAGGACTCCTGCTGGTCAGGTTTGCGTCCCTGCAATTTCACTGCTCACCCCTGGAACACCTTGCCCCTCCTGTCCAAAATTCTACCATCACTGTTTCATGCTTGAAAGTTAGGAATTTCTCTGCCTTCTCTATACTGGTTATGTGGGCAATCCCAAGAATTGAGGATGTTGGTAACGAAAAAATAACGAACACAGAGAGCACTCGTCTTGCAGGAAGTTTGGAAGGAGCGCAGCACACTGACTTTGACACTTCACCTTCCTCAGTGCAAGCTCTACCTGCGCTCCCCGTCAGTCTGTCAATGGCTCTCCTGATGGTCTCTTTACTGGGCCTCTCCTGGGCACTGATCTGGGGAGGGACAGGGACAGGAGGCCAGGGGAACCCACCTATCTCAGGGATAGGCAGAGCCCATGCTAAGGGAGACCTCACGGCTGTCTGGGGCCCAGAGGCTGCTCCGCCCCCACGAGGCCAGCCTCCGAAGGGCAAAAAACACACAACCCTTGTTGAGCAGAGTGGCTGCAACATCTGAGGACAACCTTGGGGAGGGTGCCTCTTAGCAACAGAACAGTATCAGAGCCATCAGTATCCCAGAGACCAGGAGTGGGGCAGTGACTATTTAGATGCCTGGAAACACTGAAAGCTGTTCGGTCAGATTTGGGACCCACAGAAGGTACAGAGGTCTGAGGGCTGGAAGGAGGAGGGCACTTCAGTTTGGCTTCCTCTGGAGCTTCACTGGACAGCACGCCCAATGGGCAATTACTTAGTCATTGCCTTTCACTTTTGTTCATTCAATCAAATATTTACTGAATGCCTACGTGTGGCAAGCACTGGGTTGGAACTGAGTAAAACAGATATTACTCCTGTCCCCATGGAGCACTGCCTGGCATGGAAGAAACTGCAACATAAAGGAGAGTTGATTTACAATATGACTAGTGCCATAAAACAGAGGCACACGAAATACTGGGGTGATTTGACCTAGTCAGGGAGATAAGGCATTCCTGAGATCTGAATGATGGGTGGAAGGTAATTAGTGAATGCAGTGGAGGATACAGTATGTGACAGAGAAACCCCTGTGCCAACCGCAACCATTTCCTCTACTTGCTGGGCACACAGCTAGACTGTGCATCTTCTTGCCTCCCAGGCAGCCAGATGTGGTCACGTGACTCAGCTCTAGCCAAAGCAATCTCGGTGGAAGTAATAAACGCCATTTCCAGGCATAGCCTGTTCAATACCTCCTGCATGATCCTCTACATCTCTCAGCCCCCTAGACACCAGATGCACGGATCCAATAAAGTATTCTTAGAGCCATAGCCAGGAGGGACCTGGGTCTCTGAAAGATCATGTGGAAGGCCACTAGCCAACCAGAAATATCCACGTCGGATTTTGTAAAAGCAGGAAATAACCTTTTATTGTGTCAAGTCATTGAGATTTTAAAGTTTGTTGCAGCAGCTAGTATTACTTAGTCTAATTACCTCAGAGAGGAAGTGTTCCAAGCAAAGAGAAAAACGTGTGAAGTCCTAACAGCAAGGAGGAGAAAAGCCTGTTGGAGGGATTTAAAGGGGAGTGGGACTCCAGCTGAGAAAAAGGGTGCTTCTTATAAAATGAGGCGGTGATGCAAGTTTGGGCCAGACTAAAGGTAGTTAAAGCTTTTATTAAATAGGTCCTTGGGGAATCTGTTTGATGAATTTTTATAAATATGAGGTCTTAAATTTGATAAACTTGGTAATGGAGGAGATATGGCTGGGGAGGAGCGATGTAAGGGAGAGAGAAGCATCAAGGAGGACAACCAGGCTTCGGTCTGAGTAACTGGGCGGGTGATGGAGTTATTCCCTAAGGTATGGGACAACAGAAGGACGTCAGCTTTGAAGGGAAAGATCATTAGGTCACTTTGGATACGGGTACTTTGGAGGTACCTTTGGAACCTCCAAGCATAGGTTCATGTAGGCAGCAGGTGTGCATGCCTACATGAGTGCAAGGGAGTGGACCATACTGGGGTAAATTTGTGAGTCCCTATTCACGGGCCAGTGGGTATGGGAGGCCGTCCCTAGGGAGAGAGTACAGAGTGGGAGAAAAAGAGAAACTCGGAGTGGGCTTTCATCATCTAGACCAGGGGTTGGCAAAACTTTTTGGTCAAGGGCCAGATGATAACTGTTTTAGGCTTTCCGGGCCATACAGTCTTTGTGGTAACTGTCCACCTCTGCGTCGTATCGCAGAAGCAGCAGCAGACAATTCGTAAACAGGTAAGTGTGGCGGCTCTGTCCCAACAAAACTTTACTTATGGCCTCTGAAATTTGAGTTGCATATAATTTTAACATGTCATGAAATGTTATCCTTCTTTTGATTTTTTTTACAACCATTAAAAAATGTAAGAATCACTCTTAGCTTGAAGGTTGTACAAAAACCAGGGGCAGCAGATACAGCCCATGGGCTAAATCTGGGTCCCCACCTATTTAATAAAGTTGCTTTAGAACGCTGCCAGCTCATTCACTTACAGATTGCCCTTTGTGCTACAGGAGCAGAGCTGAGTAGCTGTGACAGAGCACTACCTTTACTTTTCAGCCATTTACAGGAGAGGTTTGCTCATTTCTTATCCAGACACTAGAAAAGGGAGGAGGGAGGATGAACCTACAAAGAAGCCTAGTGTGTTCATAAAGGACTGTAGAACGGTGGTGAAAGAGGGTGCGATCTCTTGTATGCAAATCAGGTGGTCCAGAAGCACTCACACAGAATGGGTGATGGAAAATTTAATTTTGTCAGGATGCAAAATTCCATCCATCCAAGTCAGGTGGCTAAAAAATTGAAGAAAGTTACAGTTAAAACTGGGAAAGAGTTGAAAGATACTCAGGGCACATGTATCAAATTTTCCGTGAAATTAAGTCCCAGCTGAAAGATATGGCTTAAGACTCTGGCTGATGCAGTAAGAAGAATTTGGCCATCATGCTAGCCTGTTGCTGATAAGGTAAGTTGAGTGCCCCTGGAAATAAATTCAGGTAGCAATGGCAATTTGAAATTCCTACTCAATTTCATTGGGTTAAGGGAATGTAACTTAATATGTCAAATTTATGAACTAAGTAAATATTATTAAAGGTTGAGTGAGAGTGGAAGTTCTAGTCAAGATGGTGGCGGCTTAGGTAAATGCGTTACTTGAATCCTCCTACATCTGTATCAAAATTACAACTAAACTACAGAACAACCATCATCTAAGACACCTGAAACCTAGCCGAACAGAAAGAACTCCTACAACTTAGGATATAAAGAAAAAGTCACAAGGAGACTGTAGGGGGGGCAGCGACACCAAACGGCTGGTTCCACATCCAATTGTGGCGAATAAAAATTGGGAGGGCTATCTGAGCTATGGAGGTCCCCCTTGAAGAGTGAGAGGTCCCAGACCCACACAAGGCTCCCCAGCCTAGGGTTCCAGTGCCAGGAAGAGAAGTCCCCATAACTTCTAGCTGTAAAAACCAGTGGGGATCGTGGCTGAGTGAGGCAGGGGGCCTCTAGAGTCCCAGGTGTTCCTCTTAAAGAGCCTGCACACTGACTGACTTGCTGATGGACTTGCTCTGAGCTCCAGTGCTGGGGCAGCAGCTCAAAAGGCACCAGGGACATATGGGGAGGAACTGAATTGTCTGGCTTCAGGGTCAGGGCTGGAAGTGCAGCTTTCTCCCTGATAGAAGTGCCAGCAGAGGCCATGTTCCTTTGTTGAGGCCTCCCACACAGAGCTGGCAGGTGGGAACCATATCTGAGACTCCATCACCCTGGCTCACACTGTTTGCCTCACCCAGATAACTCCCTGAGACCTGGCCTCAACCAACTTGTGGGTCCACTCAACCTGTTTCCAGTGGCTTATCCATACAAGTGGCCTCTCTTGCCTTATGCTTCACACGTTTCTAAAATCTCTCAAACAAGCAGCATCTGGCTTCGGTGTGCCCTGTACCTCTTGCTAAGTGGCCCCAGGCCCAGCCTTAGTGGCAGCCAGCCTTGGTTTGCAGCTTGGCCTCTCCTGGGCACCTCTAAGCCAAGCACAAGAAGCTGACATCTATAGCTTGCTTTGTAATTTATGGTGGGTGGCCCCTGGGAAAGGCACAGGTGGTAGCTGACCTTGGCCTGCACCACCTGGGAAACCCCAGGGCCAGTGTACCCAGTGGATAGCTACAGGTCACGGTGGAGAACCACCACCCTGCATAGCTGATCCTCCATGGAGGGCAGAGGTTGGTGGTAAGTGGTCACAGCCAATCCTTGCCACTGACTGGCCTGGATAAATCCCTCCCATTGATCTGCCAACAGCAACCAAGGCTCAACTACAAGAGGAGGGTGCACTCAGCCCATACAAAGGGCACATATTGAGTACCCAGCTTGGGTGATAGGGGAGGCTGTGCCACTGGACCCTATAGGACATCTACTACATTAGGCCACACTACCAACACAGGGAGTCATAGCAACTTTACCTAGTACACAGAAACAAACACAGGGAGGCTGCTAAAATGAGGAGACAAAGAAACATGTTGCAAATGAAAAAACAGATCAAAACTCCAGAAAAAGAGGTAAATGAAATGGAGATAAGCAATCTATCAGATGCAGAGTTCAAAACACTGGTTATAAGGGTGTTCAAGGAACTTAGTGAGGACCTCAGCAGCATGAAAAAGATCCAGTCAGAAGCAAAGGACTGGATTGACATAAAGAACAATTTACAGGGAAACAACAGCAGAGTGGATGAAGCCGAGAATCAAATCAATGATTTGGAACATAAGGAAGCTAAAAATAACCAGTCAGCACAAGAAGAAGAAAAAAGAATCCAAAAAAATGAGGACAGTATAAGCAGCCTCTGGGACAACTTCAAGAGGTCCAACATTCATATCATAGGGGTGCCAGAAGAGTAATAGCAAGAAATTGGAAATCTATTTGAAAAAATAATGACAGAAAATGTCCCTAATTTGGTGAAGGAAAGAGACATGCAAGTCCAGGAAGCACAGAGAGTCCCAAACAAGATGGATGCAAACAGGCCCACTCCAAAATACATTATAATTAAAATGCCCAAGGTTAAAGATAAAGAAAGAATCTTAAAAACAGCAAAAAAGCAGTTAGTTACCTACAGGAGAGTTCCCATAAGACTGTCAGTTGATTTCTCAAAAGAGACTTTGCAGACTAGAAGAGACTGGCAAGAAATATTCAACATTATGTAAGGCAGGGACCTACAGACAAGATTGCTCTACCCAGCAAAGCTGTCACTGAGAATTGAAGGACACATAAAGAGCTTCCCAGACAAGAGAAAACTAAAAGAGTTCATCATCACCAAACTGTTATTATACGAAATGTTAAAGGGACTTATTTAAGAAAAAGAAGATTAAAAACTCTGAACAACAAAATGGCAAAAATGCATTATCTATCAACAATTGAATCTAAAAACAAACTAAGCAAACAAGAAGAGACAGAATCATGGATACAGAGGGGGTGTGTGGGGGAATGGGTGAAGAGGTGAGGGGATTAAGAAGTACAAATAGGCAGTTACAGAATAGCCATGGGGATGTAAAGTACAGTGTAGGAGATGGAGAAGCCAAAGAACTTATATGCATGACCCATGGGCATGAATAATGGTCAGAGGACTGCCTGATGGAGTGAGGGGTGCTGGGTGGAGGGGGGCAAAGAGGGAGAAATCAGGACAACTGTAATAGCATAATCAATAAAATACAATAAAAACCTTAATAATTTATATTATCATTTTTCTTTAGTCCAACAGAGAGCTAAGGTCTCAGGGCAATCAAGTGGCTTGAAAGGTAGAGTTGGACAGTCACCTCAAAAGAGACATCGGACACAGACACTGGCTCATCTGCAGCAGAAGGTGGGAGGAAGACATGGTGAGTGCCTCAAGGGCATTTAAGAAGAAATCAGCTAAAAGTTTTAAATAATTGCTAAAGGCCAAGTGTGGGCTAGAGGAAGAGAACAGGCTGCAGACACAAGGGGAATTCACACCCACTTGTGTGTGAAAGACGGGACCCAGGAAGGGAGGCTGGAGAACAGCTTCCTCAGGCTGCAGGCCTGGAGGGGTTGAGCAGCTGCCCCTGAAGCAAAGGCAGGAATTCTTGCCAGTGCTTGTCCCTAGTAAGCAAAAGGCTTATGTTGCTGAGGAAGGTGACTCTCAGCAACTCTTTTGGGCCCAGGGCCCTGCATGGAGGGTGGGGCACAGGGTTGGTGGAGAGGGAAGAGAGAAAAATTAAAACCTACTACTTCTGGGGTAGGGGACAGGAAACCAACTGGGGTCCACTACATTAGAGACCTTCTACTGCTCAGAGAGGGGTAGGATCACTGAGAAACGCTCATTTTTTTTCATTCAGTTTTTATTCTGTAGATTCGTTCAGTGCACAGTAGTTTAAAGGACCATTTCACTCCAGTTGAATAGATAATTCAACCAGGATCCATTCATTCATGCAACTTCGATTTGCAATAATTACAAACAGTGATTACAGAAACAGTTAAGAAAACACCAGTGTTACCCCCTTTTCACTTTGCCAATTGGACTTCTGTCTTTATTGGCCATTCAAGTGGGGCAAAGGAACTATCCCTTTAAAACCCAAGCAAACTGGGTGTTTGTCTCGTATCCTGTCAGAAGAAACAAGTTGGAAAAAAAAAAAAAGAAAACACCATTGCAAATATTTTATAGCTCTTTGGGGGTCTGATATAAAAGGCTCATTCCTGAGACACAGGAACCCACGGCCTACTTAAGCCCTGCTACCTCCGTTTGGCCCGGCTACCACCAGACCGGCCAGCACTAAGTAACAAGCCAGAACAGTCTACTGATGGCTAAGGAACAGCAGTGTGGAGATAAACCTCCCAGCTGCGGGAACCCGGGGAAGGCCGCGAGCTGCGGCCAGAGCAGAAGCACAGATGCACACTCTGAAGCCCCAGCCAGAACTAACTATACGCTGTCTCAAAGAGAAGTGCTTTAAATATAAAGCTACGAATCAGCTGAAAGTAAGAGGATAGAAAGAGATATACCATGCCGATAGACCGTAGGAGTATGCTGTGTATCTATGTTAAAATCAGACAAAATAAGCATCAAGACAAGGAGTGTTATTAGAGGCCAAGGGTGGCAGGCATGACAATGAGAGGATCAGCACATCAGGTAGACAGAAAAATTCTAAATGTATATGCACCTGATAGTACAGCTTTCAAACATATGCAGCAAAAACTGAGAAAACTAAAGGGAGAAAACACCCACAGCCAAGACCGAAGATTTTCACACACAGCTCTCAACGACTGATAGAGCAACTAGACAAAACAACGGTGCAGAAAAGATCCGCGTGGCACTACCAACCACCTGAACTTAATCAATATTTATAGAACAGTAGCCCCCCAAACTGCAGAATGCACATTTTTAAAATGTACATGGAATGTTCACGAAGATAGAATATAGGGTGGACCATAAAACAAGCTTAAACAGACTTCAGAAGAATAAAATCCTACAGCTTATGTTATCTGACCACAACAGAATTAAATTAGAAATCAACAAACATAAGACATGTGAAAGAGTTCCATGCATTTGGAAATTAACTCACCTCTAAACAACCCAAGGGTCAAAAAGGAAAGCACAACAAAAATTTTAAGTATTTTAATTGAACGAAAATAAAAATACACATTACAATTTGCAGGATGCAGTTAAAACAGTGCTTAGAAAGAAATTGAGTTTTAAATGCTTATATTAAAAAGAAGAAAGGTCTAAATCGATGGCTTAAAATTACGTACTTGGGAAACTAGAAAAAGAGGCAAATTGAATTCATTGTGAGTAGGACAAAAATAAAGTTTTGAGCAGAAATCAATAAAATGGAAAAGAGACAAATAACAGAGAAATCCAGTGAAACCAGCAGCTAGTTTAATTAAAAAATTCAATAAAAGGGATAAGTTATAATTATTTTGGATCAACAAAATACGAGAAAAGACACAAATTACCAATTTCAAGAATGAAAGAGGGACCTAGAATATACCTATGGTCCACTTTGTACAGGGTGAGAAGATCATTCGATGCAGAAAGAATAGTCTTTCCAGTAAATGGTATTGAGAAAACCTCTATTTCACATCATGTATGAAGATTAACTCGAAATAGATCAAAGACCGAACTGTCAGAGCTGAAATTATAAAACTCCTAGAAGACAACACTTGGGGAGCTTAGCTGTACCAACTGCTTGCCTTAGAAGGAAGGTAAGCAGAGTACCTTAAAAGAGGCCCACATTTCAGACTTGAGTAGGGCTCATTTAGTGGGGTTTACAGGAATTCTAACAGGACAGGGCATTGGGAAAATATATTAACATAAAACATGTTAAATCTGTCCTACAGCCTTTATATCTCCTTTACCCTTAGGGCTAGAACATTTCTCTACCCTCTTCCCTTATTCTTCACCTCACTAACTTCATTGATTCAGGTCTTAGCTTAAACACTACTCTCTCCAGAATCTTCCCTAATCCCAAATACTAGGTTAGGCACCTCTCCACCCCCCTCATATACTTCACAGCACTGTGAATTTCTTCATAACACTAACCATGCTTTCATTGTGATTATTTGTCCAGTGCTAGCCTTCCCTATAGGTAGCAAGCTCCCTAAGGGCAGAGGCCTGATCTTCCTTCACACAGCTGTATACCCAGAGCCTAAAACAGAGCCTGACACATGGTAAGTGCTAAAAAATATATGTGTGACTGAATGGATGGACTC
The DNA here is from genome assembly GCF_022682495.2 of Desmodus rotundus. Lineage (NCBI taxonomy): Eukaryota > Metazoa > Chordata > Mammalia > Chiroptera > Phyllostomidae > Desmodus > Desmodus rotundus. The sequence continues at coordinate 48,193,715 of NC_071391.1, forward strand.
CTGCCTTAGCCTACACTCCCTTCCACCTCCCCCGCCCAGGGAATTCCTGAGCCCCCATACCTGTAATGCAGGGAATTAGAGGACTGGCCTTTAGGCCAGAGCAGCTGGCATCCCACCCTCCCATCTGGGTCCCTGAGGAAATAGGTAGAGAAGCAGACAGTCACCTTGTTGTAGGCCAGGCTAAGGTACCTCAGCTCTGGGAAGGGTGGGGCCAGCGTCTGGTTCCTGGCCTTCAATGACTTCACGGGAAGAATCTCGAATATGGGAGGAAGTGCACATACCTTGGGTGTCTTAGAAGGAAAAAAAATCAAAGTCAGAGTGCCTTGAAGATAAAGAAGTCAAGAGTTGCCAGGGGCTGACAGGCCTTCCCTATGGCATGTGGCAGAAAGAATGACCATTGCAGGGAGGCTTGGCCAAAAGATACATGTAATGTCATAAAGGAAGATGTCTCCAAGGGCCCAGAGTTCTGGCTCCAAGTTCTCTGAGGTCACGTGTGAGCTAATTCTCCAGCACCCAGAGTTCCAGCTGCAAGTTCTCTGAGGCCAAAGGATAATACAGCACTGGTGCAGATGTCAGAGGTTCTTTGCCCCCCATCTCCCACACTCTGTCATGCAGCAGCCTATCCTGAACTGGACCCTCCTTCTATATGGTTGGGCTAAAATTTCTCCAGAGGACAAACGAGAAGTTGCTTCCATTGTTAAAGGAACTTTTCCTGGTGGGGAGATGGAGAAGAGTAACCCGAGCCTTGAACACCTGGTCTGATGGGTTAGCTCACGTCCCATCATCCCAGGACGGAACAACCGATACGTCCTGAATTACTGCGGGCAGGCCATGGGGCCTGAATGTGGCACAGTGTGCGTCTGGGTAACTTGCAGGGTGGTGGCCTCTCAGTACAACCCAGCTTGCCTCAGACTCAACGTGTCTGATCAACACAGGAAATTGAAATTGCTGGATTAACGGTGCCTAACTTAGTTCACTCACTGACTCCTTGAGTTAGATGGAACCAAAGGAATTCAGATATTGGGCTAACGACTAGGTTCAAATGAACTAGGTTCTGCTCCAAGCTCCACTGACCAATGTGGGTGGTACTGCGTATTGTAAAAGATCAAATCAACATTAAGTTATTGCATCGATCTTTGTAAGTTTGGGTAGTGAGTGTCTACACTGAGAGAAAAACCAGAGCTCTGGGCTAACAAAAATAAAGTGTCTAAGCCAGTGGCACCAAGGGTTAGACCCTGGATGGAGGTATATTTACCAAACGTCACTCGCTTTTGGGGGCTCTTGCTGAGAGTTAATGAAATTTATCCTGGTGGCAGCCTCACGTCAATGCCAGCGTGATCACTTGCAGCAGCAACCTCAACCGACTGAGTAGCAGCCGAGCACAGGGAAAGCTAGCCTGTGGTCTGCGTGAGCTCGGGGACCTGCCTGTCTAGTCCACCACGTGCATCCCACAGGCCAGCACAGTGCCCGGCATGTGATAGGCACTCGGGAAATATTTGTTCAATGAATCGGCTTACTCAATGTGATATGTATAACTGTCTCTCATGGCTCCATTACCTTATTTTTGTTTATTAAAATTAGTGTTCTAACTCAAGGACACAAACATAAAACAAATGGTTCCTACCTCTGAGGCTGAAAATCCAGGGTACGGTGAAAACACAACCTCTGAAACAAAAAAGAAACAGAACGAAGGTTGGCGAGATGATGGAGTGACTCCAGAGAGGCCAGGGTCTGGGTCTGTCACCCACTGTGTCCAGCAGGGTGCCTCCTACAAGGGGGTCCTCACTGGTCTTCAGCTCCAATGCTAACTGGGAAGAGGAGCTGGCTGTGACATCTGTTAGGTAATAAGCCTGTTGCCTCAAAATAAAATCCGAACGCCTCGTCAAGGCCTCTGAGGTCCTGTCTGACCTGGCCCCTGCCTCCTTTTCCAATCATCTCATGCTGTCCTGTGTCCCTCACTTACTGTATTTCAGCCATACCGACCTTCTTTTTGACTTTTCAATGTGCAAGCTCTTTCTAGCCTCACAACTACTGGGCAGTCAGTATTATTGATCAGAAGGCAAACCAATGTGTCTTACAAGAAAGAAATGTAGATAAAAGATATTCTGTCAGGGAATTTGAAAGTACTGTTATATTAGTGGACACAGAATGTGTTAAGGCAGTGAATTCAGGAGAAAGACTAAGAGTAATCAGCAGCACAGCAGTGAGGCAGAGGCTGCAGAGTGATTTTATTCTTGGGACCATCAGAATGAGATGAGCCAATAAACAGCTGAGTTCAACCTAGTAAGTCAGAGCGGTGGCGGGGACTGCATCCTGTGCAGGTGCTGCTCACTGCCGCTCCAGCTACCGAGACCCCGTCCGCATGTTAGTGATGTTTACTGAAAAAGGTTACATGGAATGAAGTAAAAGATAATATGGGTGGAACACCACATGGGATGAGGGGCTGGAAAGGAGTTTGGGGAAGGTTTGTGCAAGAAAGTAGGAATTAGCGGGGCAATGGGCCATGGCTGCAGGGGTGGGTGCTGAGGAGCGATCATCCGGGGAGACAGAGAGCCCCCCTCATCTAGAAAGATGAGCTGCAGCACCCTCTGCCTGATGCACACCCTGCCCTTCCCTACCCCCAGGTATCAGAGCCTGCAGCCTAAGGTTCCCAACAGGGATTGTCCAACAAAAAGATGGGCAGTTAAGAATCTCCTAATATTTGAGGAAAATTAACACTATGAAACAGTCATTAAATGTGGAAAATAGCAGAACTAGCATCTGAATAAAAACCACAACAGAGGCTAGTTAACAAAAAGAATAAAAACTTTAAAATAGAATAATTGTATCCTCTGAGGAATTTGAAAGCTATTTCATTCCTAAAACAAAAGCAGGGAAGAGAAGCTATTAACAATTTTGTGAATTTAAAATAAGAAAATCAAATAAAAGACAGTAACTGTGCTGGATGAATGAACAGACCCAGGTGAAGAGCTAATTCATATAATGAAAGACTGAGCTGAGACACTCTCTCAGAATACAGTGTGAAAAGGCAAAGGAATATGAAGTATAACAGAGAAGAGGACCAGAGGGTAGGTCCCTGTGATGGAGTTTTAGGAGGGGATGACAAAGATAATGGGAAGGGGAAAATAAAATTTCCCCAAGATGAAAAAAAACACATGTCTTCGAAAAAAACTTTAAAGTACCTCACAGGATAACAAAGAGAGTTGTACATGTAGATGAATCTTAGTAAAATTTCCAGAAGATGAAAGGGATATATTAAATTCCAGAGAGCAAAAATTGGTTTCCTACAGAGAGGCAGACTTCTCATTGGCAACAACAGATCTAGTGGGCAATGGAGAAATATTGTCAAAATTTTAAGGGACAATTATTTTAGAGCCAGAATTCTCTATTCAACCAAACTAGCATTCAAGTATAACAACAAAATAAAGGTGATATTGGATATTTTAGAAACGCAGAAAAATCTGTTTGTAAATGAAAAGCAACACACAAAAGGAAACTATCTTTGTGACTCTGAGAAAGTCAGCGACTTCTTACATAAGAATCTGAAGGCATGAATCGTAAGTTATAAACCCAAAGGCCTAAACCATAAGGTAAAATTGGGTAGATTTCTTGTCATGGGATCAGCTGTATCCCTGCCCAGTTCATATGTTGAAGCCCTGACCCCAGCATCTCAGAATGTGACTGTATTTGGAGATGGAGCCTTTAAAGAGTTAATTAAGGTTAAATGAGGTCATTAGGACAGGCAAGGCCCAAATCCAATATGACTGGTCTTCCTATAAAAAAGAGATCGGGACCCAGACAATACAGACAGAAGAATGACCACGTGAGGACAAAGCGACAATGCCGCCATCCATACGCCAAGGACAGAGACCTCAGAGGAAACCCCAGCTGCCGACACCTTGATCTTAGACTTCTGGCCTCCAGAACTGTGAGAATATAAATTTCTGCTCATTAAGCCAAACCTGTTGTTGTTCAAGAGTCAACTGTGCATGAATTTCAAATCAGGCAAAACTCAGTTACAGTGATAGCGGTCAGAATGGGCGTTATCTGCGGAGAAGGTACTGATTGGGAGGGTGCCGCACGGGCTGCTGGAACTGTTCTACATTGTCACGTGAGTGAGCCATGGCCTAAAAAGTGTATGTGTGTAAAAGTTCAAGTTATACCCAACATTTCTACACTTTCCTCTATGTAAATTACTTCTAGAAATACATGTTTAGAAAAACCCAGAGTGGTAATGGCACAGTAATAGAAAACCAGATCAGTACAGCAGAATATATAATAAAGGTGACATTTCTTTGCTTTTCTGCCTCTGGATGTGGCCATCTGGCTGTGATTGTTGGCACTCTGGTGGCTGTCTTGAGACCTCAGTGGGAAGCAGCCTTCAGGGACAAGCAAGCAGGCCAAGGATGGAGAGAACATGAGTGTACCCAGAGTTAACCGGCTCTGGGAAGTCTTACCTCTGAGTTTCTTGCTAAGATTTTTTTAAAAAATCACCTTTTAATTGGATTTTAAAAGCATCTTAACCGAGAACTAGTTAGGGAGTCACTGAAATAATTCATGTGAGAGCTCCGCCTCCCCAGGCCCAATAGCTTAAGTGCAGCAGCTCCCCAGGGAGCCACAGACTTTCAGAAAAATCTCTCAGAAGCGTACTCCCACCATGGGGCTAGAGTCTCCGGAGCAAGGGGCACCACTCACCTGTCCGGTCATCGTCCTTCTTCATGGGCAGTACAGTATAATCCGGTTGCTCATCTGAGGCCTCAAACATCCATGACTTGGGCTGTAGCATGGATTGGGGCCCTTTCCGAGGACTCCCCCTGCTTTCAACCCAATCCCCTGACCCGTCGCGGAGCTGAACCTGCTGTAGGTACGGGATCCGGGAAATCCTGTTTTGGTCCAGGCTTAACTTCTTCAGTCTTCAATTAAGGAAAGTGAATACAGAATCACAGCAATAAGTATACCTTGGGGACACTTACCAGGCAATTTTAGGGAAGGAATATGGAATCGGTCTTGGACACTTACTCCTCTTTTGTGACCTTGAGCCAGTGACCTATCCTCTTTGGGCCTCAACATCCCTATCTCTAAAATGGGGATAGTATTTATTAACTTTTCAAGGTTCTTGTGGAGATTGAATGAGACAATGTAAACGGCTTGGCACAACGTAGTGTTCAGTAAGTGGTAGCTGAAGCCAAAGTAAATTTTCCAGGGATCTAAAGCTTAACCATTTAATTGACAGCGTTTTTGTTACTTCAACCAAAAACTCAGTTAAACTTATCTTTCTCATTCTCTTTTTTCTTTTTTTCTCTCTCCGGGTCAGGATCCTGTCTCTGGTAATATCTTCTTCTATCCTGGCTTTCTCCTTGCAGCTTCTAATCCGGTCACATGATCAGAAATGTCTTTACTAATGCCCTACTTTTATGGCTGAGCTAAAGCTCAGAGAGGAGTATTGACTTACCCATGGCCACACAGCAGAGATAAGTGGCGGAGCTGGAATTTAAACCCAGGCCTTTTGGCTTCCAGAGCAGCACTCAGGGTGTGAGCTAGGCTGGGGTTATAGAGGGCCCTGCAGAGAGGGGCTTGTGGCTTTACCTGCTGAGCCCGGCCAGGCTGGCAAAGCAATTGGGGTTGGAGAGTTTGTTGTCGTCCAGCATCAGTGTCTCCAGTGCTGGGAACCTTGGGATGTACCTCTTACTTGTCAGTGATGTTACAGATGCCTCCCTGTGAGTGCAAAGATCTTGGTTAATGAGCAAGGGCAGGGGACAAACCCCACCATGCCCAGGAAGAAGTGGAGGACGAGGAATCAGTCAAGACATCTGATCAGCTTGGACACTTCTCTAGTGGCCAAGAGGGGTCATGTAGAGAAGGACCAGAACATGTAGCTCCCTCCCCCAACCCCATTCATACATACAGTCTTCTGTATGGAGAAAATCTCCACACATTCCCTGATGGGCTCTGTGAGACGGGTTGGGGCAGGATGGGGGTGGGGCACCTGTAGTGCTCGTGGAAAACATCTAGAGTGAATGAGGCATGATCGAGTCGGGAGAAGCATTCTGCAGGGAGAACACTGCCTATTTTGAGGCCAGAGCAGACAGCTGGGTATGCTGCATCACCCCAAGGACAATCACCCTGAGAGCACCAGGAGACGAGGCCCTTGGCATGGACCACAGCTTTGCCACCAAGTGGGCGGGGTAAGGCAGGCTGGCTGCAGGGAGGCTAGAGTGATTTCACACATCAGTAAAAAATTGAGAAGTCTCTTTTTAAACTTAAACTATTTGAGGATTCCCAGAAATACCCAAGAGTGGGATTTACTAGGCTGAGGTCCTGAGTCACACAGATGGCACTGGAGGCAGTGGCATTTTAGGTACTACCATTACTGTGACCTCATTTTTGTCCCCAGGTGTATGGGGCCTAGGTAATTCTTCTTAAGTACACTCAGGCAGATGACTCAAATCGTGTTTTCATTCCAAGTCCTCCATACGCCCAAATAAATACACACAGACATTTAGTCACAAATGCATATACAGGGTCCACGAGTAGTAAGGCCTGCTTGAGTGTGGTTGGTAGGGTAATAATATGGGTGTGATAATTTATAGTTTTAATCTGAACATTTCACCTCAAATGCCATTTGGTGTGTTTGAGTGGGACATTATTATGTCACAGAATTACATGCTAATGATTTCTGTAATAAGACATTTTGTAATAAAAAGGGGGCATTCTCTGTGCTGGGCCTTGTACATACATATAAACCACACACAGCGAGAGGAAAAGAAAGAAACATTTCTTCAGGGCTTACTGCATTCCTGGCATTACGTGAGGTGCCATCTCAGAACAGCACTATGGAGGACAGGGGTTACCTCCTTTTCGGGTGAGGAAACTCAGACTCTGAGTGACTTGCCTAAGAGTCCCATAGCTAGAAAGTGGTGGAGCTCAAACTGGACTTGAAACCCCAGGCCCTGTCCCGGAGCACCCACCTCTCACATCACCTCTTCAAGCCCCATGTGGATTAAACGGTGGGGAAATGGGAGGGTAGCTGTTCCCTGGGCCAGAGAGAGCTTGATGAAGATAGACAGGGAGTTCAAAAGTCGAAAAGGACTCTAATAGTATACTTAAAATCAGGAATATCTCAAAGGTGAATTTAGAGAAGGTGTAATAGTCATACACTCACCCATTCAAACTGACTAATTTCTTTAGCAGATGTTTATGGAGCTGTGTACTGGGAATACAAAGAGAAAAGAATGCAAGGCGCTTACAGCCTTGTGGAGGAGGTGGGAACACTGCACACGGTGGGTATAAAGCTTGTGGGAGTCACCCGCTCTGGTGAGGAGGACCCTGGGAAGGCGATGTTTAATTAAACCATGAAGAATGGAGAGGGAATATACTGTGCTTTTACCACAGTGGGAGAGGGAGAGGAGTGATGTCTTTGTGGCCGAACTGTAATACATTCGGAGGATCTGCACAGTCCTGTCCCTATCGCGGGGCCCAGAGAGACACAGGAGCTCACCTGTACGGGAAAACAAGGTGAGTCACACACAAAGAGGAGCAGATGTGCAAGCTGAGAGACAGAACTTCCTGGCTCCTCCAGGAATGCCTAGAACACGTCCCGAAGGCATGACTCTGAGATTCCACAGTGTTCTAGTCACAGCCATGGCAGTTCTGACCCCAGGGAAGTTCAGAAAGAGGACTGGCGGTACAGAGGGGAATAGGCTTGAGGTCCCAAGACCAGAGACACTCAACAGAGAAGGAAAGAAGCCTTTGTTCATGGTATTTCAAGGTCACAGATGACTCTTTTTTTCTTCCTGGAAGGATCAATTTTCATACTCTGAATTTTTAGTTTCTATCAGAGAGCACTTGCAGGCGGGTGCGCAGCAGCTCTGTTGCTTTATAATTAGTTGGCCAACCTTTATTCTATCCCAGTGAAATATGCAACAACTAAGATATCAGCCTTCAAAAAATTCCTCTTACACCCCATAATGGAGAAGAAGCTGGCTCTGTCCTGTCTCTGTGACAAGTTACAGTGCTTTGCCTTTTTAAAATTTTCACCCTAATTATAACACAGAAAAGTTTCATTCTGTCTCTAAAACAGAGGTCTTAAAATACAGGGACAGTCAGTAGGTGAGTGAGGAGAACAAGATGCAAGACTTCAGAGGAAAGTGCCAGGCTCTCCCACTGAGCCCTTCCCACAGCGACTGTGGGAGAAGAGCTCTTTGGAGTGGCAGGAGTCTGTTAGTAAGGGAGAGGCTGAGGTTTCCAGCTATTCAGAGTGGTGCTATTTTTTCTTATACCTTTTATTGGCCAAAGGCATTATTACCATTTAAAATCTGATGGATTTAACTTATTTAGAAGCTAGGAGTATTCCGCCGGGGTGGAATTCAGGAATGGGACATTCGTGTGTCATTGTAGGTTAAGCATGGGAGTGGGGATCAGGGGCCCTGGGCTCTGATTCGGGGCTGCCGCTGCTTTGCTTGCAATCAGTTCCAGCAGGTGTTGAGCATCTCTGGGCCTGGTCAGTTCCTTCATCTCTATGGTGAAAGGGGATTTCTTTTATTTTACATTGTAAGACTTTGGCTAAAAATATTGCTCAACAGACTGAACCAAGGGATGCAGGAAACAAAATAAAATTTAGCAAGCTCTAAGCTCTGTTCAGATGTCAGGTCAGCCTCTGCGATAAGATACAGAAAACCCACCAGGCCAAACACAGGATGGGGGGACATCGATGAACAGTCTGCTTGTGTAAAAAAGGACTTATGATGCGGCTGCTAAAAAGCTAGTGCTCTTTTAGTAGTGTTAGGAACACAGTGATTAGAGAAAAGGAGGTGACAATCCCTCTCTGTGTTCTGCTGATCAAGGCAAAGAGAGCCAACTTGTGTGGTTCAAGGGGGAAAGGGAAGAGGCTAAGTGGGAGAGCTCAAGTATCAGCTGTCAGTCAAACAAGAATGAGAGCACTCTAAAGATGGAGTAGGCCAAATACGATTCCTCTCACTCACCCAGACGGAGAGAATAGTGTGATCTATCCAGCAATGGAGGTTCAGAAGTATATCATGAAATGGAAGACAGTGAAGAGAACGGATGGAGAAGTAGGCAGGGCCAGTTCATGAAAAGCCTCGTGATTGATGTTAATGTGAGTTTAGCTTCAGCACACTGAGGAGCTGCTAAAGGACTTTAAGCAGGGAGGTGGTAGAATGACATGTGTATTTCTGAAACACCACTTTGGCTGATGCTAAGGAGGATGAGTTGGGAGGTAAGACACTGGAGACTGAGACCAAACAGGAGGATAATAGAAATGGGCAACTTTGAGAAAAAATTAGGAAGTACAATTCACAGCATCTGATAACTGAATGGCTATGCGAGGTAAGAGGGAAGAATTCCGGCCTAAGCCCATGTTTCTAGCCTAGACAACAGCACAGTGGATGCAGGGCAGTGCCCCCCACTGAGGCCCACGTGGCATGGACACGTGTGTGATGAGTTTGGTGTGACATGCAGGATATATGGGTTTACAGCTCAGAAGACGGAAGTGAGGCTGTGGAGTGGATTCAGGGCCCTCCCCCCTCTCAAGACTGAGGGCTAGTCAGAGGGCCCTGGCCGGAGGGAATGTGTGCTGTTTTGGGAATTGACTGTATCTAATTCCTTCCTTATCTCCTTTTGGGAGCGGCCTCTTGCCCTGTGACTGCTCTTTGATCTTTTCCATCTGCACGTACACACTGAGGTCATGTAGCTCTGGGCCGCAGGTAGGTTTGTGCAACCTGGGCCTGTGCTGCCTCTGTCTGCGGCCCCTTATCAGGAGCCCCAGACTGGAGGGGGTGCGGTCTCCGTCCTGCCCCCACCCTCGGCCATCGGCGCGCTCCCCTGTAATGTGAGTAATAAGCGGCATGTCCACAGCTGCTGGTCCTCCAGTTTTTTTCAGAATATCATGAGCACTTAAGCAGCTCCCCGGTTTGGGGTCCTGTACTACAAAGGCAGACTTTGGACAAGATGAAACCACTAAGAAAGAATATGAAGGTGAAAAAAAACAGCAGGCTGAAAGTGGACAACTGAGGATTCCCAACATTTACGAGACTGGTAGAGGAAGAGGAAGCCATAGAGCACATTGAATGTGGACAGATGAGTGGGAAGAAATAATATTTGTCTGGAGCCTCACAGTCTTCAAAGCACAATTATTTCAATTGATACTCTGATGAAAGTAGGAGTGCGTTTATTCTCCCCATCTTATATGTAAGGAAACAGGAGTGTAGAGTAGTGGAGACTTCCCTTACTTTATATAACAAGACTTTGTTACATAAAGTCTTGAAAACAACTGGAATAACGAATAAAATAAATCATAAAAAATGCCTATCATTTAAAAACATGTAGGGGATGTGAAGAGAGTAAAGGAGTATTATGCCCAAACCTAAAAATCCAGAGATAGGAACTGAGCGCAAGAAGCCACTTTTGCCTTGAGGACATTTGCTTGCTGAAACAGAAGGAGGGCCCTGTAATTGGAGACCCCCTGCATGAGTCTGGGACCCTAAAGAGATATGCCTCGGGAGAGAGTGAATCAGAACTGCACCCATTTCCTCATCCCAGAGCCAGGGGAAGATGGCCTTGGAGTGAACAGCTAAGGGGAGTGGGGAGGGCAGACTGGTACTCTCACAAAACTGTAGCCCAACTTTGTATCATCAGAGTGACTCAGAAAGTATCCAGCTAGTTTAGTTTAAATTGGTTCCATACTGAGTACCCCTAGGAACCTGGCCAAAACAAATGGAAAATTTCATGGTACTGCAGACTAAATAATGTGGGCCAACTCTCCCGAGTGTAAATTAGAAAGTACAGAACACACACACACACACACACACTCTCTCTCTCTCTCTCTCTCTGTCTCTCTCTCTGTGTCTCTCTTCTTTAAGGCATCCGGGAACTAACCAGCTGTGAAAAATTGCAATGGGTGGAGGGAGTCAATATTTGGAAGAAGAGATGCAAAGGGGTTCATGTAATATTTGGGGGCATTTTTCCACTAGGGCTGTGTGGCAGAGAGGCTGAGAAAGCCTCACAACCAGAATGAAGGCTCTACGAATTAACAAATGAAAATGACAGCAGCTCCTCTTACCGGTGTACCTAACAACCTACTTGCAGCATTTCTGCTTCTCATCCTTCGACAGTGAGCTCTTCTGAGTTAGAAGTCTTAGTTTCCTAAGGAGGAATACTTTGACAAAGGACACAAGAATAGTTCCACTTAACTGGAGGTTGAGTTTGCGACTGGCCACGTGGGTTCCTTGTCCCACTGAATCAATCGGCAAGAAAAGAGAGGTTTACCATTTTGGCTGGGTGACTGATACTGATTATCGAAAGTAGATATGATTGTTATTATACCTTGAGGGCAGAAAGGAGTATGTTTGGAATCCTGGGAATTACCTGGTATTCTTCTCAGAAGGGCTGGGTTTAGTCATCAAAGTTAATGGAATTTTTGCAAGATAAAAGAGTTCTAGAGAGGGATGGTGGTGATGGTCGCCCAACAATGTGAATGTACTGAAGCCATTGACGTGTACACTTAAAAATAGTTAAGATGAGCAGAAGGCTTCTGATAGGGAAGGGAGGGAGGTCTGAGGCCCTTGAAATACATACAGAACCTACATAAGAAGAAAACGTAATGGTGATCTCTGGAGTCAGATGGGCTTGTTTCAAACCTGGGCTCTGCCACTCACGAGATTTGTAACCCTGGGGGAGTTATTTAACCGAGCTGTGTTTCAATTTCCTTGTCCATAAGACAGGGATAACAACAGGGCAGCTACCTCATAGGGTTGTTGTGAGGATTACATGACTTAGTATGTGGTAAGTGCTGGGAACAGTGCCTGGCACACAGTAAGCACTACATATGTGCTATTATTATTAAGAGAGGAAGAACCAGTACATTGTGGCCAGAAGGCATGGCCTCAGCAAATGTGCGGAATGGGAATATGTGAAGTTTATTTAGAGGGTTCAGGAAGAATAGTCTGGCTAGAGAAATATCCACAATTTATTAGTCACCCATCAGAGGCAGGTAAAGCAATTTGCCTCTTCTGACAGCAGAGGAGTGGCAGAGACACATCTGGAGCCTCCCTGTCCTTCAGGGCCCTGCTCCCACGGTTGCCATTACTGGGAGCTTCGGCAGATGGCATTCTCCCGCTTGGAGCGCTCACAGCCTGTCTCTGCAGCACTTCTGAACTGCTCTGGACTACTTCCTTGGCTACTTACACCCAGGCGAAGGTTCACGAGGGAACACATGCGATGGACTCTGGGAAGTAGAACTCACTGCTCTGTGACAGCCAGACTCGGTGGCAGGGAGGTGAGCCCATTGCCCGTGAGAAGCAGGACACGGAGGTGTGGCAGAATCCCCAGATCACAGATGGCCTCTGCAGTCAGGCTGTTGAAGGAAAGGTCCAGGAACTATGGTGTAAAGATATTGTAAAAGATGGAGGAACATAAATACTATGCGTGACAATGATTTTTATATATTAGGTGGGAGTTACCTACTTTCTTTTTTATCTTTTGGGCCAATCACCTACAGGCTAAAAGAATCCTGACTCTCGGTACTAACATTTAAGGTCTACTAAAGTCAGTTCCCAACCTATTTGCCAGCCTAAGCTCCTATTGCAAACCTTTATTTATCCTTCAGTGCTGGCCAAAGTGACTCTTCCCCATTCCTTGCCTCACCTCGCCTAGAGATCTTCGCTTGAGTTGTTCATTCAACCAGGAATGCCTTTCTCCATGTGTCTCAATCGAAGCCCCCAAAGACCAGCTCAAAAGCTGCCTCCTTACAAAACCTTTCCTAATTCTCCAGCTAGATGGGATCTCTCCTCTGACTTTGAGTGCTTTCTCTAGACTGCTCTGGGGGTCTTTCTCACAGTAAGCCAGTTACCCGCGATAGCTGGATACATGTCTGAGGAATAAGGATGGTGGTATGTGGATATGCCTAGCAGAGTCCTGGCACACAGTGGTGGACTAGACCATCAACTCTCTGAGGCCAAGGGCCATGCCACTGTATCTCTGTATCCTTGTAGCCTAGCTTAGGACCTGGCACTAAGTAGGTGCACATAAAATAATCAGCTGAAATGAACTGGCTTGTGAGGATAATGACCCAACCTGTCGCCCCATCATCAACCACCTTCTATCGGATAGTTGACTGGGGTCAGAAGCCAGTCAGGAAAATGAGTTTTTCTCTACAAAGAAAAAGGCAATTGGGGTAAAAGATATGGGCACACTCTTTGTTTACTCTCTTCTGAGCCTCTCTAAACGTTCACTTTAGCTCTTATGTACAAGTCTGCTCCCTTCCACCTACACACATCCATAGTAGCCCACTGAATTGGGCCAGTTTCAGCATCTTATGCAGCTGGTGCAGGAGCAAGGTATTTGGTCAGCCACTTAAGTATATTACAAAGTCAGACAACTGACTTCAGGTCACCGTCAGGGGAAGACTGGGTTTGGTCTGACTCCACTGTAGTAATTAATTGATGGGCTCTGTAGGCCTGGGTTTAAGTCCTGGCTAACTGTGTGATCTTGGGCAAATTACCTAACCTGAGCTTCCTTATCTATAAAGTGGAAGTACTAATGGGCTCATATGAGGAATTACGTAGGCAAAGCCTTCGCCATGGAGTCCAATACATAGTACATGCTTAGTTGATGTTGACTGTCATTGTCGTTACCATCCCTTCCTTCGAGGCCCCTCTGTACTGAAGGTTTACTTTGAACCAGTTCCTGCCCTCTGCAAGTTCACCACCTAGTCAGGCAGCGAGACACATATGTGTCTGCCAAGCAGCAGTGCTGCTGGGATAGATACTGAGCACAGACCAATGGAGGCACAAAGGAAGGAATGGTCGGCACTACCAGGGGTCCAGACAACCTTCACAGAGCAGCTATCCTCAGAGACTAGTGTGTATTCACCAAACTGTTAAGAGCAAAAACACATACAGTGCAGCAAATGGTATGTATAGAAGCCAGAAGGCAGAAGGCAGGAGGCAGCTTTGCTTGTTCTGATAACTGTAAATGGTCTGGCTATAATTAGAATCCATATTACTAAGAGAGAGCTTGATAAGACTGGACAGGCTATGAGAGGTGCCAAGCACCTAATGAGCGCCAAGTTCCTGCTGCCAGCAGCAAATTTCAAGGTTTGAGAGCGCACACAAAAGGGTGATCCCACTTGGCAGCGGCAAGGAGAGAAGCAAGCCTTCAAGGAGGAAGACCTGGAAAGCTGGCTTGGGCAAGGACAGGTGAAGGTGGGGAAAATTCTCTCCCCGTGGAGAGCAAATTTGGACCCAACATTAAGCAGCTAAAGCTAAATGTGGATAGTCAAGCGACAATGGATTCTACGTCCTTAAGGTCTCTTACACCGGTTCCCTCCAACTATTTTTCATACAGCAGCTACAGGGAATTCTTCTACAGTACAGTTCTGACCCTATTACTCCTCAGTTCCAAACCCTGCAACAGATCCCTATTGTCGACAGGATAAGACTCAAACACCTTAGCAAGACTTCCAAGGTTCTCCAAGTTTCTCTTCTGCCACCTCTCCAGGCTCATCTATTACACTCGACTGCATCGCACTCTCCACGCTGACCATCCTGAGCTGTTTCACCACAGTCCTAGCTCAGGAGTTGGCAAAGGTCTGTGAGCCAAATCCAACCTGCTGCCTATTTTGTTTGACCTGTGAGCTAAGAATAATTTTTGTATTTTTAAATGGTTGGAAAAAATCAAAAGAAGAATAATACTGTATGAAAATTATGTGAAATTAAAGTTTCCACATCGTAAAGTTTCAGTGGAACACAGCCGTGCTCCTTTGTTTATGTATCGTCTATGGCTGCTTGCCTCCTACCACAGCGGAGAGGACTAGGTGTGACCATATGGACCACAGAGCCTAAAATATTCGCGGTCTGGCCTCCTATGGAAAAAGTTTGCTGACCCCTACTCTAGCTGCTTTAGCTATTTAATGTTGGGTCCAAATTTGCTTTCCATAGAATTAAGAGCAGCCCAAAGAAATGAATAGTCTTAGAATCACAGATCACGGAATTTCACAGCTGGCCCAGAATTTACAGAGGGGAAACTTAAGTCCCAGAGAGAACGAGTTATTTGGCCAAGGAGGTACGCCCAAGCAGTGGTAGGACCAAGACTAGAAACAAGTTCTCCTGAGTCTGAGGGCAGGGCTCCAGCTGACCCTTGTTCAGACCTGGTTGCAGAGAATCAAATCATGGCAAAATTAAGTTTATCTAAATTGATTCCTAAAGAATTCTGCTCTGGATGGCAGCCTTTCTGGCAAACAAGGGCAGAAGGTTCCTAACCTGGCTACTGCATCTGCTGAGTCACATCAAAATTTTATCACAAATCAAAATATTCATTACTGTGAGCTGCAAATTCAGGACATTTGACAGGTTTATTCCTTTTCTTAGAGAGCCCTTGCAAATCACAGAGAGATGAAAACAAAAGATTGGCCAAGAGGTTTGGTCTTATTTATATTCTACGTTATGACTTTGGTCTCTCCTCTCTCTCTCTCTCCCTGTCTCTGTTTTTATTCTCACCCAAGAGCTTTTTTTTTCATTGCTTTTAGAGAGAGAAGAAGGGAGAGAGGAGAGAGAGAGAAACTTTGATGCAAAAGAGAAGCACTGATTGGTTGCCTCCCGCATGTGACCTGACCCAGGATCAGGGATGGAGGGTCGAGGATAGAATCTGTAATCTTGGCATGTGCTCTGACTGGGAATCAAACCCACAACCTTTTGTTTATGGGACGATGCTCTGACCATCTGAGCCACATGGGCCAGGGCTGGTCTACTCTATTATGTAAATAAATTCCCTTGGGTAAGGCTGGGTCTGCTGGGTAAATACTATTCATCAGAAGCTATCAAAAGATGAAGTAGGACATCTAAGAAGTCAATCATGATCAACCTGTCGATCCAATCTCGTCAGCTGTGGCATCAGAGCCTACAGCCAGGTCCCCTCCCCACAGCCCACTGGCACTTGAAATAGGGGTTTGAAATAGCAGGTGCAAGGAAGACAAGATAACCTGGCACCATGCATGACATGAAGGAGCTCAATAACTACTTTTTAAAAAGTAAAATAATGAATAAATGGAAGGTCATAAAAAGCTCCCAGGCCGGTAGGTCAGGGTAATGACTCCCTGTATCTCTAGAACATATGGAACCCATTTCCCACTATCTATACCAAAATCTAGTATAAAATGTTTTTAACATAGCACAAAATTGCATCAGTTGTTATAAATGTACTGTCTCTGTTTTATTGGACTTTTAGGAGTTATGCTGCCTGGACAAGCCTGAGGACCACTCCTGTTTCAAATCATAGAAATCCTTATTATCCTCAATATAACTTGAAAACACAGAGAGAAGGTCCATTACACTCAGTAGAGCATGCTTTAAAAATGCAAGGATAGCCCTGGCCAGAGTGGCTCAGTTGGTTGGAGCATCACCTCATAGACCAAAAGGCTGTGGATTCGATTTCTGGTCCGGGCACATGCCTAGGTCGTGGGTGGGGTCCCTGGTTGGGGCATGTGCAAGAGGCAACCAATCGATGTTTCTCTCTCACATTGATGTTTCTCTCCCTCCTTCCCTCCCTCCCCCTCTCTAAGCATGTTCTCGAGTGAGTATGTAAAAACATTTTTTAAAAATACAAGGATACATAATCCATTATAGGAGGATTGCCTTCCCAAGCAGTTAAAACTTTTTTTTCTTTTCAATGTTCACCCGAGAATATATTTTATTTGATAGAGGAAGGAAGGGAGAGAGGGGAAACAGGGTGGGGAGAGAGAGCGGGGAGAGAGAGAGGGAGAGAGGAACATCGATGTAAGACAGAAACATCAATTGTTTGTCTTCTCATATGCACCCTGACCAGAGACTGAACCCACAGCCTAGGTATGTGTCCTGACTGGGAATTGAACCTGCAACATTTTGGTGTATGGGACAAAACTACAACTGAGCCCCCTGGCGAGGGCCCAAGCAAGCAGTTAAAACTTCTTAAAACTTTGGCATATAAAAGACATCAAGTTTTTTAAAAATTAACTCTGTGTAAGGTCTCTCTCTCTCTGCCAAGACCAGATTAAGTGGGGCTTTTGTGAGGAATGGCTGACTACTGATGTTTGCAGATTAAATAATTTAAATTGCCAACTCTTTGGGGTCAACCCCAAGGTTTGACTTGAAGATGCTTCTGCTATAAGGCCAATGTGGGAAGAGATTGCTCAGCAAGGGAGCCTGGCCCAGCGCCCAGACCCACACCTGGCTCCAGCTCTGTTGTCCTCTACTCTGCAAGTATACAATGACTCTCGGGGAGTGACAAAAGCTGTTTCTTTGTGAACAGTGGTACTAAAGTTTTCGTGTAAGTTGAAGAGATGGATAACCGGAAGTACAAGAGCTGTGTAGAAAATGCATGACTATAGAAAATTTAATTTAGAAGAAAGGCAAGATGCAAACTGATTTTTCTATATTTTCGAATCTGGGGTTTAGAGAGCAGATGCAGATGTTCAAATGTCAAGAGTCTGCCGTGGAAGTCACAGGAGTCCTGTTTCATTTCACACTCATCCCTGGGCCTACAGACTAGGCCGATAGCCGGCTTTACCCAAGCCTGATGCAACCGGCCTGGCTCACTCAGACCAGGGTGGGTCCCTGGCATCAGTCCATAATGCCTCTAGTTCAGGCAGTCCAATCTGCTGTACCTAGCACTTAACTCCCACTTGATCCAGATCTCCCCTCAAGCTCTCCTTCCTTTAATACTCTGTTTAAATTCACTTTTCTGCATAGACCCTTTGGATATGAACTTTGGCAATTTTTTCCAGGACCATGCACTAATAGGACAAAGGCCCCTCTTTCAGGCCCTCTTTGCCAGGGCTAGCTGGACCCCACAAAGCATGACTGACCCTAATTGTTTTACAAGCCTTTATCCTGAGGACTAGAAAATTACTGGAAGTGCCCTGAAGGCACAGAGGCTCCGGGAACTTATGAAACAGGACATGCCAGGAACAGGACATGCCAGACCGCAAGCATCGGACCCTGAGCCCAAAGATAACATCGAGACAAGCTGCAGCCTGTACAAGACCCACTGAAACATCCTGCTCTACAACCGCCCCACTCACCGAGGAAAAGCTCAAAGCCCCCACCCCTCGGGGCTGGTGCGTTTCTCCATACCTACCCCTTCCTTCCCTTGGGAAGGTAGAAATAAATAAAACTTCGCTCTCTGCACTTTCTTCTCTTTGGGAATTCTTTCACCGCCCACGTCACGGACCACCCTAACATGCGCCATGGCCACAGGAATAATATATTCTCAGCTACTTGCCACTGCTGCTGCCACCGCCGCCGCCAGCAAACCCATACTCCCATCGCTACCCCCAGCCCTCCCACCCTCCCAGAGGACTGCCCTGAAGCAAGGGCCTGGCGGTAAAGGCCTTGAGAAGCCTTTTCCAGCAGTTATAAGCAGTAGAGAGAGACCTCTACACCCATTCTTTACAGGGAAACAGGTGGGCACCGAAAACTCCCTACCTCCAACTTACTTCCAAGAACTTAAAGTCTCCATTTTTCACGTAGACTGTTTTGATGCCATTAAATGCGAGGTCCAGTTCCTTTAAGGCTGGAAATGTGTGAAATACTTCTATAGGGGGAGGAGAAAGAGAATCTTCAGCTCGTGAAAGACTTAAGAGAAAGATATTAACAGTGGCCATTTACTGGGTTCCCACTGGGTCGGGCCAGGCACTGGGTAAGATGCTTTACATACAAGACATCTAAATCTCTAACAATCCTGGCAACTAGAGAGCACCACTTTCCTTCTACCGCTGAGGAATCCCAGGCTCGGCTAGGCTGAGTGATTCGCTAACACAGAATTTCTGGTAAGTGAAGGGCCCAAAATTGGACCTAAGTCTGTCTAACTCCAAAGTCCATTTAAAACATTATGATGAAATATAAAATAAAAAGTTGAACGTGTCACCCCAAATAGCAAAACAAAGCAAGACGAAACACACAGAAAAACAATAATTCCCTTCCATCTCAATACCCAGAGATAACTCTGGAAAGTTTCATGCATCTCCAGACTTTTTCTCATGTGTACACCGAAACACACTTCCCTTCACAGAAATGGAAGCGTGCCACTCCCATTGTAACACGACTTGCCTTTTTCCCTAAGAATTGTTCCACGTCAAAACATCCAGAGCGGGGTAATGTCTAAATTATGTTCTACATTGTAGACATACCCTAGTTTATTTAACCGTTCACCTATTGATAGCTTTTAGGCTATCTGGATAAAAGGTAAAAACACTTTTCCCCGTCTGCGTGACAACTGGACCTTGGGTTAACTTTCTAGCCCTGTTCCCTGGTAACCTGAAGCAAATGGTATGATAACTGTTACTAGGCAGGATTGCTGTGGTAAAAATCACATCTGGACTAGGGGAAAGTGTAAACGGACAATAAACATCTGAAGGGGGCACCGTAACTTTGAGCTTCCCTGGTGACTCCTATAACCGGACATGTCCTTTGCAGGAACTCTATGAGCAATGTCTATGGAGTGTCGCAATGGCTGCTTGTTCCTGTGGGGAGTGACATTGCTAAGCCAGAGCGGCTCCTGCATCCGCCCAGGAGTCCAGTCTCCTAGTCCTGGACCTGGGCTGGAGGCCAGAGAGACTGGCTCACGGATGGTGACATGGATGGCTACACGGAATGCTATGAGGACTTCGGTCCTCAAATGGAAGGGGAACTGCAGATGCTGTGTGGCTGGCATACTGTGTGGAATTACTTAGAGCCTTCGAAGTGAACCTGGTGTTATGGTGGTCTTGTAAGTCCATCCTCCTCAGAGCCACCACTGAGTCTATTTATTTTTAAAAAATATTTTATTTATTTATTTTTAGAGAGAGGGGAAGGGAGGGAGAAAGAAAGGGAGAGAAACATTGGTGTGAGAGATACATCGATTGGTTGCCTCTCGCACGCCCTCAACTGAGGACGTGGCGCACAACTCAGGCTCGTGCCCTGACGGGAATGGGCAGTCTCTCTATTTAAAAGATGTTCGAAGCTCCCTTTGCCTGCAGGATTAAGTCCAAGTCATTCAGGGTCCTTGATAATCTAGTCCCTATGAAGCTTTATAGTCTCCATTCTCTGCTACCTGCATCCCTTGCAAACATACGAAGTTTCTCTACTCTGTCAACCTGAAATGCCTCCTTATCTTCTAATTCCTGAGTCTCTCCTCTTGATTTTTTAGAGGAGCAGAGATGCTCCTCTCCTCAGAAGTTTCTCCTGCCACTCTGGCCCGGGTTGATGTCCTGTTATATACTCACATCAAATTTTGTGATTCCCTCTATCATTGCCCTCCCTGTATTCTGCTCCAGTCTGAGCCCATCTCTCCCACCAATCTATGACTCATCAGAACAGGACCTGGATGCATTCATTTCTAAAAGCCAAGTATTCACATAGTCCTGTCACCCAGCAGGGGTCGCTGTGGGTTTGCTGAATAAACAAGAAGGCTTTATGCTCCAATAGGAGTTTTTACATCTGTATATACCCATCTCTTCTGAGTCTACCAGGCATCTTACCTTGGGGAGGAAGAAAGCAAGGGGATTATCTCCATTTACAGATAGAGGACGCAGCAGCTCACAGAGAAATGTTCTAAGTAGGTGGTGCTCACTGTGGGTTAGAATCCAGGCCTGTGTGCTCTCCAGCGCCCAGCTTACTGCACTCCAAAAAGAGATGCGTGGCCAGTCACGGATGGGCTGACAGGCAGGTTCTAACATGAGTGACTGGCTGTGCTGGCCAAGAGGCAGAAGACAGCTTTCAGGAAGAAAAAGCTCACCTAGAGGCAGCAGGTTTTCTGAGGCATTGATGTAAATCACAGAGTCAAAATGCTTGAAGTCCTTTTCCTTAGCCTGTGTGAAGGCATTTTGAAAGAATATTCAGAAAAGCATAGTGAATGACACTCTGAAGATGCATGTAACACTATCCAGCTTTGATATAAATCTGAATATTTTGCTGTCCTTGCTTCAAGTTTCTTTAAAGAAATAAAACATTTCAGAGGACTCCCCTCATATCCATCGCAATCACATTCTCCAATCTCTTTCCCGCAGATGACAGTGACACTGAATTGGTGATTCCCATCCCCGTACTCATATTACATATATATGCCCATAACCACGTAGAGTATTATTGACATGTTTTAAAAACGATATTAAATGCAGCATGCTGTAGATATTCTGCCTTTCTTACTCAAAACTGTCTTTGAGATTTACTTGTGTTGATACATGTAGCTCTAGTTCATTCACTTTAATTGCTATATGGTATTCCACAAGCAATCTCTCTTCCTATGCCATGGAAGGCCTACAAGCCAAAAATATACGCCATAATATCCTGTATTATGGCATACCCAAATACGTTGGCTAATGGGAGGCCACACATTTGGCTCTGAGGTGCCTATCAGTAAATGCAAAGAAAGGAGCATGACTTATTACATGAGTCACAGGATCTGTAAGGTAAGAACAAACCAGCATCTTGGGAGAAACATTAACTCCTGGCACTAAAACCTGACAGAAATTTCTCCTGCACGTTCTTTTGATAGGAACTCTGTCACACACATGCCAACAAATTTCTACAGCCAATTCAAACCTACTTCCACAAGGCTATTTCCTTTAATTCACCTCACATGGGACAATGACAATACCAAATTTAGAGCAAAAGATTGTATCTTAATGTTGTTTCCACCCGAGTCCTTGTCTGACCCACCCCCTCCCTTGTGACCAGATTCCCATTCTCCAGGGACTCTGAAGGTCCAGTGGACAGAGAGCCAGGAGCCACCTCAGGTCTGGCTCACCCGGATTACATTTCTGCTGGCTGGCCTTACCTTGGAGAACTTCAGGCCGCTCACGTTAATCGTGCACAGGTCCGATGGCTTCCTCACACAATGGTGCTTCAGCTGGAATACAGTGCACAGAATCAACTCTCAAGGCCCAACAAAGTTTATATAGTTGGCCAAGACAACAAAGGACTCCCTGTTGAGGAAGGCAGCCTGGTACACTGGGAAGAGCATGGGATTTGAAGTTGTTCAGAACCAGGCTACCATCTCAGCTCTTCCTCCTCTCAGCTTCCCATCTGTAAGATGGGGAGAGTAACATTGGCTTTCCAGTGTTCTTAGGAGGATTCCTTCCTCTCTGTTCCTTCTCTGCCTTTTTGGACCCCACTTCCTCTATCTGGCTCTTTAAAAATCTGTATTTCTGGGGCTTTACCAATCTTATACATTTGTTATAATTTGTTCATTCATTCATTCATTCATCCACTCATTCACCAAATATTTACTAAGCACTACATTGGGCCATGTGTTATGCTAAATATATCAACAAACTTTCTTCTTACCCTAACTATTATCATCTCCCTTTTAAAATGGGAAAAATAAGGCTAAAATGCCTTGCCTGATGTCCTATAGCTAGTAAGCAAAAGATCTACGATTTGAATCCAAATCTGTAACCACTAAACTCTGTGCTCTTTTGACTACCATACGTTGCCCCTCATAACTGAAATGTTGGAAGAAAGTTTCGGCTTTGGAGCTGCTATTTCTGTGTAACAGATCATTACTTTTTGTCCTGTTAATCATTTATTATGGTGTCTTTATGTTTAGACATGGAACTAGGCATTGGGGAGATAATGAAGAAAAAACAGAAATATTCCATGTCTTCATACAACTTACAAATGCATGGAAGCCAAGTAGCAACCAAGTTTTTATAATGCAATAAATATTTTAAATGGGAAATTCAAGATGCTAAGGGAGACAATACAGGAAGTCCTAATCTTAGTCTGGACGTGAGAAAATACTTACTTGAAGAAATAATTTTTCAACTGAGACCTAAGAGCTAAGTAGGAATTGCTCCCATGGAAGTGGGTGGTGGGGGCTGTGAAAGCTATCGAGGCAGGAAAAAGCAAGGTGCTTTTGAAAGGAAGAAAAACAGGGTGAGGCAAGAGAGGCTGTCATTAGATCATTTGGGTCCATGTTGGCTCTGAGAAGGGTATGGATTTTATCCCCCGGTCAATGGAAAGCTGTCAGAGGTTTTTTGGCAGGGGGCTGATTGCCATGTCTGATAAATAGAGAAGAGTGGAAGGGGAGAGACCAATCTACCAGACATTGTTAATGACCTTCCCTAGAGCTACTTCTCTACTTATTCCTTGTTAAAGAACCCCAATGTTATTCACATTCCTCTGAGTGGTCAAGTTCTTAAGCTCCAGCTCCAAGGTATACAGCCTGACTCGTCTCATCCAATCACAGAGGTCACATTCCCCTACCCAATGACTGTTGGGACATGTGATCTCAGTCTGACCAATAAAATACTGGCTGCTGGGGGTGAGAGGCCAGTTGCGGGAAGCTTTTCTTACTTTTAAAAATAGACCTAAGAAAGTGAAAGGCAATCCCTCTTTTTAAACCTCTACATGTTATCCTTTACATGCGATGACCAGGGCCAGGCCAATGCAGCCATCTTGGCATCCGGAAGGCAATGAGCCCAAGCGGGCAAGTTAACATGCTCAGGCTATAAGAGCGGGAAGGTAGAGGGGCCTGGATCTAGGGAGATGTCATTTAGCCAGTTAATTAACCTACTGTGGAATAACAATGCCTCTGGATTCTTTTTACATGAAATAAAAGCTCCTAGTTGGTTTAAACTAGTTAGAAAGTCACTGATTTAATTAGTCCAATAAAAGATGATGGTGGCCCTGACTAAGGTAGTGCCAGGAGAGATGAGGAGAAGAATACAGATTTGACAACTATTAAGTAAAAGTGTCAGGGCTTGGCCATGGTGGGGATGGGGGCAGTGAGGGAGAGGCAAATGTCAAGCATAGCCCCAGCTTACTGTGACTGGGTAGATCATGGTGCCATCATAGAAACAGTAGAGTAAACCCTAGAAAAGAGGTATGTTTGGGGACTTGGAGTAAGGGTACTGGTGTAGTAAGTCGATGTGAGGTGCCAGTGAAACATTCAAGTGGAACTATCTCATAGCTGGGCAGGTATCCCATTATCTGAAAAACATCCTTGTTGCTTCTACTGTCCAAAGTAGCCAACGGATAACAAGCCATCTCATTGCGGGACTGTGCGTGTTGCTGGAAACACAGGGGAAAGGAAGGCTGCAGTAGGAAGTGTTTCTGCCCCTCCTCAGCACTGCTGTTCAGTCCTCCTCAACCCCAAGGAGGACTGAACAAAATCATGGAAGAAATTCCACAGGACTCCACGAAAAGCTTACACTTCACCACTTGTAAGACACAACCAGCTGTCTCCCCAAAGCCCTCTTTCAACATCTGATCTGTGCAGAAACCCATCTCTGGGGAACCCCAAGAGAGCCTGGGAACGAAGTAGGCTGCCAGAGAGTTCTTCGTAGGGAGCTATGAGAACTGGACTGCACATTAAATGGGCTTATAAAACGTGTCTTCCTTTGCATAGCCACTGAGGCATTGCACGGAGCAGATGTAAAATTACCTGGCTGGTCTCCAACACAGCCATACCAGTTCTCTCTCTAAAGCCTGGCCCTGGCACTGGGTAATATCTGCTCAGCTCTCCCGGCCTTCAGCCAGACACTACACCCCAAGGACAAAGGTTGAGGCATGTAGAGCTTTTGAATCCTCCCTGCTCCTAGAGAGGTCTCCCCAGAGTGGAGCAGGAATCTCTACACCCTACAGGTGCTGGAATGGATTTTCAATTTACCATTCTCCCTGATTTACTCATTTGCCTTCCCAACTCAATTAAGAATTTTTACCTGATATAATGTAAAGGCACAGGCTTGGGAGTTAGTAGGCCAGAGTTCTAATTCAGAGTAGTACTAATCCTGAGAAGACCAGAGTTCTAATTACTAGTCATAATTTACCTTGGCCAAAGCCAAGGAACACTTGGGGCCCCAGTTTTCCATCAGCACAAGTGCAACAACATAATAGGGATGATAGTATCTATCTCACAGGGGGATGTGAAGAAAGCTTCACACATGAAGAAAGCTGTGGGTCCCTTCATCATCTAGCTGTACTCAATTTGCCACTCTAATAGTTTGGGGTGGGTTGGGGTGGTTGTACCAGAGTGGAGCAACCAGGACAGCCATCAGCTGATATTGCCAGCCATTCCAAGATGCATTTACTCTCACCAGAAAATTCAAGTCCAGCACGTGTCCAGGAATGTCCACTTGGTTTTTCCATCGAGATCTTTTCTTTGCTCCGACCTCAAAAGAAATCTTCTGGCTTTCCTGACCTTCAGCCGGTGCCTCCACCGTACGCTTGGACTTCTTTTTGAGGTTACATTTCCGAGCCACTAACCAATGTCCTCGGCCTGTTGAGATGATCAGAACAGTGAGGAGCAAACTCTTTCAAAGCCAAACCAGAAAATGGCTTCTCACTATCTCCTATGCAGCAGACACTGTGCTGCTGCTGGTGACAGGGGCTTGGGGGTGGGAGGGCAGGAAATGTCTACATAACTATCTCAATTAATTGGCCCCACGTCCAGTGAAGATATGGTACTGCCCCATTACACAGATGAAAAGTCTGAGACTCAAAGAGGTGAAATGACTTGCCAATTTCTTTCCTCCACATTTCCCCTCTAAACTCTAATTGTTCTTTAAGACCCAGATCAAGTATTTCCTATTGTGTAAGAAGACCTCTACTGACTCCCCTCAGCAGAGCTGATCATTCTTTCCTCTGCCAGCCAGTTGCTATCCCATTTGTCACCTCTTGGGTAAAGTTCAGCGTATGATGCCAGCTCAACCAGCTCCATCTTCTCAGACCTTACCCAGGATCCCACCATTATAGGGGAAAGACTGCTTCAAAGGCTCAGGATAAGAAAATGATAGGACATTGTCACTTTCTAAAAAACCCAGTAACTCAAGTTTACTACAGAAAGAACTAGAAAATGTATGTAAACAAAAAGAACATGAGATTTACTGGTAAACTCACTTAAAAAATCATGACAACATTCTAGAATGTTTTCTCCATCAGCAATTTTTTTTTAATTGCAAGGCATTTATTGCAACCTGTAATTATTTTACTCACTCACTTTTTACTGTCTTTCTTGCCCTCTAGAGTGGCAGCTCCACAGAGCACAGACTTCCATTCATTCGTGTCTGTATTCTCAAGGCTTACAGTAAGCTTACCACACTGTGAGTGCTGCTGAGCGAACCCTGAGCTACAGCCTCCGCCCACAATCATCCATTCAGGCTTTTCCTGAGCAACTACTTTGTTCTGGGAGCTGGGGCTCCGGAGATGAGTAAGATGGAGGTCCTGACTCAAAGGAGCTCAAAACTATAAAGGGTGCTGTGGAAGCCCACAGCGGGGAGCTACCAGCCTAAGGGATGAGCTAGATCTAAGTTGAAAGTTGAAAGTTGATTAGGTGGAGACAAAAACACCAGGCAGCCTGAGCAGAGGGAAGAGCACCAGTACCCGGAGATATAAAAGACTGGGGCCACGCAGAAAACCAGCACAGAGCTATAGGAACCAGCTTGGTGCCTCTGACCAGTGGCTCTCGGCCTGGGGGGCTTGCCCTGGCTCACCTGACCAATGCTGCCTATCCTGCCTCTTGGATGCAGCTCCTGCCGTAGGTCTGGGGTGAGCAAGTTCCCATTCCCCTCTGAGCCTAACAGTCCAGGCACTCCCTTTCCCAAGGCTGCCCTCATCTGGGGCATGGACCTTTGTCCTATATCCCAGTAGCCCTGACTCCTGGACACTCCAGGCTAAGTTGGGGCCAAAACACCCAACACACCAGGAGGGAAAGGCCCAGAGTATGTCAGGAGAGAACATGAGAAAAGAGAAGTGAGGATGGGAGAGCAGCAGAGTCAGATTAGACAGGGTCTCGAGGGCTGCAGTAAGGAGCGTGGGTTATAATGGGGTCGGCTCATAGCAGCACAGTATCCACGGGAAGGTTTTTTTTGCCTCATAATTTTTCATTTTGAGATAATTTTAGACCTTCAGAAAGCTGTAAAAATAGTACAGAGTTCTTGTTCAGGTTTTATCCAGTCTCCCTAATGCCTTATACAATCATAATACAATGACTGAAACCAAGAAATTAACACTGGCATACACTAGTAACTAATCCACAGCCCTTCTTCGAATTTTGGGAGTTTTCTCACTAATGTCCTCTCTCTGTTCCAGGAGCCAATCCGGGATCTCACGTTCATTTAGTTGTCATGTCTTCTTAGTCTCCCCCAGTCTGTGACAGTTCTTCAGTCTTTCCTTCTTCTTAAGTGACCTTGACACTTTTGAAGCACAGCAGTCAATTATTTTGTGAAATGTCCCTTGATTGGATTTTGTCTGATGCTTTCCCATAATTAGACTAAGGCTTTGCACTTTGGCAAAACTCCCACAGAAGTGATGGTGAGCCCTTGTCAGCACATTAAAACACAGGGTACCTGATGTTACTATGTCGTAACTGGTGATGTTAATTTTGATCACACAAGTGAGGTGGTGTCGACCTAGTTTCTCTACAGAGAAGTTACTATTTTCCCCTTGTAATTAATGAAGATATCTTGAGACTATACAAATATATGTTTCTCATCATACTTTGATCCACTAATTCTAGCACTGTGATGGTTAAATGTAGTGTCAACTTGGCTAGGGTATGAGAGCATTTATTTAATCACACACTAATTGAGGTGTTGCTGTGAAGGCGTTTTGTATGTGGCTAACACCTACAGTCAGTTGACTTTAGGTAAAGGAGCCCGTACCCAATAATGTGCATAATCCAGTCAGTTGAAAGACCTTAAAAGCTAACCCTGAAATTTCCCAGAGGAAAAAGAATTTTGCCTTAAGACTGCAGCATCAGCTCTACCCTAAGTGTCCAGCCTGCGCTATGGATTTCAGACTTGCCAAACCATCGTTTTACGTCAGTTCCCTGAAATATGTAATGTGTGTGTATGTTTGTATGTCATGTATATACATGAAAACTAGTAATTATTACATTAATAATGATAAGTAATACAACTATACATAACAGTACTGTTGTAATTATAAATAATAATTGTGTATCTGTAATTTGGGCTCATGGATATTTATTCAGTGGTTCATAACTCAGGTCTGCCTTTATCTGTTTGTTGCTGATTGTCGCAGCTTAGGCTACTGGGAGCTCCTTCAGGCTGGCTCCTACGTCCTCTTGCCACGCACCCATCATTTTCTGAGCCCTTCTTTACTTTCTGGCACGACATGACGTTCCAGGCTCAATCTGTACTTTTCCTGTCCCAGGCCTAGTAACGACTTGTTCTCTCAGGAGCCCTGGCTTCTTTTATTGGAGAATAGTATTCAGAAACCGAGGTCTAGGTGCCGGGACGCTCTGCATGACTGACATACCATTGTTGTCAGTGGACTAGGAAATATACCCACACGTACTAACACACGCAGGCACACACGACTATGTTTATTTCTCTACCTGTCCAGCTGTGTGTGTGAGGGGCTATGGGTACGAACTCATGAATTCATGCTGAGAGCTCCATGGGAGGGTTTCAAATAGGTAGGTTGCTGGAGAAGTTCTCTATGTGAAAAATGAAATCACTCTAGAGAAGTGGGGAGGACAGACTGGAGGAGATGATGCTTCCAAAATGCAGTGTCCAGAGTGACCAGCAAGTCACTTCGTGTAGAGTAAACAAGGGTACTTCTCCCTTGCTCTACTTTTTCAAAGCAACAAATCCAATCCAGTGAACCCGTACGTCTTTGGCAGTGTTCCGCCTGCATGGCTGTGCTCAGTGTTGTGAGGAGTCCCTGCCGCAGAGGAGTTTTTAACTAGATAAAAGTTTGAAAAACTACTTAGCAGAGTCCAGTTTAAGCCACTTTATTTAGGAGCTTGGCAGAATATAATTAATCATCAAGTTGGAAATAGAGAGAGGAAGACTGCTCATAAGAGGGAACAGGCACGGAGGGCTAGAGTAGCTAGACGTGTGGAAGAAGTGGGAGAAGACCTGGGCTTTGTGGGATGGGAAGAGTTTGGGTAACTGGAATGAGGGCTGAAACGTTCTGGGCAAATAAAAAAAAGTTATGTGAAATGACAGCACTATGGGATGGGGCATAAATAAAGGAATGGGGTTGCACACAGGGTAAGGGGAGGTTGACTCTGAAGACAGAACAGCAGGTGAAGAAGGACCCAGCAATGAGAAGTCACTGAGCAGAAGGGAACACAATGGTTAGACGTGCACTTTAGAAGGCTCCCCGAGGCTGCGGGGCAAAGACAGGCTGGAAGGGATAGGATTGAGTGTGGCAAGGAACAGAAGTCAGGTGGATGGAGAAAAAGACATGGATGTGAGACACATTCTAAAGCAGGAGGTGGCTGTGAAGCAAAGATAGCAATTTAAGGCACCCGACCTTCCTCTGGTGTTCGAAGCAGATTTTTGGCTGGAAAGCAGTTGTTCAGGTAAGGCTTCCCGTCATCCAGCTTGTAGACTCCTGAGGAGGACATCTCGCTGAGAACCAAGCAAAGAAAAAGAAGCAGAAGAGTGAGAAGGTGCAGCATTGCTCTCTCATCCCAACGTGGTTTGTGAGCCCCCCAGGGCTACCACACAACACACACACCCTACCTCTGAGGGACTAGAGGTCCACTGCTCTGCTTCAGAAATGGGCCGGCCCTCATATGAGGAGAGAGACAAGGCCTTGGGGTTTTTGGTTCACACTAATACTAACCCAGTGGAACACTAGCAAGAGCACTACCTTCAGACTCGGGCAGATGTGGTTTGAATACTGGCTCTGATTTTCCTTGCTCTGTGAGTGGGAAAGTTACTCTATCCCTCTGAGCCTGCTCCTCACCTGTAAAATGTGGATAACACCTACCTTAATAGAGAGCTAAAAGGATCAAGTTCGAATGGAGGTGCCTCGTACATATCAGGTGCTCACTGGTAATGTTCTTTGTTTTAGCAGAGACCAGGGAACAGGGGGCTCACATTTCAGGTGAGATGATAGGCAAATAATGAGCTTTGAACCCGGTAAGTAGGATTTGAGGGATGAGTTGAGTTTTTTTGATAGAAAGATAAGCATTTTAAACAGAAAGGCCACAGGACATGGTGGTAGGCATGTCTGGCACAGTGAAGAAACAAACTGACCTAGGAAGGGGTTGTGTGTCTGGGAGTCTTGGACGATAAGGCTAGAAAGGAAGGATGGTGTTTGCTCCGGAAGGGCCTTCAGTGCCAGGCTAGGAGCTCAGGTTTCACCTTGTAAGTAACCCAGAGCCATGGATGATATCTGAGCTGGGGAGAACCATGACCCAGGTTGTGCTTTAGAAAGACAAATCTGACAAAAATAATGCTACGTAAAATGGTATTCCATTAACTGGCCACAGAGTCCGAAAATTCCAGCTTAGAAACACTGTTCAATGTCTCTCACTGTTGTCATTAAATCTTTCATCCCCTCTACTTCCACCCAACCCCACCCCCCAAAATACTGCAACAGTCTTCTGACTGGATTCCCACTGAGCAGGAAGGCCAAATATTTGAGCCTAGTCCTCAAGGCTCCTGGAGGCCTAATTCCTAACCCTTCCAGCTCCCGTCTGCCCTACCCATCAGGCTCACAGAATCATTTTCTGTCCTTAAAACATACCACTTACATTCAGTTTTGCCTGCCTTTGTTCTTAGTGTTCCTTTGGCCCAAAATAGCCTTTTCCATCTTGTTCATCTGGTTACTTTCATCCTTTAAGATTCAGCTCAAATACCACTTCCTTTAAGAATAAATCTCTAACAGATATAAATTCCTTAAACCTTAAACTCTCAGAGATTTGAGGTTTTTCATTTAAGGGATCCAGCCATTCCCAAATCTGCTTTGGGACAGCTTCAGACAACCTAAGGTAGCAGAGGTTTGGGAACCTACAAGCCCCTGGCCTGCAGAAGGGAAGCCATGGGAGGAATGTGGGACCTGGGATAGAGGGTCTGGGAAAAGATTCAGTAAAAGGAGGGAGCAGAGGGGGAAGCTGGGATCCAGTGCCCTGAGGAAATGTTTCCTGGAAGTGTCAAATGTGAAAAGCAGAGTGTGCGGTAGGAAGAGCAACAATTTTGGAGACGGGAGGCTTAAATCTGAATCTAGTTTCTACCATTAACATGAGTGACCTTGAGCAAATCAGGTCACCTCTTGGCGCCTTAGCTGTCTCACATATAAAATGAGGATGAAAACCTGCGCCACAGAGCATTGTAAAAATTAAATAAGGTAAAAACAGAAAAAATGTTTCTTTTGAGACCCAGTCCAGATGCCACCTCTTCCACAAAGCCTCCACTGGACCTTCCTGTGGGGTAAGACTGCTGCCGTAGCTAATCTGTTCTGCATCTCTGCCATGGATGGAGCCTTTCTACCTCCTACAGTTACTACCAATAACAACCCTGAGGGGCTCCTCCAGGGGTCTATGAACCTCTGTGTCTGGACCACGTCCAACTCACTGTCTCTCTTCCACCCTTGGAATGCTCATAGGAAACCCCAATAAACATATGGGAGCCAAATGAGGGTAAAGATACGGTGATATTCCCAGGGCCCAAGAGTTTTTATACATATTTATGAGCTCCCTAACTAGACTCTAAGCTCCAGAGGAAAGACAGCATCTATGGTGTTCATTTCTTTGTTCCCGGCTCCTAACACAGCAATGGCACATAATAAATACCACAATCACTTGTGGAATAAGTGAACGATGTTGATATCTTCTTTGGTCCAACACAGGGCCTCTGAATTTTCTGATCCTTGACCACCCAAAAAGGACTGGTGTGTCCCCATGACAACCCCTACGTCTCCTAGTGTAGTACTTAATTATAATTGTTTGCCTCCCTTTCCAATTTCCCACCTGCTATGGAGACTATGATACCTTATTTACCTGTGTAACCCCAGAGCCTAGTATAGAGCCTAGAACTCACTAAAAATGTGTTGGGAAAATGAATGGATAGATGGGTAAATGGGGAAAGATCAACAGCCGTTCAGTCAATCTGTCTTTTAGGAAATCTCTCTGTGAGCAACCATACCTGTATGCAAGATGAGTGAATGAATGAGTGAGTGAGTGAGTGAAGAGCTGGCTGGGAAACGTAGGAGATGATGACTGTTGTAGAAGGCTCAAGTAACTTATGGAACATAGGAACCTTGCTTCTAGTCTGTATACTTACTTGATCTTTGATCTTAGGAAAAGTCCCTTGACTTTCTTTTTTTTTTGTTTCTTCACCTGTAAAATAGATAGCATACTCCTTCTTAGTCTGCCATTCACAGCTCTTGACCTTTCTCATTAATTATATTCTATTATTATTCTTCTGCTCCAAAATATGTCTCACATAGGGCCTAAAAAAATACCACAGGACTAAAAAGCCAAGAAGTAAGTTGATAAAGATGTAGAGATAGAGACAGAGACACAGACGGGAAGGTGGAAGAGGAGAATAATTTTATGAGCGGGGTGGGGCTAGAGTGCTTAAAAAAGACATGCAAATGGCAAGTCAGTAAGGAAAGGATCAGTTTGTATAATCATTTACACAAAATAAATTTTATGCACAGAAACAGTAGCAAAGACAACTTTGAAAGATACAATACAATCTGGTAAAAAGATATTTGCTATGCGTATAGCACAAAGAATAAATCAGACTCAGCTCATGGGGGACGTACAGACCGGCGCACAACTAATCATAGAAATTCCAGCTCCCTATGAGGAATACTAGGTGAGAAGGTGTGGATTTGCAACTAATGGTCTAGCAAGGGCATGTAACCCCCAGGTTACATTGCCTAGAAAGTAACCGAAAGAGAAATACGAACTTTATCTGGATGCTGGAAAAAAGAAGGTCCAAGTTCCAGACTTAGAGGCTGTCTGCCTAGTTAGCTTCAACTACTTCTGGTCTCTATCTTAAAGGTGAAGCAGCTAATCTCAATCCTAGCTCCAAACACACACACACACACTCACACACACAGAGAAATGCTTCTCATCTGCACACGTGCTTGTCCCATTCCTTTGGCCTATCATACTTCTCTTCCCCTCTACTTTGCCTGGCTCATGCAGATGTTCATTCTTCAGGCTGACCCTTCTTTGTTCTACCACCTCAGGCCCATCTCTTAATGGAGGCACTATGCCCCAGCATATTATAATGGTCTGCTTAACTGCCTGCTCCCCACTCCGAACACCCCTAACCCAGGCTGTGAGCCCCTCTGCGGCCAGGCCTGGGTCCTACATCTCTTCATCCCCAGCACCTCACACAGCTGTTGCCTAGGCTCAATACGTGTTTACTGAACCACAAACATAATGCTATGGAGAAGAAAGACAGAGGATGAAGGAAGGTTACACAGAGCAGGTGACATTAGAGCTGGGTCTTGAAAAACGAAAAGTTAGAAAACATGAACAACCAAGAGCTATAGGGGCATCAGAGTGGATTGCTTCACAGAGGTGAGGGAACCTCATCTAATATTATTTAGTGATAATCACCAGATGAATGCTATTCATCAGGACAGGTATTTTGACATTTTTGTTCAACAAAACATCCCCAGGGACTGCTACATAGTAAGCACTCCATAAACGTTTGTTCAGTCCTTTGGACACTTGTGAGCGGGTTTATGGGGATTAAAAAACAAACGGCGCGATGTCATAGAGTGCGGTGCAGTACCATCCTGCCATGTGACAGCCCTTGGTCACTAGAACAGGACTTCCGTGAGAGTAGAACACAGGTCTGTCTGATCACCCTCTATGCCCCAGTAGAGCTCTGGACAGACAGTGTTCGCGCTCAAAAGTTTTTGTGGGAAAAAAAGCAAATTAATAAAAATCTAGACTACTATTACATACCATGGGTTTTGATGTTTACAAAATCCTGGCTTCTAAGTCAGCTTCTGATACTTGTTATCTGGCCTTGGGTAAATTCCTTACTGTCCTCATCTGACAGGGCTATTAGGGGGCTAACTGGATGTCAGGAAGATGCGCTACCCACACAATGGAGTATCACTCGGCCATAAAAGGAATGAGCTCTCTCCTTCAAAGCTGCTTCCGAAGGCAGCAGCCAATTTCTACTCTGCCTCCTGGCTGCCCTCAGACCCCTGGTGAAACCCAAGCTCATCAACAAGAGGACCAAGAAGTTCATCCGGCACCAGGCAGGCTGGTATGTCCACATTAAGCGTAACTGGCAAAAACTCAGAGACACTGACAATAGGGCCTGAAAAAGATTCAAAGGCCGGGTCTTGAGGCCCAGCATTGACGATGGGAGCAACAAGGAGACAAAGCACGTGCTGCCCAGTGGCTATTGGAAGTTACTGGTCCACAGCGCCAAGGAGCTTGAAGTGCTTCCACGGTCCACCAAATCTGACTGTGCCGACACTACTCACCCCCACAAAGCCATTGTGGAAAGAGCAGCCCAGGGGTTCATCAGAGTCCCCAATCCCAAAGTCAGGCTGCTCAGTGAAGACAATGAACAGAAGACAGTTTATGTGCACATTGTATTTAGGTTAATAAAACCATAAAACTCTGCCATCTGGCATTTCAAAAAAATATACTAAAAAAATAAAAAAGAATGAAATCTTGCCATTTGCAACAACATGGATGGACCTAGAAGGTATTATGCTAAGTAAGTCACAGAAAGACAAATACAGTATTTCACTTACAGGTGTAATCTAAAAAATAAAACAAACAAACAAACCAAAAAGACTCATAGAAAAAGCGATAAAATTGATGGCTGCCAGAGGGAAAGCGGAGGAAGGATACGTGAAAAAGGTAAAAGGAAATAGTCAATAATATTGTGATAAGTTTGCAGTGACACATAATTCCTAGATTTAGTGTGATCACATTGTAGGGTATATGAATGTCGAATCACTGTATTATACGCCAGAAACGAGTATCATACTACATACCAACCATACTTACATAAAAAATAAATGAATGCACATAGGACACTGCCGGGCAGACAGCAGTCACTCAGTGAATGAGTTCTCCATAACACGAAAACCTTACTAACGGCTAAGATGACAGTCACCAGAGAATAAATGGTAAGTGCTGTAACAGGGCTAGAAAGGGATGAAGAACGAGCCCCTTTCGAAAATTCTAAGTTTGGGACAGAGGAGACTCTAACTCCTCAGGCAAACTGTTCCCAGCCGCACCTGCCTCCGGCGTCTCTTCCGCCTCCAAGGCGTTCGCGGGGGCGACGTCCCGGTCTGGTGGGATGCGCGCCTGCGAGCTTCACGGGGATTTCGGAGCCGCTCCACAGTGGCGCCTGCCAATACCCCTTAGTAACCACGACGCGGCCGCTAGCCGTGTGGGTAGCAACCGGCCGCCGGAGCTTCTGACTACTACAAATCCCGGCAAGCCCCGCGGCCACTCCTGCCGGCAGCCTCACGTCAGCCAGGACTCGGCGTGGCGCGTCACGACGTCAGCTTCAGCCAATCGGCTTCGGACAAGTAGGAGTGGGAGGGAAACGCAGAAGCAGTCAAGATGGCGGCGGCGGCAGCTGCACAGGGCGGGAGAGGTGGTGGTGGCGGAGGCAGTAGTGGGTCTGGCAGCGGCCCAGGCTGCGGGACAGGTAGTGGCCGCAGCGGCTTGTTGGATAAGGTGAGGAGCCAGTTCTTGGGGACAGTCCAGGCCAGTGGAGGCGCGGGAGGCGGCGATCCCACCTTTCCATCCTCGCCCCCCTTTTCTTCATAGGTTTCTTACAGGGAGTACAGGTCTGGCCCACCCTGGGAAACTTAGGGGCGCTTGCAGTCTGCTCTCTCCGCACCTCAGTCCGGTCTCTTTCCTGTTTAGTTCTTCTTTCCTTCTCGGAAGTGTTCCTGGCCCTTCGTGCTGGTCACCACAGCTTCTTACGATAACTTGATTATTTCCACATTTTCACGCGGCTGTCGCTTCTCCTCGGTGGTGCTGGGAGTACGGTTGAATGTGCCCATTTCACTGAAGGGGAAAACTGAAACCCGAAGGAATGAAAGCAGCTGTTAGAAGTCAGTAGTCCCCATACTCCCCGCACATTCCAAACTGCTCCTTAGCCTTTTTCTTTTTGAAGTTTCTAGGCGTTTTATCAAGGTACTCCGAATACTGAACTTATTTGAGTATTCACTTCCTCTGTTGTACTGTCAGGAAGCCTTCAAGATCTTTCTTTTCTCTTGCCATCTTCACCCTCCCCCACAACCCCGCTCATTTCCCCCTGGCTTCTGCCTCCGAGTGTCCTAGGTGAATTGAATTCACGAGTTTGCCGATTGTACCTGCTTGCCTGTTTCCCCCTCCTCCCGTCCATATGTATATTCTAAACTGCGGTCCTAGCAACAAGGGTTTAAAAGAACACAAAAAAAGGAAAACTCTGTTCTTGGGTTGGCCCTTCTTGTCCTTGGATAGCATCTTGGAAGAAACATTTGCATAGATATCTGCGTCTTAGCACTGATTGTCTCGCATTAGCTGAGTGACCTTGAAATACGTTTGTTGTCTTTATATCTTGTTTCTTCAACTGTGAGCGAGGGATTTAGCCTCAGTGTACCCTAAGGTCTCTTCCAGTTCTCTTATCGTAAGGCCCTGGGCCAGTTTGATGAGAAATGTTAAGCATGTGATCTTTAATATAGTAAATAATCAGGATTTTTCACTTTAAGTGAAAACAGCTTTCAGACTTCCCTATGTCTAACACTGGGTACGTGCTTAAGAAATGAATATATGGTCATGTTGAGGAATCCTGATCTTTTTGCTTCTCTTTTTGGGTGCCATTGGTTTTGATTGACGTGGTTCTCACACTCTTAACTCTTTTTAAGGGACAGGGATGTGTTCTGGGGGTTGCAATGGTAAATTGTTCCAAGCTTGAGAGAGTGTTGGGAATTGATATCCATTTTCATACACAAATCCTACCTTCCTGCTGCGTGAGCACCTCTTGGCCTGTGCTCATCCTATCCTATTAACTGCTTTTGTTCTTCCCTTTTTTGGCTTATCACCAGCAAACATTAAGCATGCATTTTGACAAGGTACTGATTACTGAAAAGTATATGGCATCATTACTTCCCATGTGCCATAAATGCTAGAGAATTCAGACGAGGAAAGAAGGGAATTAATGTGTTATTGAAAGAACCTGGATTTGGGGATCATAAGATTTGAGTTTTGAAGTAGCTCTGCTAACCTGACTCAGCTTCCCTTTCTGCATCTGAAATGTTAGGGTTTTGAGGAGAATCAAATGAGATGATATACCCTAATGATCTCTGTAACCTATGGTGTCTTATACAAATGTGTGATGGCAGAGGAATACATCAGGAATCCTACTATCAGAAAGTACTCAGTATTGCTGAGTGTAGGACAGGGGGTATAGGACCTACAATACTAAACATAGAAGTATTTGATGTATTCAGTTGTGTACTTTTTACAGAAGTTCAAATGAGAGAGAGACAATTATCCCTGAGATCTAATTGATAAGGGACTACAGTCCCCAGGGGATGACTTCTTGTCTGAGAGTAGAGCTGGGACCTTTCTTTGGAGGAGAGAGAGGGAAGTCATACACCTTCTTGAGCAAAGGTATACAGATGGTGCCTGATGTTCTAAGAAACCTGTAGTGGCAAGATTGAAGAGAGCGTGGATTGCCTGAAGTAGGAGTAGGAGGCTGTTGAAGGGTTTTGAAAATTATTCAGATAGTTTAGAGAGGTGAAAACTAAAAGCCGTCTAATAATGCCTTGTGCCATAGTAGTGTATAGGGTTTAATGCAAAAATAAAGACAAGTTTGAGTTCTAGTGCAACATTTTAAAAGCTACATGGCCTTGGACAAGTTACTTGGTATTACCGAACTCAAATTTTCTTATGTAAATATTGTGGATGCTCATATATACATATTACAGACTTGTAAATATTAAATTGTATAATACTGGTAAATGTTCTTTGTAAAGGGCTATAAAAATAGAATGACAAGGAGATGAGAACTTCCAACTTGAATAGCAGAAATTGATAAAAGGCCTCACAAAGGACCGCTTGACAGAATTAACCAAGAAGTAAGATAGAAGTAAGTCAAGAGCTGTTTAGGTACATTCTCTTGGAAAATTCCCTTTCTGCCTTACATTGAGTTGTTCCCATTCTGAATTCTGTAGCATCTGTGACACATGGAATTAAGCTGTCAGTTAATGTGACATACTGTCTTGTGTTGTTGTGCCAATTTGTATTTGTCCAGTTTTCCATGAGAGGTTCTGCAGTATTGAATTGAGCAGAGAAAAACTCAGTCTTCAGGAACAGTCTTAGAAGATGGTGCCTCTAGTTGTGTGAAAACTGAGGATACTGTGGAAGAGAATATGGGGGAAAATGTTATTTTCAGTGGAGCAGGATCTGAATGAATTGAGAAGCTTTCGCTTTGTGGGAATGAAAAGCTGTTACTTTACAGTGTCTTCAGTTTGATTTGTCTAGATTTTTTGGAGGGTTTTATTTTATTTCCTGCAGCTGTATTCACTTGCCATAGACAAATGTAATAAAGAGATGTAAATATGCTTATAGATTTCCCTAAGCAGATGTGAATTTCTGTTCTTATGAAACTGACTTTAAGAACAAAGCAAATCCAGTTTCCTGATCTTAAAAATAGGTATGCAAATATATTCTTCTAAATTTCATTACAGAATAACTTAGATCATTGCAGTAAATTATTTTGCTCAAAATACATCAAAGTATTTTGTTCTACATAGCAGGCTATAAGGAAAAATTGCTTGCTTGATTTGTTTTGGCTATTAAAATTAATGTGTTGTATTAAATCATTCTTTCCAGAAGCTACACCCAACTCCTTTGAACCTGTTACCTGGATCTCTGTCTCCTGACTGGATTTGTTTTGACTGTTAAAATGTGGTATGAAACCATGCTTTCTAGAAGCTACATCCAGGCCCTTTTAACCTCATAGCTGGATTTCGATCTCTTGGCTAGAATGTCAGCTTAATCTTAAAAGCCCAGCTTTTATATCTTAGTTGAGAACACAGGGTCTGGAGCCATGTGTCTGACGTTGAATCTTGTCTCTGCCACTTACCAGGGGTTTGTTCTTGGGCAAGTTAGTAAATTTTGTATCTCAGTTTCTTTACATGTAAAATGACAATAATTATAGTATTTGCCTTAAAAGGTGGTATCTGGCGCATAGTAAGTACTCAACAACTGTGTGGTTATTCTGGGCTTTAGCTTCCTTAAATATTTTTCATAACATGATATGGAGACTGTGTACATCAGACCCCCTTAGGGTTGTAGTTAAAAATACAGACTTTTGGCCCTGGCTGGAGTGGCTCAGGGGATTGAGTGCCGGCCCGCTAGCCAAAAGGTCACCAGTTCGATTCCCAGTCAGGGCACATGCCTGGCTTGTGGACTGGGTCCCTAGTTGGGGCTGTGCGAGAGGCAACCAATCGATGTATCTCTCGCACATTGGATGTTTCTCTCCCTGTCTTTCTGCCTCCCTTCCCCCCAAAAAACTAACTAAATAAATAAATAATTTTTTAAAAAATACAGACTTTTGGACCTCATCCCAGACCTGAATCGGATTCTCTGAAGGTGGGGCCTGGACAGCTGTATGTTTTCATTTATTTCCTTTACATTTAATAGTTATTTCCAAGTTGAGAACTACTGTCCAGTTGACTTTTTAAATCCCTCTAGTTCTGACGTTTTAAGATTTTTTTTTTTTTAGCTATTCTGATTAATCATAGTGGTTTCTCTAAAATGTTTATAATGAAAAGCCCTTGAAGCTCGTCTGTCCCAGCCTCCTCAGTTTGTAGACATGGACACAGTTGGAGACGGGAAGATGAAGCAGCTTGCTCAAGACCACACAGTGAGTTATTAACAATCCGGAACCTGGATCCCCCAGTTCTTAAAGCAGTTCTCTTACCTTACTTAGTGCATTGCCCCCCATTCTGGAGCAGGCCTTGTTCTAGCTGATGTAGTAGTGGAAAGAACATCTGTTTTGAGGTTGGAAGGCCTAGGCTTAAGCCTTGATTTTGTCACCTACCAACCACGTGTCCATAGACAGGTCTCGTATCCTCTTTTACTCTCAGTGAGTGGTGTCTTAGACCTTTGGGTGGTCCGCCTGTGTCCTGACCCGACTCAGACAGAGACCGTGGACAGTTTTATGGCATTATTGTGAGAGTGTGTGTGTGTGTGTGTGTAAAGGAGCAAGGTGCTGACTTTTTAACATTGTGCTGCAAACTAACCTTTAATAGCATCTCAAAACTCATTTTTTAAATTATTTTTCACTTTAAAATTAAAAACATTTTTGTGACAAAAGACACTGAAAAAAGTGAGAAGACAAGATATAGAACAAGAGAAAATATTTGCAAACCGTATATCTAATAAGGGTGTAGCGTCTAGACTATGTAAGAATCTTATAACTCAATAATAAAAAGTCTAATTTTAAAAAGAATAAAGGATGTGAATAGACATTTCTCCATGGAAGATATGCAGGTGGCCAATAAGCACATGAGAAGATGCTCAGCATCCTAGAGAAACGCAGATCAAAACCACAATGAGATACCACTCACACGCACTAGTATGGCTGTAATAAAAAGTAAAATGTTCGTGAGGATGTGGAGAAATTGGAAACCTCTTACATTGCTGGTGGGAATGTAAAGTGAGGCAAGCACTTTGGAAAACAGTTCCTCAGAAAGTTAAGCGTAGAGTTACCCTGTGACTTGGCATATTCCAGTTGTAGGTATAGACCCAAGAGAATTGGAAGTGTATGTCTGCACAAAAACGTGTGCACAGATAATTATTCTGTGTGTAGCAGCACTATTCACAGTAACCAAAAGGTGGACACAAGTCCAGTGCTCACTGACAGACGTATGGATAAACACAGTGTGGTATATCCGTGCAGTGGGACACTTGGCTATAAAAGGAATGAAGTACTGGTACATGTTACAACACGGAGTCAGTCAGAAAAGGCTGCATATTGTGTAATTCCATTTAGTATTCGAAATGTCCAGAATAGGCAAATCCATTCAGAGAAAGTAGATTAATGGTTGCCAGGGCTGGAGGGCGGCAGGGAGGGGAATGACCGCTTACGGGCATGGGGTTTGTTTTTAGGGTGAGGAATGTATTCTGGAATTAGTGGTGAAAGTTACACAGCCTTGTGAGTATAATTGAAACACCGCTGAATTGTGCATTTTAAAGTGGTAAGTTTTATAGTATGTGAATTGTATTTTAATTTAAATTCTTTTAAAAAATCTTACAGTGTTTATGAATTAACCTTTGAAACTCCAAATTATTAATATTATTATTAACTTCTTATTCACCATTATGTCACAGTGATATCACAGAAGGTAATAATCTCCACCTGACCAGTTCCCTTTTTTGGCTGTTGCTATACCATTTCTCTACTGTGACCTCCCTCTTGTCAAATCTCGGTAGCAGTTTTTCATATTACTTGACCTTCCAAAGAGATAGCCAGTGTCCTGGCTTAAATATCACCTACAAGTTGAAGACATCCACATTTATATTTACATCCTGGACTCGGACTTACATGTCTCACTGCCTGCTTGCCATCTCCACTGGGATATCTATATGATTAATATATAATAGTTACTGTTATAAATGCTGCTGCTCCATAGCCTTGTGTATTATTTCATGCTTGCAGATAGAGAAATATTCCCAGAAGTGGAAAGTTGAATCTAAGGTGTTAAATTGACTTCCATAGGTGGTAGTATTTTGAATTTCTGCCAACAGTGTGTAAGAGAATCACTTGCCTCTAAGTAGCACAATATTTGGTAACCTTTCTCAACCCCTGTAGATGAGGAAATTGAGCAGGGTTTGTCCAGAAACATTCAAAATGTGTTTTCCAACAGACTACACTGGATTTTCCTATAGTTATGACATGCTGGTAAAACATAGAAGTTGTTAGAGGACAAAGATATATTCATGGAGACCTTCATTTTGTTACTGTCTGGAAGTCCATGGATATATACTTTCTGAGTTTCGTTGTCACAGAATGAAAGGGTGGCCAAGTGGAGATCTTTTCCGTACTCTCGTTTGGGTAGACAAGGACGGGATGTGGAGTTCACACTGTAGTCTCCGTAGTCCATGTAAGCGCTCTGGCTCTGGGCTTGCAGATTTTGCCCTCTCAGCATGGAGACTGGCAACCTCGTGAGTACCACCTGATTGTAGTGGCCCTCGCCTCCTTCACCTTCGTTTCTAAGTGTTTTGTCTTTCAGCTGTCCAACATCAGAAGACAAGAGCAAATGATACTTATACTTAAGGATGTTCTTAAGGAAGTAGTTCACTTTACTTTCAGTAAGATACCATGTCTCTTAATGTATACTCTTCTATTTGTTTTACAGTGGAAGATTGATGATAAGCCTGTAAAAATTGACAAATGGGACGGATCAGCTGTGAAAAATTCTTTGGATGATTCTGCCAAAAAGGTACTCCC
This sequence comes from Desmodus rotundus, assembly GCF_022682495.2. Lineage (NCBI taxonomy): Eukaryota > Metazoa > Chordata > Mammalia > Chiroptera > Phyllostomidae > Desmodus > Desmodus rotundus. Next base: position 48,235,902 of record NC_071391.1, read on the forward strand.
TCGAGGTGGACGTCTGTTAGCACTGTGCAGCTGATGGCTCACTTGCAGGCTTTTTCTTCTGTCCCTTGGAATGACCTTAGTTTTCAGTCTTAGGAATTGAGCCAGAAAGCAGTTTCTAAATCTTTACAGTGTATATAGGGGAGCATGTGGTAAAATATAAATAAGCTACCCCAAGTAATTCCTCAAATTTTCTAATGTTTCAATTTCAGAAAGTTGTTAATCTATTGTTTTTGAGGTTAATTAGCCAAGAGTAAAGAAGGTTGAGGAAACGTAAGAGATGACATGACTGGTCATCTCTCCATTTAAAAAGGGAAAAGAAAATTTTACCTTCATCCTAGGGATTAAAAAAATATTTGAGAAGTTGATGAACTTTTTCTCTGGGGTCCATTGTAAACAGCTTGAATCTTTTTGCTTAGAGTAGTAAAATTCTGGTTAGGGAGAACTACTTGATAATGTATATGATTCTACTGTAGCTTTTATCAAGGAAATTAAGAAGAAAATTTCTAGGAAGGAAGCATTCCTGTTAGTTTCACTCCTTGTTCTTCTCACTAGGTACTTCTGGAAAAGTACAAGTATGTGGAGAATTTCGGTCTAATTGACGGTCGCCTCACCATCTGTACCATCTCCTGTTTCTTTGCCATAGTGGCTTTGATTTGGGATTACATGCACCCCTTCCCAGAGTCCAAGCCTGTTTTGGCTTTGTGCGTCATATCATATCCTTTGTTCGTACTCGGGTTTGTTTTCTAGCGACTGTCTTAAAATCTCTACTGGTAACCTCCCTGTTCCCTACAGAAAACAAACTGATCTGAGGGCCTGCTAATGTTAGAGTTTTACATTATCAGCTGTGGTAGTCTGTAAATTTATGTAGTGATTATCACTGGTATTTTAGATTTAATATGGTTATTTTATCTTTAATTCTATTTAGTTAATAATATAGAGATTATTATAATCCAAGTGTAAGCACCTGATAGCCAAACACAGTAACAGTGATGACCCAGCCCTCCTTAGTTCTAGTCTGGAACTTCTCCCATTAGACCAGGTTGCTTCAAGCCACTCATCCCAGGATATTAGGAGAAGATCAGAGTTGGAAGCTGAGGGGCTGGACTGGGAGTTACTGAGCGTGACTTGCAGGCGTGATCTGTATGACAGCGGAAGTAAGAACTGGTTCTGGAGCTAGGGGAACCTGGGTTTGAAATCCAAGGTGTTTTGTGATCTCATCTAATAAGAACTTAACTTTTTGAGACTGTTTGAATGCTGCTCGTTTATAAATATGGGTAATATACACTCAGAATTATTATAAAGATTGAATGAGATGTTATATAATGTGTTTGATATGTAATCAGCTCTGAAGTGTTTTCTTTACCCTGTCTTTTTTGTGATAAATGTAGAATCATGTTTGTTACCTACCCAGCTAGATTATTTCTCAAAAAGCTGAATATTAAGAACTTTTGTTATACTATTACTATTATTACAAAAGTAACACATGTTCATAGTAACAGTTTGCTTGTGGTTCTCACCCCTTCCTCCCAAGTCAGTCTGTACATACTGTGCTTTTCTTTTTAACTTAAATGTGTCGATGTCCTTCCGTACTAGAAAACAGGTCTGCCTCATTCTTAATAGCCACATAGTGTTTCTGAGTGCCTGCTATGTGCCATTACTGTACTAGTTGTTTAAAACAAATCATTTTGGGAGGCAGTTTACTTTTTTTAACAGTATTACTACAACCTGAAATATTTCTAATTTCTAAAATCTCCATTTTTGGAATTTTCCTTCAAAGGAATTTAGCAAGCCATTTAATAAAACAGGTCCTGATCAAAAATGGTGTTATGCATATTGGTTTCAAATCATAGTTCCTAGAGTTGGCATCTACGCATTATCCCATTACGAATTTTTCACTATTAAGGTAGTTCAAAAGAATATGCCATAGGTTCTGGACATAGTTTTTAAAGTAGTTCCAAAGAGGCTGGAAGAATGAGAACAATGTTATTACAAAATATGATCTCCCAAGAGAACTAATTACCTTGATGGAATTTTATTTGTTTGGTTATATTTGTTTAAAACAAAATAAGAACTTGCCATTTTTATAGTCACATCAGTTTAATATGTAGTAGTAATGACTACTTTTATAAATGTCTTCTGTGTGCTAGATGCTTAAAAATAGAAAGTCAGTATTACCCCATTTTAGAGCTGACAATTAAGCCTTTTGGGCTGGGGGGGTGGGGAGATAATTTATCAAGGTTACATTGGTTAAAAGCCAGAATTGGAATCTAAGGCTGCCTCACTCCAAAGCCCATATACTTTGCACTATACTTTCCTGCCTCAAACTGTCATAAAATTTAAATTACACAATGTATAAAAAGCTCTTATGCCAATTTCTGGTGCATAGTAGGTTCTCAAAATGTTAGTTAACACTGTCAAAAACTGAATATAATAATAAGCTATATGCATATGGGAAGTAATTGTTCTTACAGTAAACTATAATCTGAAATCACTTATCTTCTCTTTTAATGACCCTTGAAATTGGTTGGGTTTGGTCAAGTCCACTGTGATTATTAGTTTTGTATTTTATAGAGAAGTAAGTCCAAGTCTTGATAAGTGTGTATATGTTATCCTTGAACAGAAAAGGTGAGAGCTGGTTTATGGCCTGTACCCTTTTTCTTTCTTCCTTTTTGAAGTATTTCCCTTTGAAGTATTATAATCCAAGAGAGCCTTGCTTCTCTTAGTACATAAACATAAGGATGAAAATGAAATAGTTAAATTTCAGTGTTTTTGCAGCAAGACAGAACTTCTTTTCAGTAGTTTTGGTAGCCCTTGCTTGTCAGTTTGTGTTAGGTCTCCTTGGTGTATATGTTTATGCATTTTCCCCTTAACTTCACTTGAACCTATTTTGTGATGATGGGGATCCTGACCATTTATACCTCATACAAGGAGAAGAGCATCTTTCTCGTGGCCCACAGGAAAGATCCTACAGGAATGGATCCTGATGATATTTGGCAACTGTCCTCCAGCCTCAAAAGGTATCACTGTCCTCACAGAATCTTGATTTCTGGTGTTGGCTTTTTCCTGGGTGTTGAGTCATCATCAACAGCAGACTGTTGTGTGCCTACTGTATGCAGATCATAGTGCTCGTCATACAAAATGAAGAAGGGGGTATGAGTGATCTAGAAAGTTATTCTGAGCATTGCAGCTCTGAGCTTGCATTGCCACAGATATGCTCTGAGGATAAACTCTGGGAGAAAGTACTTTGGTGGAAGAATGAAGAACAATTCTCTTTCTGTGTGGCTAATTAATTGAGTCAGAGTGCAGAACTGTAAAGGCCAAAGGTGTGAAGTCAGTTATCGGAAGAGCTCCATTAGCTTTCATTTCCTCTGTGATCCTGAATGTACTCTGCGCAATCAGGAACCTCTGAAGCAATGTACCAGGCAACTCAGAGGAGGACAGTTCAGTCTGTTTCTGAACATCAGTGACTGTAACTTTGTCCGGCTGACAACTGAGGTTTTTCTAGGTATCCAGAAAAGGGTTCAAATTTCAGCTCACCTCTTTCCAGCTTTAGCAGGTCAAAAATAACTTGTAGAGTTGTTGGGAAGATGACACATTAGTTATAATAACAGCAAATTTCTATTGAGCATATAGCAGATACTGTGCTAAGTGCATGATCTTCTATAAATTTGAGAACAACTCATCTTATAAATAAGAACACAGGCCCAAATGGTTCAATTAATTCTTTCAGGGTCATACAGCTCAAAAAAATGAATTCTAGTGGGTATTCCAACCCACTCCTGAGCCCAGAATTCATGCTGTTAGTCACAATCTTAAAAACACAGTGCAGTTTCTAGCATATAGTAGGCTCTCAGATTGTAAGTACAATTATTCACAAATATGACGTAAGTACAGCATCAGTGCCAAAAAGCCTCTCATTACCAGCTTGTGGAGATGCCTGTGAGGAGGGGGCAGCCCTTCATGCTAACGTTGCAACTGAGTCCTTACCTCTTCCTGGCAGGGTTCCTAGCTGCCCTTTTGCTCTCAGCCATGCTCAATCTGCACCCTGAGCCAGGCCACTGAAGCAGGGTTGCAGAATTCTAGGCATTAACAACATCTTGATTTCACTATGTTTATTCTGACACGTGTTTATTAAAACAGCTTCATTGAAATATAATTCACATACCATACAGTTTACCCATTTAAAGTGTACGGTTCAGTGGTTGGTAGTGTATTTACAGACATTTGCAACTATCACCACATTCGACTAGAACATTTCATCACCTCAAAAAGAAAGCCTGTACCCTTTAGCTATCATCCCCCTATCTCCCCACTCCCCACAACCTTAAGTAACCACTAATCTACGTTCTGTCGTAGATTAGTGGTTAGATTTTGTTAATAAATAGATTTTCTTATTTTGGGTATTTCATATGAATGAATCATAAAATGTGATTTTTTTGTGGCAGGCTGCTTTCACGTAACCTAATGTTTTCAAGGTTCATTCATGGTGTAGCATGTATCATATTTTATTCCTTTTTATGCTGAATAATGTTCCACTGCATGTATATACCACATTTTGCTTACCCATTTATTCGGTGATGGACATTTGAGTTGTTTCCACCTTTTGGCTCTTATGAATAATGTGTCTCTAAACATTTGTGTGAAAGTTTTTATGTGGTCATACATTTTCATTTCTTAGGTGAGTGAAATGTCACCACTTCTTAGGTGACATTATCTAGGAGAGGAATTGCCGGGTCATAATGGTAACTCTTTTTAAATTGCTTGAGGAACTGCTGGATTGTTTTCCAAAACAGCTGCACCGTTTTACAGTCCCACAAGCAGTGTGTGAGGGTTCTGAGTTTTCCATGTTCCCTGCTGGTTTTTACCAGCTGCCAGTTGTTGGTGCCCGTGGAGAGGAAACATGCCACCTGTGCTCCTTCCCATCGCAGCTAAATATGGACCCTACTCTTTCCTTGAAGAAAGCTCCCGGTTCATTGGCCCTTTCTCTATCTAACACAGCTCTTTCCACAAGTCTTCATGACTCAGTATCCTAGGGGAGGATTATTCCAGTACTTTGGCCTCGTAGTTTTCCTTTTTTCTGATTATCTTATTTTCTACCAAGTCTTAAGTACTTATTTCCCTGGGCATACACTAGACTTTGCCGTTACTGACAACTAATTACCTTCAGTAATTTCACTTTTAAGTATCTCATTCTCTGACCACTGCTTCCTATTTTTCTAGTCTATCTCCTTGTAGTTCACTTGTCCTAATCTTCAGCCCCATGCCTGCCACCTTTTCACCGTCCTTCCCCTCACCTTCTCTTTACCCAGTTTAGATTCCACGTCCTTTCTGTAATGTAGTTACTCTCTCATGTCACGGGGGTACCCGGCCTTTTGGCGTCTGGGCCACACATGAAATACATTGCAACATGTAATCACAAAAAAAATATAATGTTCCAAGTAAGCTTACGATTTTGTGTTGGGCTGCATTCATAGTGATCCTGGGCTGCATGCAGCCCCACGGGCCACAGGTTGGACACCCCTGGAGGCTCTTCCGTACCTTTTTGTCTGTCTTCAAACCTCCTGTTCTCCTCCTGCACCTTTACTCTCAGCTTTTTGTTCCTGAGAAGGTTGAAGTACCCAGCAGTCTTGCTTCATTCCCTGCTCATTATATTCTGCCCTTCTAAGTTCTTGTCTGAAGCCTTCTCTCCGTTTGTCCACTAGATTCTTTTTTTTTTCCAGATGAAATTTTTATTTTTATTTTATTGTTGTCCCAATTTTTCCCCTTTGCTTTCCTCCTCCCAGCCTGCCCCTCTGCCCCCTCCCCACTCCCACAGTCAGTCCCCACACTGTTGTCCATGTCCATGGGTCATTCATACATGTTCTTTGACTAGTCCCTTTCCTTTCCTTCCTCCATTTTCCCCCTCCCCTCCGGCAATTGTCAGTCTGTTCTATGTTTTCAGGTCTCTGGTTCTGTTTTGCTCATTAGCTTATTGTGTTCATTAGATTCTTCTTACAAGTGAGATCATACGGTATTTGTCTTTCACTGACTGGCTTATTTCACTTAGCATAATGCTCTCCAGTTCCATCCATGCTGTCACAAAAGGCAGGAGTTCCTTCTTTCTGCTGCCTAGTATTCCACTGTGTAAATGTGCTGTAGTTTTTTCTGATCCACTCACTACTGATGGGCATTTCAGCTATTTCCAGCACTTGGCTATTGTAAATTGTGCTGTTATGAACATAGGGGGGTGCATTAGTTCTTTTGAATTGGTGTTTTGGGATTCTTAGGGTATAGTCCCAGGAGTGTGCCCTAGATTCTTACCCCTTATCATTTACTTGATGTTTTTCCTTCTGAATTGTTCTTTCTGGCATATAAACAAGCTGTAATTTCCCCAACTAAAAAAACAATTGTTTTCTTTCCCCTTATTCTCCTCACACATTGTTCACATTTCTCTGCCCCCCTTTCTCCTCCTCCCATTATCTCCCGATCTGCTGTGGTCTTCACTCTTCTTTCCTCGTCGTACTTGACCTGTCAGCGGCATTTGACCAGTGGACTGCTCTCCGTGTTGCACTTCTCTTTTTTCTAATTAGGCCTCTAGGATACCATAATCTTCTAATTTTCTTCTTACCTTAACATCTTGTCTCTTTTGTAATTCTGCATTATTTCCTTTCTCTAAATTTGAAATGTGACCAGGGCTTATTCCTAACACCTCTTCTCTATATTCATTCACTAGTATAATCTTACTAGACTTTCAAGATTTTAAATACCTACTCTATGATGAAGAACTTTCAATCAAAATTTTCTTCCTCTATTTCTACTCGGAGCTCCAAATATATCCCAACTTTCTATTTGACACTGGATCCTAATGAGCATCTCAAAATTAACACATCTAAAACATAACTCCGCTATCCCTTATTTAAACCTGCTTTTCCCTTCTCAATAAATGGCAACTCTGTCCTTCTAATTACTTCGGTCAGAACTCAGAAATAATTTTGACTGCGCTCTCACAGTCCTCCCAACAAATTTTGTCAGCTCTACCTTCTAAATATATTCAGTGTGCCACTTTCCATCTCCACTGCCACCATCAACTCACAGTTAGGCTACTGCAGTAATGTCCTACTGGACCTCTGTAGCCGCTCTCCCTGTCCAGTCTGTTCCCAGTGCATCAAGCAGAGTGATCCTTTTTATTAAAGATTTTATTTATTTATTTTTAGAGAGGGGGGAAGGGAGGGAGAAAGAGAGGGAGAGAAACAGCAGTGTGAGAAACATTGATCGGCTGCCTCACGTGCATGCTCCAACTGAGGGCCTTTCACTTGGTGGGATGAAGCCCAACCATCCGAACCACACTGGGCAGAACCTGAGTAATCCTTTTAAAACTTAAGGCAGATCAACTCAATCCTCTGCTTAAAACCCCCACTTAGAGAAAAAACTAAAATCTTAAGCGTAGCTTACAAATCCATACTTAGGTATTGTCCGTATCCTCCATACGTATGCACACACATCCCTCGTCTCCCGTGGCTTCTGTCCTCTCCTCCATTGCGTTCTTATTGGTCTCTTTCCTTCACACATTCCAAGCATGTTCTTACCTCAGGACCACTGCATTTGCTCTTCCTTTGCCTGAAACATTCTTTTTTCAGGTAGTTTGTTTTCTTACCTTCTTTAGGGCTCTGCTCAAACATCAGCTTAGCGAAGCCTTTCCTATCTACCATATTTAAAAGAAACATTGTATTTTTTAATTTTATTGTTGGTTTCTTTCCACACACTGAAAGTCCCAAAAGGCAGAGATTTGTATTGTGCTCACCACTGTATATCCTTAACATATGAAACTGCCTGACACACGTATTTGAATTAAAATACTTCTTGAATTAATGATTAACTATTGCTAAAATGCATTAGATCACAACTCACCAGATCATGTTCTGCCATCAGAGCCATTGAACTGTCCATGGAACTGGGAGCAAAGTCCAAATATTACTGTGATATCAGTTAGGGGCATCAGTTGGTCAGAGCCTGAGAAAAATTTTTGAGGTGTTGAAAATAGTTCGGGGACCTTCATTCCTAGCTATTCAGGTTGGGAGTAACTGGCTAGGTGACAGTTTATTAAGTTATGATTTATGTCACTAGTTAATTAATGATAGGCACTATTGAACCATGACAGTAATCCTGAAAAGTAGGTAGTAGTTTTCTTATTTTAAATATGTAGAAACAGGTCAAGCAACTGCCTCCTCTAAAGGTAATACCAGCCTGACAAGCCACTGAATGTGAAGGCAGAAACGGGAGGGTTGGGGAGGAATGTCAGCCTGCCAGAGGTTGATATATAGGGGTGTCCAACATTTTGGCATCTCTGGGCCACACATTAAATACACAAACACTAATGAAAACTAATGAGCAAAAAAAAGGTTTTAAGTAAATTTATGATTTCGTCTTGGGCCATATTCATACCTATCCTGGGCCACATGAGCCCCTTGGGCCACAGGTTAGACACCCCTGTACCTTCTTGAATGTCTGGAAATGGTAAAGGCCTTTAAGATACCTTAAGGAGTAGCTAAAGAATCTCTGGAGTTGATGGAGTAAAATACATCCCTGGCCTGGGGTCAGGTAGAACCTGGAGCTAGACTGATTGTAGGGTATTAAGGACTGAGCAGCCTGGAACTGGGGAATATCTGTAAAAACAAGGCTTCTTCATTTATTTATTAAAATGTGATTGTCTGTCAAATGCCAAGCTAAGAATAGAATACAGGTAAAACAGAATTCTTGCCCTCAAAGAGTATCTGAGTCCAGTGAAGCATACAAGTACATAAACATTATTTCAGTAGGTAATTTCATTGGTAGCATGGGAGCCTGTCATTACACCTGGCATGTGATAAGCATTCAGTGTTAGACTACTGGTTGATGGTGCCGTGGAAGACAAAGGAGAGACATCTGGTCCAATTTAGGAAAGCTTTCCCAGAGAAGTTTATGCCCTGGTGTTAACAGATGTGAACCAATCAGTGAGGGAGAGAAGTGTCTACTAGGAAAACTCTTCTAGCATAACAAGTGTGAAGTCCAGAGGTGAGAGAAGATCGTCCATATGGACGTTTACCTTGGTTTACAACAAGGTAAAGGAGGTACATAGCCATTAAATCAGGGAAGACCTGGGAACACCTGTGAGTCAGAATTTGTGTATCTTGAAGGTAGTTAGCCACCGGATTTTTTTTTTAAGAGAATAAATCTTTGTAGTCCTCTTAGTCCTGTTCTTTGAAAATACTTCGTGCTCTGCTATTGCTGGTTGAATCTCTGTGTGTGGTTTTTAATTTATTATCTTTGCTTAGGTTTGATGACAAATACACTCTGAAGCTGACCTTCATCAGTGGGAGAACAAAGCAGCAGCGAGAAGCTGAGTTCACGAAGTCCATTGCTAAGTTTTTTGACCACAGCGGGACACTGGTCATGGATGCCTATGAGCCTGAAATATCCAAGCTCCATGACAGTCTTGCCACAGAAAAGAAAATAAAATAGCCAGTTCTAAAAACAGCCATCTTTTTGAAGGAACATGCAGAATCAAGGGTTGAGGGGGGAAGAAGCAGAGAAAAGTAAGAAATGTTAAATGTTCTTGTTTTGCCCTGAAATTTAGCCCATTCTGGATAAGCATAGTGTTCTATCTGAGGTATAAGAAATTGTAACTCTGATATCTAGCTGTAGCCCCCTTGGTATGTTGATTACATTCTTCTGATTTGCTTTTCTGGAAAAACATTTTTGCTAAAAACCGAACAGACTTCTCCTCCCTGTCTAGCAGTATAGTACAGCTTTGTGCCATGCAGCATAGAGACTCAGTTTTTAAAATTGCTAATCTGTTGCCTATTTTATTTTGTTAATTCATGTTTGAATAGCTGTTTCCCTTAATTCAGGATACAATTTCTTGTGTACATCTTCACACACCATTTTTTTTGTGGTGTGCATATACCTAAATTGGGGCAAATTGGGGAAAAAAAACATAGCTTTCTCATTTGTTTAAAGCAGACCTCTGCCTGTTACATTTTGTGTGCTCTTAACCAGTTAAAGAAGCCAATGACATTTTTAGTTTTATATTGTTTTTTACTAGTATATCCCTGTTGATTTGGAGTTTTGTTTGTGTCCTTTATTAAATGCCATTAAATTTTTTTTTTCAACAAAAGGAAAGAAGGTGTGAAAATACAGAATTTTCGATGGATAGTTTTGATGGAAGGAACAGAGCAGCAAGTGATAACAGTCTTACTGTACTGTAGATTCCTTTTTTTCTGGACTGTTTTACTGGCCAGAGGCCCCTGAGAACCTGTAGTGAGGAACTGGTAGCTTTCTAGTGACAGCAGCAGTGAGACTCAGAGCTTACTTTGTCAGGTAGTGTTCCAGGGCCTTTACGTGTGTCTCATTAATGCTCACAACAACCCTGAGAAATGGGTACTAGTGTCCCCATTTTATTGCTTCAGGGAACTGAGGCACAGAACTTGAGTATTTGTCACTTGGCTAGTGATAAAACTGGGATTTAAACCTGGGCAGTCTGGCTCCAAAATTGTGAGCAGCATCTTTTCTAGTATTTTCCTACTGTAGTCTGAGAAGAACTGGGCACTTGTCTAGGTCCTGTGACTTATAGGAACACTGTCCCCATATCCTTACAAAAGTACAGTTCTAGCCGAACCTAGTACCTAAAACTGTATTCACCTTATAAAACATCATGCTTATCACATTTTGCTCTTTGACTTGAGAATGTTGTGATAACGGGAATTCTGGTCAAGATGGCAGCATAGGTAAACACGGCTTGCCACAACCATATAAATATTATAACTAAAATATAGAACAACCATCACTCAGAATTGTCAGAAGTTGACTTGAATGGAAGTCTGACAACTATGGAATTAAAGAAACCACATCCAACCAGACTGGTAGGAGGGGTGGAGAAGTAGAACGGGCTGGTCCCGCATCCATGTGTGGTGGATAAAAATTCAGGAGGGATGTCTCAGGAGCGAGGAGTCCCAGCACCACAGCAGGCTTCCCAGCCCAGGGTTCCAGGGCCAGGAAGATAAGTCCCTATAGCTTCTGGCTGCAAAAACCAGCAGGGATTGGGTCAGTGGGAGAAGCTTCTGGAGTCCCAACAGTTCCCCTTAACCCACATACAGACTTAGACTGGCTCCCTCTGAGCTCCAGCACTGGGGTAGCAGTTTGAAAGGCACCAGTGGCATACAGGGAGGAACTGAGGTATCTGGCATCAAGGCAGGAGCTAGGGGACAGCTTTCTCGCAGACAGAAAGGCAGGCAGGGGCCATACTCCTTTCTGAGTCCTCCCCTCACAGAGCCACAGAGCTGGCAGGCAGGTGCCATTTGTGAGACTCCCATCAGTCTGGCTAACACTGTTTGCCCCGCCCTGGAGATTCCCTTAGACTCCGTTCCCCCCAAATTATGGGCCCACCCAAATAGCTCATCGTGACTTTTCCATGTGAATGGCTGGTCTTGGTTCATGCTTCACAACTTCCCAAATTATCTCAAACAAGCAACAGCCAGCCTCAGTGAACCCCTAGTCCTGTACCTCTTGCTAATTGGCTCCAGGCCTGGCACTAGGAGCAGGTAGCCTAGATTCACAGCTTGGCTTTGCCTGGGAATCTCCAGGCCCAGCACAAGTAGCAGCCATCTCAGATTGCTCAGACACCTCAGGCAGGGTGCCCGGGGCAAAACACAGGTAGGGGCTAACCTTGGCCTGCACCACCCAGGAAACCCCAGGGCCAGCACACGCAGTGGACAGCTACCGACCATGTCAGAGCATCACCACCCTGACCCCACACAGCTGATCCTCCATGGAGGGCAGAGGCTGTTGGTCAGTGGTCACAGCCAGTCCTTGCAGCTGAGTGGCCTGGGTAAATCCCTCCTATTTACCTGCCAGCAGTGATCACGGCCCAACTACAAGAGAAAGGTGTACTCAGCCCACACAAAGGGCACAACTTGAGTACCCAGCTTGGGTGACAGGAAAGGCTGTGCCACTGGACACCTCAATTGGCCACACTTCCAAGACAGGGAGTCATAGCAGCTCTACCTAATACATAGAAATAGACACTGGGAGGCTGCCAAAATGATGAGACAAAGAAAAAGGACCCAAATGAAAGAACAGATCAAAACTCCAGAAGAAGAACTAAACAAAATGGAGATAAGTAATGTATCAGATGCAGAGTTCAAAACACTGGTTATAAGGATGCTCAAGGAACTTAGTGAGGACTTCAACAGAATAAAAAAGATCCAGTCAGAAACAAAGGATACATTAATTGAAATAACAAAAACTGTTGAAGAACAATTTACAGGGCAACAACAGTGGAGTGGATGAAGCTAAGAATCAAATCAATGATTTGGAACTTAAGGAAAACAAGACATCCAATCAGTACAGCAACAAGACCAAAGAATCTGAAAAAAGAATCCAAAAACAGGAGGATAGTATAAGCAGCTTCTGGGACAACTTCAAGATGTCCAACATTTGCATCATAGGGGTGCCAGAAGGAGAAGAGAAAGAACAAGAAATTGGAAATCTATTTGAAAAAATAATGAAAAAACTCCCTAATTTGGTGAAGGAAATAGACTTGCAAGTCCAGGAAGCACAGAGAGTCCCAGAGAAGATGGATGCAAAGAGGCCCACTCCAAGATACTTTATAATTTTAATGCCAAAGATTAAGGGAATCTTAAAAGCAGCAAAAGAAAAGCAGTTAGCTACCTACAGGGGAGTTCCCATAAGACTGTCAGCTGATTTCTCAAAAGAAACTTTGCAGGCTAGAAGGGATAGGCAAGAAATACTCAAAATCATGAAAAGCAGGGACCTACAGCCAAGATTGCTCTACCCAGCAAAGGTATTTAGAATCGAAGGGCAGATAAAGAGCTTCCCAGGCAAGAAAAAACTAAAGGAGTTCATCAGTGTCAAAACATTATTATATGAAATGTTATGGGGACTTAATGAAGAAAAAGATCAAAACTGAACAATAAAATGGCAAAAATACATATCTATCAATTGATTCTAAAAACTAAGCAAACAAGAAGAACAGAGACAGAATCATGCATATAGAGAGCATTTTGATGGTTACCAGATGCGAGGGGGTGTGGGGGAATGGGTGAGGAGGTGAGGGGATTAAGAAACACAAACAGGTAGTTACAGAATAGCCATGGGGTACCTAAAGTACAGTATAGGAAATAGAGTAACTGAAGAACTTACACTTACGACCCATGGACATGAACAATGGTGGGGGCATTGCCTGAGGGAGTGGGGGGTGCTGGGTAGAGGGGAGCAAAGGGGAAGAAATTGGGACAATTGTAATAGCATAATCAATAAGATATAATTAAAAAAAAAGAATGTTGCCCTACCTAGTATCACACTGTGGGAGTCAGGGAACATCACCAGGTGGGAGTTGAAGCCTTGGGTTCCATATTTATTCCTGTCAACCTTGGGTAAATCATGTAATTCTCTGAGTTTTAGGGCCTCCTCCCCCACCCTCTTTTTAGAAGATATTTCTATTCTGTCAGCTACTTGAAGCTTTTGAAAGTGTGTAATTGGATAATCATTTTCACAGTGAAGGGGGGTTACTGTTAGACACAGGGGCCCAAGGCTTGTGGATGTGGACAGAATAACCCTTCCGAGATGATTTCCTGGAGTTCTTTCACACAGGGTGTACCTTTTCCTTTACATATACAAACATGTATCTTCACTTTTTTTTTTTTAACTGCTTTCACCTTTCATTGAAGGAAATGAGAGAATTACCTCTGTAATTTGGAAATGCTGCTAATACTATGTAAGGCTATGAAATTTTAAAATCTTAAAGTGAAGCCTTGGCTCTTCGGAAATCTTGGAGCTTCACTTTTGTTTTTTTAAAACAAAAATTTTTATATACTTTCCCTGTTGGTATGTGTAAATCAACCATTTTTAATAGCTGCATAACAGTCTATAGTAGAAATGTTTTTAATTTAACTCTCTCCCTATTGAGAGACATGCTTGTTGTCTGTTTCTGGCTTTTCACTCCCCCGTGGGAGGAGTGGGTTGGGGGAAGAAGCAAAAAGGTAGGTTTTCAAGTGAGAGGAGACTAGAGACCTGGGTTGCGTCTATTCCTTCTCTAGGACTAAGTGTCTGCACCTGTCATAGAGGTTTTAGATAGTGTATCTGTTTGAGATTATGAAGAAATGGTCCCATACAAAACATTCCTTATGATTACAAAAAATACGAGTGCTATGAATTTTTTAAATCTGCCCATAAACCTCACTTTGAGATTTCTTAGGCTGCATGCATTTCTTAAGGCTTTTCTCTGGCTTTAGATTCCACTATAGGCAGTATCAATTTGCCGAAAAGTGAGTTGACAGTCCTGTGTGGCACTTGGTCATTCACCCCCACCCTGCAGCTGTGGTATTTTAGGACAGTCTCCCATCACTTGAACCGGCTCATGCCTCAGTGTGGGTGCAGTTTGTGAGGCTGCAGATGGCCTGTGGCTGGCTTTTGATACCGGTGTCAACTGAGTAGCCCCTCCAGCCCGTTTTGAATGCTGCTGGGCTGCTCTCTACCCTCTCTCAGGTCCGAGCGCCCCTCCCATCAGGACATCGACCACATTTTCCTCGTGGCTCGCAGCTCCTCATGCCTGCCTAGGATGGACTTGGGTCTTCCAAAATATATGAATACTTAGGAGAGTGCGAAAAGAGAGTGAATGGTTTTCATTATTTGCAAATTTTAGCTACTAATGTGTATTTGATGTTTGGTGCTTTTTAATATTTTTTAGAAACAAACTTTTTTGCTTCAGAGCAACCTTAGGGAATGGGGAAAATTATGAAGTTCCTTTGAATACAAACCAGGTTGTATGTTTCTCTGGGTCCCAGTTCCTCCTCAGTTTAGAGCCCTTTCTCTTACCGAGTCTTTCTTCCTTATTTCCACCTCTGGCTAGACACCTCACTCCCTGCTCCAAACCTTGTCTCCCTGATGGAAATCATCTGGGAAAACCTCCAGTACCACATTAGTATTTTTTGTAGACTGTATCCCGTCCCCGCTGAGAGCCTTTTATGTTATTAAGCAAATATTCCCAACAACGCAGCCCGAAGCGTGTGTGCTCAGAGGGCTCCTGTGGTAACCACAACCACCTTAAGATTAATCAGCTAGGATCCTCTGTGCCAGGATCTTTCCAATAGCCTGGTGCTGTCTGTGGCCCTCTTCTCAGAATAATGTGTTAAACGTGCAAGCGCTTTGTTGCCTGTTAATGAGGAATTGGGGAGGTGGTTGCAGGCTCTGATTACCTGGAAGTAGGTTCAAAGGTAGTTGCTTCCTCTCCTCTGGGCAGGGGGACTACTAACTAATCTGGCAGTCAGCCTTGGGTCTGTGTAGTGACTGACTGCTGACTAATACTCATCCTGGGTGGGCCGTAGGGCCTTCCCTCGCAGAGGTTACAGGGACCTACATCTGCACGAGCATGAAAGGAGGGAAATCCCCAACCTCTGTGGGCAGAAGCCAGGTGAATTGTTAGAATTTTGGCTGGTTTGCTTGGGAGAGTAGGGATGCCGGTGCATGATGCTTGTTAGGGAAGAATGGCAGCCTTTGGGTTGTCTTGTAGCCAGCCCCATCCTATGTTCTATCATGCCAACTTTAGATCCACTTAGAGACAAAAGTAAAGGTCTCATTGTTTTTTTTGCATTGGGCTTTGGCTGCTGTAAAGGAGCTTTGACAAACTCTTCCGGGGAACCATTGGTGAGTACTGAGTAACATTCAGGGCCTGGATTTGGTTTATAATGCTATTGGGGGAGACCCCCCAGAGAATGAGAAACTATTGGGAGAGGCAATCTATGACGAGCCCTGAGCATTCCCTCGTGTTCTTCATGTGAATGCAAGACCCTGACCACGCTTCCTGCGCCCTGTCTTCTTTTGTTCACAGTGAGCAACCTTGAGAGACGAGGTAATGTCCCTCCCTAAGGAGCAGGTTTGTCACTGTTCACTATAAAAGTGTTGAAGCCCCCAGGCTCAGGATTCTTTGCCTGTGACACAGCTCGCTGCACCTGTGGGCACCCGTCTAGGCTACCCTGCATTACTTCTGTAGGGGGGGGCATGGGGCAATGGCACAGATACGCTCCCGTCACTTACTGTGCTTGTGTGAGTAAATAAATTGTTCGCCTCTGATTGAGAACTCATGTCTTCTGCCAGTATCCATGAAAAAATAGTAGGACAACTTGTTAGTTTGCAAGTAGGATAAAATTCTAGGCCTGGAGTATTCTGACAATGGAGGTAATAAGGATGGAATTCTGACAGACATGGCTTTCTAGAAGAGAAAGTTAATGGGCCAGGTGAGGGGATATGAGAAGATAACTTGGGGTCTGTGCTGCTGAGCCAGGGGTGGGGGTAGTAAAGGTCCCCTATTGTTCTACTGGTTAATGAATATTTTGAGGCCAAGCAGCAAGAGATAGGATTGCAACACACTGTGCAAATGGTATGTAGGCTGTTGCTTTACTCCTCTGGGCGGGAGGAGAGGGTGTCTCCACAGTGAGGCAGCACACCTGTAGGCCCAGCTGGAGGCAGCGTGACTGACTGGTGAGAAAGGGGTTCCCCAAAGATGAAGTAAATGGTTTCGGCAATAAGAATCTAGGAGTTTGAATGAACCCAAAACATTAGGAGCTTGTTGAGTCCAAGAATGTAGCCGCTTGCTTACTAGCACAAAGCCACTCCTTCTGATCCCTCTCTCTCTACTGCTTTAAGGAAAGAAGCTGTGTGTGCTGGGGATCTTTGAGATCTCCTTTTATAGCTCTTGAATATAAGGCTCTAAGTCACCATCTTACTGGGTCCCATGGGTACAGGGAGCCCTGGGCATAGAAATGGTCGAAAGTAGTAAGGACTGAGGGGCAGATCCACAGTGGTGTGCAGGAGGCAAAAACACCCCAAACCAAGAGAGCAGCCCCTGAGCCCTAGCTGCGTGCTGGGGCTAAGAGGTACACGAGTGAGGAGGCAGCACTGACCCTGGCGCAGGAGTCCGGGGGGAAAAAACCTTCCCAGTGGCCCAGCTGCTCCGTGCAGTCTAGCGGCTCCTGCCCTTTAATGTCCCCGCACTCTTGGCTGAGAGAGAGCATAATCTCTTGGTGGCTGTAGGCCCGGCTGTGGCCTCCAACATAACTATTTTAAACTACTTGGTTTGGATTCCATAGGGGAAAATGTGCCTGTATTCAACTGGTAGGGTTTGGGCAAAGTTTGCAACAGGAAAGGGAAGTTAAACGGACCTGTAGGAGAGTCTCTAAACTGATTCAGTGTGCTGTTTTACAGCTTTCCCCTTCGTGTGTTATCGACATCAGTTACACACTTTACTGAACTGTAGGTGCTTGTAAGTCTCCCATTCAGGGACTACTGCATATAAAGAGGTGATCCCTGCTCCTGTCTGGGTAGTCTCATAAAAACAATATAGAATCCTAAGAGAAAAGAGATGAAAATCACAACTTTACTGGAAAACTTGGTGACTGCTGGAGAAAGACCATTTCCCAGTACAGCAGTGCCAACGGCCCTTTGCAGGCACGCGGTGCACCATTTTGAATAGGTGGACAGCTTTTTAGACTATTCCTGAGTTGTTGCTGAAACCGATCCTCTGACCCACGCAAGCCTCCTAATTCTGGCCTAACCCCCATTTAGGGCCACTTAGCTCAGGCTTGATAACTAACAAAGAAGAGCCCAGCAGGCTTCCATAGTCAAATGGATATGGTGTGTTCTGGGGTGCAGCCAATCCAACCATCTTAGTTTTACATGAAAAAGTGGAAGCTTCTCCTCTGCAGGAATTCCCCACTTGGCTGCCTGAAGCAGAGCCACAGGTTCATTAGGCGTTTGCTTTATAGAGACTTCCTCTGTCAAATGCCTGGGCCCACTTCACTGGTGGTCCAGCTAAGTTGAAAGCTGTTGGTGCCAAGTGACAGTTCTGGAAGACTGACCACACTAAGGGCTGATCAGCACAATGGGCTGAATTGGAAACTGTCACCCTTACCCCCAGATAATTCCTAGGAACCAGATATATATTTTTCTGACTCTTGGGCTCTTGCCAGTGGCTTAGTATTCTGGTCTGTCACTTGGAAGACTACAGACTGTCAAAATAAAGACACTCTTTTGTGGGGCTCCAAATTAGAAATGAATTACAGCTATTAATTGAACTGTCTGGGTCACTCCTGTAGATGCCCACAGTGGCAGCCATTGTTGGATGAGACCAACTGGGGCTGCCGGAGCCTGTACCACTCGGATCGCCACCGTTGCTGTCTGGTCCGTCATCACTCCAGACACGGCCTTACACCCACCATTGCAGCAGCGTGGGCACAGAGGAAAGCACTTCTGTTTCTGATTCAGAGGCTACTGCTTCATGCCAGACTGACTGCTTTCAAAAGTCCTGTTGGTCTAGTCTTGAGTGAGGCACATAGCACAGGGCCTGGCCGCCACCCACTCTTGGCTGGCTGACTGTATCAGACCTTTGGCTCCCTCAGTAGTACCTCACCACTGTTGACATTGTTTCAGGTTAGTGTTTTTCTAGTTCAGTCAACTCCAGCTGCACTACTTTGGTCGTCAGACTGACCTGTCTCATGTTTTTGTTTTTGTTTTTGACCACCTGCGGTCTGACAGTAGTGCAACTTTAATTACAAAAGCCACGTAATGGCAGGCTGATAGTCAAGGCATTTATTTGATGGGCCTTCCAGTCTTTCGTCCACAGGCATCTAGTATTGGTGACTGTTGGAACAGCTTATTCAAAAAATGTACTCGAAAGGTTTCTGACTCTACCTCTCTAAACTCCTCCTAGTCAAGACACTTCAGTAAGGCGGTTGGTCACTAAATGTGACTGTCCCCAGAAAGCAATGACTTCCTCTTGACTGCTGTTAGGGTCTCCCAAGAAGAAGAACAAATAGGATATGTGTGTGTATACATAAATAGATGTATTCTAAGAAATGAACCCATGGATATAGAGGCTTAGAAGTCGCATAGTCTTCTGTCTGTAAGCTGGAGAACCGGGAGACCCAATGGCATAGCTCCAGTCTGAGACTGAAGGCCTGAAAACCAGGAGAACTGGTGGTGTGAGTTCTAGTCCAGAAGCAGAAGACTGATGTTCTACCTTGCAAATAGGCAGAGAGAGTCCACCTTTCCCTGACTTCTGTTCTACTGTGCCCTCCATCGGATTGGATGAAGCCCACCAGCACTACAGAAGGCAGTCTGCTTTACTGAGAGCACCAATGCAAATAGTAATCGCAGCCAGAGGCACCCTCAAACATATCCAGAATAATGCTTAACCAAATATCTGGGGATTCCGTGTTCCAGTAGAGATGTAAAATTTGATTGTAGTTGCTTACTGAGTAGTGATCAGAATGAGGGATTGGAGAGTTTTGTATAAATTTATTTTGAAGTTCCGTATTCTATTGCCATGACCATTGCTGGCCATGATGTTTTCTTTGCCCTAACAGCACCCCCAGGCCAGCCTGGTTGCCACAGCCTTCAGGTGGCACCTTCAACAAAAGGAGTCCTTAAGTATTCACATTTCATTCTGGTTCAGCCACTTGGATTCTCCTGTTGGTTTGACATGGTCCTAGATGTAACACTGGGAAAAAGAGTCCCCCCTGGAGCTTCCCTCTCAGAGGACAATGGCCTAGTACACCTCTCCCAAACCGTTGCGAGCTCCTTAAACTTGCAACTGATCACTGGTTTTGCCCCCCCCCCCCCACCAGATGATGCTGAGTGCAATTTGAGAGCCCTTTCCTTTATTCTACTGAGAAGCCTTGGAATATCAGCACTTTCAACTCCTATATCTCTCATGCAAAACATGTCAAACTTCCAGAACCTCCCATCCCCCATTCTTGTAGCTCTTACTCAGTCATCCCATGGGGTAGACATGCCACCTGGCCAGCGGCGTGAGTGTGTGGAACAGGTCAGACTAATTGCTATCAGGCAGTCTTCCAAAATAAGGACTGGTTTCAGTTATTCTGTCTGCACTGGGAGCTCTGGGGCCATGACACCGCGTTAGGGACACCCTCAACCTGTAGCTCGTGAATGATGTAGGTCCCATTTGGGGGCTCCAACAATTGTAAACGGGCATCATATGAGGGGAACCCCCCCAAAACTGGAACTTACTTAGAAAAAATTGTGTATTCTTACATGTTCACATTTCAGTCACCTTTAAAGTACTCAACATTTGATGCAATACACCTATCAAGAAGTTTTTTCCACTGTTCAAAATAGTTTTGAACTCGTCGATTTTTATGCCTTTTAGTGCCTCTGCCATTTTTTGTTTCACCTCTTCCACATCAGCAAAATGTTTCCCTTTGAGGTCATTTTTCATCCAGGGAAACAAAAAAGTCGCTCAGGGCAAGATTGGATGAATAGGGAGGGTGGGGCACAAGGGTCATCCCATTTTTTGGTCAAAAAACTGCTGAACACTCAGCACAGTGTGGCAGGTGCACTCGTAAATCACCCATCACGAAATGGGCAACCGTGTTGAAAGAGTCTTAAAAAAAAATTCACTGAAGCCAAATGCAGCCTCTCACAACGCCAAATGGTACACTGATACAGATGGGTTCCTAGAACACTCACCTAGTGGGGAAAGCCTGTGCTACAAGTCCCCCTTCCCTCCAGAAGATAATACAAAGTCTTTTGGCGTTCCCCCTCATATATGTCCCCAGGATAGACACAGCCTATCTCTGTGTGGAAGCCAGGCACTAACTTGCCTTCCTCCCTGAAAACGTGGTGTCTTGCACCATAGGGAGGATCTCCAACAACTTTCAGGTGTTTAGGGAAGCGTCACCAGCACATTGTGTAGCCATCGGATGACTGTGGAGATGGTTCCACGGGGCAGCTTCCTGGCGGGGTGACTGACTCATTTATGCACACACTGCAGGAGTTGATCCCTGTCTTAAGGGAAACTCTCTTAGAAATGTTGATGTGGAATTTGTTCTGACTTTAGCAGAAGCCATCAATGATACCACCTTAGCCCTGGAATGCATTCAGGTGAGCGCCTCTGGCCAGTGTAGTTAAGGATGATGGAATTCTCAACTTCCTTTTGGGCCAAGATAGAATCTGTAGTAGCCAATGCATCCTGCTGTGCCCCAAGGCAGGTATACCATGTGGCTTTGTAAGGCAGCCCTTGATGGGTTATGGTGGTGTGTGTTTGTTTTGTGTGTGTGTGGTTGTTTGTTTTTCCAGCTGGTTTGGTCTAGGCCCTTCCTTGGGTACGAATGAGGTGGTTTCTGCAGGTTGGTCTCATCCCGTTTCTTTGTGTTCTGTTGCCAGTATCCTTAATTAAATGCTTTATGAGACCATTAGAATGGATTGGATCCCTATTTCTGACAGATTAATCAGAATGACATACTCAGAAAATTCATTAGACGCCGTCTGCAAAGTGCAGTGGAGGCTAGAGTAGGAGTAACTGTTTTCTCATGGAGAACTGGGAGGTCCTCATAAGGAAGTGAAACCTGTTTGATTTGAGTCATGAAGTACATCATGAGTAAGGTCAAGTGTGCCCAATTTACAGATGAGGAATCTGAGGCACAGAAATTAAATAACTTGCCAAGGGCCCTCAGCTAGGAAGGAGGAAGTCCGGATTGGAACCAGTGTCTCTTCACTTCCAAATGCAGAGATTGCTACTAAACTTCACTGCCTTAGGTATAAAATAGACTGAGACCATCGGTCAAAGAAGAATTGAGAGAGATTTGTCATTAACTAAAATTAATTTGGTGATCCACAGAGTTGATGATTGTGAGTTTGGAGAAGTTTGGTGAAGAACCCTAGGACTTTGTATAGGCTCATCTTTTAAAAAAATGAAATATTTCAGACATAGTAAGGGTTAAAAATAGTAAATGAACACCTATGAACCTACTGCTACCTTTAAAAATATTACCAATACAATCGAAGGCCCTTGGTTATCCTTCATCATACTCTACTTCCTGCACTCCCAGAACTACTACCCTGAATTTGGTATTTATTATTCGTACACATTTTCTTCATTCACGTGTGTCCATTGACAACCCATGGTATTATTTTACATGTTTTAAAACTTTTTATATGGTAGTTGGTTGAGGGTCCCCAAGACCACCTCTGGGTTTAGAGATTCTCTAGAAGGTGCCACAGGAGTCAGCATATAGCCATACTCAGAGCTAAGGTTTATCGCAGCAAGGTAGTAAAAGCACACATCAGATCACAAAAGGAAAAGACACAGTGAAGCACGGAGATGGCCCTGTGCAGGCTTCCTTACATTCTCGCACTCTCAGTAGGGAACACACGAAGCACACTTGCCCCTGGCAATGCAAACGCGGCCCGTGTGCCACGTTTCTGCCTAGTGAACCCTTTAGAGACTCAGCACCCACAGTTTTTATTGGGGGCTGGTCATGCAGGCACCCTCTGCCTAGTATGTACCGAATTTCCAGACTCCCAGAAGGAAAACAGGTTCAGCATACACCATATTGTGTTCAGTGTGCGCATAAGACTACACTTATGAATTGGAATTTTGCAGGAAGAGCTGTCCTTTTTCCCCATTTACTTCTTTATTCAATTATTCATATAAAGCTGGATTCATAGGTTTTATTTTATTGAGTTATAACCTAATACTATTTTTTATGCTATATATATACAGCACACACACATATATAACATCATTACAATATTTCTTTATTTTTGAGTAGGGGTGGATCTGGCTGTCTGGACCTTTTTGTGGAGTCCCCTCTGAGGCTCGGAACCTTCGCTTGACTCTTAGGCTGTCCAGGCTGTTTAAGCGGTCAAACCTGGCAACCAATAGAGCGTGGAAATACGGGGCTGAGGGGAGAGTGGACGGATTGAAAATGGTGGGCTGGGAGGCGGAGACAGGGAGCTGCAGGGTCGTGGTGAGCTAAGGTACGCCTAAACTCGGAACTGATATTGGGTGGGTGGAGAGGGTGGTGGTGGGAGAGGAAGCAGGAAGCCGCGGGTCCCTCCCGGCGGTTGGAGGCTCGGTGGCGAGGGGGCGGGGCCTCGGCTGCAGCGCCTGTACGCAGGGGGCGGGGCCGGCCGCGTGCCGGGGGCGGACGGTTAGTCCCAACCGCCCCGAGCCTGTGGCCTCCGCGCTTCCCCGCCTCCGCTTCCTCTCGCGGTGGTCTCCGCGTTCTGGTTCTGTCTTCCTCACTGCTTCTGGACGTCTCTGTCTCCCGCTTTCTTCGCTTTTGGTGGTTGGCTCTCCTGTCCCTCGTCTCTTTCTCCTGTTTCCGTCTCCCCAGCCTTGGTCGTTCTCCCGGGCATTGCTGTCCGAGAGCTGAGAGCCTGCCTGCGCGCCCCGCTCTGCCTGGAGAGACACGGAGGAACCGGGGGTCCTGCGCTGGTGAGCGAGTCTGGGAGACTGGGGAGCCCCCGCGAAAAGTGGGGCAGTGTGACTGTGGGGACGAGTTCGGCAGCACCATCTGGACTTACGAAATACTGTTTTGAGAGAATATTGAGTCAGAACCATCCCAGGCGGTAAGCATGTTGGACGTAGCCAGGAGAGTATTTTTAGCTAGTTCTATTTTTTCCTTCAACGGGAGCCAGACTTAAAGCTG
Organism: Desmodus rotundus; assembly: GCF_022682495.2. Taxonomy (NCBI): domain Eukaryota; kingdom Metazoa; phylum Chordata; class Mammalia; order Chiroptera; family Phyllostomidae; genus Desmodus; species Desmodus rotundus. The sequence goes on from NC_071391.1 coordinate 48,259,385, forward strand.
AGAATTATCATTTTAGAGACGAAAGGCAACAGAGACTGGAAAACCTTTCTTACTAGAGTGAGGTCTGTGGGCCGCAGGGACCCCTGAGCTGGAACTTAAAAGGAGACAGACCTTGGTCTTGATGCAGGTTTTGCTACCGACTCACTGAGTGGCTTCACAGAAGTTTATTCATCTCCATGAGCCTCAGTTTTGCCATGGGTGGTAGCCATGAGAAGGATTTGGTCTACAGGATCTCCAAAAGCCTGACATATGATGGGTGCTCGTTAAACGTTAGTTGTTTAGGAGTGAATAAATGAGATTTGGGAGGTCTCCTGGGTTTCACTGGGAATCTATGGAATTACATTGTTCTTATAGCCTGAGAAATAGGTAGTGTTATCTCCATTGTAAGTGAGGAAATGGGCTCAGAAATAAAGCAAATTGCTAGTAAGTATAAAAGCCAAGTCACACTTCCAAGTCCATGCTGTGGATACATTTATCCTCTCTCCTAGTGAGAGAGCAGGGAGGACTTCACTGACAGGTGATTATATGAAGCAGCAATTAATAATACGAGTTGCTAAGATGAACAACTCTAAAGCAGAACTGTATCAGATTCTTCTCGATCCCTAGTTCCCAGCGTATGGTTTGTGTGAAATAGTTTGGGTGTCAGTGCCAGAGTCACCATCTGTGTTAACGCTGTCATCAACATGATCAGCATAGTCATGATGACAACTAGTGATAGTGACTGTAATTGTTGTGGGGATAGCAAAGCCGTAAGTGAAATTGAGAAGACATCAAAACTTATAATAAAGACTTATTTATGGTGCTTTAAAGCTTATGAAGCACTTTACAGTGGTTCTTTGTACTGGTCATCTTAGGCAGCTATTATTGTTATCCACACTTCACAGGCAAGGAATCCAAGACCTAGAGAGATCAAGTGACTAGCACAAAGTCACACAATAGCGTAACAGAGCCGGGGCACCAGTCTGGTCCCATACGACAAGTTGTTCTTTGGTGCTCTTTCCACTTCCTCTCCCTTTCCTTTTTCCTAGTCCTTTCTCCCCACTTTATGCTTATCCTGTGCTTTATTCTTCTTATTTCAGTGTTAACTAATAATCATTTGTTGGCTAATGATTAATAGCATTGGTATTATTAATTCATAATCGAACTGTTAGCTTATAAGTTTAAAATATAATCTCTCCCAGAGGTGCAGAGGGATTTAAATGCTTTTAAGAAGGGAAGTGGTAATTGTGATTGTTGTTATAATCATCCTCCTCCTCCACAGATTTCAAGGAATACAACTAGAACATGCAGGGATTGACAGTCTAACAATAATAATTGTCATATATTGAATTCATGCTGTGGGATGGGCCCTGTAACAGCCACTTCACCCTTTTCCCTTAATTCTCTCAGCCACTCTATTGACCTTTATAAAATGAGGATCCTGAAGCATAGAGAAAAGTTAAATAACACGCCCAGAATCATGTCGTCCTGGCCTGGTTCAAATCCTGTGTCCCTAACCTTTATACCGGTTGGGCTCAGAGACTGATTTTTACTTAAAAGAAAGTCTGGTCCTCCGGGGCAGGAGAGCCTGAACTGGGGGGAGAGAGTGGTGCTCTGCAACTGTGCAAAGAAGGCACCTCACCCATGCCTTTCAGTTCTGCTATTGAGAGCCCAGAATGGGAGTGAGGGGAGGCTTTTCTTCTCGACTCAGGAGACCACCTCCCCACGCCCCTCACGAGAGTGAGCTGTGGTTCTCTTTACGTTGGAAGTAGCAACTGAATGATAGCCAGTGCTGTTGATGAAAGTTGGTCTTTATTGACACCGGGAGGATGCAGCCACAGGCAGTGTAACTTTCCCCTTCAGTTCGTTGCCCACGAGGCTGCCTGAGAGACTGGTCCAAAATGCATACTTGGTCATGCCATTCCTCTGCCAGAAACTGCTGAGTGACTCCCTGTCTGTGGGATAAACACCTTAATACGGTATCAAAGCCTCCCAGGATCTGGGCTCTGCTGACCCCTTTCAGTCCCCTGTCTGCTCACAGCTTTTGCCCAGGACAGTCATGCTGGACTACTGAGGATCCCCACAGCTCATTGTATTTCGTGTCTCCTATAGGCTTTTCACACCCACTCTGTCTACCCTTCTTTTTTACCCTTCGGTTGGCTTACCCACTATTCATCCTTTAAGATCCAGCTCACCCATTCATCAAATATTAGTCAAATGCCTATCAATTACCAAGCATGGTTCTAAGTGTAGAGGGGTAACAGAATAACACAGACATATCCCTGCCCTTTATGGGGTGTCTGTTTTGTAGTATATATTAAACAAGTGTAACGAATGGGTAAGTAGCATGGAGAAGAGAGCGGGGAAAGGGGATAAGGAGCTCAGGGGAGTTACCAGGGAAGGCTTCGCTGATTGAATAATGTTTGAACAGAATTAGAAGGAGGTGAGGAAGTGAGGTCTGAAAGAATATTCCAGACCCAGAGAATAAGGATATATGAGACAGGAGTACCCTTGGCTCATTGGTCACCTCTCCAAAAATCCTCTGCTGCCTTAATCTGGACAGCTGTCCTTTTCTGTTTTCCCACATGCTCTCATGGTTTACCTCTAAAGTGGCACTTACTGCATGATGTTGTCATTGTCTGTGTTTGTGTCTGTTTCCCTCCCTAGGACGTGGGTTTCTTGAGGGCAGGGGCCTCTGATTTCTGTCTCCTGAGCACCTACCTTTCAGCCTGACTTGGAAGGCACCCATACATATTGATTAAATAAATGAATATGATCTTATGGGCCTCGTTCTTACAGCCTGATAATTTTTACAAATGATTTATAAGAGAGGGCTCGTATGACAGGCGAGAGAGAGATTAAAAGAAAAAAAAGAAGAATTTTAAACCTGGCTCTGGTTGGCTAGCTTGATGGGCCTCTTTTGGGGCCTTTTGGGCCTCTGGGAAGTAAAACACCTGATTTTCTTTGAGAAATGTACTTAGAGACTTCCATTTTCAGGATTATGGCTGGTTATCTAACCCGCAAAATGGCATATAAAATATAACAAAGTCCTTCAAGTTGAATTTGCAAGAAAGTAAGAGAACTCCCCGGGGCCTAAAAACCAAGAGGAACCTGAAAACCAGAGTAGTTATAGTTAGCCCATTTACCTGACCTCAGCTGCCCTGGGTGTTTGCCAATCTTACCTAGAAGCTTGGGCTTTAATAGACCTGCTGTTACAGTGCATGAAACTGTGGGCCTGCATGGGTCAGAGACTCTGGTTGGAACTGAGATCCCTGCATGAAGTCCCTTGAAAACCCACACCTTCTGGTGGGGTGGACTAGGAAAGAAAGTCTCGCTACAGATGCAGAGATGACAAAGAAGATTGCCTTTTATCCTAGGCTCCTGTAGAGGGGAAAAGTTTCCCCAGAGAGTTCTTAAACACAGGCATTCCCTCATATGGATTTGGGTTTATATTTATGTTACCTGAATGGCCTCCAAGTGAAGAAATTGACATTAGAAGCTGTCTGGGCTGGTGATACCCCTGGATGATTGGCAGAAGCATATGCAGAACCTCTGGAGAAACCCACTTGACCCAGGCTGCATAGGATTCCCACAGCCTGGAGGATAGAGTTGTTACACAAAAATGCAGATTGCTGGCTTTGTGCTGTTGACACCATGATGTTATTTTTGTATTAAAAAAAAGGTAAACATTTGAGTACATCTCTGCCTCTCGGTGATCTCCAGAAATGGAGTGATAGAACAGAACTTGTATACAAGCCAGTGTTCAGATATGGATACACATTTAGCTGCCTCCTATCCTTGCAGAGGTCATGGAAGAAGTGACGTCCTGCTCCTTCAACACCCCTCTGTTCCAGCAAGAAGACAGGAGAGGAATCACCTACCGGATCCCAGCCCTGCTCTACGTACCCCCCACCCACACCTTCCTGGCCTTTGCAGAGAAGCGCTCTACAAGCAGGGATGAGGATGCTCTCCACCTGGTGCTGAGGCGAGGGTTGAGGACTGGACGCTCGGTACAGGTGACTCCTCATCCCCGATCTGGGCCTGGGCCTCGGTTTCTCTCCGCATTTACTCAGAGCACTCAGAGTCTGTGGCTTTTCCCGTCAGTGCAGGAAAAGTCCTATGTGGGAGTTGAGGGGGGAAAACCAGTAAAGGCGTTGCCTCACTTGCTGAGTATTTACTGTGTGCCAGGGGCATACCGATCTTCTCAGCCACTCTGTGACGTAGGAATGGTCAGTCACACTTCACAGATGAGAAAACTGAGGCTCCGAGAGCTTGCCACATGCCCAGGGTCACACAGCTATGATGAAGGAGTAGAAGCAGGCTTCACACTTGATATCTGATTCCAGAAGCCTCCATGCTTCATGTGTCCTTTTCATTTAGATTCTCTTTTATCTTCGTAAGTCACCCAGGAAAATAAACATTGTCAGCCCAGGGTTGCTGGTGAGGGGTCCCGGTGCTCCAAGAGGTAGGTAGCTTGTTCAAGGCCATAGCTAGCAGATGAGGGGTTGTGGGATAACAACAGTCATTCTCCTGCTGCTGCTCTTCTCCCCACCTCATGCTTTATTCACATTTATTTCTGATTCAGTCGATTATAGAATCTTGAAATTAGAAGAATCATCAGTCCAACTTCTTTCCCGGCATAGAAATCTTCTGTACTCTATTGGTAGCTACTAATAGCTACTAATATCTCAGTGGTTAAGAGCCTGGCTTTGAAGTCAGGCAAGACCTAACTATTTATTGGCTGTGTGACCTTGGATACTTGCCTCTTTTCTGTTTCATCATCTGCAAAATGTAGTAATAGCAGTTATAATACATAGTAGGAACTCAACTTCAGTCATCTTCTAGAAAGGGTCTGCTTACACAACTCCTCAAATGAGGAACTTAATCCTGTGGCACCTGTTAACTTTTGTTGGAGGGATGAGATGATCTCTACTCCTCTACAATTACCTGTTGGTCTTGTTCTGCCCTCTGGGGCAGTGAGTCTATACGGAATAAAGTCCCTTCTGCTGAGGCATCTCTTCCACGTACCTGCAACTGGTGCATGCCCTCCGAGTCCTCTGGTTTTGGGCTCAAGAACTCCAGTTCTTTTAGTGTCTTTCTTTCTTGGCCACAGTCTGGATTAGGTTTCCAGGCCTTGAAAACTGTGGTAATCCTCCTTGGGATCTGGTCTGGGATGTCAGTGTCCTTTTTCAAAGAATGGTGCTCAGAATTGAACTTGGACCCTGAGGATAGAGCCACCCCAGCAATGAGGCGGCTCTCCCGCCTTGTATCCTTTCCATGCATCTTCAGGGAAAGTAGCATTTACTTTTTTGATCCTGCATAACACTGTTGACTAATATTAAGTCGATAGGCAGCTAAAACCTCCAAGTCTTTTTCACAGTCCTCTTTTTAAAAAACCTTTTGTGGTAAAGTACACCTAACAAAATTTTCCATCCTAATTACTTTGAGTGTACATGACGGTGTTGTTAACTGTGTGCACATTGTTGTACAGCAGGTCTTTTTAAAGCTTCGTCATTGTGCATGACTGCGGTTCTGTACACCTTGAACGGCTCCTCCTCTCCCCGTTCCTCGGTCTCTGAGCCACTCTTCCACTTTGTTTCTATGAGGTTGATTCCTTTAGGTGTCTCAGTGGAATCATGCGGTGTTCGTCTTTTTGTGATTGGCTTATTTCATGTAGATCAGCAATTTTCAACAGTGCGACACAACAATTTTCAAAACATGCAGTACCCAACTGTTCAGGGGCCCTGGCCTCTGTTTCCTCAGATGTCAAATAAAACAACGGCAGCAGCCAGCACAGCAGTAGCTGTCCAGTGTGAATGGATCAAAATTATACCTATTTTGTCAGACTGGCAAAAAATACATTTTTTGATGTGCCGCAGAATTTGGTAATTAGCTTATGAGATGAAAAAGGTTGAAAATCACTGATTTAGAGTAATATCCTCAAGGTTCATGTTGTAGCGTGTGGCAGGATTTTCTTTTTCTTAAAGGCTGAATAATATTCCACTGTGTGTTTATCCACATATTGGTTTCTCCGTTTTGTTTGTCCATTCTTCTGTTGAGGGAGACTTGGGTTACACCTTTTGGCTCTGGTGACTGATGCTCTGTGAATGTGGTGTGAAAATGTCTCAATGTCTCAGTATCTCTTTGAGACATTGCTTTCAATTTTTTGGCTATATACCTAGACGTGGAACTGCTGGGCATATGGTGATTCTGTTTTTAATTTCTTGAGGGGCCTCCATGCTGTTTTCCACAGTGAGTTTACCATTTTATTATCCCATCAACAGTATACAAGTGTTTCAATTTCTCTGTATCCTTGCCAACGCTGCTTTTGTGTTTTTTGACAGTAGTCATCCTAATGGGTAAGAGGCGATATCAAAAACTTCCCTAATTAACAGCATTGAGTATTTTTATGCATTTGTTGGCTATTACATTTGTCATTCTTTTGTGGTTTTTCCATTTATTGGTTCTAGAGAGAGGGGAAGGAAGGGAGAAAGAAAGGGAGAGACACATCGATGTGAGGGAGAAACGCTGATCAGTTGCCTCTTGCATGCGCCCCAACTGGGGATGGAACCCACAAACTAGGCATGTGCCCTGACCAGGAATTGAACCGGCAACCTTTTGGCTTGCAGGGCAACACCCAACCAGCTGAGCCACGTTGGCCAGGGCTGTGTTTGTTGTTCTTTCATCATGTTTCTCCATCCAGGTTTTTAAGCCCAAGACTTGTTTTATCTGTCAAGCCTCAGCTTGTTTATGTCTCATTGCTGCAACTGGTTGAGATTATTTGGATTCCACTGCTTTCATCTTTAGTTTACTGTTCCTTACAGCTTCATGTAAACTTTATTTTAGACATTGCAGGCCCAAGTCATTTTCCCCTCTCAGTTACAAAGGATGGCTGAGCCTCTGATTTCCCTGACTAACCTGCCCAGTAATTTCCCCCCCCCTCCTGTTCCTAAAGGCAGTGGCAGTGCTGATGGATTTCTTATATCATACTGGGTCCTGCTCAAGGTTCTTGATCTGAGCAGCTGTCATCATCCAAATGAGTTTGCAGCAGATGAGTTACTTCTCATTGGAAACGCCCCTTCAGTGCTACCCATAAAGTGTTGGTTTCCACACAAGGTGCTGAGGAGACAAGGGCTCTATCCCCAGAGCGGCAGTAGGAAATTAAATCTGCTCTCCAGGCCCCTTCTTGACACTTGGGAGGGAGAGGGCCTCTGGGCGTTGTTTATAGAGTATGGTTTCTACCTGAGAGTGTTTCCGTGACCCTTCTGTTCACCCCCCACTTTCATTCTTCCCTCCCTCCTCTTTCCCTTCTTTCTTCTTCCCTCTCTTCCATTCCTGTCGCCCTTCTTCCTTTCTCTTTCCTTTCCTCCTTTCTTCAACAGACATTTATTGAGCACCTACTATGTTAAATCAGGGGGGATGTGTGGAGGGAGGTGATAAAAAAGTTGGCAGATTCTGGCCTCTCTACAAAGAAATTGCATGGCTGAATTGCAGAGAGAAAGTAGAGCTGGCACAGATGTAACTGTCCAAATGTCCCATACAGAGTCCACGAAGTGTCACAAGGCAGGTTCATCCTCTCAGAGTGGGCTATTTCCTTAGAAGAAGAAGTTCAGATGGATTTGAGGATCAGAGAAGCTACTGTGTGGGCCACACCATTTAAGCTGATTCTTGAAATGAGTGGGTCGAAGGTGAGCAGAATCGAAGGTTTCTCCCTAGATTCTCCACATCTAGAAATGGTCTTTTCCTTCTCTGACATCCACAGTGCTTTATCTTTTCTCTCTAATGGTATCTGTGAGGCCCTGGAGTCTGCTCTGTGGGTGCTTTCCCTCTCCTCAAGGCAGGCTGGGCGGCAGGCCTGACTGCCCCTCCCACTGCTGGCCTTTGGACCTTGATTCCCTGAGTCACAGAGAACTTAGGTCTTGCCTCTAGAGGTTTAAAATGCAGTCAGATAGCAAAGTGCACTTCGTATGCAATGACAGTTTCCAGAGAGTAACGGTGCCATTTGGGAGGTTTTAGGAAACAGCCTTCAATTAGTTAGCAATCTGGGAGAGCTTCATGGGGAAAGGCGGGCTTCTATACAATAATTATGTTGACTCTGGCACATATGTTTGAAGTGTTTAGAGTGCTCAAGGCACTCTGCTATAGAATGGGCTGCTCTAGAGATAGTGAGTTCCCTGTCCTTAGACTAGTTCAAGGAGAGACTGGTCTTCAAGCAGGAAACTTAGAAGAGAATCTTCTGTAAGATGGGAGTTAGCACTAAGTCCTTATGATTTTGAGAATCCATGATCTGAGTTCTACTTAACAATAGTTTTTGCCCATTCATATAGGAATTAAAATTCAAAAACTTTTTTTTTTGTTTTGTCTAGTTAATACACTTACGTGGCTGAAAAATAAAAACTGTAAAAAGGTGTGCACCGCATTCCCAGGCTTGTACCTCCTGTCGCAGCCGCTTGTTTCTCATGTGACCTTCCAGTGCTGCTTCACACCGAAACAAAGAAATGCAAGTGTGTGTCCTTGATACTCCCTTTTAAAACATTTTCATGTGGAGTGATAACACATGTACAGAAAACATAAGACATAACATAAATGTCAAATGCACCGAACATAAATGTCAGTTCTGAATTGACAGAGCCAACACTTGTGCATTCGCCACTCGACTCAAAAATAGAATGTTGCCAGCAACTTAGAAGCTTCTCATATGTCTCCCCTCTCCTTCCAAGAAGTAATTACTATTCTGAGTTTTAGCTCTTGAATTTAGTTTTGTTTGCTTTTAATCTCTGTATTTTTTTATTTTATTTTTTAATTACAGCTTACATTCAGTATCATTTTGTATTAGTTTTGGTCATACTGCTATGTATCCTTTATGTCTGGCTTCCTTTGTTCAATATTCTTGAGGTATACCCAAATTAGGTGCACAGCTGTGATTTGTTCATTTTCATTGTTACAAAGTATTCCATTGTATGACTACACGACAATTAATTGACCCATTCTCCTGCTGTCGCATATTCGGGTTGGCTCTTATGTGCATGGATAGTGCTGCGCTGAGTATTCTCTGTGTTTTCAGTGCTACATGCATGCACTTGTGGTGGGTTTCTATCTGGAAGTGGAATGACTAGATTCTAGGATATGTGGATGTCCCACTGCAGTTGGTAATGCCAGCAGTTCTCCAGAGCAGTGGTTGTGAAGGCAGGTCTACCTCCGTGTCTCCCTTACTCCGGGGTTCAGCCCCTTAAGGTTCCAGCTCCAAGCACGGCGGTTTACCAGGGCTTCTATTTTTTTTGTTCTCCTAGCCCCATATGTCTGTCAAGAAGTGCTCAGCTTCTCAGCCTTTCAGTTACCTCTTTCAGAATTCCAGAGATACTTTGAGAAGAAAAGAGACTTGAAACACCAGGCCAATATTGTTTTTAAATATATCAATGAGATTAGGCCTCTGTCTGTGATATGTCTGGGTAGGCGCTATCTCATTTTACCCTCACCTCAGCTCCTCTCTGAGCATGTTATGACAGCCTCCACTTAACTGGGGAAGAAACTGAAGTAACAGAAGATTAAGTAACTTGTCCAAGGCCACACAATAAGTGATGAAAGCAGGGTTTGAACTGGGAATCTCTGACTCCATGCTTGAATTTTTAATGACATGTTACACATTGCCTTCCCAGGGTAGTAGAGGAAGGAAAGAAAAAAAGAAGTCTTTGTCTTAAATTTCCCTTTATATGCCTAAAATGTCCATGTTTGTCTGCCTTGCTCTGTGTTGATTCCTTTTCTTTCTTTCCTTCCTATTTTTTTTTTTTTGGAGGAGACCTTCCTTTTAAAAAATATTTATGTAGCTCCTCTCATGTGCTGAGTACTGGAGGTACAAAATTAGAATAATTTGGTTTCTACCCTCAAAAGATTCATAGTTTAGGGAGGGAGCCAGTCACAATAAAAAGTATAATGTTATATAATAATTGCTGTAACTCCCCAGTACGGACAAAGAGGAAGCCTTTGGTAGGGGAGGGGGGAGAGCGTCATGGAAGGCTTCATAAAGGAAGTGACTTTGAGTTGGACTTTTGGGGGTGAATTGGGTATCTAGACGAAGTGAGGAAGAGTGTTTCAGATAGAAGGGACAGCATGAGAATTCAGTGAATACGTGGGCCTTCACAATTGTATAGACTTCAATACCATTTATTTCTTTTCTCTGAAAAGTTCTAATGCTTTTAAGGAGCTTTATGTCTTCCTATTAGTCTCTCACTCCTCCCTCTCTTCCTTACTCTTGTTAGTGGGGACCACTCATGCCACTGATGGAAGCCATGTTGCCTGGGCATCGGACCATGAACCCCTGTCCTGTGTGGGAGCAGAAGAGCGGCTGTGTGTACCTGTTCTTCATTTGTGTGCGGGGCCATGTCACTGAGCGTCAGCAGATTGTGTCAGGCAGGAATGCTGCTCGCCTCTGCTTCATCTGCAGCCGGGATTCTGGCTATTCATGGAGCGACGTGAGGGACCTGACTGAGGAGGTCATTGGCCCAGAAGTGAAGCACTGGGCCACGTTTGCTGTGGGCCCAGGCCATGGCATCCAGCTGTGGTCTGGGAGGCTGATCATCCCTGCATACGCCTACCACATCCCTTACTGGTTCTTCTGCTTCCCGTTACCGTGTAAAGCCAGGCCTCATTCCCTCATGATCTACAGTGATGACCTTGGGGCCACATGGCACCATGGCAGGTTCATTAAGCCCATGGTGACAGTGGAGTGTGAAGTGGCAGAGGTGACCAGGAGGACCGGCCACCCCGTACTGTATTGCAGTGCCCGGACACCAAACAGGTGCCGAGCGGAGGCTCTCAGCACTGACCGTGGTGAGTGCTTTCAGAGGCCATCCCTGAGCCACCAACTCTGTGAGCCCCCGCATGGCTGCCAAGGCAGTGTGGTGAGTTTCCGGCCCCTGGAGATCCCACATGGGTGCCAGGACCCCACAGGCAAAGATGCCCCTACTGTTCAGAGCTCTCTGCTGGCCAGTTCTCTGAGGCCAGAACACGAAGCTGGAGTGCTTTCAGAATCATGGCTCTTGTACTCACACCCAACCAGCAAGAAAAGGAGGGCTAACCTCGGCATCTACCTCAACCGGACCCCCTTGGAGGCTGCCTGCTGGTCCCCCCCGTGGATCTTGCACTGCGGGCCGTGTGGCTACTCTGATTTGGCTGCTCTGGAGGACGGCTTGTTCGCGTGTTTGTTTGAGTGTGGGACCAAGCGGGAGTGTGAGCAGATTGCCTTCCGCCTGTTTACAGACCGAGAGATCCTAAGCCATGTGCACGGTGACTGCACCAGCCCTGGTAGGATCGCTGAACCAATTTAACACTAATTGGCTTAGGATCCAACTTTTCCATAGAAGGGAAACCAGTAGAAGGCAGCCACAGCCAGAGTAATGGAGGCCATGACAACAGAGCTTACTGAAGCCTCAGGGAATCCCAAAACTTAATATTCTGCTCTCTACCTTTTTTTACTTCTCCAAAGAGTAAAATGAAAATTTTCCCATAGCTACTGCAGTAGAAATAGAATTGAATTATGTGAATTAGGAGACCATGATATGATCCTGGGCCTGCCATTGGCTGACTCTGGGACCTTGAACTCTCCGGGCCTCAGGGCTTCATCTGTAAAATGAAGTGATTTGTTAAGTGATTTCTCTCCCTCCTATCCCTAGGGACAGCCCAGCGCCTGCTTACTCCATGATTGGCAAGTCCTGGCTATATATTGGACTCTGATCTCAAAGTGGAAATCAGAGGTCTCATCTTTTCAAATCCAGCTGTGAGGTTACAAGCAGGTACGATGCCATAAAGAAGGATCTGGAGTGTTTGCTCAGGTTTTAGTAACAGAAACACCCATACCCTTCTAATCATGCCCAGAGCTCTACAGGCTGTCCTAGAGGAATTGGGCAAAACAGCAGAATGATGAGCTCACCGGCCTCCTTCAACTTTGCAACTCTGCTCAACCTGCCCTTCCTCATCTAGAAGGTGTTATTTCCTAGGGAGAAAATGATGGCCTTACTCCTGTGAAAGATGAACCTGAAGTTCATGTATTAGGATGGTTCCTGATGGGAAAAAGACATGGCTTAGGGCTTTAAAGCATTGGCAAAACTTCTCACAATCTCTGCCCTCAAGGAGCTCACAGTTTATGAGGCCACAAGAGGGAGAAAATTAAAGAAAGAAAGAAAAATGCAATGGGTGGGATGGTTTGTAGATGTTGGGTGCTCAGTTGGTGTGATGGCAGCTCATTGTCCTCGTTGCATCTCTTTTGTGCCTGGAGTCTGCCCCAGCGCTCGTCCAGGCTGCTGGCTTTCCGCTAAGTTGGTTTTTCTTAGAATGTTGTCCCGGCCCAGCCACTTCATTGGCCAGTAGAGAAAGTCTCCGAACTTAGGGAGGTCTCTGGACACCCCCAAACTGCTGAATCTGGTCTGTTTGGACCTGCTGAAATCACCATTCGTGAAGTGGGGATGGCATTTGTCTAGTAGTTTGGGGGCTGAACTTTGCCAGTAGTGGGTCTCATGGATGACACCAGATCGGTTGCTCTTACTGTAGATTGTTTCCCCCGTAGTTCTATCATGAGAGATTTCTTTTTTTCTCCCCCTTAATACAAGGTGGAGGAAATGTAGGTGTACAGTTTTCATATGGAAAATAATACAGTAACGAACTTGCTCTGCCCCAGCCTGAATATGTGATACTCGGCAGTGGCCTGCAGTGCAAGTCTCAGCGGTAGAGCACGGCCTAGGACGCACCTGTCAGGTGGGAGAGGTGGAGGTCAGCTTCATTTTCCTTTAGCTTATGGCTTAAGCCCGTCTTAGTGTGGCTTCTCGTACATTTGCCATCATCTTCCATGAAGTCAGTTGTAGTCATTCATTCAGTTACGTATACATTTATGTAAATGTTTCTTGAGAGCCTGCACATAATATAAGGTGCTTCCTGTTGCCATTCCCTGGTTGAAAATAATTTGTGGCTCCTCATTGCCAATTAAACGGTATTTCCATTTAGCATGGCATGTAGGACCTTCGGTGGTTGGGTGAAATAATGATTACTTATCTCTACTTCTTAATATGAAGCCCATTGTCAAAGAAGACCTCTGTCAAGTTGGCAAGTGGAGGGAGGTAGGGGTTTGGGGGTGGGCAGAGTGGTGGTGCAGGGGAGAGCATTCAAAGGGCATCCTCCTCCCGAGTGGGAGAAACTTCTTGTTCAGCAAAGTGTTCCTGAGCACCATACGCCGGACAGATAGGGATAGCGAGGGTGGATGGCTAAGCTCTGCCGTCAGGGCTAAAGGATGGAGAGAATGAGACTCTCACGACTTCTTTGGGACCATCCAAGAAGGGCGTCAAGGAAGGGACCTCAGTGGCATGCCAGTGTGGACCACAGATGGTTAGTCCAATACTCACAGGATGTCTCAAACCACCCCTCAGTTGCCCTCTTCGTCCTCCTTCCCCTTTGCCTCGTGTTTGCTTCTCTTGGTGAGAAACTCCCTGAATAGGCAATAAATTCCCATAATAGGTAAAGAGCCTACGTGTACATTTCAGGAATGGCAAGAAGAGGGTTGGGGACAGGCATAATCCTGAATGAGGATGAGAGAGAGGGACAGAGTGAGCAATGGCAGCTTTGAAGAAAAAGAACAGCAGCCAGACATCCTGGCACCTTTAGGAAGAGAGAAAGTAGTACAGACCTAAGGCCTAGGCTGGACAGGTGGCGTAGGTGGTGGTTGCTGTGAGGAGCAAATGATACCGGGCTGGAGCTATTCCCCACAACACGTGGGAACAGAAGGAGCCCTGCTCAGGGCAGCAGGTTAGGCTGCAGATAAGCTTCTACCCAAACCTGCAACTTGGAGCTGGCTCAACCTGTCCATGCTCCAGGTGACCCATAAAAACAGCTGTGGGCACTCCAACTGTGTGTGTGCCAATTACCCAAGATCTTCAGGGCCCACAGACCTACACCATGATATTGGTATCCTAACTAGGCCTATTTCAGCCCCTTCCAGGTTGGTAGAATGGAAAAGATAGGGCAGGTGATGGCAGCTGTGAGGAAGAGAAAGTAGGCTGAAGGCCTGTATTCTAGAGCACAGGTGGCAAACACAAGGCCTGCCAGCTGAATCCATCCCTCCACCTTGTTTCTACCCGGTGGCAGCGCTGAGCTCTCGCTTAACAGTTAAGGAGTAGTTACGTTCATACAGTCCTAAAATTACATTTGGCCCTTTGAAGGCAACTGTGAGGCTGATGTGGCCCCCGGTGAAAATGAGTTGGATACCCCTGTTCTAGAGGCATAAGGAAAGGTCTATATAGGCTGTGTACCTTGGCTCCCAGATGCTCCACCCTGTCCATGGACCCTCAGTGGATCCATCTAACACATGTGGCCCACCACTGGAAGTGCAAGGAGGCCCAGGTAGTGGCCTCCTGCTGCTGGTGTGCACCCAGACCAGCCTCCAGTCCGGTCAGCCTGCTGGTCCTGCTCGTGCTGCTAAGTCCTAGGCTCCTAATATTTACTTTGGGCCTTCGTTATTTGGATCTGTTTTTCCTGGAAACCAGTCTCCCCTCAGATATATACGGGGTATCCTGTAGCTAGAGCCATAGGTAAGAGACCTTGCAGCCTGCCTGTTGGGTAGCCCAAGGGACCCACAGAGGCCACCTTGAGGCTGCACAGCCTCCTCCCCAGGAGAGTGGGGTTCAGTACTTTCACTGGGCCAGATTAAGTTGCTCAGTCGTCTTCACTAGGCAGGGAGTTTTCCCCACTGCATTATTCAGTAGACGCTGGTCATCCTTCCCTGTGCTGCCACAGTGCGCACTCGGAGCCTCTGGCCCTTACCACAGGCTGCTCTGTGTCACTGTCGCCTGTGTGTTGTGCCCTTTAGGCCTCTGCTGGGCGGTGAACTGCGTGAGGGCCAAGTCTGACCCCTCATGTATCCCTTTCACCTCGGATCACAATGACTACGAATAAATGCTTTTTCTATCCTACTTTGAGTTCCCTGAAGGCAAGGCTCTGAGTCCTCCCTTTGTCCTCTGCACCCAGTGCAGGGCCTGGCCCAGGACGGACAGCAGTGAAGTTATGCTGACTTAAGGAGACCCTTGGCCTTCTGGAGCTAATTGAGAAGGTCAGGGTGAGTTCCCTCTAGGGGAGGAGCATGCAGCACCCTCTGTGGGTTCATAGCGCTCCGAACCTGCTGCACGCTCACCCTGAGTCTTCTCCGTGCTGACCTGCTTCCAGGTCAGGCGCAGTGTTTCCTGGGAATGAGCTTTTCTCTGGCTTGAGTTTGGTCCTGCCTGGATACCCCCAGGATTGCAACCCAAGCCCAAAGCGAAGCCTTGATTTGGGGTTCTCAGTTCACTGGTATTTCCCCCTCTAATTGGATTTTCTGTAACTGTCCCTCCTCCAGGACTCTGAGGGAGATGCTGGCGCTCACTCAGCATGTTCTGTGCGTGGCTTGGTTCTGTAACACCAGCTGCCACAAACGCTGTCTGTACTGTAAAGACTAAAACCTGCCATGACTCTTTGAAACAAGGAAGGTGAATAAAGAGCGTAATTCTGGTGACGACTGGTTTTGTTGTTGTAAAGTAACCTGAGTTCATAATCATCACAATACTTCTATATAATTTGTACTCAACAACTTTTAGGTTTGAGGCAGTTTCTTGCTTTTCATAAGAACTTTTACTTTCAGAAAACATAATTAGTAATAATACTTTGCACTTTCACACATTGTTACTCGAACATAGTTACCTGTTGAGGGAAGCAGGGCAGAGGTTACCGCGGCTGGTTGGATTGCACCTTACACAGCTGTCAAGTGGAGGCACCAGGATACAGAGCCCCCCTCTGACACCTGCCCCAGTGCTTGTCACTGCATGTCACACCTTGGTTCGTTTTTCAAAATATCTTGAGATTACTCTCACGTTGCATTTGAAGAGACCACAAATATTGACATCAGTGAAGTGGGGAGATTGCTTGACTTTTCTCTTTGTTCTCTTGGGATGTTTAAGGCACTATTGGTTCTGCATAACTCCCAGTTCTGTCGGTAGGTCAGTCTGCTTTTTTTTTTTTTAAACAAATTGACTTGAAAAAGTTTCAAATGGAAATATCTTTTGTTGTAACACTGAGAGTCATATAATGATGAAAGAATAAATGAAGTCTAGAAAACTAATTTACCTCTAAAAATAGTTTTACAGTAACTATATAATTAAAAACTCCAATGATCTATTTTATTTTCGAGTGTTTTGTTAGATGGCTTGACATCTGAGGAACGCTGGGTTTGAGAGGAATATGCACTACAATGTAAATTTTAGTACTTAAATATTCACACGATAGTATTTGATTAATTAAACTGCCTTAAACATATATACCAGTTACAAATTTAGTATAGCTGACTTTTTATGAACAGTTCAAACACCCTACCTAGTAGATAAAACCAATGATTATAAAACAGAGCCTATTACCAAAATGGAGTACAAAAAAGTTGATGCCATGGATTTAACTGTTCCTCATCATTGTACTTTTTGGGACTTCAAACTTTTAAACCTCTTTGGAGTTTTAGTAACTTTACCAGATTTTCTGCTCCACCTTTACAGGGATTTAGTAATAGCAGACCCAAAGGAAAAAGAACAACATTTCAGACAAGCTCTCTTTCCACTGGAGCGTTAAACTGAGAGGTTGGAGCCCTGGAACTGAAGGCAGCCACGTCTTCCTCCTCGGCCAAGGAGAACGCTACTGTGTACGTAGAGGCCTGAAAGAATGGGGCCAGCAGGAACAGCCCTTACGATATCCACTATGTCCTCCCTGCTGTGGGAGCCTAGTAACACCAATCTTTATTACATTTTTATTTCTTAAGCTGGTTTGGGTTGGATGCATATAGCTTGAAACCAAAAGGTACACATTTTTACAAAACACTTGATTAATTAGTACTACAATCTATTCACAATGTGGAGCAGCACTACAGCCATCAGAAATTAATTTTTAATTTAGTCTACTAAAGTCGATCAACAGTATTAGCACATTGACAGGAGAGACATTGGGGTAAACTGAGAAAGGACTGGATTTGGAAGAGTCTGGAGTCCAGGGTCCTCCTCCAAGAGCTTGCCACCGACGTGCTGCGTGACTGTGTCCCAGTTACTGGCCCTCGCTGTTCAGCGATAGCAGGAGCGTGATCCTTGCCCTGCCACTCACCAGGGCAGTGTGAGTGGGATGGATCTGATCAGAGTGGGGTGGATCTGATGAACTAGTGAGTCCTCAAAAGGGTTTAGGAAACAGTTCAGTGCGGTGTAAACAGCAGATAAATTACCTTTCGCCCACTGATCGCCATTCAATATCTGTCCGTATTGGCAATGTTTGACAGTTGAACGCTGAAAATGAGGATGATGGATAGAGGAGGAAGGCAGGGCCCACTAGGGAGGGCACGCCAAGTCTGGACAGCACCTTGCCTCACCTCCATCACATCCTTAGCAAACTGCAGGCCTTAGGATTTTGCTCAGCTTCTGACTCTGCCCCAGACCCTTTGCTTCCTTACTATGAGGAATGACCAAGCCCAGGTATAAAAGAGGGAAATCTTAGCCCCAAGTAGGAAGGGACTTGGTCTGAGTCATCTCTGTTCTGTGTGTCCCATTAAGCCATGCGTAGCACAGTATAGGAAAGAAGGATGCAAGGGGAGTAACATTTTAAAGTACCTACTATGCGTTTTGAGTTATATGTACTTTTATTTCATTCAACAACCCATTTTAGGAATAGGAAAGTTGAGACTCAACAAGCTTACATGGCATGTTCCAAATGTCTCACACCTACCTGTAAGTGATCAAGTTAGATATGAATCCAAACCTAGATTTTTGTCATGTCAACCAAGAGTCAGAACTGGGGGGGGTGATACCTTGCAGACTGATGTGAGGCAGAGTTAGTGCCTCTTAAGTCCCCGATACATGGTGGGCATTCAGCAGCTGGCGGGAGGCTGGTGATGATCTCTGTAGTGACATGTCTCACAGCTGTACTGGGTGGCCTTTCAAAGCAAAGATCTTCCCCTTCTGTTTCATCCAAGAGAGAGAGTTTCTCTTTCTTGGAAGCCCAGATCTAGCTGGAGGTTACTTTCCGGTACCCCCAACCTTCAGAGCACTGCATTCTGAGACCCAGAGTTACCCTAAACGTAGGTTTTGTTGTCATCAACTAGGAATAGAATCAGGAATGAGAGCACGGGTTCCCTTGAGGGGTAAACAGAACGTGACAGTATGTGAAGCTGACTTGGTGCTACGGGAGAAGGTCAGGGGCCTGTAGGAGCTGGCAGGTCTCTGAATGAGCCACAACTTGGAGATAGCAGAGCTGCCTCTGCTTTTCCCCGCTGTGGATCCATTCCTGGAGCTGCACCCAGTGGCCAGGGCTGACCTCATCATGCCATGTGGTTGGTCTCCATACCTCACAACCACCAGAGAAGCAAGACGTTATTGTCTCCAACCTACAGACAAGGAAATTGAACCTTGGAAAGGCTAAATAACTTGGGCAAGTACCTTACTTATAACTTCTTCATCTGTAAAAACTAGGGCAATAAAACTATCTCATGGGGCTGTTGTGAAGATTATATGAGATGATGTATATAAGCTTAGATAAAAGTGTCTGGCACATAATAGAATTCAAAAACAGGAGCTGCCATAATTGTTAGGATTTTCCCCTGTAGTAATCACACTGGCCCATCACAAGGGCACAGTGTGTTAGCAGCGCATTTCAAGCTTACATGTGCATATGCATCACCTGGAGAGGTTAAAACAAATAGGTTCCTGCTTCCCTCCCCAAGAATTCACTTCAGTAGGTCGGGGTGGGGCCTGAGAATTTGCATTCCTAACAGGCTCGCGAGTAACGCTGCTGTGCGGTGCGTGGACTGCTCTCTGAGAGGCACTCTGTCACAGTACCTGCCTCCCCCTCTAGTACCCCACCGATGACTCAGGCTCTTGCCAGCCCACGGGACAGGTAGAACATAAACTTCTGATGTCCATGTGGGACCAAGTTTCCATACCCAAATAGGTGTCTAACTTGGTTCTCTAGCTGCCAGTCAGCTGTATCTTCCTAGGTCACAAACTCAGCTTTCTCGTGGCATGGTAATTGCCTGAGATTCCTACTGATATTCTTGCCAAATCTCATAGAGATTAAAGGTGACCCCGCAGCTTGCACACAGACCTGGGCCTGTGGGCACAGGATGCCCTTCCATCTGTAGGGTAGGTTTGCAAGACTCCTGGGCTCAGCCAAGGACTGGTAGGCTGTGAACAGAGAGGACTTGGGTCTCAGCTCTGTGAAGAGAGTCTTTTTACACCTGCAGAGGGGAGAGTGAGGAACAGCACAGAGCGTGAGTTACGTGTGGACAGTTGCCAAGCAAGAGATTGCTGAAGCCCGTGGGCTTCACAGTCAAATTAGAGGTTCAGGGAGCAAAAAGGGTGTGGCTGCATGGTACCCATTATGAACGACTGTAAACCTACCTTTGCCCTGCCCTGTATTTGTTCAATTAATTGATGGCCATTCCAGTTTCAATCACTTGGAGAAGTAGAAATCCTCCAAAATTGGGAACTCAAAGGTGGGGCTTGGGGGCAATAGGACACTCCTGCTTTTCCTGACCTCACTTCTTTTGTTCGAGACTTCATGGCAAAGGATGATCCCTTGAGTCAGAGTGAACCCTGGATCCGGGCTTGAGCTGAGGACACCACCTTCGCCCTCCCTGTAGTCCAGGTTCGTGCTGTGTTCTGTGTTGGCCCTCAAAAACCTTTTGGAAGGCCGGATCTGAGAGCACTGCAGCCTGGTGTCCGCTGTGCTGCCTGTCGGCCTTGAGGGATGGCTGGGTGGGCACACTTGACCTGGAGCCTGGGCAGCAGGGAGCGAGGCCCCCAAAGGCCGTCATGGTGGTGGCAGCAGGGATTAGTGAGAGACCTAGAGCAGAAGTTGAATCTTAAAGTGAGTCAGAGTCTGGTGTGCCATCTACCTTCCACCCCCAAGTGCAGATTCCACCTTCAGGAGGAACTCTCAGGAGAGTAGGGGCGGGGTTTGGGGGTAGGGCTTCACATTTGCTTTCCAGGCCGATGGTGAGCACCCCAGTGCTTCAGAGCTGCAAATGGGTGGCAGGATCAGGAGGTGGGGCAGATCCTCATCAGACCTTCCTGAGCCCAGTGGGGCCTGACCAGGATCCACAGCTGTGAATATGCTTACACTGGCTGGGGAGCTGAGGCTGATCCCGCCAGCTAGGGACAATGGGTTCCTCATTCAGGAGCGCATGTGGGTGATGTGTTTGGGGAGGGCTGCTGTTTAGGTTACCATACAAAAGTGTCTGGCCAAGGGCCAGGGGGCCTGAAATCCAGCCACGGGGAGCTCCCCAAGCCATACATGTATAAGGCTGCGACTGCCCAGAAGGAGCATCTTCTAATCAGTACAGGGTAACCATGGGGAAGCTTGGGTTTGGGTGTCTGAGAGGGAGCTAAGTTCTGGTTGGGGGCCTGTGCCTGACTTCTTTGGAAGGTCTTGGGGCCAAGGGCTGGTTCTCCTCCTTGCCTTGTTTGACATGGCAAGGTTGACATGGGCCTGGGCTATGTTTGCCTTGCATCTAAATGTGGGGCACTCCAGACCCCTCTTTTTTTTTTAATTAAAATTTTTTTTTATTGTTGTTCAATTACAGTTGTCTGCATTTTCTCCCCATCCCTCCACCCCACCCCAGCCAATCCCACCTCCCTCCCCTACCTCTACCCTCTCCCTTGATTTTGTCCATGTGTCTTTTATAGTAGCTCCTATAGACCCCTCTCCCCCCTATCCCCTCCCCACTCCCCTCTGTCTATTGTTACATTGTTCTTAATTTCAATGTCTCTGGTTATATTTTGTTTGCTTTTTTCTTTTGTTGATTATGTTCCAGTTAAAGGTGAGATCATATGGCATTTGTCCCTCACTACCTGGCTTATTTCAATTAGCATAATGCTCGCCAGTTCCATCCATGCTGTCACAAAGGGTATAAGCTCCTTCTTTCTCCCTGCTGTGTAAATGTACCATAGTTTTTGGATCCACTCATTTGCTGCTGGGCACTTAGGTTGCTTCCAGTACTTGGCTATTGTAAATTGTGCTGCTATGAACATTGGGGTGCATAGGTTCTTTTGGATTGGTGTTTCAGGGTTCTTAGGGTATAATCCCAGCAATGGAATTGCTGGGTCAAAGGGCAGTTCCATTTTTAGTTTTCTGAGGAAATTCCACAGTGGCCGCACTAGTCTGCATTCCCACCAACAGTGCACTAGGGTTCCCTTTTCTCCGAGTCCTCTCCAACATTTGTTTGTTGATTTGTTTATGTTGGCCACTCTGACCAGTGTGAGATGGTACCTCACTGTGGTTTTAATTTACATCTCTCTGATGGCTAGTGATGCTGAGCATCTTTTCATATGTCTCTGGGCCCTCTGTATGTCTTCCTTGGAGAAGTCAGACCACTCTTGAAAGAGGCCTTTGGGTAGGGGTATAATGGAGGAAAGAAGGAGAAGGGTGGTCAAGGAACATGTATAAAGGACCCATGGACAAAGCCAATGGGGGCGGTAGGATTAAGGGTGGGAGGTGGGTGGGGCAGGGGAAAGTGGTGGGGGGAAAATTGGGACAACTGTAGTTGAACAACAATAAAAAATAATGGAAACAACCTCAGATCCCTTTTAAATTTCAAAAAAAGAAAAAAGAGGACTTTGCCCTTGACAATGGGACCTCTGGCTTGTGGGTCCCTTTGAATGCTGAGAAGTAGGGTGAGTAACACTTATGTGACATTTAGGAGAATGTAATTCATTGAATACAGCAAAAATGATAGGAGATTAGGGTTATACTGGGAATCAAGGGGCAGCGTGGAGCAGAGGTAAAGAGCCTTAGTCCTAATTAGGTGCTAGCTCTTTCCTTTTTAGCCCATCCTCCCTTACCTCCCTCCTTCCTTCCTTTCTAAGTTAAAAAACAAAATAAAACAACAGCTGAGTGAGACCTTGAGAAATGTATTAAACTCTTGAGCTTGCCCTTTTCTCTGTAAAGTGGACACAGTCCCACGAGGGTTCAGAGTGTGTTGATGTGATGCAGCGGGACAGAGCTGGGTGAGATTGCCCTCTGTCTCCCTGAGGAGGGGCCTGGCGCCAGAGGCGATGGGTGCCCCCGTGCCTTGTCAGGGTTGCCTAGTCTCTCCTCACTGCTCCCCTAGGACAGGAGTGGTCACCTGCTTCATACAGGATAGGAAGGAGAGCCTTAGACACTGACCGCGTACCTTGCTGAAGGTCACACAGCAACTTAGAGGTGGACTGAAGCTGGAACCAGGTGCTCAAGAGACCCTCTGGAGTTGGCATTTCAGTTTTCTGAACTTCTGGAGCCCAGGAGCTGTTCAGGTGTGTGGGTTAAGAACAGTTTTCTGCAAGGAGAAAATATGACAATCCTAGGATATGACAATCCTAGATGGGGCCGGTGAGAGAAAGCTCAGGAGCTGGGATCCCTGCGAGGGCCTCCTGCCTCTCTGGGTCCTGGGGCTGATCTTGCTCTCAGGCCTGCTGGAACTCGGAGGACCTACCCAAGACAGGTACCTCAGTGCAGTTGTTTAGTTTAATGCTCACTATGGCTCTGTGAGGCCGGCATAATTGTCCCACATCTGAGATGAGAAAAGGGAGGCTCAGAGAGTGGCAGTGACTTGCCCAAGTTCATTGAATTGAAGTCATGCCTGGCTCTGAGCCTGAGGGCTCCCAGACCAGGGTTTCGCCTGTGGCTCCGCGGCACTGCCAACATTGACCGCCAAGTGGCAGTCTCCGCCAACTCCTGGCTGCCCACAGACAACCTGGAAGCTTCAACAGCAGTGCCTGGAGTGGGTGACAGAGCAGCAATCTCTGTTATTTTTTCAATTCAGCCTGAGACATCACTTATTAATTCTGTTGTCCCCAAGAAGAACCTGATGCCAGAGGGGGCCATGGCTCTCCAGAGGAGAGAGTGCTGTGTGTGCAGGAGCGCATGATCTGCTTCAGTGTGATTCCACTTGAGACTGGTGGACCTGCTGAAGGCCAGTTGGCCGAGAGGTGATGGATATGATTTTCCTGGCACAGTGTTCTTTCCCCTCTGCCCCCTCTGTTGACAAGGCCCCGCTCAGAGGTGGCAGCTGGGTTTTCCTTTGTGTTTGTTTTCCTGTGTGTCCTTTGTGTGGAGCATGGGAGCTGCTGTGATCTTCTTGTATGCCTGCCCACACCCCGGAAAAACTGGGAGGGGGTCCTCTGAATTCTCCCTGGAACACCTCACCATGCTCCTTTCATTGATCCTGGCAGAAATGGACACCCCCACACTGCCAGCGGGAGTCCTGCCATTGGCTAGCTCTCCCAGAAACAGCCCCAGGCTCTGTGCTGCTCAGTGACAGTCCTGGGGTGAGCCTGTGGGTTCCCAGCTCAGCAAGCCTTCTGCCTGGACCAGGGGGTGATAGTCTCCTGGATGGCATGCCCAGTGTCTGTGAGGAGCTCGGGCACTCTGTCCACTCTCCGCCATGGCGGTGCCTTTCCAGCATGAACGGGGCACTCCTCGCCAGGCTGTGGCTGATTCTCCCTGTTCCCACACGAGCTTTCGGTGTGTGCACTCATGTGCGTGCCAGTTCTCCTTCGTGTGTCCCTACAGAGAGTGGTCTTGGAGCCTCTCGTCCTCCGCTTGGGGGCTTCACTGCCATTCCACAAATCAGAGGCCTCCGTGAAAGTCCTACTCCACCTCCCGTCAAGTACAGGTCATGAGAGCGACCTTAACGGACCCTGAAAGGGTTTAATTCAGAAACGAGGGAGACTGGGGGCCCCTCAGTGGGGCAGAGACCAGCCATTTGAGCTCCGTGTCCCCAGCATTCATCAGAGGGCCTGCATGAACAGGCATCGGGGAAGGCTTCTCACATGAATGAAGCTCCCCGAGGTGACCCCACCACCCAGATTAGATGTGATCACCTCTCAGGGCAGAAAGGGCTCCCCTCCCTCTATAGCTCCCCACACTGCCCGCCACAGGAAGGAGGGTGGAGAGCAGGACAAATATTTGTTAAGGTAAGCGCCATGCAGCCATTATTTCAAGGTTTCCAAGCTTTTCTCAGTCTCATTCCTCCTCCATGATTTTTTCTAAATCCATGCATTCTTCATATTTTTCTGTAACATAGAAAAATTATGAATATACCCAATTTCGCTGTCCGTTAGGTAATAATACTCATGAAATCAGCAGTTTGATATCTTAGTTATATTTTTCCTACTACACATTAAAATAAGTATGTAGCTATTTAAAAAATAGCAGAGACATAGCAGAGACCATCAACAAACATCCCGGGCACCACCCGTGAGGTGTGTACCACGCTTGGGTTATCTAAGTTTTGCAAAATCCTATGAGGTGAGTAGTTATTTTCATTTTAGGTGAAGAAACAGAAACTCAGAGAGGTGAATTGACTTGGCCAAGGTCACATGGAGTCTTCTGATCTCAGCCCCACTGCCTACAGAAAGGAGAGGGGAAGAGAGGAGGAAGGATAGAGTGGGGGGATGGGAGAGGGGGTGTGGAGAAGCTACCAGTGAGAAATGACAGAAGGCAGGGAAGATGGGTGAGGGGGGGCAAGAATATACATCAAAAAGGCAAATGACCTGAGTCCCAATGTCCTATGCACAGTAATGGCCGTGAAAATAGATCCAGATTTGCCTGCACTTGTGTGACCAAGATTTATTGTGCCAGCAACTCCGGTAATTGGATGGTGAAAGCACTGCAGTTGGGGCTGTTGGCTGGAGATTAATTGTGAGGGAAGAGGGGGAGTGGCCTGGCTGACGAGGGCAGTGGAGACTGTCACCCATCCGGAGAGCAAGGGGCAGACCTCAGAAATCAATGGACCCCTCCCCACTGGAGCTGAGACCCAGAGAGAGAGGCAGCTGGCCCAGAGCCACGCTGTTCCACAGCAGAGCTGGGCAAGAGCTCTTCTCTGAGTGCCGCCAGTTCCTGGGAAAGATAGGCAGCTACAGCAGTGGGGTTGGGGGGAAGGCTGGACATGGACGTGGTTTCCTGAGGCCAGAGAGGAAGTCCCAGCTTTGTCTCCTGCTGGTTATGTAGCCTTAAGAAGGTGATTTAATATCTCTGAACCTCAATTTTCTGAGCTATCAAATGGGGATGATGGTGCTGACTTCACCAGGAAGTGGTGAGGATCCAAGGAGATGGTTGGGCCCTGTGTAGACCTGGAATCCACTCTGGGAAACTTATTGTCACCCCTACTGCTCAGGTCTGGCTCTGTCCCCCTGCCTGGGTCCTGCAAGCCCCTCATCTCCTCCCCAGAACCCCAAACTGTGATGCTCAGCCACTGTGGGTACTTTCTGCGTGAGTGGCAGTGTCCCTGGTTGGATGCGGAAACCCAAAAGGGGGTAGGGGGTGGGGGGGTCCCAAGAAGAGGCCCTGGGGAAAGGCAGATTTGAAGAACAAATCAGTCCTGAGTCCAGCCACCCTGCCAGCTAGGAGGGCTGCTTGCTAGCCTCCCTTACTTGGCAGAACTCTGGCTGGGTTTCAAGGGGTTTGTCACCCCCGTCTTTCAGGGGTGACTGGGTCTGAGGGTAAGAGCTGGGGATGAAGAGACAGGGCCTGGGTGATGGGGCTAAGGAAGGGGTATGAGTGGGATCTGGAGAAAGAAGTCTCTTGGGTTTTAATTCTAGCTCTTAGCCGTGTGTGACTTCACAACTCATTTCCTTTCTCAGCCTTGGTTTTCTCATCGGCAAAGTGGGATTTACTTTATTTGCAAGTAAAAATGAGGATTTCTTATGTTGCAAAGAACAAAAAGTCACTTGAGTTCATTTAGACAAAGGGGAGTGAGGGAAGGAGCCAACTCTGGGGACTGGAACTGGATCCCCGAAACATTGACAAGAACCAACACCACTTGGGAGCTGGCGCCTCTGCCCGCCTCTTTGTCAGTGGGTCTCTGTTGCTATCTGCTTACCTCCCTCTACTCACTGACTGATTCCTTTCCTCTCCTCTCTGTCTTGCAGCTTCTCCTTCCTCAGAGGCCCTGTGCTCCCACAGCCTTGGTTTACACATGACATCTTACTGCTGCAACTCAACTCCGTGGTTCCTCCCGCTGGGCCACCTGCAGTTCTCACTTCTTACTACCAGATGCCCACCCTACCCAATTCATATGCATGATGGAAGGCCTCTGATTGGCCCGGCTCATGTGTCCTGCCCTACCTTGCCAGACATTATAGAATCTTTTGTGGTCTGCACCTGATGAGGAGGTCACAAGGCCCTTATAGATCTGTGGGAGGGACACGCCCCTGGGCTTGCTCACTTGCCTCGTACCAGATGGGGGTGGGGTGGGGCTGGATGACTTCTGGTATGTAAAGCACTGCACATGGCTCCTGGAATACTGTAAGCCCTCAGAAAAGTTTGCCTGAATGGAACTCAGCAACCCTCCTCTCACACCACAGAACTTTCTCCTGGCCCCTCTTCTTGCCTTCCCCTTCATGAAGGCCTCCAGCCTTGGCTCCCCTCACCTCTGAAACTTTTCTTGGCCTCTCTTCCTCTCTGGGCAGCCCGGAGGCCGTCCCATCCAGGCCCTCTGCAGCACCCAGCGCCCCAGCGAACCTTCTTGTACATTTTTTAAAAAGATTTTATTTATTTATTTTTAGAGAGAGGGGAAGAGAAGGAGAAAGGGAGAGAAACACTGATTGGTTGCCTCTTGTACGTGCCCCGACCAGGACTGAACATGCAAGCTAGGCATGTGCCCTGACCAGGAATTGAACTGGTGACCTTTCATTTTATGGGACAATGCCCTACCCACTGAGCCACACCGGTCAGGGCAAACCTTCTCGCACTTCAAGCCCCAGCTCTGCTCTCCCTCTCAGAAGACCTCCTGTCAAGGTCTATGTCACTGGGAAGGGAGTAGGTGATAATTGTAAGTAGCTACCATTCACTGAGCACCTCTAAGTACCCAGCCTTCACAGTCCCCCTCCAGATGGAGCTTTGTCCAGATGAAAGAACTGAGGCTTCGCGTGGTAAAGTGAGGTGAGCCCAGCTTGAACTCCAAACCTGGCTCAAGAGCAAAGCTGGTGGTGTGAGCTGTCAGCATTCCTCCCTTCCAAGTGGAGTCTCCACAGGCCACTCCAATATTTCCCCCTCTCTCTTGCTTTGCAAGATGAGTTCGCTCACAGCTGATTTTTGCTCACCACTAACAGCTAACTTACCAAGCACTTACATGTGCAATGCACTGTTCTAAACACTTTACATGTGTCAACTTATTTGATCTTTATGGGATAATTCTATTGGATAGGCGCCATCAGTTACCCCATTTTGGAAATGAGGAACTGACACCTTAGCCTTAGGTTAAGTACCTTGACCAAGGCCATGCCACCCCAAGGGAGCCAGGTTTCCAAGTCAGACCACCTCACTATAGACCCCAAGCTCTTACTCACGGTGCTATATAGTAGAGTGGCCGCGAAGCTGCCCCCACTCTAGTTTAGTGTCCTGGAGCCCATTTTCTGCCCGTTTTCTCCAGGAACTGATTCTACCAATCATTGCCTCCCCTCTTTAAGCTCTCTCTCTACTGGCTCCTTAGCACTCAACATATTTATGACTTTCTCATCTCAGAAATGTCCTACATCCCATGTTACTCTACAGCTACTCCTCTTTCCTCACTATCACAGCGCAGCCCATTTTTTCTTGGGTTTTTCTACATGCTCTCTATGCTTCTTCATCCCTCTTCACACTGGCTTCCACTCCTCCCATTCCTTCTAAACTCCATGCTAAGTGTATGGAGATTATGCCCCCACCTTTCCAGAGGAAAAAAAAATTGTATGCCCATCAGCAGCCTAAAAAAACTGTCAATCAAACATGAAATCAACTATGTAAAGTGTAAAACACGTTACAGCTCTAGACAAATCTTTCATCAAGATTAGAAAGAGTTGCAAAGACAAACACGGAGTACTTTGGCATGACCCAATGAATGATGACGCTGGAGTCTAGTCTTCTCCTTCCAGCTCAAGCTTTGCTTTTCTGCTCCTGTGCACTCTAATATCATACCCAGCCAATGTGTCATTCAAGTGCAAAGGCAACAGCCCAAGAGTCTTTAAAAGCAGCAGAACTGACTCTTGCACTGTTCTATTTCCCTGGGTAACGTGGGTCTTACTTTTCTTCACTTATTTAACATTCAGCCATGCTGGATTGTGGCTTCTTTCTTGGTAACTATAATTATTAGAAATTACTACCAAAATAAAGTCTCCTTTATTTTTCCTTTGTGGTTTTTCAGTTGCCATACCACCCTGTCATTATGCATTTCCCAGCCTTTCTCTCTTCCTCCTACAATCTTTTTTTGTTTTCTTTCCTTCACATCTCTCTCTCTTTCTAACACTGCTACTTTCCTCTCCTGGCCTGGGATTTCTGGGAGAGCTTGGGTAGGAGTCACTAGTGTGCCAGGGTCAAAAGACACCCCTTCGCTGCCCAAAGCCTAGTGCAGAGAGATCATCATGGGCCATGGGTAGGGTATGTGCAGTCCTCTCCAACCATTTGGCTACACTGTGCCCTTGAAGATTGCATTGCCAGGGTTCCCTATGACTGCTGCATGGTGCCGCACTCCCTGCACAGCTGCCTGCTGGTCCCTAAATCCAGTTTTTAACTTTCATGTTTCTGACCACTCGGCAGCATCAGGGACCACTCACTCTGACCTCCCTGCAGTTCCATTCCTCCTGAACTGACAGCACACTGCATCACTCTAATTCCCTACCTGTCCTCTTGCTGCGCATCCTCTAAGGGTTGGAATTCTCTGAAGTTCCAGCCTCAACCTTCCACTCACTGTGCACACTCCCTCTGTTGACCTAAGCCACTCACGCAGTGGTGACTACCTGTTTGTCAACCATTTCCGAACCTCTGTCTCCAGGAGACGTCTTGGCTCCACACGTAGATATTCAGCAACGCATCCGCTGCTCCCAAACCCGCTCCTCCTCCTGCGCTCCCTTTCTCCACCCAGCCTCCCCGGCCAGAAGCCTGCATGGACTCCTTGAATCCTCTCTGTCCTTTGCTTCCTACATCCAAACAATAGCAGAAATCAGAGGGATTCCATACTCTCTTAGACTCTCTGGAAACTGTGCCTCCCTTTCTAGGAAGAAGAACGCAGTAGAAAGAATACGGGCTTTAGGGTTATGCAGACTTGGCTTGAAATCCTGCCCCTGCCACTTACTGCTTACATGACTTTTGGTGACTCTCTTAATTCACCTGGGGCTTAGTGTCTGTATCTACAAAATAGGGATAATAGCCACTTTGAAGAGTGGTTGTGAGGATTAGGAGCAATGATGTAAATACCTAACACTGTGCCTGCCCCATAGTAACAAATATAGTCTTCATCATAATGATGATAACGATTATTGTTATTTCTGGATTCACTGTGATTGCTCTAATCTAGGACATCCTCCTCCTCTCTCTCCTGCACCGTTGCATCAGCCTCCTCACCGAAACCCCTGCCTTCATTCTCCGTCACTGTCCCCAAATCTGCTTTTCAGACAGTAGTTGAAGAGAGGTTTTTTTTAATGCAAATATGATAATGACAGTGACCTGCCTGTAACTCATCTCTCCCCCATTCCATCTGCCCTATGCCACTCTTCAGGTCTCTTAGCAACTGTTGCTGACTGCCTTCTGCCATGTTTTATTCAAGTAACTCCCTCTGCCTCTGCCAGAATGTTTCCTTTCCCTTCATTTCCTCACGCTCTACCTGAAAAATTCTCACCCTTCACCCTGGCCAGGTGGCTCAGTTTGTTGGAGGGTCATCCCGGGCATCAAAAGTTGTGGGTTTGATCCCCGGTCGGGGCACGTACGGGAGGCAGCCTATTGATGTTTCTTTCTCATATTGATATTTCTCTGTCTCTCTCTCTATATATATAAAATCATTTTTTTAAAAGAAAGAAAACCCTCACCCTGCATGCCCAGTGCCACCGTCTGCTGCCCCTGCCCCCATGGGATGTGGTTGGTTGAGGTTGGCTGCTAGCTCCTGGACAGCAGGAGCAGGTCGGATTCTTCTCTGTGGCCCTGGCCTGGCTGCACGGGGCTTGGCGCAGAGAAGGGCCTCACAGAATGTCCTCAGACTCTTGCCCATGGTCACACAGTGGGTGAGCAGTGGGGCCAAGGCTCGAATCCAGGTCCCTCGTCTTCCTGCCCAGGACTCTTCCCTCCCAGCAGAGCGTGGGAGCTCAGCGTTGGTGGCTCGGGGTGGAGGACCTCTCTGCGTGGGGGCAGCAGGTGACCTGAGGACATCACAAGCCTCATCTCAGGGCTGTGCCTGATAAGAGGAGGAAGGATGGAATTATTCACTGCCCCCGTCCTGTATCTTCCCATCCGACACGGACTAGAGATAAAAAATGAACGACACAAAATCCAATCTTCCTTGGTGCAAAGGCTGGCAGGGGTGTGGTGGGGGTGGGACCGTTCGTGGCCCAGCACATCTCATATTTATTGGCTCATAATTGAAGGCAGCCTGGAGATGTCCCAGCACTGGCCACCGGCAAGACAGATGGGGACACAGTGACTGTGAGGGAGGGAGTCAGGTACAGCCTGCCTCGCAGGACTGCAGGCAGGGAGGAAAGGCCAGAGGAGGGGAGGCAGCTAGCCAGCTGTGCACTGGCCCCGGGGGCCGACCCAGACCCAAGGCCCTGCTTCCACCACCCACTTGTGATGACCTTGAGTCAGACACTTCCTTCTCCAAGCTCATAATTTCAGGTTTCTGCTGTTTTTGTTTTTCTTTTTAAAACTAGGTTATGGGAGAGCTGTATTGGGATTTGGGGAAATCCGGACTACTAACTTGCTGTGTGGCTTTAGGTGAATTTCTTTACCTCTTTGAGCTTTGTGCTTTCTCCTTGTAAAGAGGAGAGGATGACTGTTTCTTCTGTGTGGAGACGGGGGGAGTTGGGTTGGCCTACGAGCAGCCAGGCTGTGCATTTTAGCAACAGCACTGCAAGGCCCCTGTTGGGGGAAGGCAAAGGAATAAGAAAGGCTGCCAAATGACAAGAGCCTGCCATGGCTCCCAATTGCTCCGGGAATGGTCCAAATGCCCACGCTTGGCATTCAGGGCTCTGTGAACCCTGCGTGGTCCTACTGCTGTCTGTGCCACTATGGGGAAAGGGGTGGGGCTGGGGCTGGCAGCCTGGACGCCTGTGTCTACACTAGTCTCGCCACTGCCTTGCTGTGTGACCTTGGACAGGGCTATCTCCAGGTCTCAGTGTGCACATCTCCAAGATTTCTGCATGGGATCTGTGAGACAATTAGGGTCCCTAGAGACCAGTCAGTGACTAAGTTCTGTTGTCTCTCCCTCTAAGTGTCCTCCTAATCCATTCCTTCCCCCCAGGATGACCATGCCTTACCTCGGTACTCCTCTCTCCTCCCAGACCAGGCTGGCAGCCTCTTTGCTGGTCGCATAGCCTCCACCCACCCCTCTCCATACCCTAGTCAGAGCGACCTTCCTAAAGCCTGTGTTACCATGCCGCCCCTTCGCTGGGCCAAACCCTTCCTCAGAGACTCACTGTCCTCTGCCGAGCTCCTTAGATTGGTATTTAAGGTCCTGCGTGACTTGGCCCTGTCTTGCCTTTCTGTCCCCAACTGTCGCACCTTTCAGGCGGGCCTCCTCACTTCCCTCCTCCACGCCTTTGCTCTAGCTGTCCTCCCACCCACTTCCCTGCCCTCTCTTCAGCTGATACCAGGCCCTGGTTTTCCCAAAGCTGGCCGCTAGGGGAAGGCCTGTGAGGTTCTCCCTGGGTCCCTCTCCAGCTTCCAGGGCACCATTGCCTCAGGGCTGAAGCCACTGCTTTGAATGAAAGGCCATTCTATGCAGGCCCAATGGTTGAGTTAAGTGACATCATTAGGGAACTTTTCCAAGTGTGAGTTATTAGTTTCCTAGATGTAATTTCATAGGAAGAGTACAGCCAGAAAGGAACCTCGTCAGTATAACAGCTGAAGCAGCCTATTCAAGATGCAAGATCGAATGTCCCCTACACAGCACGTCTGTCCGTGACACCGTCACCCTGTGTTTGTTCCACAAATGATGAGAGCCCTGTGGGTGAGACTCAGTGGCAGGCGGGGCACCCACAGTCCACGCTTACAATTCCTTTAGTTTTTATCATTTCATTTTCCCATTTAATTCTTTAACTCACTTGGGGTTTGCTTAGGTCTATGATATAAGGCAAAGTTCTAACATGATTTCCCCCCCAGTTGTACTGAGTACGTGTGAATTGATCTAGGTCAGCATTTTCCAGCGTGAATCTACAGAACACCCGTCCAATAAGATGCTCGTGGGTCAAAAAGATCTGTTGTCAAAAAAAGTGTGGGGACTGTTGCATCCCATAACCTTGCTGGAGATTCACAGCGGACAGGTACGTAGTAAAGGCTCTGAGGAGTTCTTCAGTAAGTAAACCTTTATGTCTTGTTTTCTAATGTTATTTGACTACAGATAAATAGCAGCTATGAACACAGTGCAGACATTTACTTTGGAGTAAAGACAATAGCAAGGCAGAACCGAGACGGAGGCCTCCTCTGCCTCAGACCCAGCTTCTACTCACTGCGGATCTGGGGTCTGGCCGGAGTAAATGATAGCAAACAACCGTTCTACTCCAGGGCCCCCAGTGCTGTGAGCTCTGCCAGGAGCCAGAAACGACGGGCACCCCAGGGAAGACGAGGTGGGCCTGTCTGGCACTCGGCTGACACTCCACAGAGGAGTGTTTGCTCTGGGCCTTGAAGAATGAGCAGAAATAGCTCTTGTGAGGACAGGGCCTCGAGTGGTGACACCCTGCCGGAGCAGTGACAGTGACCATCCATCCAGAACCATACCCTGGAAAGAGATGTATGAATGGAGATGCTCAGATTAGCTGCCCCCGGGGAGGCCAGGTGAGAACACACGTGTCTATGACGTGGGGCGAAGGTGCATGTGGGCGTGCAGCCAGAACAGGTGCGGCGAAGGGGCCTAGCCAGTTCACTTTGCCAGTTCTGGGTCTGCCTTGACGAGGCAGGTTCTCCTGGGGCCTCATTATGACAGTTGGCGCAGACCACACACGAGACCCTCCCAAGGCCTCTCTTTCCTTGGGGAGTCTGCCAAGTTCCGTCCTTGTCTGGAACATGTAACCGGGGAATTGGAGTGCAACGAGAGGAGAATGTGGGGACCCAGATTCCTAGGGATTAATTAGGGCCCTTCAATAAGATCTGTTGCCCCTCTGGAGGCCAATTAGTGTCTCTGGAAGCTTGGGTGTGGGGAGAGCAGAGGTAGCTGTGCTTGAGGCAGGCGCATCTGTACTCTGCAGGGTTGGGTCCCTCTGGGCGCAGAGTAGGCCTCAGGGGCACCTGTCCACCTAGAGGGGAAGTGCAAGTGCAAAGATAATCACAGAACTGTTTCATCATCTAAGAACAGTTGTGAAGTGCATCATCCTCATCACAGAAATCACCCTCCCCTCCACAGTACCGTCCTGTGATGGGCACTCACCGGGGCCAAGCCCTAGGCTAGTCCTTTACAGTCATGACCCACCAGCAACGCCCAAGGGTCCAATTGTCGCACACCCTCACCAACGCTTGTTCTCAGTTTTTTGATAGCAGCCCTCCTAGTGGGTGTGAAGTGGTATTTCTTTGTGGTTTGATTTGCGTTTCCCTAATAATTAGTGATTTTGAGCAGCATTTCTTGTGCTTATTGGCCCTTTGTGTATGTTCTTTGGGGAAAATGGGTATTCAAGCCTTTGCCCATTTTTAAATGGGGTTGTTCAGTTCGTTGTTGAGTTCTTTATATATTCTGGGAATTAATCCCATATCAGATATTTCTCTCCCATTCTGTGGGTTGCCTCTTTACCCCTTCGGTAGTGACCTGTGGTAAAGAAAAGTTTTCCATTTTGAGGAGGCCCAGTTTACCTATTTGTTTCTTTTGTTGCCTGTGCTTTCGGCGCCATATCCACAAAGTCATCGCCAGATCCGGTGTCATGAAGCTTTTCTTCTCTGTTTTCTTCTAAAAGTTTTACACTTTCATCTCTTATGTCTAGGTCTTTGGGATAGGCAGTTTTTAATCTTAATTCATCTAATAAACATCTATGGAACACCTTCTAAATGAGGGACCCCGGCGCTTGTGGATACAATGATGAATACAACTCTCTAAGTCAGGCCTGTTTGTGGGGGGGGGCGGGGTTGAGGCCCAGAGAAATGAAGTAAACTGGTGAACGCCGCGTAGCTAATAAGTGGGTGAATCAGGACGCCACTCTTGGTCTTTGACTTCAAATCTACTGTCCTGTATCGTGTCCCTCGCTGGTTTGCATCCCTCCTGCAGCTCCCGAATGCCCGAGAACCAAGACCACACTCCTCAACAAGGCTCTTTATTGGGCCAGTCCACACTCCCAGCCTCGTCTTTGCTGAACCACCTTTACGTGCCCCTAACTTGATCCAGTGGCCAGGTCTCAGTCCAACACCCTATGCTCTCTCTTCTCTCGTTTTGTTTCCCCTCAAACGCACTCACATTCAGAAGCCCAGCTGTCAATTCACCTGCTCCAGGAAGACTTTCCTAACAGGCAACCCTTCCCTTCCCACAGAACGCAAAGTTTCAACATTATACGTCTTTGTATCTCATTAAAATCTTCCCAATATTTGAATCGGCATCAGAGAAACCCGTCCCTCTTGAATCCTCCTTTGGCTACTTTGTAAGGTCACATCTCACAGAACCTCAGCTTCCTCCTCTGAAAAATGAGGACAGCAATACTTACATGGCTGGTTGGTTGTGACACTTAGAAACAATGACCTAAAGCCCCAGACTCACTGCATGGTCCAGAGCAAGTGCTCAGTGACATTGGCTATTGGTTCTGTCCCCTTCTCTCCTCCCTTCCCCATCCACGCCCTCTTCCCTCTGTGCTGCCCGAGTCTGCCCTCCCTAACCACAGCGTGGGCGTTTCCCTCCAGCAACTCTGGTTCTGTCACTGCCACAGCCTTGCAGCAGGGCAATCGCCCTGTGCTCATCTCCTCCCCTGCCCCCAGGATTGTTATCCCCCTACCAGGGAAAGAAATGAGGCCCCTAATGGGAAAGTGACTTACTTGAAGTCACGCTGTTAGCTAGGTCTGCCACCTATGTACCTGGTGGTTTATTTCATTAATAACACTACAGAAACTGTAATTTATTTGTTTGTTTGTTTGTTTTTTGTCTGTGTTCTCACTTGAATGTGAACTACACAAGGAATTTTCTCTTGTTCATCTTTCTATTTCCTGTGCCTAGCTACAGTTTTTTCTTTATAGGTGTTTGTTCAATGAAGGAATGTTATCAATTTGATTCAAAGGAGAAGGCAGTGGGGAAAGTAGTTCATTCAGAATGTCCCCCTTTTGAAGCAATGAGATCCCCTAAACTATAAGCGACTTTTAGCATCCTAGAAGGTCTGATTTAGAAGGGCCCTTAAGGACGCCTTGGTCCAAGCCCCTCATCTTACAGAGAGAAAAGAGATGGGTAAGGAGTTGGTGAAAGACACACAGCAAGGCTGCGATAAAGTATAATTGAACCCTGGTCTTCTGCTGTCCAACGTAATGGCAAACATCCAGCACAGCAGCTTGTGTCAAACGTGGGATCTACTTGTTCATTTAACCGCAAAGTCCGAGGGTGTAGTTTGGCTTCTAATAAGGCCGATCCAGGGATTCGAGCTATAACTTTGGTCTCTTTGCTCCATCACTCAAAGAATCTGTATCTGCTCTTCCCACGAGGTTAAGAGGAAAGGCATTTAATGAGCAGAGACAGCTAGATGAAGATGAAATGGATCTCAGCCAGGAGACCTGGGCTGTAGCTGCAGTTTTTCTTTAATTTACTCCAGGTCCTTGGGAGATACATCCTCTCTCTCTGGATGTGAGGACATCCATCTCTACAACAAGGCATCTGATGAGATGATTGATTGTTCAGAGAGTGGGAGGCAGCTAATGCTAAATGACACCACGTGTCAAGGGCTGAGCTATTTATTAAGCTACTGCTGTGTGCCAGGCCCTCTGAGAGGTGCTGGGCATACAGAGATAAAATAGGCAGAGATAAAAAAGGTAGACCCAGTGCCAACCCCCACATGGCTTGGCCTCTAATGAAGAATACATGCAAATAATAACAAGGAAATTGTAACTCAGTGTGATAAGAGTTATGATTGGGAACCTCTTACACTAGCAGGAAACTGTTGTTCTTTTTTTAGCATATCAAATAGAACAAAAATTTTAATGCATTTTACAGTAGTAACACAAATGAAGTTATACTGTCAAAAATGATTACCGTGTTTGTTGAAACAATTAAAAAATTTAAATGAGCCCTGGTGGGTGTGGCTCAGTGGATTGAGTGCTGACCTGCAAACAGAAAGGACACTGGTTTGATTCCCTGTCAGGGCACATGCCTGGGTTGTGGGCCAGGTCCCCAGTAGGGGGCGTGGGAGAGGCAGCCAATGGATGTTCCTGTCGCACATCAATGTTTCTTTCCCTCTCTCCTTCCCTTCCCCTCTCTCTTAAAAATAAATAAATAAATAAAATCTAAAAAGGAAAAGAAAAATATCTTAAAAAACTTAAATGAAAGACATAAAAGAAGATTTAAATAAATGGGAAGCTATATCAAATAAGTGGGAGGGGTAACATAATGCAATCTCTAAAAATGTATTGCTAAGGATTTTTTTTTAGATTTTATTTTTATTTATTTTTTAGAGAGAGGGTAAGGGAGAGAGAAAGAGAGGGAGAGAAACATCAATATGTGAGAGACATATGATCTTCTGGCTCTTGCACACCCGCAACTGGGGATCCTGGCATGTGCCCTGACTGGGAATTGAACTAGTGACCTCTTGGTTTGCAGGCTGGTGCTCAGTCCACTGAGTCATACCAGCCAGGGCTATTGCTAAGTTTTTGAGTGAGCTTACAAACATATTCCAAAATGTAAATGGAAGAATAAAGACAAAAAAATAGGTAAGTCAAATTATATGTATACATATATGTGTGTATATATATGAATCAAATAGGTAAAATGATATACTGCGAAGCTATAATAATAAAACAATACGGTGCTGCCATAGCCATGGGAGAATTGATAGTATAATTAAGTAGATAGTTCCGAGGTAGACAAGGTATGTAGGAATTTGAAATTACTAAAGGTGGCACTATAAAACAGTGAGGAAGAGCAGATGTTTAAAGATAGATTTAAGGGGGAACAAAGCTTTCAACATGAAGACAAATAAAATAAAATTCCTACTTTGCATGTTAAACAGAGAGGAATTCCACATGGATTCACGATATAAATGTGAAAGATAACACTGGGGGACTGAGAAAGAAAATGTTGGGGGAACACCTTGGTGAAATAGTGGCAAGAAAAGGCTAAAAACTCACAAACCAAAAAGAAAAAAATGTGATGGATTTGAGCATATCAAAATTAAGAATTTCTGCTACATGAAGGACAGATCATAAAATTGAAAATATATTTATAAAATTTAAAGTTGCCAAGGAAAAAACATAGAGAAATCCTGAAAGCAATAAAATAATACAGGACGTCCAAAGAAAATGAGCAAATGTACTCCATGAGCAATTCACATAAGGGTAAATGCTAGTTGCGCACAAGTAATTACAGAAATGCTGCATGAGTTTAGTAATCGGAGAGATGCAGATTAAACAGAATGAGGTACCAGGTTAGCCTGATAAGGATGACAAAAAATTAGAAAGGTGGATAACACCAATGTTAGTGAGTATGTGGGGAGATAGGAACTACAGAGTCCATTACTGCTGGGAGTGCAAATGGTGCGACTGTTCTAGGAAGCAATATTAAAGTACAGTCAATTCTCGTTTGTGGCAGTTCATGTTCTATAAAGTAGCTGCAAACACTGAGTTAGCGAACAGTGAATCGTTCTTCTAGGGGAAATACAGGGTTCGTTTCCTGTGAGCTTCTGGTCACAACTTCTTCATCAACTGATCAAATACATACCCTGTTTTATGTGTGTTTCTATTCAAAAGCACCTTATTAAATATACATGTTGTTGATTCATTAACGTTGGCCTCCGCCAATAGCACTGTAACTCATGCCTGAGTGAAACTTATCCAACACATCGTACGTTTTTGAGGCTTAGGAGTCCTAGACAGCACTTCAGCGCTATGCTTGGGCACCGTTTTAAACAGCAATATTACCCCACTCCCCAAAAGCACAAAAATGCAAAGCAAAACTAAACCAAACCAAACCATGGCCTTAAATAGACCATGAAAAGGACACTTGTATGCAGTACAAGCTGAAACAAGAAAGCAGAGTATTGCCTTGTTACGCCTCAACTGGGAGCAGATGCACAGGTGACTCCAATATTTTGCTGCTCTGGGCATGTCCGTGAGTGACCCTGAAAGTGCCATGAGTATGGTTTTGGGGGTTACTAAGTCAATTTACAAATGCCGAATCTGCTAATAATGAGAAGAGACTATGTTTACCTAAAGTTTATGCATACCCCATGACTAACCTGCCTCCTTGTTATATATTCCAGGGAAAATCCTTCATGGTCCATAAAAGGACACACACAAGGACGTTTATGAAGACATTGTGGTAGCAAGGAGTTGGAGGTAATTTAGGTGCCTCCCACTAGGAGAAAAGTGAGATGAGATGCGATCATTCAGTGGAACATTATACGTCAATTGGAGCCAATGAAACTAGATGTGTAAATAGCAACACAGACAGATCGAAAGCATAGAACTGGATACAAATGTAAGGAATAAACTGAGATGTGTGACATAATTCTTTTTATATAAATTAAAAGTCTATATCCACACATAAAACAGCATGACATATTTTACAGATATGCTTACATCTTTGGACATGCGTCCAACACAACAGAATGGATGCTGAAGTGCGGAGAGGGGGACAGGATGGGAATCGAGGGATTGGAGGTAGAGAGGAAGATGAATAAAATAAGCGAGTGTGCATAGACTAATGGGTAGAACATGCTTGGAGCTCTGTTCTCCTAAGGCCCCAGCGTAAAAAAGTGCCTCGATGAGGGAAGGATAAAGTGCTGAGGGAGAACATGGGAACGGCGTCCACCTCACGTTTCAGGGTGGGTGTCAGGGCAGGCTCCTCCGAGAAGAGGGTGTTGCAAGAGGAGCCTGAGTTAAGATTTCAGCTGACATAGACAAAGAGGAAGAGGGCTTTGGGAAGAGAGAAGAGTGAGTTATTGGTGAGAATGAGAATTTGGGTGTCTGAGAACCTGAAGGAAGTTCAGAATTGCCATGAGAAGCATTGTGAGATTTGAGGTCAGAGAGATCACTTTGGGCCAGATCAGAGAGAGCTTCTGAGTTATGCTGAGGATGGCAAAGTGACCAGATTTATATGTCAGACAGCAATTCTGCCCATTTCTGGGATGGAGGCCGGACACACAGGCAGAGGGACCCGTGAGGAGACTACTGTGCTCATGCGGACGGAGAAGGCGGTAACCTGCACCGGGGTTGATGAAGTGGGGATGCAGAGGAGCAGATGCTGTCTCAAGGTATGTGGGGGATGAAGTTACCTGCTCTCACTCAAATCTTCACAACGATCACCTGATACAGGTGGGAAGAGGACTCCCCTAAGTGTACCAGATGTCAAATGCCTGCCCTCCCCCGCTCTTTTTAAGGCAAACTGCGCCACCGATTTTTGTGTCTGTGTGAAACCATGTGGTTGAACAACGTACTGCATCTCCCTCTGGCCACGGCTTAACCATCCAGAGGTGAGCAACTGACAGAAGGCCAGCCAGGCCCTCGGCTACACCGGGACCTGTGACCTAGGGCCTGGTGAAACTATTTTTTAAATATATTTTTATTGTGTTAAACTATACATAATATAAAATTTACCATTTTAACCATTTTACATGTAACATACAGCAGCATTAAGTCCCTTTGCAATGCTGTGCGGCCTTCACCACCGTCCGTTTGCAGAAGTGTGTCATTGCTCCAAAGAGAAACTTTGTGCACGTAAAACAATCACTCTCCCTTTCCCTGGCCACCGCTTTAGGGAATGACGCCCAACTCACTGAGCCCTTGCTGTCTTTATGATTTGACCATTCCACATACCTCACATAAGTGGAATCATGTATTTGTCCTTTTTGTGTCTGGTTTATTTCATTTAGCATAATGTCTGAGATTTATCCATGTATGGATATACCACATTTTGTCCCTCTGTTCACTTGTTGATGGGCATTTGGGTTGCTTCACCTTTCGGCTATTGTGAATAGTGCTGCTAGAGACACGGGTGCACAGGTATCTCTTAGGACTCTGCTTTCAATTCTTTTGAATATATACCCGGAAGAGGAACTGATGGATCGTTTGGTATTTCTATGGTAATTTTTTGAGGAATCACCATATTGTTTTCCACAGTGGCTGCACCATTTTTTCAAGGGTTTCAATTTCTCCACACCCTCACCAATGCTCTTTACTTTCTGTTTTATGTAATAGCCACTTTAATGGGTGTAAAGTGGTATCTCATTATGGTTTTGATTTTCCTGATGGCTAGTGATGTTGAGCATCTTTTCATGTGCTTATTTGCCACTTGGGTATCTTCTTCATGGAAATATCTATTCAAGTCTGTTGCCCACTTTTAGAATCGGGTTGTTTGTTTTTCTTGTTGTTGAGTTGTAGGAGTTCTTTATATATTTTGGATATTAATCCCTTATCAGATATATGGCTTGCAAGAAAATGGATCAGATATGTTTTATCCCACTCTGTGTGTGTCTTCTCACTCTCTTGATAGTGTCCTTTGATGCATGAAGTTGAAACTATTTTTTAATAGGGAAATACAGGGAGACTGAGCCAATTAAAGCTACAGGTGAAAAACATCATTATTGTTGTTGTTACTTCATGTCCACTCGTGAAAAATGTGTAGGAGGAACCACAAGGAAATAGTGGGTGAAGGTGGGACTAGCCTGGGATTCCATGTTGCTGTGACCCACTCTCCATGTGATTAATTCATTGTTCTATCTAGAAGGGGAACCGAACACGAAAGGATGTCATGAGGCTCATCCAGGGACACAGGGAACCAAAATCCTGAACTGAAACAGAAATTGACACCAGAAGAAAAGTCGCAGAAAACTGAACTTGGTAACACGGGGGTAATTTTTGGAGTTGTTTATTGGGTGGTAGTGGAGTAGAGAGCAAAAAATTTCCTCTCCAAGTCCTTGGGTTAAATTCTAGTGGCTCAGGAACTCAGAGGCAGGCAATTCATTAAGGTCTCCTTTAGACCTTGCGGATTGTGGTCCTGCTGAGGTCTACATGTCAGTTGCAAGGACTGGGGAACAGAAGTGCTGCAGATTGAATTAGGTTTGTGTAGAAGAACATGAGACCCAATTCCAGTTACCCAGGGTTGGTACACAAGAAAACTTAGAGCGTTTCTGTCATTCTGTTTCAGGAAGCCCTTTCTGACCACAGCAGGATCTCCAAGCCTGCTGAAAACTGAGTCCAAGCACAAATCCTACCCTTTGTTGAATTGCATCATCAATTGAATTTTCATTGATATTGGGTTCATGCATTGGGAAGATGGTTAAAGTTCATTCTTTGATCGGCAAAAACTTGGACCCTAGAAATTGGGATAGGAACATCTGTAATGAATCAGAGATGAGGATATCTGTCAACCAGCTTCCCCCCAAATGCCTTTAACTATACCTATGTTCTATATGTCCCTGGATAGACAAACCAGACAGTTCTTCAAGAGGAAGTGTGGAAGAGGGGAAGGGAATTGGAGACTGGGCTGGCCACTAAGGCCAGAAGGAGGAATTCCTAGGGATGTATTTTGAGAAAGAGTAGAGGTCCTGGACATGGGATTCTACTGACAAGGGGAAACTTCTCTACTTAGTTCCCTGTTGTCATGGGTGGGAAACTGGTGTGACTGAGAACTGTAATGCTTTGGTGCCCATACAGGCTTGGTAAGGGACACCACCTGCCTAAGCATAAGCTAGAGGAAGGGCAGGCTCTTCAATGACTCCATGAGGGTCAAGATACCAGTGGTAGGTTTCTTGTATGACTGATGGCAGTGAATTTTTAGGCAATAAGAATTGAAATGGTAGCAGTGTCAGGCTTTATCCCTGAAGGCAGTTTCTAAGTTACTGTTCTGGTAATAAGGGCAAGACTGATTCACATCCATGTGCCAACAATCCTGGGATGTTTAGAAATATTGGATGAAGGGATGCAAGGGACAAGACTGAATTTATTGCTGGTCAAATACTTGGAGTCTCTGGGAATCAAAATAGTTTGAATTAATGGAAAGGCAACCACAATTATATTCACAGTCTTGTGAAATTTGGGATTCTGTTTAAAAAGTTAAACAGAAAACTCCATTTTGTCTGTGAGTTAAGGAAAGAAAATCACTATTTTATTACAATAGAGGAATACTTAAAACTGTATTTTTAGAATTATTGTTCTGTCTGGCTGCTTGAATTGTCCACTTTTCCCTTTATTGATATTGGCATTTGTGAGAAGATTAAGTTATATCTCTGAATCAGGGTTTCCCAGCATTCTTTGGGCCCTGGAGACATGCCATTTTGGTGATGGCTGCTTTCACATCCTTGTTCCTTAGCGTGTAGATGAGAGGGTTGAGGACAGGTGTGAGGATGGCATACACCACATTGCCCATGACATGGAAGTCCAGGGGCAGGTCAGCCCTGTAAGACACATAGGCTAAGGCAATGGAAGAGTAGTAGGTGCCAACCACCAGGAGGTGGGAGCTGCAAGTGGAGAAAGCTTTTGAGCGTCCTTCCCTGGAGCTGATGCGAAGCACTGAGGCCAGGATGTGGGCATAGGAGAGAAGCACCAGGAGAAGGGGCAGGAAGGACACCACCATGGCGATGCAGAAGCCCATGAGGGTCTGGGGTGTGATGTCAGAACAGGAGGCCTGGACCACAGCCAAGTGGTCACAGAAGCAGTGGTAGACACGGACCACAGAACCAAAAGCCATGTGGGATGTCTGCACCACTGGTGGGATGGGCAGGAGAAGGGCAGCGAGCCAGGCACTGGCTGCCAGGGCAGCATTGGTCTGTGGGGTCATGTGGGCAGGATAGTGTAGTGGGCGGCAGATGGCCACATAGCGGTCATAGGCCATGACCACTAGGATGAAGGCTTCAGAGCATGTGAAGCTTTGGAAGAGGTACATCTGCAGGAAGCAGGCAGAGAAGCTGAGGAAGTGGTCCCCAAGCAGGAATAGGGACAACATTTTGGGGACGGTGGTTGTGGTAAAGAGGATGTCCAAGGCAGAGAGATTGATCAGGAAGAAGTACATGGGCTTGTGGAGACTGGGCTCTGCCACCACAGCCAGCAGGATCAGGGTGTTACCCGCTAGGATGAGCAGATAGAGGAGGAGAAAGACAAAGAAGACAGAAAGGAAGAGGGATTTCGGCAGAGAGGGGATGCCCGAAAGGTAGAAGATGGTCGAGGAATCCTCTGATCCGTTACAGGCTGTAGGCTGCATGGTGCGTTAACCTGGATGCCCAGGAGGTGAGCAGTGAAAACGTGGGAACCAGGCACATCTGGGCACCAGAATAATCAGTGATTCTGGAATGAGAATTAAACAATGATCACTGTATAGTGAATGTAACCACATTTATTTGTGACCTTAAAAGAAAGATGACAGGCCCTGTCTTCATCCTAACCTAGAATTCCCTCTTTCCTTTTTTAATCAAGTGTGGAAAAAATACCTATGATATACAAAACATATATAACACTGCATATAACACTTGGTATGTAGCAGACACATTGAACAAGACAGAGAAGGTCTTCAACCACGTGGAGCTGAAATTTTAGTGGTAGAGAAGGACATTAAGCAATAAATCACATAATTATTTAATTGCAATTGTGTTAAGTGTGATGGAAGAACTTCCGCTGCTCCTCTTCGACATATGATCCTTTTGGGGATGTCAGATTTCTTAAACCAGGCCTCTAACTCCTTTCTCTTTTGGCATTTGCTTTAAGTTTTTTTAAAAAAGTGACATCTTTGTCACCATGTTGCTAGGGAGGGCTGATTTCTCCAAGATTTACAGCAACATGTTGTCTTCCCACCACAATTATTAGCCAGGGAATGGCTCCTTTCTCTCTTGTTGGCTTGGTGCTGTGGTTCTGTTTGTCTCCAGCTAAGCTGAGCACTCCGTATCCTGTCTCTGGGTGTGTGGCTCTTTGTCATGTTACAGTGAAGGGGTGACACTGGACATGCTTTTGGTGGGAAGTCATTCCTGACTGGACTCTGAACAGATACGGATTCTCCCACAGTTGGGTAGCAACAGAGAATGCGAGACAGTGTCTGTGCTACTCCAGTGAACTCGCCCCCCTGCTGGTTGCCGCAGCTTCGCAGGTGTTTCTGTTTAACCATTGGGTGCTCACTACCCAGCAGGCTCCCCTAGTCCCTGGTCAGAAGTTGTCTTGTGACCTGGGGGTTTTGCGCTCGGGGAAGTACTGATTCTCTCTCCACTTTGGACTTGGCCCTCAGACTAA
Organism: Desmodus rotundus; assembly: GCF_022682495.2. Lineage (NCBI taxonomy): Eukaryota > Metazoa > Chordata > Mammalia > Chiroptera > Phyllostomidae > Desmodus > Desmodus rotundus. The sequence goes on from NC_071391.1 coordinate 48,303,710, forward strand.
GCGACCCCCTACCCCCACCCCCAGCAAGTTCCTGTTGAGACGGGTATGACTGCCTCATTGACCCTCCCTGTGATTGCCCTAGATCACCTCTAATTTCTTTCTCTTCTCACAGCACCCCTTATGCATAAAACCACCAGTGTAAAAACTAGAAAAAGCTTTTATTTTCAAAGCCAACCAGTTTTTCCCCCGAAGGGCAGAGACTGAGCAGGGGCTTTCTCAGGTGCCACAGGCACTGGTTGCAGAGTCGCCACCAGAACTCGGGTCTTTCGTTCTCAGGACGGGACTCTTTCTTCTATGCCGTGTTTCCCAGAGAATCCATTTTCCATTTCCCTTTCTGTTGTTTTCATTACTAACATGAGACAAATCTGTATTTCAGATTTTTATCTGAGTCTGTATATAGTAAGTACTAAATTAAGAATTGGTACCTGGGAATGCAAATCCGTGTTTGAAATAATGATCCAGAAGTTAGCCCTCAGGACCTAGCAAAAGAGCAAACCTGCTTCGTCCCAAATTGAGAGGGTTATCCCTTAGCTAACCAAACCCCATCCAACAAGTTCAGCCACCAGGTTTTACTTACACCCAAAGGGGTGCAAACTGCATTGCCCTGGACGTTTCTGCTCTCAGAGAGGCAGTCATGGCTGATGGTCCCAGGTGAGGCAGAGTTGGGGATCGAGGGGCAGAAATGCAGAGGTCCAAAGCCATAGGAGTCCTAGGGGCCATCAAGTCCAGCTGCCCCTCTCCTGCCCCTGGTGTCCTAGTGCTGAGACCCTGCTGGAGAGGTGGCACAGGCTTTTCACTGCCAGGTGGTGCTGGACTACCCGACAGGTAGACCATGCACGTGCTGGGTCACCACAAGGCACAGGCACTAAAAGTACTTCTTGTAAGAATTTCACATTTCATATTTCAAAGCACCATTCTTGTTGCACTTTGAATTACATACTCCTCCTGAGTGAGGCAGCCCCGTGCTTGGGGCTGAAGTGTGCTATTTCTCAGGGCACAGAACTGGCCCCAGAACGTCCTCCCTGTTGGGACTGTCTGCGAACCAGTTACAGTGCTGGTGGGGACAGAGAAGGACAGAAAAACCCATGACCCGAATGTCCACTTTATATAGTTTAAGTCCATCGTCATTGCGCATCCAGCCCTGCCAGGAGTGGTTATGCCCCCTGAACAAATGAAAAAGTGGGGATCAGAGAATGACAGGCAGTTGTCCAAGGCCACGGCTGGTGAGATGAGAGAGCAGAGGTTGTTCTGTAGCCCACCTGCTGTAAGGGTCTGAGCTCCACCTGGTAGCCGAGAGTCCTGGCTCCTGGACCAGTTCTGCCACTCGCTGCTGTGACTTTGGGCCCCTGAGAACCTTTTGGGATCTCATCTGTTCAGGGAGGAGCTTAGAGGAAAAGCCCGCCTAGTGAGCACCTGCTGCCGGCCAGGGTCTTTACATTATGTTACTTGGAACTTAGTGGTTAAGTGTGTGGGCTTGAGAGACAGAAAGGACTGGATTGCAATCCCAGCTCCTACCTTCAGCTGTGGAACCTTGAGAAAGTCACTTTCCCCTCTCTGAGCCCTTTTCCCTTGTTGTCACCACCTGGGGTGGTTGTGTCTTCACGGAGAGAATGCGGGACAAAGCTTACACAGGAACCTGCAACGTGTAAGAGTGCAAAGTTTGCTAGCATTCCCAATGGTTACTACTGTCTGCAGCCTCGCTTTCCTGTGGGAAGCCCTTGGCCAAGGTGATTTGAGTCCCACCTGTGAGTACACTCCCTTACTGGGGCCTGCCAGGATGTGTGGTCTGAGGTCTCACAGCCCATGTATACACAGCCCACCTGGATCCTGGTTGCCTGCCTCTTGTGTGCACCCAATACATCTTCTTGATCCCTGCTTTACAGGATCTGGCCTCCCTGCCCCTGTCCCCCTACCCCAAGCTTTCTCTGCCTATTTCTGGGCACTCCATCCCTAGCCCTTCTTACCTGTTAAGCCTGGACCACACTGGTGTTTCCTGTGGTGTCTCTGTGCAAGGCCTTGTTGAAGGCTGAGTCATGGCCCATTAAACATACCGCCCCTCCTTTCAGGGAGGCCTCCTGGGGTATTTTTCTCAAGATGGTGCTCCCATGGGGCACTGCACCCACCATCTCCCAGGATTCAACTCTCAGGCATCTCGTAGATAGTATATTTTGGTAGGTGGAAAGAAGATGTCCCTAGGCTTTGCTGAAAATGAGGAGCATCATTAATAGCCCTCAAGAGGTCAGCACTTTATTCCAATAGTGTAGCCTTCATTCTCATTAGGAATTTGACTGATATCCATGGGATGGATCATCCTGTCTACTGACTTTGCCTACTCTTGATGATTCGGGAGAGCTTTTTCTACCATGGATACCCTCTGGTAACTAGTTACATGGGACACAAATGTCCTCACAATCTGTGCCCATTCTGATAGATCTCACACCTTAACTCTTCTCTAGATCTCCTCTTTACCAGTCCTCTTAGCTTGATCTTTCCAAGTTCCTTCATATTCCAGCAAAATCATTAGCTGTTGCCCATAAGCTCGTGTAGATCCACACTTCTTTCCATTTTGCACCTACCAGGCAAAAGCCAGGTGCACTGCCCAAGATTCTTCCCACTGACAAGATCTACCTTCTTGTTGGCCGTACAGGGCCTTCCTGAACGGGGCTGCAATGCAGCAGCAGTCCACTTTGGGTGATCTCAGCATATTTTGTAAAACTATTTGTAATTTTTTTTCTTCTTAAGGGAGTTGGTTATAGGACACTTCCCATGAGGATGTATGTTAGAGCTGATGGGAAAGCGTCAATGTGGCAAGATTACGTGTCAGAGGAGTCTGAGCCAAATGCTTGTGCAGTTTACTTGTGCCTTCAGGGTCTGCTTGACCTAATATAACACTTATTCCTTGCAATGGATGATGGGATATTTCTGTACATACCCGATTTTATATTTTGTTTGTTCAAATTAATGCCCATTATATGAGGGATAGCTTAGGACCCGTAATCATTAACTGTTCCCTGGCCAGGCATCCAGTCTGCACCAGGACCAGGAACTACTTCTCAAAAGAAGAATAGTTGTCTACAGAAAAAGTATGAGTGCACTCTAAGTTTCTAGCACCAGCACTGTGATTCTTCTATTACTAGGGAATGTTACCTCAAAAAGTCACAGAGGACTTTAAAGTTTTGGCTATGACAGAATAGCTGTGATGGAACTAAACTTCCCGCTGAAAAGAACTATGTAAAAGCTGGCCAAAATATAAAAAAAATCATTTGAAGGTTTCGGAGAGCAACCAATGGCAGGTCTTGAAGAACTGCAGTCCTCAAGAGGAGGAAGGCTCATGAGGTCAGTTCCACAGGACTCCGGCTTTTTACCTGAGGGTATTTCCCTATCTGCAGGACTGGAGAGTAGAGCTGAGTTAGAGAAGAGAAGTCTTCCTAGGCTGAGGAGATATGGGGCTGGAATTTGGGTAACCACAGTGACTGGCACTTGAGAGGCAAAATCCTGGAGAGAAGTACTGCAGAGAAAGAACATCATAATCTGTGTACAAATTCCCTTCAAGTCATTGACCAACTCTGAAGTGTACATGTGTGGGGAAAGACTTGGAGAACCTAGAAGAATAGAGCAGCTGGGAGGCTACAGAACTGCTGGTTTGAGCAGCCACACAATGTTGGAGAGTCAGAGGTTGGAATCCAGGCCCTACCTAAGTGGATGGATCTTGGTAAGTCCCCTAGGAATTCAGCTGAGACCCTGGAAATGGAGTAACGGCTAAACCCTAAATATAAGAACCAAATTAGAGGAGACAAGGCATAACGTAGCCTACAGCCAAGCCACAACAAGGATGGTCCACTGGTATTCAGTGTGCTAGAAGAATACAGCCCTTATTGGAGGAAGAGAAATCATTTAGAGATTTGAAATGTTTTCATCTTCAGTGTCCAGTACCCCATCAAAAATATGAGGCAAAGTTTAAAAGGGTAAGACAGACCAAATGAGGAGGGAAAAAAGAGTAGAAACAGAGACACAGATCATTCAGATATCACAATTAGCAGACAGGGACCCTAAATTAACTATGATGGATATGGTCTCCCCTCCCCCAGTAGAGGACAAGATAGACAAAATAGAAGAAATGAAGAATTTCAAGAGAACTGGAATCTATAAAAAAGAACAAATGAACATTTCAGAACTGAAAAATATAGTATGTGAATTTAAGAACTTTTTGGATGGGTACAAATAGGAAAAGATAAGTGAAAAGAAGGCAGATTAGTAGAAAATAACCAAAGTGAATCACAGAGGAAAAATAATTAGAAATTTAAAAGACCACACATAATTGTGATACCGATTCAAAAGCTCTAACATTCATGCAATTCAAGTCCCAGAACTAGCAGAGAAAAAGAATTGATGCAGAAACAGTTTGTACAGAGATAATGTCTGGGAAATCTCCAAAACTGGTTAGAAATCAACCTACAGATTTAAGAAGCTCAGCAAATCCCAAACCAAAAAACGAAAACACCCACAAAGGAACCACATTGCATCGTAGACAGACTTCTGAACACCAGTGTTAGAGGGAAACACTAAAACGTGGCCACAGAAAGTAAGAAATTTTTCTTTTAATGTAGCAACAATAAGACTGAGAGCTGTCTTTTCAATAGGAACTATGGAAGCCAACAGACTATGGGATGACCTCTTAACAATGCTAAAAGAGAAATCTTCCTAGCCTAGAATTTTATACTCACCAAAATACTCTATAAAAGTAGAGTTCATGTTAAAGTCTCTCAGCAAAATGGGAAATCGAAAATAACATCCTCAGCTTGATAAAGGGCATCTATGAAAAATCCACAGCTAACGTATTTAATGGTGTAAAACTGAATGTCTTTTACTTACTTTAAGATGAGGAAGCAGGCAGCCTATCGACTCTCACCACTTTTATTCAATGTTATGCTGAATGTCCTAGCCAGTTGAAAAAGGCAAGAAAAGAAATAAAGGACATAAATCTGGGAAAGGAATAAATAAAAGTCATTATTCATAAATGATATGATCATATATGTTAAAAATCCTAAGGAACCTAAAAATGCTACTAGAATTAATAAGTGAGTTTAGCCAGATAATAATATATAAAATCACTGTACAAAATATCTAATTTATTTCTGTATACAAAAAAAAACAATTGGAAATTAAAAAATTTTTAAGTGTCATTTGTAATGGCATCGAAAACAGTTATTGGTGATAAATTTAATAAAATGTATGCAAGATATGCTCAAACTATAAAATAGTGCTGATAAAAATTAAAGAAGACCTAAATAAGTAGAGAGATAAATTATAACTATGGTTGAAAAATGCAACATTGTTTAGAGGTCAGCTACGCCCAAATTGTTCTATGGAATCAATGCAATCTCTACCAAATACGAGCAGACGTTTTCTGTAGCAACTGCAGAGCTGATTCTAAATGTGTATGGAAGTGGAGAGGACATGGAAGAGCCAGAGCAACTTTGAAAAGAAGAAAATTGGAAGGACATATGCTATATGATTTTCCAGATATTCACATAGAAAAAAGTAAATCTTGATCTCAGCTCAGACCATGTACAAAAATCAATTCAAAATGCATCATAACCTAAATATTAAAAACTAAAACTATAAAACTTCCAGAAGAAAACACGGAATATGTCTTTGAAAACTTGAGGTAGGCAAAGATTTCTTAAGAACTCCAAAGCACAATGCACAACAGGAAAATAAAGATAATAGGCTTTATCAAAATTAAAAACTTCTCTTCAAATGACATCACTAAGAAAATGTAAAGGGAAGCCAAAACCTGGGAGAAAATAGCATGCATGTGTGTGTGTGTATATATACACATATGTATATATATTCTACAACTCATTAATAAGAAACATTTTTTAAAAATAGGAAATATTTGAACAGACACTATGAAAACACTATACTCTATGAATGGCCAATGGACACTTAAAAAGATGCCCAGCATCATTAGTTATCACGGAAGCACAAAGAAAACCATAATGATCCATGACTACACATTCACTAGAATGAATGGCTAGAATTAAAAGACTGGTAATGCCAAGGGATGGTGAACATGTGGGACATCTGAATGATAACACGGGGCTTGTCAAAATATAATGCAGTGAAAGCAGGGACAGAGTTACTTTTCGATGAAGGACACCTACCACAAGACCCAGAAATCCCACTCCTTGGTATTTCCCAACAGAAATGAGAGTTTAGTTCTACACACATGCATAAAATTGTTCTTGTGAACTTTATTGACCACAGCCCCAAACTGGAAAAAACCCAGATGCCCCTCAACCAGTGCATCAGTATGCATGTCCATACAATGAAATCATTCCTATACTGAAAAGCATGAGGCATTGACACATGCAGCGAGACTGGTGACTTTAAAAACATACTGAGCAGAATCCAGACACAAAAGAGTACACCCTCTATGATTCCACTTACATGAAACTCTTTTTTTAATGGGGTTTAAAGTTTTTTCATAATTTTATTTGATCATATTTTTTTTCTTTCTTTTTCCATTACCATTTAGTCCCTTTACAGTCCCTCAAACCCTGGAATCACCACAAAGTTGTTAATTTTAAAAAAAAATTATAGTTTATATTCAATAATATTTTGTATTAGCTTCAGGCCTACAGCATGGTGGTTAGACAATTGTGTACTTTCCAAAGGGTTCTCTTTGATGTTTCCAGTACCCACCTGGCACTATACAAAGTCATTACAATATTATTGACTATATTTCCCATGCTGTACTTTACACTCCTATTTTGTAACTACCAATTTGTACTTCTCAACCCCTTCACCCTTTTCACCCATTCCTTCAGCTTGCCTCTGTCCTGGCAAACATCAGTCTGTTCCCTGTACCTATGAGTTTGTTTCTGTTTTATTTATATACTTTGTTCTTTAGATTCCACATATAAGTAAAATCATATGATATTTGTCTTACTCTGACTGACTTACTTCACTTAGCATAGTACCCTCTAGGTCCATCCAAGCTGTTGCAAATAGTAAGATTTCATTCTCTTTTATGGCCAAGTAATATTCCATTGTATATATGTACCACTGCTTTTTTACCCACTTGTTTATTAATGGACACTTAAGTTCCTTCCATTTCTTAGCTCTTGTAAATAATGCTGCAATAAACATAAGGGTGCATATATTCTTTCAAATTAGTGTTTTGGGTTTCTTTGGATATATACCCAGAAGTGGAATCACTGGGTCATAAGGCAGTTCCATTTTTAATGTTTTGAAGACCCTCCATACTGTTTTCCATAGTGGCTGCACCAATCTGCTTTCCCATCAACAATGCATAAGTGTTCCCTTTTATCCACATCCTCACCAACATTTGTTATTTTTTGATTTATTGATGATAGTCATTCTGACAAGTGTGAGATGATAGTCTCATTGTGGTTTTAATTTGCATTTCTCTAATGATAAGTGATGTGCACCTTTTCATATGTGTATTGGCCATCTGTGTGTCTGAAGAAGTGCTTATTCAGGTCCTTTGCCCATTTTTAATTGGATTGGGTTATTTATTTATTTATTTATTTATTTGGTGTTGAGTTGTATGAGCTCTTTACAAATTTTGAATAATAACCCTTTACCCAATGTATCATTGGAGAACATCTTCCCCCATTCAGTCAGTCATCTTTTTGTTTTGTTGACCATTTCCTTTGCACTGCAAAAACTTTTTAGTTTGATATAGTCCCATTTGTTTATTTTTATATTTTTGTTTCCTTTGCCAAAGGAGATATATCAGAAAACATATTGCTAAAACAGATGTCAGAGAGTTTACTGGCTATGTTTTCTTGTAGAAATTTTATGGTTTCAAGTCTTACATTTAAGTCTTTAATCCATTTTGATTTTATTCTTGTATATGGTGTAAGGAGGTGGTCTAGGTTCATTTTTTTTGGCATGCATCTGTCCAATTTTCCCAACACTATTTATTGAATAGTCTGTCTTTACTGATTTTGTGTTCTTGCTTTCTTTGCCACATATTAATTGACCATATAGGTGTGAGTTTACAGTCAAACCTCAGTTCTCAAACATCTTGGTTTTTGAACAGTTTAGTTCTTGACCAAGTTGTTCATAGAAAAAAATGCCTTGGTTGTCTAACAAAACTTCAGGTCTTGATTCCTGACCCAACAACCCTTTCATGATGATACCTAGATGATCAGTCATGGGTCTCTCTGGTGACAAACAAAGGAGATTCAGTTTTTGAACGAATTACTTCTCAAACAGTTTTCCAGAATAAATTAAGTTTGAGAACCAAGGTTCCACTGTATTTCTGGGCTCCCTATTCCGTTCCATTAATCTATGGGTCTTTTTATGCTAGTACCATGCTGTTTTGATTACTATAGCCTTATAGTATAGTTTGATATCAGATAGCATGATACATCAAGGACCTATACACCAAAGGCCCAGGCAGCTGACTCCTGATGGTGTGAGGTCAGCAGGGTGGGGCTACATTGAGTTGGGAAGGTGGGGTTATTGCATTCCCCCAAGGCTGATGCAGTATGGAAGGGAGTGCTTTACCCAAGAATTATGGTGTGGGAGAGGGACACAGAACAGGGACCCTGTAAGTTGTTCTTTCAGCTTTCTCCTTGGAACCACACAACCCACCACTGTAGTCCACTCTGAGCTACCTTCCCTCTGCCAGGGAGCCCAGATGAGATTCTGCAAATGAGATTTTGAGCACTTGCCCTTTCAGAGGGTGCCTAGGTTTCTATCAGACTCTCATCTCTCCCTGGTGGACAGAATCCCTGCTGATTTTCACAGCCGGATGTTACATGGGCTCCTCTTCCCAGCTGTGGTGCTCTGGGCTGGGGAGCGCAGCCTGGAGTTGAGATCCCATACTCCTTAGTGAGGACCTTTGCAGCTGAGCTTTCCCTTCAGGTTCTCAACCACTGCATGTGGGTGGGGGGCCAGCCCTTTTCAGGTCTCCGCCCTTCTTACCAGTTTCCAGGTAGCTTCTTCTGGAAATCCTTGGTTACAAGACTTTTGTTCAGCTAGTCTTCAGTTAGTTTTCAGGTTGATTGTTCTATATTTTAGTTATAATTCCAGTTTGGTCCTGGGAGGAGGTGACTGTAAATTCCAACCACCATCTTGGATCTCCCCAAAATTCTCGAAAAGATAAATTTAATCTATAGCAATAGAAATCAGATCACATGTTTCCCGGAGCTAGAGGTGGGAAGAGGGAATGACTGGAAATGGGCAGAAGTGAATTTAGGGGTTGATGGAGATAGATTATTTCTTGATTGTGGTGCTGGGTCCAAGGGTATATACATTTGTTAGAAATCATCAAATTGCATACTTAAAATAGGTGCATTCTATTACTTGAATATTTTATCTTAATAAAGTTGATTTTTTAAAAAACTACATCTAGAGAAAAAGGAGGTGAAATAAAGAAGTTGGGGGTGCATTAGGTCTGGGTTATTGACTGGCCATGGATAGAGTTAATGAGAATCCAGGGATGAATTGCCAATAAGCTAAGAGGATGTGGTGATGAGCTGACCTATTTGGCTACTGCCTATAGTCTTTGGGATTATATTTCTATCAAGCAAAGGCAGAGCTTTGATGAACCTGGTAACTGTTGCCTAGAACAATTTCAGGGGAATAAAGAATGTATTCAGAGAGGTGGGAGTTGGCTATTTCTTTCCAAGTGCAATGGAAAAGCTCCAATACTAGATTGGTCACCTGGAAGTAAATAAGAGACTATAGACCGGTCATGAAATGCTGTGACAGGAGATCAGATGACCAGTCCAGAACAGGATCACAGTATTGTCAAATTGCAGCCCGAGTGCATTCCCCAAATGCCGAGTGTTTTATGGTCGGTGCTAATTTTGCAGCTGGCAATCTGACAATTGGAATGTGGATATCCAAGAACAGTTAGAGGAACTGAGAACACTTGACACTTTCAGCCTGTCTGAAACATATCCTACTCTGTTCTCCCAACTGCCCCTCCCCAATAAGTGTGTAATTTTTATCCTTAGGGGGGCCCTGCAGGAGCTATGGCTATAATGCAAAGGTGACGGGGTGACAATGTGCAAATAAATTTTAGGGAAGAAAGGTGCCTGTTGCCACATCCCAAGAGTTTATTTTTCATCAAGGTCTGCAACATTGGCCTTTAAGGAAATGACAGTATCCATCCAGTTGTTCCAGCACTATTTCTTAAAAAGACTTTTGTTCCTCAGTGAAGATTCTTAGTACCTCTGCTGAACATTCGTGACATTGCTGAAAAGAATAGTTATAGTAATATCAGGAAAGGCAGATTTCAAAATAAAACAAAAGAAAGCATAAGGGGTAAGAGGAACATGACAAAATCACAAAGGGTTCAATTATACAAGAAAACATAACAATTCTAAATATATCTGCTCCTACCACTAGAGCTTCCAAGTACATGAAGCAGAACTGATTAAACTGAGGGGAAAATAGACAAGTATGCAATTATGGTTGGAGACTTCAATTATCCCCTTCTCAATAATTAATAGGACAAGTAGATGGAAAATCAGTTAGGACAGGAGGGCTAAACAGCACTATCAAACAACTAGACCTAATGATACAATAGAACACTCCACATGACGTTTTCAAGTGCACACGGAACATTCACCAAGGTCGAGCACATTCTGAGCCATTAAATAAACCTCAAAAGTTTTAAAAGAGTACAAATCATAGAAGTATATTCTCAGACCATATTGTAATTAAACTAGAAAACAGTAACAGAAGGATATTGGAAACTCCTCCAAATATTTTGAAATTAAACAAAATACTCTAAATAACCCATGGTTCAATTAGGAAGTCTCAAGAGAAATTGAAAACACATTTTGAATGGAATGAAAATGAAAATGCAACATATCAAAATTTGTAGGAAATTGCTAAAGCAGTAGCTAGAGGGAAATTTACAGCTAACTACTTATATTAAAAAAATAAGAAAAGTCTTATATCAACAACTTAATCTTCCACATTAAGAAACTAGAAAAAGAAGATCAAATTAAACCCAAAGTGTGTAAAAGGAATAAAATTAGATATTAGAGCAGGAATCAATACAATTGAAAACAGAGAAACAGCTAAGAAGAATTGATGAAACAAAATGCCAATTCTTTGAAAAATCAATAAAATTGATAAACCTATAGCCATATTAACCAAGAAAAAAATAGAAGACACAAAATACCAGTATCAGGACTAAAAGGGGGACATCACAGGCATTGAATGGATAATAAGGGAATATTACAAACAGCTCCATGTCCATAAATTCTATAATTTGAGTGGAATGAATAAATTCCTTGACAGGCATAAACTACCAAAACTCATTCAAGAAAAAATAATGTCAAACTCCTGTATCTATTAAATAAATTTATTTTATACTTTAAAATTTCCCTTAAAAAGAGAATTTTAGGCACAGGTGGCATCACTGGAAAATTTTACCAAATATGTGATGAAGAAATAACACCATTCTACACAATGTTTTCCAGAATATAGAAAAAAAAATTTTTTCTCAACTCATTTTACAAGACTAGCCAGCATTAACCTAGTACCAAACCAGACTAAGAAATTACAAGAAAACTACAGACAAATCTCTCTCATGAGTGTCAATGCAGAAATCCTAAGCAAATCTTTATAAATTAAATCTAATATTATTTGATTCAATAAAAATATGAAAGAAAAAATCTAGCACTATTTAAAGAGGATAATATACCATAAGCAAGTAGAATTCATCGGGAATACAAAATTTGTCTAATGTGCAAAAATCTGTCGTAAAACCCCACCATACTGACAGACTAACAAAAAATGTATTTAAATATGAACTTAACAAAATTTGTGCAAGATATGTAGGCTAAAAACTACAAAACACTGGTGAATAAAATCTAAGAAATTCTAAATAAGTGGAGAGATCCTGATGGAGAGGAAGACTCAATATTGTTAAAATGTCAATTGTTCCAAATTTGAGATGTAGACTCAACACAATCCCAATCAAAACCCCAGCAAGTTGGTTCTAAAATTTATATCAGGAATTAGAACACCAAAACAATTCTAACAGAGAATAACAAAGCTGGAGGATACACACTACCTGATTTCAACACTATCAAGTTACAGCAATAGAGACAGTGTGGCATCGGTGAAAGGGTAGACATACTGAGCCCAGAAATAGACACAAATATGGTCAACTTGTATTCGACAGAAGTGCAAAAGCAATTTGATAGATTAAGAATAGGCTTTACAACATCTGGATGTATATATGCAAAAATAAGTGAATCTCAATCTAAACCTCACACCTTATCCAAAAATTAACTCACAATTGTTCTTAGACTGAAGTGGAAGGTATAAAATTAGAAAACTTCTTGAGACTTCCTTTCTTCCATAGGGCAAAATCTGCATGATCTTTTGTCATGAATATTTAAATATGATATCAAACAGTGCAATCCGTAAAAGAAATTGATGCGTTTAATCAAAATTTAAAAACTTTTGCTCCGCGAGAGACACTATTAAGAGAATGCAAAGACCAGCCACTTATTGGGAGACACTATTTGCATATCACATATCTGATAGACTTGCACCTAGATTATATAAAGAACTCCTAACATTCAGCAGTGGGAAAACCGACGATCCAATTAAACACCAGCAAAAGGGCAGTTTGAACTGCCGTGCGATGGAGTAGGCGGTGGGATCTCGCTGGGCGTCTGACTATCCTTTCTCTGCTTGCTTGTTTGAGCTTCAGCAGAATCCGAAATGGCTGGCGGTAAGGCTGAGCAACACTCCGGAAAGGCCAAGACAAAGGCGGTTTCCCGCTCCACTAGCGGAGAGCCAGTTTCCCGCGGGCTGTTCATCCACACCTGAAATCCAGGACTACCAGCCGTGGACGTGTGGGTGCGACTGCTGCCGCGTACAGCGCCGCCACTCTCGAGTACCTCACTGCAGAGGTACTTGAATCGTTAGGAAATGCATCAAAAGACTTAAAGGTAAAGGGTATTACTCTTCGTCATTTGCAACTTGCTATGAAGGACTGGACTCTCTCATCAAGGCTACAGTTGCCGGTGGTAGTGTCATTCCACACACCCACAAATCTCCGGTTGGGAAGAAAGGATAACAGGACACTCTTTAAAGGATGCCTGGATTTCTTGTCATCTCAGGACTCCAAATACTCTAACAGCACTGCAGTGATGATGATTCCAGTGGACTGTATCTCTGTGAAAAACACAATTTGCCTTTTTGTAATTCTGTTTGGGCAAGTTGGAAGTTTAGTTAGCATTCCAACCAACCAAATTTCTGCATTCAATTCTTAACCATATTTAAGGGTTACTGTGGCTTCAAAGAAGCTATTGATTCTGAAGTAGTGTGTTTTGATTGGACTGTTTTTAAAAAATTGGATTTTAATTGTGATACAGAAGTTATAGTAACAAACATTTGGTTTTGTACAGACATTATTTCCACTCTGGTGGATAAGCTCAACAAAGGTCATATCAAAAAACAAAAACAAAAACAAAAACAAAAAACCAGCAAGAGATCTGAACAGGTCACACCAAAGAAGATAGAGATGGCAAATGAGCAAGTGAAAGATGCTCAACATCATTAGTCACAAGGAAATACAATTAAATTATATTACAACCATACTGAGATACCGCTACACATCTATTAGATGACCACAATTAAACAGGAAGCCAGACAATACTAATCACTGCCAAGGATGCCTAACAACAGTGGCTCTTGTTCATTGCTGGTGGGAATGCAAAATGGTAAACAGTTTATCAGTTTCTCTTTTTTTCTAGACCAAAGAGTTCATTTAGTTTTTTAAAATATACTTTATTGATTATGCTATTACAGTTGTCCCATTTTTTTCTCCCCTTTTTCCCTCTTCACCCTGCACCATCCCCACCAGCATTCTCCCACCTTAGTTCATGTCCATGGGTCGTACATGTAAATTCTTTGGCTTCTCCATTTCCCATACAATTCTCAACTTCCCCCTGTTTATTTTGTACCTACCATTGATGCTTCTTATTCCCTGTACCTTTTCCCCCTTTCTCCTCCCACCCCCTTACCCTCCCTGCTGATAACCCTCCATGTGATCTCCATTTCTGTGATTCTGTTCCTGTTCTAGTTGTTTTCTTGGTTTGTTTTTGTTTTTGTTTTTTGGATTCAGTTATTGATAGTTGTGAGTTTGTTGTCATTTTACTGTTCATATTTTTCATCTTCTTTTTCTTAGATAAGTCCCTTTGGCATTTCATATAATAAGGGCTTGGTGATGATGAACTCTTTTAACTTGACCTTATCTGGGAAGCATTTTATCTATCCTCCAATTCTAAATGATAGCTTTGCTGGATAGAGTAATCCTGGATGTAGGTCCTTGCCTTTCATGACTTTGAATAGTTCTTTCCAGCCCCTTCTTACCTGCAGGGTTTCTTTTGAGAAATCAGCTGATAGTCTTCTGGGCACTCCTTTGTAGGCTACTGTCTCCTTTTGTGTTGCTGCTTTTAAGATTCTTTCTTTATCTTTAATCTTGGCTAATGTAATTATGATGTGCCTTGGTGTGTGCTTCCTTGGGTCCAACTTCTTTGGGATTCTCTGAGCTTCCTGGACTTCCTAGAAGTATATTTCCTTCACCAGATTAGAGAAGTTCTTCTTCATTAATTTTTCAGGTAAGTTTTAAATTTCTTGCTCTTCCTCTTCTCCTTCTGGCACTCCTATGATTCAGATGTTGGAATATTTCAAGTTGTCCTCGAGGTTCCTAAGCCTCTTCTTGTTTTTTTTTTAATGTTCTTTCTTCATTCTATTCTGGTTGAATGTTTATTTCTTCCTTCTGCTACAAATTGTTGATTTGAGCCCCAGTTTCCTTCCCTTCATTCTTAGTTCCCTGTATATTTTCCTTTATTTCACTTTTCATAGCCTTCACTTCTTCCTCTATTTTGCAACCATACTCAACCATTTCTGGGAGCAACCTGATCACCAGTGTTTTGAACTGTGTATTTGATAGGTTGGCTATCTCTTTATTGCTTAGTTCTATTTTTGGAGATTTAATCTCTTCTTTCATTTGGGCCATATTTTCTTTTCTTTTCTTTTCTTTTTGTCTTGTCATGCCTGTTTTATAGTGAGGGGCGGAGCCTTAGGTAGTTGTCAGGGTGGGGAAACCTACATAGCTGCATTGTGGCACTGAATGTGGGGGAGGGGATGAAAAGGAACAATGCCACTTGCTGGGCTCTCCATTTGCTTTCAGTCACTTCCCCCGCTACACACAAGCAAACTGGGCCCTTCTGGTGCTGATTCCAGGGTGGGTGGGTTTGAGTATATTCTAGGACCCTGTGGGTCTCTCCAGCGAACTCTCCTGGGAGGCTGTGAGTTTCTCCTGCTGCCTCAACCCCCACAGGTTTTTTCAGTCAGAGGTTTTGAGGCTTTCTTTCCCCATGCTGGAACCCTGGGTTGCGCAGTCTGTCTCACTCCCCAGTTGTTTTTCATGGCTTATCAGCACGCAAATGTGGGACCGCCCACTTCGCCAGCTGCCTCGTCACCTGGTCCTCCAGCCACGACCTTGCTGCACATCCTCTCCACCCCAGCTGCCTGTCTCCACCCCTCCTACCAGTCTGGACGAATGTTTCTTCTTTAACTCCTTGGTTGTCAGACTTCCATACAGTTCAATTTTCTGGTAGTTCTGGTTATTTTTTGTTTTTAAATTTGTTGCTATACTTCTTTTGACTGTGTGAGGAGGCAAAGTGTATCTCCAGTTTACCAGTTTCTTATTAAGCTAAACATACACTAACAATGTACTGAGCAATAGGTTTATAAGTTCAATATTGAAGCCATATTTTACCCACTGATACAATGTGGCAGGAGGGCACGTTATCTCAGTCAAACCGAAACCCACAACCTCAGTCCATTTGTGATGAAATGTCAGACATTTCAAATTGAGGAATATTCTACAAAGTGCCTAACTCTAACTTTTAAAAAAATTAACCAACTTCATTTTTTAATTAAAAAATTTATTTTTTTGAATTTATTTAAAAATTAACAAATTTTAAATCTTAAGAAGTTGTAGACTCACAGCAAAATTGTGCAGGAATCCGCATACATTCCCTATCCCACAAACAATGCACAACGTTCCCCACTGCCGACATCCGGCACCACAGCGGTACATTTGCTATCATCTACAACCTACGCTACACAGCATTGTTGCCCGAAGGCCACAGTATGCGTGAGGCTTCGCTCTTGGTGGTGTGCATCCTGTGGGTTTAGACAATGGTTAATGATGTGTCCACTGTAATAGGATCATACAGAACAGTTTCACTATCCTAAAACCCTCTGTGCTGTGCCTGTTAATTCATCCCTAACCCCTGGCAACAGCTGATCTTGTTTTTTTAGTGCTTCCTTAAATTTTTTTTCTTTAGATTATACTTGGTATACAATATTTATTAGTTTCAGTTGTACAGCATAGTGATTCGACACTTATATACCTTACAATGTGATCATCACAGTAAGCCTGGTCAGCACCTGTCACCAAACCAGTGATCTTCTCTCTGTGTCCATAGTTTGGCCTTTTCCAGAATACCATATAATTGGAATCATATAGTATGTAGCCTTTTCTGATTGGCTTCCTTTATTTACTAATATGCATTTAAGTTTACTATTCCTCTTCAAAAGTGTCAAAGTCATAAAGATAAGGAAAGGCTAAGAAACTGTTCGTCTACTAAGGAAACGTGACAATTCAATGCCATGTGCTTTCCTGGTTTAGGTGGTTAAATGTAATGGAATGGAACAAGGACATTAATGGAAAAACTGGAGAAATTTGAATCAAGTCAGAAACTTAGTTACTAGTATTTCCCAATGTTATTTTCTTTTTGTTGTTGTTGTTGCTTTTTTAAAAAATATATATTTATTGATTATGCTATTACAGTTGTCCTATATCCCCCCCCACTCCATTCCATCCTGCCCACCCCCCTCCCTCCCACATCCCCCCCCCATAGTTCATGTCCATGGGTCATACTTATAAGTTCTTTGGCTTCTACATTTCCTACACTATTTTTACCCTCCCCCTGTCTATTTTCTACCTATCATCTATGCTACTTATTCTCTGTACCTTTACCCCCCTCTCCCCCTCCCACTCCCTTATTGACAACCCTCATGTTCTAGTTGTTTGCCTAGTTTGCTCTCGTTTTTGTTTTATGTGTGGCTGTTAATAACTGTGAGTTTGCTGTCATTTTTACTGTTCCTATTTTTGATCTTCTTTTTCTTAGGTAACTCCCTTTAACATTTCATATAATAAGGGCTTGGTGATGATGAGCTTCTTTAACTTGACCTTATCTGAGAAGCACTTTATCTTCCCTTCCATTCTAAATGATAGCTTTGCTGGATACAGTAATCTTGGATGTAGGTACTTGCGTTTAATCTTGGGTAATGTAATGATGATGTGCCTTGTTGTGTTCCTCCTTGGGTCCAGCTTCTTTGGGACTCTCTGAGCTTCCTGGACTTCCCAGAAGTCTATTTCCTTTGCCAGATCGGGGAAGTTCACCATTATTTGTTCAAATAAGTTTTCAAGTTTTTGTTCTTCCTCTTCTCCTTCTGGCACCCCTATAATTCGGATGTTGGAACATTTCAAGGTGTCCTGGAGGTTCCTAAGCCTCTCCTCATTTTTCCAAGTTCTTGTTTCTTCATTCTTTTCTGGTTGGATGTTTGTTTCTTCCTTCTGGTCCACACCATTGATTTGAGTCCCAGTTTCCTTCTCATCACTATTGGTTCGCTGTACATTTTCCTTTGTTTCTCTTAGCATAGGCTTCATTTTTTCATGTTGTTCGAACAGATTCAACCAAGTCTGTGAGCATATTGATAACCAGTGCTTTGAACTGTGCATCCGATAGATTGACTATCTCTTCGTCGCTTAGTTGTATTTTTTCTGGAGCTTTGAAGTGTTCTGTCATTTGGGCCATTTTTTTGTTTGTTTGTTTGTCTTGGCGCGTCTGTTACTTTAAGGGGCGGAGCTTTAGGTGTTCACCGGGGCGGGATAATGCTGGTGGCTGCGCTGTGACGCTGTACGTGGGGGAGGGGCGGAGTGAGAGCAATGGCGCCCGCCTCACTGTCCTCCGGATTTCAATCTTTCACTCCGATGCCCACAATCAAACTGGGCCACTCTGGTGCTGGTTCCCGAGTAAGTGGGCCTGTGCACACTCTAGGCCCCTGTGGGTCTCTCCAGCGACCTCTCCTGTGAGGCTGGGAGTCTCTCCTGCTGCCGCCCCAACCCCCAGGGGCGCTTTCAATCAGAGGTTTGAGGCTTTATTTCCCCGAGCTGGAACCCTGGGTTGCACGGTCTGCTTCGCTGCCCGCCGGTCGTCAGGTTTATCTGTGGGCGAATGTGGTGCCGCAGGGTGCTACCCGCCACTCTGCCTGCTCCACTCTCTGCCACTCTGAGTCCGGCCCTCTGGGTTTATCTGGGCAAATGTGGGGCCGCAGGGTCTGCTAGTGCTCAGACTGCCTGCGCCATTTGTCCCACACTCCGCTAGTCTCGGTCCCGCCATAGCCACGGGAGTCCTCTCCACCCCGGTGCCCGTCTTCGCCCCTCCTACCAGTCTGGATGTGTTTATTTTCTATTTCCTTGGTGTCAGTCCCCCTTGCTGTTCGATTCTCTGTCAGTTCTGGTTGTGCGAGGAGGCGCAGTGTGTCTACCTACGCCGCCATCTTGGTTCCCCTATTTTCTTTTTTTTAATCATTATTCTATGGCAGTTGTCCTAATTTTTCTCCCTTTGCCGGCCAGTGTTATTTTCTTAGTTTTGAAAATATACCTTGATTATGTAAAATGTTAACATTAGAGGAAGCTGGAGGCAGGGTAAACAGAAACTTTTTGTACATCTTTGCAACTTTTTGTAAATATAATATCATTCAACTGATATAAAATCCAACGGGACTGGAGCTTACACTGTAGCGTGAATGACTAAAATAGTTTATTTCCTCAATTACTGTTGGTCCAGTTTTCCTTTTGTTTTGAGTCCAATGTGCAGCAGGTTTTACAAGGTGCTTAGTTAGAGATTCTAATCAACTAAGTGATGAATTACAAAATTTCTTTCCTGCTTTCAAATACAAATAGGCAAATCTGTTCCACATCAGTAGCCAACAGCCTTTACTTTGGGCCCTGTTGCTGTGATACTTCCTGATGAAAAAATCTGTAATGTAGCTTAAGGAGATTTTATCTTGTAGCACACAGAGGATGAAATTCAGGTTCATAACTGGCATGCCGTCTATTACTCTTTGTGAATTCTAGCAAATGGATTTCAAATGGCATATTACATGCTGCTAAAACGCTGATAACCTTCAAATCTGTGAATATTACCTGAAAACCTAGTGTCTGCAGACTACAGGATAAACGTCTGGCAAATTTAGCGCCTTCTTGACTTGTTGCTCCAGTGTAAATAATTTTTCCTGAGGACCAAATTGTTGCTGTAATTCTAAGTTTTCTAAGTTCATTAGTACTTTTCCAACATGATGCTTATAAATTACATTTGCTTCCTCCAAAGCAATCTTCCTTAAGTTCAAATGGCCTCTTGTTCTAAAAACACAGACTACATTTGTAATTAGAATGTGCAATGCAAAGTCACGGTCTATATCCGTTGGGGTAGTTTGAAAACTTAGCTTCCCACCATGAAGATTACATCCATGGGAAGAAAGGGAGGCGGCAGGGGACACATCAGTATGCCCGGTGGCCTCCGACGTGAAGGAAGGATGACAAGGATGATGCTGAGGCTCAGCACTGGTCAGTCTCCGCCACAGGTTGCTAGAGCCCCTGAGGCGAGGCTCCATCTTTCACGCTTTGTTGTTCCCGGTGCATAGAACATATTTTTGAAAAGACTACACAGTGAGGTTTAAGATGTCATGATTTTTCTTGTTTTATATCCCTCCTGGGATGTGTAGTCCAAGCACCGCTGTTACAGTCATTGGTAATTTTCTGCATGGTCATGCCATTCATTTGATAGCCAGGGTCAAGTGTTTCTGTTTGTTTTAAACATTGGGATTTTTTTTCTTTTTGCTATCTTTTAATTATGTACAAACTGTACAGTCTAAAGTCAGACTGTACATTTAAGTTCATCTTGCTTCCATTCCTGTCGCCTCCACTCTGTTCTCTCCTCCTTATAGGTAACGATCTCATTAGTTAAGGGGTTTAATTCTTGTTTTTTGTAAAATTTCTGACAAATTAACTACTTTCTTACAAAAACACTGTGTTGCAGCTTGCTTTTTTTCACGTAACCATATAACATAGGAATGACACCATATCATTGCATAAAGAGCTTCCTCATTTCTTTTTATAGCTGCACTTTTATAGTTTGTTCAGCCAGTTCGGTAGGGACAAATGAATAGCCTAGTGAGTTATCGCCAGTATCTGTGATAGATTCCTAGATGAGATTACTTAAAAAGTAACTGCTTATGTTCTCTCGGTAGGCATTATAGTTCTGTACAATTTGCATTCTCTCAAGCAAGTTACGAGAGTTCTGGTTTCCCATATGCAGATTGTCAAAATATTGGATTTTTACTAATCTGATTAGATGAAAAATGGCATTTCAGTGTAGTTTTAATTTTTACTCCTTTTATTCAGTAGACTGAACATCTTCATTGTTTAAAGACCATTGCAGTTTTTGGTAATCTGTCTTTTCATGTATTTGTTTATTTTTATGTTGGAATATTAGACTTTTTCTTCTAAAGTTTTAGGAATTCTTTATATATTATGATTATTTGTCCTTTCCTTGTGATATGTCTTTTATTTATTTTTTACTTTGCTTACAAAGGATTTTTTTCCCATTCAGACTTTAAAAAAAAAAATTTAGAAAGGACTTCTTGTACTACTAGGTAGTGATATTCTTATATAACAATTTAATATTTTCTATAAAGCTTAACATATTCCATTGTACCAGGGGAAAAACCCTGGACCGAAACATGAGAACCACTATCGAATGTGTCTGCTTAACTGAGTTTTCTTTTACCATACTATATTCCTTAATTTACTCATTTAACAATATTTGTGGTGTCCCAAGATCAGGATTAGTTGCATTTAAAGGCCAAGGTTTCCTATCTCAGACTTGGTCTTAAGACATGACATTTTGGTGATGGCTGCTTTGACATCCTTGTTTCTCAGAGTGTAAATGAGGGGGTTGAGGATTGGTGTGAGAATAGCATATGCTACATTGCCCATGATGTGGAAGTCGGGGGGCAGGTCAGCCCTGTAGGCCACATAGGCTACGGCAATGGAGGAGTAGTAGGTGCCAACCACCAGGAGGTGGGAGCTGCAAGTGGAGAAAGCTTTTGAGCGTCCTTCCTGGGAGCTGATTCGAAGCACTGAGGCCAGGATGTGGGCATAGGAGAGAAGCACCAGGAGAAGGGGCAGAAAGGACACCACCATGGCGATGCAGAAGCCCATGAGAGTCTGGGGGGTCTTGTCAGAGCAGGAGGCCTGAACGAGAGCCAGATGATCGCAGAAGCAATGGTGGATGTGAGCACTGTTGTTATAAGCCATCTGGGAGATTTTCACGACTGCTGGGACGGGCAGGAGGAGGGCAATGAGCCAGGCACTGGCTGCCAGGGCAGCATTGGTCTGTGGGGTCATGTGGACAGGATAGTGTAGTGGGCGGCAGATGGCCACATAGCGGTCATAGGCCATGACCACTAGGATGAAGGCTTCAGAGCATGTGAAGCTTTGGAAGAGGTACATCTGCAGTAAGCAGGCAGGGAAGCTGAGGAAGTGGTCCCCAAGCAGGAATAGGGACAGCATCTTGGGGACAGTGGTTGTGGTAAAGAGGATGTCCAGAGCAGAGAGGTTGGTGAGAAAGAAGTACATGGGCTTGTGGAGACTGGGCTCTGCCACCACAGCCACCAGGATCAGGGCATTACCCATAAGGATGAGTAGATAGAACAGGAGGAAAATAAAAAACACAGGAAGAAAGAGGGATTCTGGCAAAGAGGGTATGCCCACCAGGTAGAAGACTGGTGAACCATCCACTGATCCGTTACAGGTTGTGGCCTCCATAGCAAGACAGAGTTGGATTTCTAGGAAATTGACAGCTGGAACATTCGGATACTGGGAATATCTGAAAACCATAGAAACAAAGGATTTTAGAATGAGATTCTATAATGTCCACTCAATAGTTCATATAAGCACAATTATTTACAACCAACTCTGGAGGACTGATGGTGGGCTGTGGTACTGAGTTCTACCATGTGAACCCCAAATTCCTACCTTTCTTCTTTGGTCAAATGTTAATTCTTTTTTTTCCTCTTTATTTATTTATTTATTAAAATATATTTTATTGAGTATGCTACTACAGTTGTCCCATTTCCCCCCCCTTCACTCCGCTCCATCCTGCACACCCCCTTCCTCCCACATCCCCCCCCTATAGTTCATGTCCATGGGTCATATATGTAAGTTCTTTGGCTTCTACATTTTCTATACTATTCTTACCCTCCCCCTGTCTATTTTCTACCTACCATTTATGCTACTTATTCTCTGTACCTTTCCCCCCCTCTCCCTCTCCCACTCCCATGTTGATAACCCTCCATGTGATCTCCATTTCTGTGGTTCTGTTCCTGTTCTAGTTGTTTGCTTAGTTTGCTTTTGTCTTTGTTTTAGGTGTGGTTGTTAATAACTGTGAGTTTGCCATCCAAATGTTAATTCTTAAGTAATAATCTACCAACTGGGAGTCATTGTGCTGCATTCAGGTGATACGGTGGAGAAAGTGAAAAAGGCAGGCAACTTCTTAAGAGTTTACATTTTACTGGGGAAAATCAAATCAAACAGTTGATTATGGAATTATGATGGTGAAAAGTGCTTTGGAAAGATTCCTGCTGGTCTTCACCCTAGCTTCTGCTGCTGCTCAACCAAGAGCCTGCAGACTTCCTTCGCCCCAGCTGAGAAGGTGCTACAGCACCCAAACCTTAGGAGTCTTGTGAGCCATTGGCCAGAGAGGAACAGACTTCCTGTGACAAATGCCAAAGGTAAAATCCACCCCTCGGCCCACCAGAGGTGGTTCTCTTCTTGTCAAGGAAGGGGATATGTATGCTTCTGTTCACCCAAAGAGCCAGAGGTCTTCAACTGTGGGAGAACAATGACCACTCTGATAACTGGGGATGTCCTTCTGAATAAGCAATCCAGGACAAAGTCCATGGTCATGATCCAGGAGCAAGTCCATGGTCACACTTATATCATTGCCTCTTCAACCCTGATGATTCTAAGAGTAGTTCCTTCCTGATTTTTCTAGAACTGTCCTGTTTCTCTTACTTCTGATAAGACATTTTTGATGCCATTGAAACTTAAAAATGCCAAACTTGGAAATGTCCAGTCAGCTTTTTTCTTTATAGATAAAAAGGGCAAGGACTTGCCTAAGATTACACAGCCAATCAGCCACAGAAGCTGGACTGGGACCCAGGCCACTGGCCCCCAGACCAGGGCTCTTTCTCTATATTACGTTCTCTACAGAATCTGGAAGCTTACATTTTCATGTGGGGAGAGATTGGGGCAAAGGTTTTGTCTTTTTCCCCTCTATTTCCAAGCTGATATGGTCAGCAACAACCATAAATTTCAATTTATTCTTTAGTCTCTTAAGTGTGGTGAGTGGCCTGGTTCCTGTTGGGGAGTGAAGGCTGGTAAATGTCTCTCTAAATCGTGGGAATGCAGATGGTGCAGCCACTGTGGAAAACAGTACGGAGCTTCCTCAAAAAATTAAAAAAGGAACTTCTTTATAACCCAGTCATTCCACTTCTGGGACTATATCTGAAGAAACCCAAAACATCAATCTGAAAGAATATACATACCCCTAGGACGTTGCAGTGTTATTTACAATAGCCAAGTGCCCATCAGTAGGCGAGTGGGTGAAAAAGCTGTTACATTTACACAATGGAACACTACTCAGCAGTAAAAAAAAAAAAAAAGAAGGAACTCTTACCTTTTGCGACAGCATGGATGGACCTGGAGAGTATTATGCCAAGTGAAATAAACCAGTCAGAGAAAGACAAATACCATATGATCTTACTTATATGTGGGATCTAGTGAACAAAATAAACTAACAAACAAAATAGAAACAGACTTATAGATACAGAGAACAGACTGACAGCTGTCAGAAGTGGGCTGGGTGAAAAAGTGAAGGGATTAAGCCAAAAAACAAAACAAAACAAAAAACCCCACTCATATAACAGTATGCATATAACAGTATGGTGATTACCAGACGGAAAGTGGGGTGGGGGGGGTAGAAGAGGGTAAAGGGGCGGGGGTAAATGGTGACAGAAGGAGACTTGGCTTTGGGTGGTGAGCACACATACAATATACAGATGATATGATATAGAATTGTATATTTGAAACTTATATAACTTGGTTAACCACAATAAATTCAATTTAAAAAAACCACATGGAACAGACCATTTCATTGTGAACACTACTTTGAAAGAAAAAAAATTGTTCTAGAGGTCGACCCCCAATACCTAGGTAGGAAAGCAAAAATGGTTACAGCTCAACTTAAAAGAGTTAACCCTCAGCTAACCAGACCCAACCTGCCTAAGCTGATTGTCAGGGGGTTTTTATACCCAGACTGATGCAGATGACATTTTCCTGCATATCTATAGAGCTCAGAGAAGTTGATTTTGGATTAAATGTCATTGAGTTAAGCGGAGCTGGAGTTTGAGGGGAAGCCACTCAGAATCATCAGGTTCAATTGCACCCTCCTCCTCTGCTCTGCCACACTTCTGTTAAAGAGCAGGGAGACAGATGCCGAGTCTGAACTCCAGAAATAGAGTGTCTTCCTCAAGGTCAAACAACAAGTTCATGGCAGAAGTGGGTCTTGAACCAGTGTCCTGGCTCTCACCCAGTGTTCATAAAGCTTTTTCATGCCTGCCATTAAAAGCCCATCTTCTTGCAGCCTATTTCTCCTTATTCTGGTCAAATGGCAACTTTTCGCTCTTATTCTTCTGCCAGACTCAGCTCAAATATTCCCTCCTGTAAGGAGGAGGTCTCTTTTCTAGGCTCTCCCAGTTTCTGTGCTTTCCTCTGTCATCACTGGAATCACATTGGGTTGCCCCTGTGCATTTATGTGCCTGTGGCTCCACCAGGCTGGGAGCACTCTCAAAGCTGTCGTGGGGCCTGATGGTTTCTATTTAACAATACCCTCAACCCTTCCCAGGAGCTCGGTGCTCCAGAGGCAAGAGCCAGAATGCAGATTTCCTAACACACCTCATTTTGCTGCTGAATCATAAAATTAGAATGAAGTTGTCATTGGTGAGGCCAATAGTTTTAGTCTCACCCCTTTCTTATACAGGTGAGGGACATAAAAGGGGGGCTCAGAAACGGCCTGTGACTTCCCCAAGGGCACACTGTAAGTTGGCCACAGAACCAGAACTACCCAGCAGGGCTGGGTTATCACCTTGAGCCCGGATAACAGCAATGAGCCCAGGCTGCCCCACCTACTTGGGGCCACAGGACTGACCAACTAGTTGAGGTTTGAGTGCTCACCCTTTTCCTTTTCTATACTTCTGTTTTGGCCGAGTGGGCTCATGTGGCAGGCAAAGCATGTGCTCAGGGTACCAGCTAGACAGGAGCACTGAAACGTTCTTGAAAGAATTTAGTGTTCGATATTTTTGAAAAAGCATTGATGTAGTGTTGTAGTAAAAATCAGAAAGTCTCTGGGCTTCTTTACATTTATTTTGTGGTTTAGATTAATGGACTTTATTTTGAATACATGTTGCAGGTTTTTTTTCAGTGCATAAGGACACTAAAGGTATTGTTGGGGGACAATTTTCTTGGTCAGGATTATCTACCAGTCTGTTACAGCTGGTGGGGGACAGAGAAGACAGAAAAACCGATCACCTGAATGTCCAACCTGATGCCACACTTCCTGTTATCGCCTCCTCTCACCATCCAACCTGCTGGGGAGTGGTTATGCCCCATCCACAAATGAGAAACTGAAGGTCGGAGAAGGACCTAGTTCAAGGTCATGGCTGGTGAGGGGTAAGAGCAGAGGTTGATCTGGAGTCAGCCTACTGCAAGGACTGAGCCCTGCCTGGCAACCAACAGTCCTTGCTCCTGGGCCAGCTGTGGCTTTGGGCCTCTGAGCCTCAGTTTTCCCATTTGTAAAATGAGGGCTTTGAAAGAGATGATCTCCTCCAGCTCAATGAACAATTTGAGTGCCACCTCTCTGTTTGGCCCAAGAGGGGTCGGAGATGGACATCTCATGGCCTAATCCTCTAAGGAGACAGCCCGAGGGCTCCCCATTTATTAGCCCCTCTTGTGGGCTTGATTCCTATCATGTCATTACACTTCACTACACTGCCAAGTCCATGCCATTCGCTCAGGGTATTTTCACCACGCTGTGCTGTTCCCATAGAAAAGGAGCAGATATGTGTGAATTACAGAGTTCAGGTTCATTTACTTTGGAGTTAGAAAGACCTGGGTTTCCATTCTGGCTCCACCACCTTCCACTTTCTCTCTCTGAACTGCAGTTTCCTCATCTGTGACTCATAATATTGACAGAAACATCATTAAACATTTTCATTTCCTTCAATGTACTAAGCCTAGCTTCCTTGTAAAAAACTCCTATAAGCTCATCAGCCTCTTGCTTACGATGCACATCCCTACCTGTCCTGCCAGGATGTCTGACCCAGGGTCACACAGACCGTGGGGGCACCCTGGGACCCTGACGTTTCCACATTCTGTGTGTGCTCGTGGGCTCCTCATGGCTCTCATTTCTTCTGGCCGCCCTGAGCCTGTCTGCCGGGCCCAGCCTTTGCCAGCTTTTAGGCACTCCCTCCTGGGCCTATCTCACCACCAAGCCTGATCCACTGTGGTATCTTCTGTGGAGTCACTGCACTTGGCCCTGGGGTGAAGCCAGGAAGGGGGAGAGCCACAGCCCATTAAACCCTGGAGCGAGGGTCTGCTGGGGCCCTCTCCCTCAAGTCAGCTCCCCCATGGGACCTCACGTCCATCAGCTGGGAGCAACTTCCTAGGGTGGAGTGGGGGATTTGGCCCTGGGCTTTGCAGACAACGAAAGCACCATCATTAACAATCCTCACGGGTTCCAGAAGTTCATTACTCATGGGGCCGTTGGATTTCTGTTTCCCCATCCAGTCTCACAACAGCCAGGGAAGACCGGTAGAGTCAGGATTGTTTCTCCTAGTTGACATTTGAGAAAACCAAGATCCAGAGAAGTGACATGACTTGCCCAAAGTCACCTGAGTGGCTGGTGACAGAGCTGGGAATTAGACCCAAGGTTCCACTTCCAGTTCAGCGGTTCAACGGCACATGGTCTAAAGGCTGAGACCTGAGTTCTTTCCAGTTCTGTCACCTTGCACACGTCCTGTGACTACGAAGAGCCTTCCCTTTCTTATCTGTAAAAAAGGGTGGAACAACACTGCCTGCCCTGCAGGCACCTGGGAATGGTTTGGTGCTTACCCAGCGCCTCCCACGGGGTAAACATTCAGTGAGCGAGAGCTATTGTTTTCATAAAGCCAAATAGTACACCCCTGTTGCCTGATGGGGATGTGCTACTGCTGTTGTACAAGGAGGAACGAGCAAAGGGTTTGTGGAAAGGCCATGAGGCGGAGGGCTGTGCCCCGACCCCAGGCAGGGCCAGAGCCCAGTCGCAGACGGTGCCCGTCCTACTCTTCCTGATTCTCTCCTATGGCTCCGCAGCTCTCTGTTTCCCACTTTGTCACTCCTTTACTGGCTGTATAAAATTTAAAGTTTTAATATTTCACAAACTATTTTCCCTTCCCTCCCCAGAGGTGGTCACTATTACTGACTTGGTGGGGTCCTTCCAGACCTCCTCTAGGCCTGTGTGTCTCTGTGTGTGTGTGTTTTCCCTGAAGGCAAATTGTGTCATTCTGTACTCACTGCATCACTTACATTCTAACTTTGTGAGTCTTGGAATTTTTCTCTGTCTGACCTACTTCATTCTTTTTAGCTCATTTTTGGTATTTGATAGTATGGATCTGACAGTGTTTGTCTAACGGACATTTGAGTTGTACCTGATTACTGCTATTATGAATAATACTATAATTAACATCTTTTTATTGTGTGTTTTCGGGCCCATGGGCCCAGACACTTCTCTGAGAGAGAGATCCTTAGAAGCAGAACTTCTGGGCCAAGCCGTAAGCGCGCTCCCCACAGAAAAGGGTGTGTACGTGCAGGGGCCCTCCCAGCTTCAGACTCGAGGCTTTGAGAACAGGGAGCCACAGCAATGACTGAGATGGCCCTGTTACAGCCCAGCCTGACGCTGCACCCCAAACCAGGGACAGCCGTGCCCAGACGCCCATCTCAGCCCACGGAAGAGATGTCCAGAATTGATCCCCATTGACCGTAGATCTGCAACTACAGGATGTAAAATTACTAATCCACTGGCCGCTGAGTACAAAACCTCATGGGAATGAAGACACAGGCGGCGGAAACGGGAGTGGAGGTGAGAATTCACCAAGTATGCCTTGTTTCATAGTTCTGGTTTAAAATTGTTATGACTGTGACTTTAAAAGTCACATACGAAGACTCTCATTGCTATTTGCTGACATAGTCTCTGCTAATGAACGCCTTTGTGTAAAGTCCTAAGCTCCGCATCTTTAGCACAATTTTCTAAGAAAGATCTTCTTCCCTTTAACCTTTGTCACAACAATGTCACTGCCTGCTCCGTTCACCGTTCTTACGCTTTTCCTTTCTGCCTGTTTGGTGGCGCTGTTGTCCTGCCCATCCCTGGCCCCGTTTTGACCCAGGTGATTCCTGCAGGGCACTGGGTGTTAAAGTTCTGTGGTTTAATTGAGTGTAAGTTCCATTTCTCTGCACTAAAAATTAGCCCCTCCTGACAGGTAGCCAAAGGACGCCGCACCACGTCGTGCGGGCACTAGGATGGTATGTCTCCTGCCCCGGGGGGAGCCGCTCAGGGCGTCTCTGTGCAGTCAGTCCCCACCCATCGTGTTGTTCACTCCATGAGGACTCCCCAACAAACAGTAGCAGGTGTCGGAGATGCAAAATGTCTATGGAAAGCAGTTTTCCCTTGAACTAGATGTCACCCTCTGTGCTCCCACCATGCCCTGTGCTTCCCTCTGAAATGGCACTCAACACCCTGTGCTATTTCTACCACGTCTATCTCCCCACTAGACTGTGAACAAATCGAGGGCAGCGACTGCCCTGATATATCTCCATGTCTCTCCCTTCTATTGCATTGTCTGGCACCTTCCAAAGGCTTCTTAAATGAGTGACCTAATGGGGAAGTTATATTCAGCAGCTCGATGCTTACTGTGAGTGTGAAAGCCACCGCAATCCACTCTACCCATGGGAGGTCTTGGACCCAACACTGGGAACCAAAATAGCACGTGTGCCCAATGGAGTGATACCTTTTAAGAGTTTATTATGAAGTATTATATTCATCTACAGCACAAACATGTTTAGCCTACATATTTAATTGTAAAGCAAAAAGTTTCATTGGAAAGCAAGCACCATGTCAGCATCATTCAGGGGAGGAGGAAACAACGGACACCTCATAAGGCCCCCAGCGCCCCTCCCTGCTTACAGCCCTCTCCCTCTCCCACGGAAATACCACCATTCCGGTCTTTAATAAGCATGTCTTCTGTTTTCTTCACAGTTAATGACATCTGCATGCACTGATATAAGATACAGTATAGCCTTGCCCGTTTTTAAACTTTATATAACTGGAATCCTGCTGTACGTATCTATTTGGCTCCTGATTTTTTTAGCTCAACATCATGTGAGATTCATCCAGGTTGTTGCGTGTACATGTCATTTCTTCACACTTTATGGGTGTGTAGGGTTCCATGTTAGGAGCATTTCACAAATTAGAGAAGCGCTGCTCTCCTACATGACAGAGTGTGTGTATCTTCAACACGATCAGATAACAATCAAATGTTTCCCAAAGTATCTGGGCGCGCCCACTGTCAGTGCGGGGCTCCGATGACTCACACCCTCGCCACCCAAGTGCCATGAGACTTGGACGTGTTTTAGCCAATCTGGTTGGTTTCTAGTGATATCTGCTTGTTGTAATTTGCACCTCTCCTGTTACTAATGGGGTGAAACGCTTTCTCCTATATTTATTGGCTATTTGCTTATTCACTCCTGACTATTTTGCTCGTTTTTCTAATGTCTTGATTGCCTTTTCTTACTGAAGTGATTGTTTATACCTTCTGGCTATGAATCCTGAGTCCTTTAATTGGTTATATGTATTCAAATAACATCTTTCACTCTGTGGCTTTGCTTTCCACTCTTTTCCCCTCCTCCCCGCCCTTCTCCTCCTCCTCTTCCTCCTTCTTCTTCTATTTTGGCATCTTTCAATGAACAGAAATTCTACATTTTAAAGCAGGCAAACTTATACTTTCTTTTTCTCTAGGTTTAGAGCTTTTAAAAAATTTTGTTTAACAAATTTTCCCACCCTCACCGGTATGGCTCTGTTGGTTGGGTGTAATGCTGCATAGGGTAAGGTCACTGGTTTGGTTCCTAGTCAGGGCACACACCTAGGTTACGAGTTTGGTTCCCCAGTTGGGGGGATATGAGAGGAAACCGATTGAGGTTTCTCTTTCACATTGATGTTTCTTTCTCTCTCTTTCTCCCTTCTTTCCCCTCTAAAAATAAATAAATAAAATGTTTAAAACAAACACACAAAAGAAAAATGTTCCACCCCAAGATCGAGACTATAGTGTCCTATATAGTTTTATAGCTTTGCCTTTCATATTAAAGTCTTTATTAAAAAGGGTTTTTTTTAAAAATTTAGTTTTAGAGAGAGGGAGAGGGAGGCAGAAAGAGAGGGAGGGAAACATCGATGTGTGAGAGAAACGTCCATCTGCTACCTCTCGGTACGTGCCCCGGCTGGGGAACCGAAGTGGCAACTCAGGCGTGAGCCCCGACCGGAAATCGAATTACCGAAATTTCACTCTGCTGGTTGATGTCCTACCACTGAGCCACATTGGTCAGGGCTCATATTTAGGTCTTTTTTGAGATTGATTTTTATGTTCACTTGGGGTAAGAGACAAATTTCATTTTTCACATGTGATGAGTACTTGATAGACTAATACCATTCATTACGCGTCCATCTTCCCCACTGATTGCGGTGTCATTACTCCATGTATCGATGGCACATATATTTAAGGGTCTCTTACTGGGCTACTATTCTGTTTTATTGATCTATATGTTGATCTGTGTCTTCATAACTGACCTGTCTGTGTTCTCATCTTTATTACGACTTAGCCTTGATAATATTGAAAAATCTATTTGACACCTTTAAGCAGACACTTCTTGTATCTAACCTGACATTTTAGCCACTCTAACTGGTTTCAAGTGGTATCTCTTTGTTGTAGTAATTTGTACTTCCATTACTAAAGAAGTTGAGCACTTTCCTATATTTATTGGATATTTGTTTATTTGACATTTGTTTTTCTTCCTACAGAAGGGTTGATTTCATAACCTGGCCTATCATTAATAGAAATGGAAGTCCCAATGGTATATTTTTGGCCCTGCTATGTAAGTGATTATTTCCCTCAAAAAACATTTGATGTCATTCTCTGTTCTTAGCACCCTGGTATCCTGGGGATAGAACTAACTACATCTAAAGTCAAAGATCTCCAGAATGCCCTGGGCCCTGGGGACATGCCATTTTGGTGATGGCTGCTTTCACATCCTTGTTCCTCAGTGTGTAGATGAGAGGGTTGAGGACAGGTGTGAGGATGGCGTACACCACATTGCCCATGACATGGAAGTCCAGGGGCAGGTCAGCCCTGTAAGACACATAGGCTATGGCAATGGAGGAGTAGTAGGTGCCAACCACCAGGAGGTGGGAGCTGCAAGTGGAGAAAGCTTTTGAGCGTCCTTCCCTGGAGCTGATGCGAAGCACTGAGGCCAGGATGTGGGCATAGGAGAGAAGCACCAGGAGAAGGGGCAGGAAGGACACCACCATGGCGATGCAGAAGCCCATGAGGGTCTGGGGTGTGATGTCAGAACAGGAGGCCTGGACCACAGCCAAGTGGTCACAGAAGCAGTGGTAGACACGGACCACAGAACCAAAAGCCATGTGGGATGTCTGCACCACTGCTGGGATGGGCAGGAGAAGGGCAGCGAGCCAGGCACTGGCTGCCAGGGCAGCATTGGTCTGTGGGGTCATGTGGACAGGATAGTGCAGTGGGCGGCAGATGGCCACATAGCGGTCATAGGCCATGACCACTAGGATGAAGGCTTCACAACAGCCAAGACCATGGAAGAGATACATCTGCAGGAAGCAGGCAGGGAAGCTGAGGAAGTGATCCCCAAGTATGAGTATGGACAACATCTTGGGGACAACAGTTGTTGTTAAAAAGATGTCCAAGGCAGAGAGATTGATCAGGAAGAAGTACATGGGCTTGTGGAGGCTGGGCTCTGCCACCACAGCCAGCAGGATCAGGGTGTTACCCGCCAGGACGAGAAGGTAAAGGAACAGGAAGATGAAGAAGACGGGGAGGAAGAGGAACTCCTGTAGAGAGGGGATGCCCACCAGGTAGAAGATGGGTGAAGAGTCTCCTGATCCATTACAGGCTGTGGCATCCATGGTAGGACTGAGCTGTGTGCCAGGGTGACAGGCAGCCAGAACATCTGGAGAAACTGGGAAAAACCAGGAGTTTGGAATAAGAATTCTGTACATTTTAAATCACTTCTGACCAATTTTAGAGAAATGGTGGTACCCTTCAATGTGGATTCTTCCACCTTAACCCACAGCTCACTCCTCCCCTCTTCTATCAATCACTAAACAAGCACCTACTCTGTGCAAGGCCGTGAGGTGGAAAACAAGGCGCTCGCGGCTCCTGCCCTCCCAGGGCTGAAACCCTACTGAAAGGGTGCTGTGTGTAAAAGCCAACCACAGCATTAATTCTCTGGTGACAACCGTGCTAGGTGCATTGGAAGAGCTTCTTTCCACCCCTGTCTGTTCCATTATTTTGGGCATCAGATCTTAGATGAGCTCTTAAATCCCTGCGTTACTGTATTTTCTCTTGCTCTTGCTTAAAGCTCCACTGAGAGGCATCACTATCACTGCATCACTAGGAAGGGCTGATTTTCCCAAGGTTTTCTGTAACATGCTGTGTCTCAGTCCACTCATTGCCCGGGGAGAGGCTCCCCTCTCATTCTGGCCAGATGCAGCAGGTCTGCCTGCTCCTCTCCCTACTGCGCCCTCTGGGCACATGGCCACTCAGGTTTCAGCAGTGGGAGGGACAAATGCCTTCTCGTAGGACAGCTCTCTCCTTCACGGAGCCCAAGCTGATGGGGCATCTTCCCACCACTTGGGGAGCATCCTGGATCTCTTATCTTCCCTCCTCCTGGTTGCTGCAGCCTAGTGGGTGTTGTGTTTAGTTCTTTTATGCCCACTCTGCTCTTGGCTCCTCAATACCAACTCACAAGAAGCCACAGGGGGCTATCATGAGAGCCTTGTTGCTGGAGGGACCCAGGGCCCTGAAAGCTGTGGCTTTCCAAAGACAAAAGCACCCTAAAGCTGGACTGGGCTGGGTCAGCAGCGGGGCTGCCGCACTAGAGCTGAGGCATTACTGGCCAGCCCCCACTTCAGCAGGCCTCTGAGGAGTGGTCCGGGCAGCCTCCCCTTTATGTCTGCATCACTGCTGTTTGAGCCCCAGTGATTCCACAGGCACTTTCCCTTTGAATTCCTTAAAACTACATCTACCTTCTTTCTTTTCTAAACAAATGAACAAAAACCACCTCTCATGTCCTAGAATCATAGACTGTCAGAATTGGAAAAAATTTTTTAAAAATCTTTAATTCTAACACAATTCTTCTCCCCATCCCACTTGCCCACCACCTCTTGATTTTTTCTTGGTCTGCTCCAATATTGATCTGGATTGTGCAGTGTGGCTTCTAGATTTGGAAGTGGTGAGTAGCAGATGCTTTGTCTAAAAGGAGCGTAGTAGGAGAGTCAGCCAACCTGCTTGTGTGTTCTTTGAAAGAAAACCTCAGAGGTCTCCCCGTCCCGTGACCTGGGCAATAAGGTAAACTTTGTCTCCATTTCAGACAGTTATTCCTTAGTTAGCCAGAACCCTATTCCAACAAGTTTGGCCACCCGGTTTTTTCTCACACCTCAAGGAATGCAAACTGCACTCCCCTGGACATTCCTGCTCTCAGAGAGGCAGTCATGGTCCCAAATGAGAGCAGAAACAAGGGCCAAAGCCAGAGGGGTCCTACGGGGCCATCAAGTTCAGCTGCCCCTCTCCCACCTCCTCTGTCCCACTGCTTTGTAGATGGAGGTAAGGGTGCTGAGACCGAGGTGGAGAGGTGGCACATGGCTTTTCACTGCCAGGTGGTGCTGGAGTACCCAACGGGTAGACCAGGCACGTGCTGGGTCACCACAAGGCCGGGCACCAAAAACACTTCCTGCAAGTTTCAAGTTTGATATTTCAAAGCACCATTGAACTTGATAATAGGAAATATCTGAATTTGGCTGGATGTTCTTACACTTATTTTATAGTTTAGGGTTCTTGTTTTTCTTTGAATCACATCTGAATGATACAGCCTGGACCCTGACCCCGGTTCTACATCCCTCTCCCCACAACTTGACCCTGTCTCGCCACTCTGGTCTTTGCTGAGATCTGGCACTTTTACCCGCAGGTCACACTCACCTGCCAAGCATCGTCCACCTAGGTGACTCCTGTGGTGTTCCCTTTGTGTCTTCTAACCTGGCCTCGTCAAGAAGAACCCAACAGGTGCTAGCTGTGGTCTATTAAACCTTCTAATCTCCCTTTAGCCAGGCCTGCTGGGGACCTCTCCCTCAATATGGGGCTCCTTGGGACACTGTGGTCCCCTGCCATCACCCAGGATTAACTTCTTGGCCCCTCCTAGAGTATGTGTTGAGAGGGGGTTTCCCTCTGGGACTTGCTGATACAGAGAACAGCATTGTTAACAAGCCTCAGGGGTTCCAGAACTAACAACCCACAGGGCAACTTTTATTGACATTATTTCCTCTGGTCCTCAGAACAGCCAGGGGAGACAGCGGCCCAAGGGGAGGAAAGTAACGTCCAGAGAAGTGAAATGACTTAGTGCTGATGCTGATGTTTAGTGTCAGAGCTGCAAGTCAGACCCAGGGCTTTATTCCCAGACCTGTGCTCTGCAGTATTGCATGCGGGTAAGGGCCTAGGGTCTAAAGTAGAAAGTTCTAGATATGAATTCCAGTTTCAGTATGTTTTCTTTTTTTTTTTTTTTTTTAAATTTTATTTTTTAATATATTTATTGATTATGCTATTACAGTTGTCCCATTTCCCCCCCACTCCACTCCATC
Organism: Desmodus rotundus; assembly: GCF_022682495.2. Classification (NCBI taxonomy): domain Eukaryota; kingdom Metazoa; phylum Chordata; class Mammalia; order Chiroptera; family Phyllostomidae; genus Desmodus; species Desmodus rotundus. The sequence continues at coordinate 48,338,953 of NC_071391.1, forward strand.
ATGCCCACCCCCCTCCCTCCCACATTCCCCCCCTATAGTTCATGTCCATAGGTCATACTTATAAGTTCTTTGGCTTCTACATTTCCTACACTATTTTTACCCTCCCCCTGTCTATTTTCCACCTATCATCTATGCTACTTATTCTCTGTACCTTTCCCCCCCTCTCCCCCTCCCACTCCCCTATTGGCAACCCTCATGTTCTAGTTGTTTGCCTAGTTTGCTCTCGTTTTTGTTTTATGTGTGGTCGTTAATAACTGTGGGTTTGCTGTCATTTTTACTGTTCCTATTTTTGATCTTCTTTTTCTTAGGTAACTCCCTTTAACATTTCATATAATAAGGGCTTGGTGATGATGAGCTTCTTTAACTTGACCTTATCTGAGAAGCACTTTATCTTCCCTTCCATTCTAAATGATAGCTTTGCTGGATACAGTAATCTTGGATGTAGGTCCTTGCGTTTAATCTTGGGTAATGTAATGATGATGTGCCTTGGTGTGTTCCTCCTTGGGTCCAGCTTCTTTGGGACTCTCTGAGCTTCCTGGACTTCCCGGAAGTCTATTTCCTTTGCCAGATTAGGGAAGTTCTCCTTCATTATTTGTTCAATTAAGTTTTCAATTTTTTGTTCTTCCTCTTCTCCTTCTGGCACCCCTATAATTCGGATGTTGGAATGTTTCAAGGCGTCCGGGAGGTTCCTAAGCCTCTCATTTTTCCAAGTTCTTATTTCTTCATTCTTTTCTGGTTGGATGTTCCTTTCTTCCTTCTGGTCCATACCATTGATTTGAGTCCCAGTTTCCTTCTCATCACTATTGGTTCCCTGTACATTTTCCTTTGTTTCTCTTAGCATAGGCTTCATTTTTTCATCTGTTTTTCGAATAGATTCAACCAAGTCTGTGAGCATATTGATAACCAGTGCTTTGAACTGTGCATCCGATAGGTTGGCTATCTCTTCATCGCTTAGTTGTATTTTTTCAGGAGCTTTGAAGTGTTCTGTCATTTGGGCCATTTTTTTTTTTTGTCTGTCTGTCTTGGCGCGTCTGTTACTTTAAGGGGCGGAGCCTTAGGTGTTCACCGGGGCGGGGTAACGCTGGTCGCTGCGCTGTGACGCTGTACGTGGGGGCGGGGCCGAGTGGGAGCAATGGCGCCCGCCTCACTCTCCTCCGGCTTTCAATCTTTCACTCCGCTACCCACAATCAAACTGGGCCCCTCTGGTGCTGGTTCCCGAGTGGGTGGGCCTGTGCACACTCTAGGCCCCTGTGGGTCTCTCCAACAACCTCTCCTGTGAGGTTGGGAGTCTCTCCTGCTGCCGCCCCAACCCCCAGGGGCGCTTTCAATCAGAGGTTTGAGGCTTTATTTCCCCCGAGCTGGAGCCCTGGGTTACGCGGTCTGCTTCGCTCCCCACAGTTCGCCCGGTTTATCTCTGTTCGAATGTGGGGTCGCAGGGTGCTACCCCCTGCTCAGCCTGCCCCGTTCTCCGCCACTCTGAGTCCGGCCCTCTCGGTTTATCTGTGCAAATGTGGGGCCGCAGGGTCTGCTAGTGCTCAGACTGCCTGCGCCATTTGTCCCACACTCCGCCAGTCTCAGTCCCGCCACAGCCACGCGAGTCCTCTCCACCCCGGTGCCCGTCTCCGCCCCTCCTACCAGTCTGGATGAATGTTTATTTTCTATTTCCTTGGTGTTGGTCCCCCTTGCTGTTCGATTCTCTGTCAGTTCTGGTTGTGCGAGGAGGCGCAGTGTGTCTACCTACGCCGCCATCTTGGTTCTCTCAGTATGTTTTATCTATGTCACCTTAGGTAATTTACTCAGCCTCTTTGAGTCTCAGTTTCTCCACCTGTAGAGGGGAACATAATAGTCCACATCTCAGAGAGCGTTTGAGAGGATTTAATGAGATAAGGGATATAGGATACTTGGAGTGAAACATAATTATTTGAAAATTAGTCCAGGAGTTTTGTTTGTATTACCTGGCAAGAGTCAGAGGACAGCCTTCCTGCTTACATTCAGTTTCCCCGGGGGCTGTGGGTGTCCGTCTCCTGCAAGAGAAGATGCAACCTTCATGGGTTCTCATGGTCTCCAGATGCGGCAAGTTGGCTTCACCAGGAACTGCAGGCCACAGCTGGCACCTAAGCTTAGACTGCTTATTATCCGACAGTCGATTTGTTCTGCTCTAAAGCTACTCTCTTGCTCCTTCCCCCAAAAGGCGATCAATAGGGTTAGTGCCACTGTACCTGCATCTTAGGATGTGTGTGTGAGCTGTTAGCAGCCAGCGCTCTGCTGTTGGGGGGCAGACCACCAATTGTGTCCACTACAGTCTACCCCTCAAACCTCTCAGATGCATCCACTTACCACAAGGAGTTTACTCCTTTTGGACAGGGGGTTTCCACAATTTGAAGGAAAATCTCTAAAAGAAGGATTAATGGGATTAATCCTGTTGCCACTGCTACTGCAGTCAGCCCCCAGGTTGCAAGTGATCAGCAGCGTCTCCGCCACCACCCACCCATTCTAGAGTCCCTTCTCCTTCACTCACATTCAGTCACTTTAGTTGGTCCGGGTCAGCAATTTTCAACCTTCTTCATCTCATGGCACATAAAGTAATCACCGAAATTCTGCAGCACATCAAAAAATGTATTATAGTTTTTGCCAAGCTGACAAAAAAAGTAGGTATAATTTTGATTCATTCATACCAGATGGCTACTGTTGCATTGGCTGTTGTCACTTTTTAATTTGACAATCTAAGGGAAAAGAGGTCATGTCTGTGACTACGTAGTCAGGTATTGCATGTTTTAAAAATTCTTGCAGCACACTGGTTGAAAACCTTCTAACATACCCACACCCTCATCCCCGATAGTCCTGGGCCCCTGGTTATTAGCTTTGCCAGGCTAAGTTTGCTTTAATTGCCCATTTACAGTTAACTCGGTCATGGTAGAAACAAGAAGTGTTCTATGCCTGAATACCAATACGCAAACCCCCATTACAGAAGAACAGTCTTACTTTCTCTTGAAGATCAGGGTCAATTACCCTTGTAAATATGGTAACTCCTTTTTTTGACTGCTGGTCTACTTGCACAGTGGGCTTAAAAATGACCAGGCAACAGTTGTAACTTTAAATTTACTGGGAGGTACTGTGTCTCCTGTGGAATCAAAACTGCTTAATCCACAAAGGCTAAAGTCAGTGGGACTGCATCACAGTTCCACCAAATGGGTCACTGTGGGTGATGCCGAGTGAAGCCACTCTAACTTCTCCCCAGTGGTTCTTGGCAAGAAGCATCCCTTTTTAATAGGCAATCATGCTACAAATGGATCCTTCCCATTGGATGGGAATATGAACCCCATTTGCATTCTTTGACTGGAGTAGCTGGTGGTTTTGTTATGCAGCCTTTTCAAGCCTCCCACTTACCCGCAACTACATTGCTGATATGTGAGTACTTGCTAACGAACAAGTGATACCAATTCCAAAATCATAAGTACTTACAGGAAGAACATTGACTTTGAATTAAATGCTAACTTCTTGGCTCCCACAACCCCCTTTGCTTCTCTCTGTGCTATCACCTTCTCACATTATTTCTCAGGGTCCAACTCCCCCACTAGATTATCAATACCTTGAGGGCAGCAACTATGTCTGGTTTATGTCTGTCTCCAGCAGGTGATAAACATTCTTTATAAATAATTGCATGATCTACTTTTTATTTTTCACATTAACTGTTATTTTTAGCATCAGTGGGAAGCCTCCTTGGTCCAGCATTTAAGGACCAGGCTTTAGCTGTCTGCTCAACCGAGTGAAGCCAATTTATGCTACTATAACACATTTAAACATATTTACTGTGTTTCTATTTGGTGCTAGGCATTTTCATTGGTGCCTGGGGAGCTGGATTAGTTGCATCTAAAGATTAAGGCCCAGAATGCCCCGGGTCCTGGGGACATGCCATTTTGGTGATGGCTGCTTTGACATCCTTGTTCCTCTGCATGTAGGTGAGAGGACTGAGAGCAGGTACAAGAATGGTGAACCACACATTGCCCATGACGTGGAAGGCCAGGGCCAGGTCAGCCCTGTAGGCCACATAGGCTATGGCAATGGAAGAGTAGCAGGGGCCAACCACCAGGAGGTGGGAGCTGCAAGTGGAGAAGGCTTTAGAGCTGATGCGAAGCACCAGGGCTAGGATGTGGGCATAGGAGAGAAGCATCAGCAGAAGGTGTAGTCTCAGAGCAGGAGGCCTGAACCACAGCCAGTGGTCACGGAAGCAGTGGTAGACATAGGCCACACAACCAAAAGCCATGTGGGATGTCTGCACCACTGCTGGGATGGGCAGGAGGAGGGCAGTCATGGGTAGTGCAGTGGGCAGCAGATGGCCACATAGCAGTCATAGGCCATGACCACCAGGATGAAGGCATCACAGCTGCTAAGACCATGGGAGAGGTACATCTGCAGGAAGCAGGCAGAGAAGCAGAGGAAGCAATCCCCAAGCAGGAATAGGGACAGCATCTTGGGGTTGATTGTTGTAGTGGAAAGGATGTCCAGGGCTGAGAGATTAGTTAGGAAGAAGTACATGGGCTTTTGAAGGCTGGGCTCTGCCATCACAGCTGCCAGAATCAGGGTGTTACCCATCAAAATGAGCAGATATATTAAGATGAAAATTAAGAAGACAGAGAAAAAGAGGGATTCAGGCAGGGAGGGGATGCCCACCAGGAAGAAGACAGGTAAGGAGTCCTTTGATCTTTTATGGGTGGCTTCCATAGTGGGTCAGGGCTGGGCGTCTGCAGACAGACACTGGGAGCATCGGCACTGGTCGGCACTGGGAAACCAGAACAATCAGGGACACATTAACTAGCATCTTTTTCTTTCCAATCATGGGCCTCAATTCTTTGTGCTTGGAATTTCATTGCACAACCAAGATGCTCAGGATGCTGAGGTGTCTAATGAGCAGTGGTTGAAAGAGCTGGTCCTGGCTGGTGGAGAGGAGAGGTGGTGGAGAGGAGAGGTAGACGCGAACACCTGAAGGGCTGTCAAAGGGCGGGAATAACACTTACATAGAACTCGGGCCAGTATCAGCAGCTCCAGGGGCCCAGAGTTCAGCCCCACCTATGGAGTAAGTTTCTTACAATTAGAACTATCCCATTAGGCAAAAGAGTGGCTTGAAAATTAGTGAATTCTATATAGCTAGAGGTATGCAAGACTGGGCTCTTTTTGACTGAAATGCTGCAGAGGAAGTTTAACATTCAGATAGGAGCTAGAGTAAAGATCTTTAAGCAACCTTCCAAACATGGATCCATGGATTCTTTTAAAAAATGTTAACATAGCCCTGGTTGGGTAGTTCAGATGGTTGGAGTGTCATCCCAGGTTGCCAAGGTTTCAGGTTTGACCCCTGGTCGGGGCACATACAACAATTAACCAATGAATGCATAAATAGGTGGAACAACAAATTGATGTTCCTCTCTCCACTCCCTCCCTTCCTCTCTCTCTAAATCAACAAATAAAAACATTTTTTTAAACATGACATAAATGAACCACATCAATCAGATTGCAGGGTTTGGGGGACAAATTTATTCTGAGAGAAAAATTCTTGAGAAGTGTCCATTTAAGTTCAGTTGAAAAATCCAGTAGCTTCGTTATTCATTGAAGTAGCCCCTTTAAGGATGTCCGACGTGGTGGCCTAGTTCCTGCTACCACAGGTGCAGGAACACTGGTATGGCAATGTCAACGAACCGCTTACTGGATTTTGCCAGCTGTCAGCACCAGAATCTTGACTGCTGTCCTTTGGCAAAAGCCCATGCAGTCCAGATATCTCTACAGAGCAGTTCCTGAATGGAGCTCTTTAACTCGAGGCCTTGTGAAGACAACAGGATGAGGATGACTGGTTGAGAGTGAAAACCCAGGAGTAGAATTTCCGCGTATCTTACTCGAAAGTTCCGTTGACTCTACTTACGAACCTCAGAGCCTAGATGATTGTCAGAGGCCTCTGATACACTTCCAGCTTGTGAGCGCTAAGGAACAGGTGGGAACCCTTCTCAGGATGGTTGGGAGAAGCACAGCTCCGGATTTAGTTCCTCTTCCCTGCCCCACTCCATTCTTCTCTCACTCCCTCTGAGCCGGGGTGTTGTGCCTCTTGAATCAGTGTTCTTTGTTTCTACATTTCCATTCACTTGAGGATTCCCATTCTGTGATACCTAATCGTGGTATTGATAGCAGGACTCTTCCTCCAAGGAGCACTCCAGAATGCTGTCTGCCTAATCCATTCTGCTGGGGCTCCCTGTCTATCTCAGTCTAACCTGGGTGCCCTATGACCTGTCTTTGTATTTTTAAAAAGTTTTAAAGATTTTTAAATTTATTTTTAGAGAGAGGGGAGGGAGAAAGAGAAGGAGAGAAACATCAATGTGTGGTTTCCTCTTGCACACCCCCTACTGAGGACCTGGCCTGCAACCCAGGCAATGTGCCCTGACTAGGAATTGAACCGGCAACCCTTTGGTTCACAGGCCAGCACTCAGTCCACTGAGCCACACCAGCCAGGGCTGTATTCTGTCTCTTGGTCATATTTAGGGACCAACCACCCTGATTTGCCCAGAACTGCTTAGCTTTAGCACTGGAAGTCCCATGTCCCAGGAAATCACTTAGTTCCCAACCAACTCAGGTGTTGGTCACACCAGGAGGGCAGAGGCATGGTATATGACTGTGGTAGAAGGAGTCATTTCTGGAATGGAACCCAAGTTGAAGATGGATTTTCCCCCTACTGGGAGGAAAACTTCAGGGTAGCTCCCGAGTCACTCTATAAGTCTTCCTTCTCCTCGTGGCTGCAGCTTGGCAGGTATTACTGTTTGCCATTTCATGCCCACACCCTGGAGCCTCCCTTCCTTGGCTCCAGCTCAGAGGGCACCACAGAGAACTGAAAAGTCTCAGAACCAGTGCCAGGGGAGGAGACCAAGCACTCTGCAGGGAGTAACTCTGCTCCCTGGAGGCTGGTGGAGAAGGTTACCGCGCATGCATGGCAGCCTAAGATACCCCAAGAGGGACTTTCTGACCCACCGAACTGAGCGGAGGGAAGTGTTGACTCATTCTTCACCTTGACTGAGTGATCCAGGGCCAGGTTATATGGACATTCAGGTCGCTGCCTCTCTGCCCCCACAAAACCCAGAGCAGTTCTGTTGGTTTTCCAAAGCCACCTGCAGTTTCTCCCTCTTCTAACAGCACCCTTTCATGTCACAGAGTGTGTAAGCGTGGAGATGGCCTTGCGGAGAGTTCAGGCCCTGGAACCTTTCTTCACAAATGAAGAATCAGGCCAGGGTGGGGGTGGGGAGCCGCCCCAGGTCAGCAGCAGAGCAGTGCCAGCATTGGTCCTGGCAGTCAGGCCTCCTGGCTCTGGCCTTGGACTCTTCCCACCGAACCAGGTCACCTGGAGCATTCAGAAGCTCTGGTTTCCACCTGGGGAAAAATTAGACCGAAGGTTCTACAGTCAGACCTCAGTTCTCAAAGGTATTGGTTCTCAAACAATCACATTTCTCAACCAAGTTGTTCACGGAAAAAATATCTCAGTTGTTAAACAAAACTTCTTTCTCAATTCTTGGCCCAACAAACCTTTCATGCTGATACCTGTATGATCAGTCACGTGTCTCTCAGGCGACAAAGGAGATTCAGTTTTCAAACAAACCGCTTCTCGAACAGTTTCCCAGAACAAACTGAGTTTGAGAACAGAGGTTCCACTGTATTTTCTTCTTTCCATTTCTTAGGCTGATGTCAGAGACAACTATTTCTGTTTTGTTCTGAAGGTGTTTTCAAACAGTTTCATATGGTCTGGTTAGTAAATAGAAGTACGTGGCTAGAAAAATGCTCTTTTCCATAAGTGACTTAAGAAAGAGACAGACTGGGCACTTCTGCGTGGAGAATGGTCACGGCAGCCAGGCCCCATGTCCTGATACACCTGGCGCATGGGAACCCACCCCGTGACAAACCCTCCACAAATATTTTTAAGTAAATGAATTGAGGACCGAATGGGTTAACCTGAGGTACACTGGGCTTTTCCCCACAATGGACTAGCCAGAAGGGATTTTTATTTTCTTCTGCTTTAGTATCTAAATTGATACAAACCACATCTCCCTGAGAGCCCGTTCCCTCCACTGCCTGGGCCCATGAAGCTGCTTGTGCAGGGTTTGCTGGGACAAGCAGAATGTCAGAGTCAGAACCGTCCCTCAAATGCAAGCAGCGTCATCCCCAGTCCTCCCCATTTTTCAAGTAAAAAAGAAGCTCAGAGAAGGGAGTCACTTGCTCAAAGTCACACAGGGAGTTGTTGGCAGAGCTGCGCTAGAAGCCAGACTCCCGGCTCCTGCCCAGGGCCCCGAAAGGTCCACCAAGGGACAGGCACCAAAGAGTCCCTGTCTGGCAGCCCAGATCATTCTCAGTGTTGTCCTGTTTCCCTCACCTGCCCGGGGGCTCCTCGGAGCTGCAGGTTGGCTCTGACTCATTTCCTATACAACCAGAGTCTCAGTGGGGCCCAGCACCTTGCTTCTCAGTGTTTCCATAGGCAGAGACTGGAGCATGGTCGTCCTGCCAACCTCAGGCCTTTCTCTCCAGCATTCCTGCAGAATCAGACAATACCTGACGTTATGGAGAGCTGGCCCTGCTCCCTTATCCTTGCTGATTGGGCGATAGGGGCCCAGAGAGGGGCTAGGACCTGGCCAACACCACACAGTTAGCACGCCCGCAGCAGAGCCAGCCCAGAATGCTGTAATTGGGGCAGAAATAGTTTAGCCCATCTCCCTTCTTTTAGAGCCTTTGTCATAGTGAGGTGAGGGTTTTAACTGCCTGCCTCCCTAAACCTTGCCCTCCCACAGCCTTGTCCCTCCTTGGGCTCTGACCCACTTTGGGCACTTTCTCTGTAGCCTTCACACCCGAGACCTCTGAAGGTGGCCCAGCCCGCCTGCAACCTAGACCACTCCAGCTGCTCCCTCTTCTCCTGAGCCAGTGCAGCCTCAGTGGGGAGGAACAGACTGAGGCTGAGCCTGGTGCCATTAAACCCCCAGGCCTTGCCCATCCTTAGCCTGCAGAGGCTCTGCGCTGTGGGGTGTCTGTCTCCTGGGGCCTTGAGTAATGTTTTTCTGTGATTCCCAAGTGGCTGGTTAGCAGCTACCACTGGGCTTTGCTGATGTTAGAACAACAAGATTAATAGTCCTCACTGGGGCACAGAGCTCTGTGGTCTGTGGAGCCTTTCCCACCTGATGAGAAGCAGTGGGTATCCCCGTGTGACAGATGAGGAAACCGAGGCTCAGAGGTGAGAGGGACTGCCCATGTGACACGCAAGCCAAGGACAAGACGGTCTGAGTTTGCTAACTCTCAGTCTAACCTCTGAGCCAACCAACCACACAAGTGAGAAAAAAACGCTGGGAACATTGTCTGTGTAAATGTAAAGTGCTGTGCTGTCGTCCAGGGGATGGTGGCAGCGGTGGGGGTGTCCCTTTGAGTGTTTTGAAGCTAGAGGAACAAGTGTGACAGAGCGGAGAGCCCCTCAGTTTTCAGAATCTTCACTCACTCGCCCTTTCCCGCTCAGTCTCGCTCTTTCTTAGATGTCTTAGACCTCTAAGTCCGACCTCTTCCAGGGAACCTTCTGTGATTTCACCTTCCTTCAGCCCCCAGGCCTGGCTGCGTGTGCAGCCCATTTTAAAGCTTAGGAGAACCGAGGCTCATCATTCATCCCACACTGAATGAAGCGGGCGCTATGCTGGGTGCCTGATCACAGCGAATTGACACAATCTAGTGGGACAGCCAATGAGAAAGCTGACCACCGATTAATTATCCAGTGTGACCTGTGCTACTACAGAGTTAAAGGCCTCAGAGGAGGGAACAGAGTGAGCTTGCGCCCTGGAAGATATCTTTTGGGTGGGTCATGAATTCTAAGCAGATGCGGAGAAACTTCTAGCCGATAAGGCAGGGACAAAGCCAGGAAGGATTGGGGGGGAAAAGCAGGAGATACATTAGAGAGCAGATAAAAGTGTGTTTGGAATGCAATATTGAGGTAGAGATAGGGAGCCTCAAAAGATGAGGCTAAAGAGGTTGGCAGGGTCGACAGTGAGTAGGGTCTTGAATTCTAGATCAGGGAATAAGAACTCAGCACAAGGACATTGGACAGCCAGGGCCAGCCTGCAGGCAAGGGACTAACAGTCAGCTGCAGGTTTCGCAAATATCACACCCACTGCCATGGGGAGAAAGGATTCTAGTGGGAGAGGCCAGAGACAGGGAAACCTGTCAGGGAGCTGGATTGCCAGGAAAGGAACAGGGAGAAGTACCAATGATTAACGATGACAGAAGCTGCTGCCCTTTACTGAGAGCTTGCTTGTGCTAATGACCGTTCCAGGTGGTCACGTGCTTCATTTCAGTCCCCCTGAGTAGTGGTTTTTATTACTCTTGCTTTTTAGGAGCATGGGAGGTTAAATAACTGAGTTTGCTTTGGTTCCTCCTTTGGGTTGACAGTCCCTGTTAGAATCCTGTCTATTTCCAAGGCCCACACCTCTTAATTATCAAGGCTTAGAGAACAGCTTGAGGCAGAACAGTTAGAATTTAATAACTGAATATGGAAGCACCCAAGACGATGCTCAGCATTCTTGTTTGCAGGACAAGGCCGATGGCGGCCACACTGACTGAGATGGGGGCCGTGATGGTGGGTGGTGGGTGGTGGGCAATGTGGTTGGGAAGCAGGTTTAGAAGACATTGAGTTTGGCTTTGGACATGTTGCATTTGAGGAACCTGTGGGACATCCAAGTAGAGAGGACTGGCAGATATTTGGAGGTTTACGTCTGGAGCCCAGGGGAGAGCTGAGTTGCAGACTAAGACTCGGGAGATCTACACTCTGTGGAGCTTAGAGAGAATGTAGAGTGAGAAGGACAGAACCTGGAGGAAACCAGCACGAAACTGAGGCAGGACGAGAGAGTCTGCAAAAGATGCTGAGAAAAAAATTGTGGGAGAGAGTGAAGAAAAACGAGGGCAGGATGATAACCCAGAGGAGCTCCAAAGGGCACCTGTGGACAGTAGCAGTGAAAGCTGCTGAAGTGACCAGAGGATGAGAAGTGACAAGTGTCCAGGGCATCCACCAAGGAACAGGTCATTGGTGAACAGATTCAGGGGAATAGTGGGTATGGAAGGTTAGGGAGTGAGTAATAGAGAGTGGACAACACTTTCAAGATGTTTGTCTGTGAAGAGAAGTGGATGGTTGGCAAGTATTGAGGGATCAGAAAGGATTTTGCTGTATTTTTAAATTGGAGGTATTTGAGCAGATTTCCCAGCATTTGTTGGTGGGAACTAGCCAGTGGAGGAGAGGCAGAGGAATGGAGAGGAGGGATGGTCAACAGAGAGGGAGGAGAGGAGATTCTGAGCCCAAGACCTAGATTCCTCCTCAGTCAGGTGGGAGAGATGTTTTTAAAAATGGGGCAAAGACAAGGTTGCAGATTTAGTGGCCCAGGTGGGGGGCAAGTCTCAGTTAAGACAAAAATGGTGGGAAGATTTTGTGAAGATGCTGAGATTGCAGGAGAGTCTGTTCTCACCTAATGGGACTGGGAGGCTGTAGAGTAAATACATGCTCAGACCTTGGTGCCAGACTGATGTGGATTCAAGCTGGCATTTAGCTTTTGAAGACTCTGTTTCCTCTTCTGTAAAATGGGTTTGCTCGTTGAGAAAGTATCTCTTGAGAGCAAGCTCTGGGCTAGTGTGGTGCAGGTGAGAAGAGGTGAAGGTCACAAGCAGGTGTCATTAGCATTTCCCACTGAGATTGCACAAGCCCTGTCCCTCTCTCCTGGGGCCACGGGAGGACGGTAACATTCACCATCCATGTCTCACCTTCCTTAGAGAATGGGGGGTCCAGATATGTCTCCAGGAGGAGCCGCGGATCTCAGGAACATTTTGGAGCTCAGAACAGAAAAGAACTAGCCCTCTGAAGGTCTGGCCAGAGCAGAGGCCAGCTTCCTGCCCTGGAACGTCATTAGTGACGCTCTGTCTCTCTCCATCTCACCCCCACGGCGCCTCACCCTCACCAGTGCGAGGCTCTGACAGACACAAGCGGCTGCAAAAGGGAAGTGCCAAGGAGACGAGGGAAATTATAAATACGTCCAGGGAGAGCCTATGCTGCCTTCCTGGCCATGGGCAGGAGGCCCATGGAGCTCTGGGGAGGAGAGTCCAGAAGCAGGGCTCACTGTTGAGGCAGCCTGCATGCTCATCGCTGGCACCATTTTTCCTGACACTAGGAGGCAGAACGGCATCAGCTTTGGGGGCCAAACAGACTTGGGTTCAAATCCCAGCTCCTTTATTTACCTGCTCCACTTGGACAAGTGACTTTACTTGTCTCTGCTTCTGCCTCCCTTTGTGAACAGGCATGACGGTGCCAGCAAGATCGGCTACAGTGAAGGTGTAGTCAGATGCTCTTGGTAAAAAAGTACCTTGCAAACTGTGAAGTGCTATGAAGATTTCCACTGCTGTCACCACCATAGTCATAGAGAGGTGACCCCTTGGATGTCTTCCACTTGTGATTTTTTACCCTCAAGGCTGTCTCTTGGCTGGAGGCAGGGAAACTGGCTGATGGGGAGTTTCCCAAAGGCCTGCCCAGTCTGTACCATGCTCACTGACCAAGGCCATGGAGAAAACTAGGATATGATCCCAACCTCATCCATTTCATTTCTGGAGGAGACTTGGAGGTGGTACCTGAAGGGTGATAGAAGGAGGACGGGCGTTTGACCAGGGGGACTTGCAGCAGTGAGTGTGTGGCATGCTCTGGGCAGGGCCGGGCCAAGCAAGGGAGGGAGCTGGCCAGGTAGGCTGTAGGTATGTGATGAGGAGCATCAGTTGTTAGGCTACAGAATGAACTTTGCTCTGAGGAGCAGGGCTGGGTGCTGTAAGGTCAGGGTTTGGAAAGATGATTCTAGTAGAATGTGGGAGATTGATTAGGACAGGGAAACTAGAGTCATAGAAGAGTAAGGAGACTGTGCAAGGGTCTAAGAGAAATGAGGAGGAGGCTCTGAGTTGAAGGGTGGAGGGAGGAGGAGACGGGAATGTGAAGGACCAGACAGTTGCCACAGGCTGTGAAGGAGGGAGGGAGGGAGGGAGGAAGAGAGTCAGGGATGGGCCTGACTCCAATGAGGCTGGGAGCTCAGAGCAGGGGCCTGGGAGGGGCAGGTTTCCAGGTTAGTGATGAGCTCCTTGCTGAGTCAGGGGTGCCTAGGGGACCCCTAGGAACAGGTGGACATCAGGAGGGAGTCTGAGCAATAGTAGAATCTAGGAGTCACCAGCTGGGGTTCAGGCTCTTTCTGTTGTGGGAGGTAAACCTGATATTTGTGGAAGAAAGTGACATGCCAAGGTCACTCGGATGGTCATCAGGAGAAAGGGTCTGGACCCCAAAGGTGCTTAGCTAGTACTGGACTCTGTACTTAACCCCATGGCCTGGGGACTGTGGACAGATGACTAAGACCTCAAACTAGACCTTGGAGACAATTGAGCCCCATTGTTCAGGATGTAAATTCTGGGGCCGAAATGTCTAGGTTAAATCCTGGTTCTGCCTTTTACCAACTGTGTAACCTTGGGCAAGTCTCCCAACCTCTATGTGCCTCGGCTTCCTCGTGTGTAAACTGGGGCTTAAAATGGGTAGTTGGGAAGGTTAACTGAGTTAACGCAATGACATGTGATGCGATAAATGTCTGTCCTAATTATCGTATCCATTTTACAGTTGAGGGAACTGAGGCTTAGAAAATGAACTAACTGCCCAAGGCCACACAGCTAGCTGTTGGCACAGCTCAGGCCTACGTCACTCCAAAGACTGCATTGGTTTGCTTACGCTGAAGTCCCTTTTATTATGGTTATTTCTGGAAGACGGTTGGTGGTTTCAACCTGAGAGACGGGAGTACCCAACTTCAGGCCCCTGAGGGAGACCCTGTGGCCTTCTCTGCTCCTTGTCTGGGCCCAGCTCTGGTTCTGACACTGAGACACGATAGACAGGTGCTAGGAAAATTCCTTGGCAAATAGAACGAGGGAAATTGAGACAAAAATAATTAAACGAAGCCAAATATATTAAGTAATTTACAGTCAGCTAGTGAATCACAAGGTCTTATTTTCCCTAACCAAGGACACTTAGGAGCAAATGATTTACACATTCCAGACTGTGCCAGGGCAGACCCATGTCGGTCCTGGTCCCTCTTTAATGACATTCTTTAATGATAAATCTAACCAGGGAGTGACCATGACTCCTCTATATGCTCATTTTGATGAATCAACATACTGAAGGACACACCTGGAAGACCAACACATATTCTGCTAAGACCCTCCCCTGAGACCTGCCCTAGGATTCCTGCCTACAGAAGAGAAAACCTCATGGCAAAGGGCCAGCATGGGCTCCCTCTGGAGCACGCCCATGCCTTTTCTCAGGCATGAACTTTTTACTTTCTCCTAAGCTCTAAGCGTTCCCAGGTGACTTGCAACTAGGGAAGCAGTGGGCAGCGGCAGCTCGTCCCGGGCTCACCCTCTGAACTAGTCTCCAAGACCTCCTTTTTCTCTGACTTTCCAATGAGCTGAAAGTAGCCCCACCTTGGCTTATTTCTGTCCCTGTGACTTACTTCTCAGTGAATTCACGTAGCCTAGCATGGCTTACTTCTTTCCTATAACATTTATAGAGAGCCAGAGCAAACCCACATCCTATTGTTTCTGCTGTCACAGCCCTTCCTTTGTTTCACTCTCCCCAGCTTTAATAAACATACTCTCAAGATCACCTGGATGAGTGTTGTGAAATCTTTCCTGCACAGAGTCAAGAACCCACATGCTACAGGCTGGCCTGAGGCAGACCAGCTCCAGGCCCGGTCCCTGGCTGGTAACAACACTGCTGTGAAGCCTGTTGGCTGGACAGATCCAATCCGGCCCTTGCCAGAGACCAGGCCTGCTCTGTGTAGGGCCTCAGGCCTGGTCTCTCCCTTCCTGTAGGAAGACACATCTGTGTTCCACCCAGAGGACAAAAAAACGGAGGGGTGGGAGGAGGCATTTAAATAAGGACAGCACTACTTGGATGGTGAAAGAATTTTAGACGTGAGTACCAGGAACAGTTGGAGTGAGCGAATCTAGGAAAACTGTGTGCAGAGTGGAGGGAGTGGTTGTGTTGGGGGTAGAACATGAGAAGGAGAGAATTAGGCAAAATGCAAGCTGACAATGCTCTGAATAACAACACTGATGAAAACAAGTTAGCTTGTTCCAGCCCCTCCCAACAGAGTTAGAACAACGGCAAGCTAGGGGTCCTCTGCTAGCCCAGCCCGGGCCTTGCTGCTGGGCCGAAGTCTCCTTGCCCGTGCCCTTCTCACTGGAGCATCTGCAGAGGGCCGGCCTGGCTGAGAAGCAGCTCCCCACGCTCACTCTGCTTCCTATTTCCCGGTCTCGGGCATATCACCCCATCAGGAGAGGAAGTGACTCATCTTCCCAGATGAAGCATGTCGCACACTGCCCCAGCAGCTGTCCCAAACTCTTCTCAGTCACAGAAATGAATCCAGGCGGTAACGACCTTTGGATTTATCCCCCATCCACCCCACTGGCAAATAGATTGTTTTCATTTTCTCACTAGGTGAAACTCAAACCTTTCGTCTTTACGTGGGGTAAACTGTAACTCCGGTAGACAGTGGTACAGAGAGATTTTTGCCACACAGCCTAGCTTCCATTCAGTCAGTCAACTGTTTCTAGCTGTCCCAGTTGAGATAGATGTGTTTATAGAGCTGGCTGTGCTGAGCCTTCTTTGCAAGCATCTTTAGATCTGCAATGCACTTGGCAATTGTCTCCTCTTCCTGCTGTCAGAGAGGCTCTGCACCATGTGCTTCTCCACCCATTTTATCCTGTGCTCTTGTTTCTTTTGATGAGTCCTATTCTGCACAGAGACATGATGGTCCAGGTGATTCTTCACCTCCAAGGCCATAGCAGTGGTATTCCTCTGGACATCGAAAAGGTAATGGCATTTTTGAATCAGTGCCTGCTGGGACTTCTCCAGATCAGTTGCATCCTGGATGTTTTTGATGGAAGCCTGTTTTGCCTCCTCTAGTTGGGCAACTTTTGCTCATTGAGTTTATCAGCAAATTCCCCAAGAGAGGCACCATATTTTTTTAATTACATAGATGATCAACCCTATTGTTGATATGGCAGAGATGGTCTCTGGATTAATCACATATATTTCTTTGGATGGAAAATATAAGATAAGCCCAGTTCTGAGCACATAGGGTCCTGTTACACCTGTTTTAGAATAAAGAAACTGGAAAAATTCCTCAGGAATCAGCCCATGACAAACTTTTCCTCTGTATTGAGGAAGAGGTGGTACAGGAGCAAGACTTGGCTGCCCGGTGTGAAAGACCCTTGTTGCCTGCAACGCCCCTGGACAGGGGGCCACCGAGACGGCAGCAGAAAGTACCACCCGAGACAGCACGGCCAGGGAGGGGCCGCTCAGCGGTCTTGGAGCCCCAGTGACACGGACAGGACCGGCCTTTGGATTTCTATAGACACCCCACGCATGCCACGGTGCCTCCTTCCCAGAGCAGTTTCCTCAAGAGACAAAATTATAGTAGCATTTTTTTGAGAACCTACTTACCTATCAGGCACTGTGCCAAGCAAGTCCATTTATTAGCCCCAACCTACAGATGAGAAAACAGAGACATGAAGAATTAAGTAACACGCAGGTGTGGAGTTTCAGTTTGGGAAGACGGAAGAGCTCTGGGGAGGGATGGTTGAGATGGTTGCACAACAATGGGAATGTACTTAACGCGACTGAACTGTGTCCCCTTGAAATGTTAAAATGGTAACTTTGACGTTATGGTTATTTACCACCACCACAAGACCTACAAAGAACTAAGTTGCGTAGCTCCCAGGCGGAGAGGCCAGGAGTTACACACACAAGGTCCTGCCCCAAAGTCTTGTTCTTGGCCACCCACTGTTTCATCTCACCTGTAAGTGAAGATACTAAAGTGGCAGAAGGCAGACAGGGAGACAAGGGCACCCAGTTCCAGGCTGAGGGAGATGGGTTTATCCTGAGGGCTGGGTGGGGGGCAGGGACACGGCTGTAATCAGGATGGAAGGGCATGGTCAGATTTAGGGGTGGGAAAGTTTCTTCTGGTTCCCAAGAAGATGGGCCGGAGGGTGGGATGAGGAGGAGGAGGTGGGGCACTGGCCCAGCCAGAGCTGATGAGGGGAGACCAGGGTGGTGACAGCAGCGGGAAGAAGTGGGCCTGTTTGAGAGACTTGTGGAGTGGAATAGGCTGTGTGAGGTGGGCAGGGAGAGGGAGGAGCAGGCAGTGCCTGTCCTCACAGGGCTTCTTCTAACCTGTCCATTGTAGTGTCCTCTGACAGCACAGTCCTTCCAGCCCAGCCCCCTTTCCTCGTGTGTCATCTTGCAGAAAAAGCCTGGGGTGCAGGCCTCTCCTCTGGCCCCCAGGGGGCAGTGTTGCAAAATCTTTGGGTAGTTGGGGCTCTTCCTCACCTGAAGCCAGTGGCAAATGTTTGCTCCTTGTCTCCTCTTCTGTCCTTCTCAGCATCCCCTCCCAGGAGCCTAATTATTAATAATGGTAATCCCTCATGTCCCACACTTGACACTTTACAAAGCCGTGGTACATCCCTTATCTCACATGGTCCTTCTCAAAAGGCAGGGATGGAACAGAATGAGATGTTTCCTTTATCCCTCCCACCCCCAACGGTTTAATAATAAGGAAACTGAGGACTGGGCAGGAAATGGGACCTGGTCAATGCCAGTGTGTTGGTGGCAGAGCTGGGGCTGGGGGCCACGGGCCAGCCCATGCCCAGTCAGGACCCGATTAGAGGGCCCAGCCCTGTAGCACCCACAGGACAACAGCTGCGAACAATGGCCTGCTAACACCCCACCTGCCTGCTGAACCCCAGCCTTGCCCTTGAGCTCCCTCCCGCCTCAGGGGGCCTGTCCCTGTGATTTATTCCTGTGGGGTTGTCAGTTAGGTCAGACCAACCTAGCACACCCCTGATTTACTTCTCCCTCATGCTCTGCCTCCAGAATTACAAGTCATCGCCATTACCATCATCACCATATTAATAATGGGTTGTATCTGCTCAGCTCTCAGAACTTAGCAAGGACTAATCCATTCATCAGCTCATCGGAGCCTGCTGACAGCCCTGGGAAGGTATTTCACAGACAAGGGTACTGAGGACCAGAAAGAGCCAGTAATCAGCCCCAGGTCACCCAGCCAGGCCTCGGAGGAGTTTACAGTCTCCTGGGAGAGAGACGCCGTGCACAGGCCCCGCTGAAGATAAGGCAAGGTGGTGGGACTTAGTGCAGCTCTGCCAGGGGTCTCCTGTCATTTCAATTTTACAGGTGGGAAAACTGAGTCCCAGAGATCTTACTGCGTTAGGATTGAGCTGTCTGATGCCCAAGCTCGTGATCTTTCTGAGGCATAGGGCTGCCACTTTCAGGGAGGGGTGCAGAGATTCTAACCTGGTATGCATTCTCTCTGGGACAAGAGGCTGGTGGCCAGTGGAGGCAGCTGGACCCAGGGGAAGGCTGCTGTTGGGGCAAAAAGGGCTTTCTGCAGAGGAACCGCCAGGAGGGGTTGGAGCGGTAGACAGAGCAGTCTGCATGAGCTGTGCAGGGCTGGGGCGCTGAGCCAAGATGGTGGGGCTGAGGGGCCACCTATATGCCTGCCAACCTGAGCTTCTCCTCACAGGGTTGGGAAATCTCCTGGGTTCTGATCCAAGAGGCGTGCCAATAAAGAGGGGGAAAGTCCTGAATTTTTGGCAGGATGGGGTCTGTTTCTCATCCACCGGAGAGGAAACTGAAACCTAAGGAAATACAGTCAGGACACACACAGCAGAGCCGGCCTCTCTTCAGGCCTCAGTCTCCCAATCCGAACAAAGGGACCGGTTGAATTAAATGAGCTTCAAGTTCCTTCCTGCTCTGACCTTCTGAACGTCATGCATCATCCTCGTGCTCCTTGGCTCAGATCCCAACCTCTGCTGTACAGGTAGCTCCAGGCAAGTCACAGGGCCTCTCTGACTGTGAGTCCTCATAGGTGAAATAACTATGACATTACCTTAAAGAGCCACACATGGGAGCATGTCTGCACAGCTTGGGGCCTGACCCCCAGGCAGCATCTGGGGGTGGGGAAGGCTGGGACTCTGACTGAGCCTCTTGCTTGTCTGCCAGGACAAGGGCTCATTTATAGATATCCGCTCCCCAGCTGCCAGGCCAGGGGAAGTGGGAGCAAAGGTGCTGAGGTGGCAGTTTGGGACCTTTTTCAGGAAGGAGCCTCTGGCCACTCTTCCTTCCCTCTGCCCCTTACCCCCTATCTTCTGGTCATTCTCACAGTGATCCTTACAACAGGCCAGAAGGTGGGCAGTTTGACCTCACGATCTCCATTAAACAGATGAGAAGACTGAGTCCCAGAGAGGAGAAAGGACTTGTTCAATGCCCCACTGCAAGGTAGTGACAGAGCTGGGACCAGAACTGAGGTCTCAAGTCTGGAGCCCAGGATTCTTCCCTTGTACCCAAACTTAGAGAGTTCTTTAAAATAAATTCTCCTATTTTGCCTGGTCTGCAAAAAGGCATTTCCTTATGTGGGTTGATGTGAAGAGGGGGAAGGGCTTGGGTTCTGCAAACCATCTGAGGTTTCACAAACAGGCTCAGGTTCAGCACGAGGACACAGGACTGTGAGAACATCATGGGGCCCTGGAAGCTGCAAACTGTGCCAGGCTTTGCCAACAGCACCAGATTCAAAAATGGCATCAAGTTTGCAAACTGGGGAATCTGCAGATGGTATTGTGATCCACACACATTGTGGGGTTCTGTGAAGGCACAAGGCTCAGCCAACACCATGCTGGCAAATGGCAAAGCTGGGGTACAAACAGGTTGGTCAAACCTCAGCCTGTGCCACCCGCAGTGGCAACTCATTAGCCCATGAGACAGCCGAAGGTCTGCTAGCCTAACTCCCAGAGGCTCCTGGGTACCTGATCCTTACTCCAAATTCACAAGTGAGTTCAGGAATATTCTTGGACCAGCCGTGTCAACCTGGGGAGGCCGAGGAGATGAGTGAAGTCGGGTCCTGTATGTTCCGTGCCTGTGGGTGCTGCACATGGAGGAGCTGAACTTCGCCAAGCAAGCCAGTCTCAGCACATACCCAGACCAATCAATGTGTATAATTTCTTCATCCCCCAGGGCCAAGGTAGGGGCAACTGGACTTCCAGGAAGTTTAAAGGGAACTTTCCTCTCAACGGTTCACCTTCAGTTTGGAATCTGGAAGGTGGCACCTCCATAGTCTTGGTGGGGACTCACAGTGCTGACTTTGGTTTGGAGGACTTAGAGATAGGTTTCCTAAGGCAGGAACAGCGTCTGGTCTTCCTATCAATCCAACTATTGCCCTTCCGCAGTGCAGTGCTCATGTGCTCACATTTCTGGTTTCTCAAAGACTCACTCACACAACAAGTATCTACTGAGTGCCTACTATGTGCCAGGCCATTCTGTGATTATTTCAAATACTCCTACTTCCTCCTGACATCCTCATACAGCCACTAAGAGCCAAATGGCACTGATGATATTTCTCAATCATCACAAACAGTTGGGCTCTATCTAACCCACTTTCTTGTTTCATGCAAAGACCCCATTCCTGGGATGGGACAGGTTCACACGCTAGCTCAGTGACATCTGCGCAGGTCTGGAGACTCAATGTCTTGTCTGTAACATGAGAGAATAAACTTGTGGTCAATAGGAGGGACCGGTGGGGCTGCATGTGTGGAAGTGCTGAGAAGGCATGAATAGACAACACGGGTTTGCTTTGTCTCTTTCTGCCCTGTTCTGAATTCCCTCTGCCGCTCCCTTCTCAGCTCCAGACATTCAGACGTGGCTTCTTTCTTGCTCACTAAACTTTCACAGCAGCCCTACAACAGAGGAATATTGTCCCTTCTTTATAGATGAGGGGACTGACGCTCAGAGAGGCACAGAGACTCGCCTAAAGCTGCTTGACCACCAAACGACAGGGGTGAGATGGGACCCAGGTCTGTCTGGCTCCAAGGCCTCCATCCTCAGCTTCAGTTCAGGAAACTCGAGATTTCATATTTGCCCTTCTGCCCCACCCCCCTCACTTCTGCCCCATCTAGATGGCCATGCTTTAGGGAATGGCTACCGTGAGTCCCTACCAGGTGGGCTGGCCATTGTGATTCCCAGTGGACAGAATCTCTCCTTGCTCTAAATCCTTGGAACTCAGAGAGGAGATGGAGGTTCAGTGAGAGGGAACCAGAGCTAGAGGAGGACAAGGGTTCAGTGGAGGAGGACAGTGGGGGAACAGGGGTTCTCTATGGGGGTCATGGGCAATAACAGAAGTTCAGTGAGTGGGACAAGAGCTTGGTAGATCGGGGGCTCAGACAGAGAGTGGGAGCACAGTGAAGAGAGAAGAATCAGGACTGAATGACCCCAGGGCTTGGAGATGTTCCCTTTGGCCCCACCTCTTCACTGCTAACAGAGTAGAGTATCCAAGGGAAGTGCAAGCAGCCTCCTCCCATCAGCGGGGCTGGATCTATACAAACCCAGCCTCCTACACAACCGACCCTGAGCTGCTCCAGCCAGGGATCAGAGGAACTGGGAGAGAGAGACAGAGACAGAGAGAGAGAAAGAGAGACAGAGATTTTGAGTTAGTAAGTCAGGGCACAGATAGGGGACTAGGGCAGAGAAAAACAGAAAAAAACAAGTGATAGAGGTAGACAGGCACTTGGAGAGTGGGGTCAAGTTTGAGCAAGACTTCCTAACCCATACATGGAAAATCTGCTGAGTAGTGTGGTCCAAGGAACATCATCCCAGTACCTGTTCCTCCTGTTAGTGCATCCCCGCTGTGGCTTGAGGCTGCTGTCTCTGGGAGTCCCTGAAAAGGGCTCATCCCCTCTTTCCTCCAAAGCTCCAGTCCTGGGATTGAAATAGGGGCTGGATCTCTGCACTGCAGCAGTCATGGGACCCAGGATAGGTAAGTCTGGACAAAGTAAGGAAGGGGCATTGGGAGGGGGCCTGGGGGCCGCATTTTCAATGTGGAGTGTGTGGCTGTTTAGCCAAAGTGGGTGTGCTGGGGTGAGGTGAGAGCTCATGATTCCTTACACAGAGCCCGGCACAGGGCTAAACCTAGTCAGAGTGTGTCAAAATAAATGAATTGCCGGAGGGGCAGGAAGGGATGCTGTTTACTCAGCTGGAGGCAGGGAACTCAGCCAAACCTCCCTGATGAGACAGAGAGACTAACAGGGCAATGGAAAGGCAGCCCCCCTGAGCAAGTTGCTGAGTCCCTCTCTGAAGCAGACGAAGGTAGAGACAAACACAGCAGAGAAAAACAGAGGTAGAGAGAAGTGTAGTCAGAGATGGAGCAAGTCCAGATACACAGAGTCAGACCAAGGCCAAGACAGGAGGACAGAGACAGAGGGAGAAGGCAAAGATCAGCAGGGGTTTGCAGGAACATGCCGGGACCCGGAAGCATGCAGAGACCAGACCCGGAGAGAGGGCTGCAGAAGAGACCACGGGAGATAAGGAGAAGCCTATACAGTGAGAGAGAGAACCAGAAAGAGACAGATAGGAAACCAGAGCACAACTGAGTCTGGCGCCCTTGCTGCCTGTCACTGCTCAGCCAAAAAGCAGAGGCAGGGATTGGATTATAATTGTGCTTTTATTAATATCAGACACCAGCAATCGAGAAGGTGTCAAGTAAAAGCCCTAGTACCTACCTCCCCTTAAGCTTTCAAAAGCAAGTTTATATAGGGGAAAGGTGGGAATTTAGGAGGGGAAAATTCCTAGGGAGTGCACACATGCTGTTTCTCTTGGGAGTTAGGGAAGGGGGAGCTGAAAGGGGAGTCCTACAGCCTCTTCCCAAGCTCTTCCCTTTGCTCTGTGATAGCTCTCCATTTGCATTAGCGTTTCTCTCTTCCCAGGAACCTGTGGTTTATGGCCTGGAAAACTATGTACTCTCTGGTTAGGGAGGAGAGCTATAAACTGTTTGCTCTCATGTCCTTGGTTAGGGGAGATAAGATCTTGAGATTCACCAGCTGGCTGTAAGTTGCTCAAGTAGTTTGGTCTTATTTAATTTTCTTGATTCCCTATTCCACTTGCTCAGGAATTTTCCTAGCTTCTTACTACCCTGTCTTATTCCCTCCTCAGAGACTTCCATCCCTAAATTTTTTAGGGGTGATGAGGGAGGAGATTCTCTCTTTTTTTAGATTATTCATTTATTTATTTATTTTTAGAGAGAGAGAAAGAGAGGGAGAGAAACATTGATCAGTTGCCTCCCACACACCCTCAGCTGAACACCTGGCCCAAAACCCAGGGCATGTACCCTGACTGGGAATCAAACTGGAGACCTTTTCGTTTGCAGAACAATGCCCTACCCACTGAGTCACACCAGTCAGGGTGAGGGAGGAGATTCTATTATCAGTAATTGCTTCCTGCTGACAAGGGTCATGGTCCCGACCTGCATAGGATATGGAAGTTTCTTGCTGCCTGATCTAAGGGAGATAAGGAAATGGGACCTGAGACTGGAACAGAAAGGCTGTGAGCTGATTCTTCCAAAGAAGGGATAGGCTGGAACCCCTGAAGCATCATCATCTTGATATGGAGTTGTTGTATCCAATACAACCATTTAGTCCTGACAAGTCCATTCAGTCAAACTACTGAGTCTCATTTCAGGATGTGGCAATGCAGATGGGCTTCTCAAGTGAGGGCTGTACTGTGTAAACGAGCAACCATCTAAAGAAGGTCATTGTATACACTCTATGAAAATAGAAAGAACACAAAGGTTAATGAACACAGCAAACCATAGACTAGTTTCTGAGTCTGCAATGAGAAGACTTCCAAATGCAAGGCTCTTGCTGGAGTAAAATTAAGCAGTGACAGAGACATTTTGTTAAAATTACACGTCTCTGGTGATACCATCAGCTTCTCAGGTAAATTCCGTATGGTTGGCCCTGCATCAATAGTTCTCAGTAGTTCCAAATCAAAGGGTGAAAGAAAAACGAAATATTACTTGGAAGGAAAACTTAAAATACTCAGGATCCAATTCAGTTTGTAGGTAAAGAATAAAACTTGAACTAGAATCTAATATTTATAACTGTGTATTATAGATTTTATTGAGCAATGTTTCCCCTTAAGTTACCCTTATATTTCATTAAAGAGACTGCATTAAGTCTCATTTCAGTTTGGCCTGATTGTTTGCATAGACACAACAAGAATAGCAATTGATCACATAGGCTTTTTTAAATCTGCTTTGCTGGAATGTTACAAGGAATTTTGAGACTGAACTTTAATTTGTCCCTCAGGGCAAAGAAGCCAAGTCAATAGTTGCCCTCAGGCTTTAGTCACAATACCTACAGATTTGGGTGAGTTCCTCAAGTTCTCAGGGTCCCCAAAATGTCTTGAGATTCTTTCCTTGACATTTTTCAGGAAAGCAACCTTCATTCCTTACCTGGAAAAACTGCTGTGAACCTTCTGAGTAAGCAAGGGACCAGGCCATTTCTCCAAGGGGCTTTTATTAGCTTCAAGGTCAATCTATTCCTTAAAGCTTTTGTGGACACCCAGAGTCCAGGCACGTCTCTTTTAATTATGGCATTCTAGACAAAGAAAACCATAATCAGAAACTGGCTTTTTATGCCCTATTATGAAGAAATCAGATTCCTACTGGATTTATGCAAACAAACATATTGCCATGGAAATAATAATACTCATTAAGGGTTTCCAAATTCCAGAGGGATCAGGTTGGGAGAAAAATATGAACGCCTCAGTATTGTTTATAAAAGTATAATTTACCAAATTGCTTTGAGAAAAAAAATGTTCTTATGTCTGAGAAACAAAAGATTAAAAATTAGCAATATTTTTCTGCAAAAAGTTATAAAAGCCACAATTACCTTCAGTTTGGTATGTCCCATAATTAATTTTTTTGCTTATCCTGATTATTTGCAAGTATTTCTATAAATCCAGTTATTTCACAGAGCTCTAGTGATCTTCATTCGGTTCAAAGGTATGATCCGAAAATTTATTCTCAGAAATATGTAATTTAAAATAAGTCAGAGTCCTTTCCATGAACCTTCCCGCAGACATAGTATATTTTTGCAAATGCATTGGAGTAGAACAATGGCTGTCTCCAAATGACCAAAACTCCCCTTAAAGTGACATGG
This sequence comes from Desmodus rotundus, assembly GCF_022682495.2. Taxonomy (NCBI): domain Eukaryota; kingdom Metazoa; phylum Chordata; class Mammalia; order Chiroptera; family Phyllostomidae; genus Desmodus; species Desmodus rotundus. The sequence continues at coordinate 48,364,066 of NC_071391.1, forward strand.
TTACAGACTTGATTATAAGCAATTAACAAACAAATTTGCTTTCTCTGCAACAGCATTTTAAGATAACAACTAAAATTACATGTGAAAGTATATCAGAACTTTGTAGAATCTTGGAGATTTTTATATCTCTAGAACACCTACTTTAATAATAAAAATATGTGTATACAAATAGAACATACTTATTATTTCTCTTTTTGACAAAGCTTCCCACATACTTTAAGCATATTAAATAGGCCTAATTAGTTCAAAATTTCTTTTTTTAATAAAGATTTTATTGATTTATTTTTAGAGAGAAGGGAAGGGAAGGAGAAAGAGAGGGAGAGGAACATCAATGCGTGGCTACCTCTCATGTGCCCCCTACTGGGGACCTGGCCCACAACCCAGGCATGTGCCCTGACTGGTAATCAGCTGACGACCCTTTGGTGCACAGGCTGGCACTCCATCCACTGAGCCACACCAGCCAGGGCCAAAATTTCTTCTTAATAAGGAGAAAGAACAAATCCCCGAGGCATTCAAGGGACCCACTGGAAGTTAACCAGTCAGCTGAAATGCGACCTAATGGACTCTGATGCGATGGAGACCAAGCTGCTCCTTTACAAAACAGAAACAAAAACAAAATCTGAAGCAGAAGAGAAAGTTCAAATAAATGAGTAGTTATCTAAAAGGAGGGGCTGGGACTAGCCTTAGAATCTTACCTCACACCACCTTTCATTTCAGACAGATGAGAGACATGGAGGAGAGCTCTCAAATAGAAACTGACTTCCTCCCATGGAGGAACAGAGAAACAAAAGTAACAGTTAAGTAAAAAAGCAGTATGCAACAAGAAAAGCAAATAATACCCAAAAATCCATATGCCAAAGTCTGAAGGGTCCAACCAAATCCCACACTGGGGAACTGAGATTTTTCTGGTCACTGAGCTATGCCTACTATAGGCCTCGTGGCACCTATTGATGCCCACAGAAACCGGGATAGTCCAAAGAACCTGAGAGACAGGGCGGGGCTCCTGGTGGAGCACAGAGGGACTTACCCAGTTTGGAGTCCCTGGACTGCCCAGAGAAAGCAGATACTGGATGTCTGTTACAGAAATCCCAGTGTGATGTGGATTTATCAAGATTGGGAGATTGGGTCCATAGACCATTCGATGGCCAAAGGCCGGAAACCAGACAGGCTTTCTGAGCGCAATCCAGTCTCTTACTGAAAGGTGAGGCGATGGGTAGCACTGGGGTCCTGGGACAAAAGATCTCCCTCGGCAATCGCCAGGCAGCTGCCGAAGATATTGGCTGGGGGTCTGGGCTTCCCTGTCCAGGCAGCCTCTGGGACCCGCCTACCCAGAGAGTCCTGAAGCTGCTCTGGGCAATCACCAGAAATTGAAATCGAAGGGCAACTGAGTCCAGGCCTGGTGCTGCCTGTCACTGCTCAGCCAAAGAGCAGAGTCAGGGATTGGATTATAATCGCACTTTTATTAATATCAGACACCAGCAATCTGAGAAGGTGGCGAGTGAAAGCCCTAACATCCACCTTCCCTTGGGTTTATGTAAGGGTAACCTGGGACTTTGGGAGGGGGAGATTCCTAGGGGCAATGCAGACATGCTGTTTCTCTTGGGAGTAAGATGAGGGGGAGCTGAAAGGGGAGCCCTACAGCCTCTTCCCAAGCTCCTCCCATTGCTCCGTGATATCTCTCCATTTGCTTTAGCATTTCTCTCTTCCCAGGCATCTGTGGTTTATGGCCAACGACACCTGTGGTTTTATGACAAGCAAAGCTGTATGTTCTCTGGTTAGGGAGGGGAGGTATAAACCATTTGCTCTCAAGTGCCCTTGGTTAGGGGAGATAAGGCCTTGTGATTTATCAGTTGGCAGTAAATTGCTCCAACTGTTAGGCCTTGTTTAATTTTTTTGTGTCAGTTTCCCCATTCCACTTGCCCAGAAATTTTCCTAGCGTCTTAGTATCGCATCTCAGATACGGGACAGACATACACATCTTCAGGCAGAGCATCAGAAAGATCACCGCAGAAGAAGCTGCAGAGACACATGTGTGTTGGCCATGGGTTGGGGAGGAGGCCAGAGGGGAAATGTGTTGAAGCCTTGAGGACCCAAGCCTGGAGAGTGGCTGAAGCGCCATGTGGAGAGGGTGGTGGTTCTTAACAGAGAGCCCACCTGCGCATTTCTTAGGCAGGTGGAGGGAGGTGGAAGAAATAAAGGGTCTTTGGACAGGGTGGCTCCCTGGGCTAGACACCCTGCAGCAAACACCTCCGGCCTCCTCCAGCTCTCTGTGCTCTCCTGTGTCAGCCGCACTCCCATTCACACCAGGCCAGACTCACTCCCCAGAGCGTGTCCTGTAGGGCTTTGGGGGCTGAGTAGGCTTCATGAGCCCAGCAGGCAGACTCAGCTATGTCGCAGCCGTGGCTTGGAGACCGAGATGTGGCAGAAAGGGTAGGGATGGATACTTCCTTCGGGGGGCCTCACAGGAGAGATGACAATGAGGTCAGATTTGGGTGTGTTGTTCTAAAGATGGGCCACTGACAAACCAATTTCCCAATCGGCCTTGGCGAGCTATGGGATGGGGGGGGGGTGGCGATCCTATGGGTATAGGAAGAAATGAAAAATGACTTAGGCTGTACTGTGCCCGCCCCCAGCCCTGCCCCACCCCTGACTATTATTCTGATCCCTGCAAGGCTCAGTTCTAGAATATTTTCTAGCTGTGCACCCCTCACACACACACCACCACCACCACCACCACCTACACACATGCAGCAGGAGGCTCACCCCAGCGTCTGTCCACCCTGCCACCAGAAGCCACGCCTGGCCTATCTTCCTGATCCCCAATGTGAGCTGTGGCCAGGCTTCCCCCAGGCTCTTTTTCTGGTCTGAGAGCCCTCTGAGGTGTGTGGGAAGGCATGCCTGGAGCCTGAGAAGAGACTCAGTTCAGCTTGCCAAAGGAAGAGGTGCCAGCCCTCCCAGCCAGGGGCAGACATAAGAGAGAGAGGAGTCAGGGTCAGATCCAGCTGTCTCAGCCAAGCCCCACCACCAGCTCACCACATGGGGGAGGAGCTGGAGGAAATGATCTTCTAAGGCCAGTCCCATTTATGATTAAGAGAAGCTACTGTCCCATCTCTTACACCTTTGCTCAGCTTTACCTTCACCTGGAAGTGCCCCCCTGCCCCACCCACATCCCATTCTGGTGAAATTTGCCCTGTTTTTCCATTCCTCCCCACACCAACTCCTCTGGGAAGCCTTCCAGACTGATTCTCCCAGCTAGCAGCGACCTCTCCCATTTGCTCTTTGACCCTTTCTTTGTGGTTCATCCTTCCTTGTTCCTGGTGTTATTTTAATTGCTCTCACCAGTTCTTCTGGGTTCAAATGTGAGCCAATCCAGGGCAGATAGGTGGAGCAAGGGAAGAAATACCCCACAACCCTAGTTCAAACTTTAGCTCTGCATCACTGGCTTTATAAGAATGCAGTGATGTGCTCTCACCCTTTTTAACAGGTGAGGAAACAGCTGCTCAGAGAGGGCAAATGACTTGCCCAAGGTCGCCCTGCAAGCAAGCAGCAGACTGGGGGCCAGAACCCAGCTGTGCCTGATGCCAGAGCCCTTTCCTCTCTGCGTCAACACCCTTGGGGTTTCCTCTGCCCTCCCACAGACCCCACACTGGTGAGCCTCCACCCACACAGGGCACTTCTCCTCTGGCTCCAGAGAAAGCAAGCTGTTCTCTGGGTGCCAGTGACTGAGGAGCAGGCAATGTGTGTGATGGGTGTTATTTCCTCCCAGGCTGGGCCTTGCCTGCTGGGCCAGATCTCAGGCAGCTGTGAACAAATGGAGAGCTTGCTTAGGCCCCACATTAGGGGACAGACATCCAGTGCCCAGTCCGCCTCTGTCCCTTTCTGGGACTCACTTTCTCCATCAGTACAGTGTTGGCCAAGGTGGTCACTTGGTCCTTTCCTATGCAGAGAAGCTCAGTCTTCTGTCTCTGGAGGGAGCAGTGGAGCAGAGGCCCCTGCTTAGGGGCGGGGCCGGGTATCCCCATCAGTGTTACGGGGCTTGTCTATCTGCAGCCCAGAGCTCTAAGCACTGAAACCGAAAAAGTCATTGTTCATGCCGCTTCTCACCACCAGAACCAATAAACAGAGACAGGGATTGAATGTTCGTGGGCACTTTATTCAGACGGCTGGCAATCTGAGGAGATGGTGGGTTATGGACCCTAATAGACCATCTTACATTTTCTTTTGAGCCAACTTTTTTTTAAGGAGGAAAAAAAATCCAGAAGCCACCGGGATTGTGTGCTGTCCCCACTGGGGCACAGAGATTGAATTCTTTGCGGCAGGAGAGAGTCAGGGGGGGCCATATCTTCAGTTCCTGAAATAATAGCTTTTTACATGTATTCGTTACTAAGCTGATTAACCATTACTAAAACTAAATGTTCCCCGTCAGCACTACGCTCGAAATTGTGGAGAACGTCACCCACCTCATCGGAGTGGGAGCCCCCTGGAAGTGGGGCCTGATTTGATCCATTCCTAAGGCCCCGGCTCTCAGCACAGGCTGGCAGTACTAAGCTGCCCTCCTTCCTCTCCGTGTTCCCCTGCCCAATCCTTCCCTCTCTCTGACCTGTTTTGAAAGCTTATTCTAGTTGAGGACTGGAGACTCATGCTATGGAGGGAGGTGGGCTGCACTGGGTTCTTAGGTAGTAAATGTAAGCACAGAGAGAGATGGGCTGGGAGTGGTGGCAGGAGGGGCAGCATGGCCTGGGCCCGTGTACCTCTGTGCCTCACCCTCCGTGTGTGTTTTTGGCCCAAGGGAACTGGCCTGGATTCCCTGTGGGCTCAGGGCTCACCTGAAGCCCTCACCAGTTTTTTTACGGTCGGTCATCTCAGGTCTAGATGGGCAGCTGGGGCCAGAAGCGGGAACAGAAAGTCCCAGCACGGGGTTCCTGACCTGGCCTGGAAACCACCAGAAAGTGCTTGGCCCCTTCTCAGATCTCCCTCAAGAAGCAACAACTGGGAGGCCTGAAACAGCTGGACCTCAAGCACGCCATTGTTCCCCCAGCTGACCCCCCACAGGGCCCTGCTAGGAGGAGGAATTTCCCAAAGATGACAGCCAAGATCCATCCCTGGAGACTCCCCTTCCTGCCTTTAACTCTTCCCCCTCCAGAAGCCCCGGCCTGCCACACTGGCCCCCACAGAGCCCCCGCCCACCCTAGGCTCCCCCTACAGCCCCCACCCCCCAGGCTGTTTTCCCCCTCATTCAGTTTGCCTCAGTTTAACAATCATGTATTTAAGCCGGGCCAGGACTTGAAAGATGAGAAGTGGTTTGCTGGGAGGAAGGACACTCCAGGCTGAGTACAGCATGTGCAAATGCTGAGAGGTGGAAAAAGCAGATTGAACTCGGGGAATGACCGGGCTACAGGGTCCAGAGAATAGTGTTTACTAAGGGTGGGAAGGTGAGACAGAGTGGCTGCCAGTGGTCTTGACCTTGAGGCTGAGACTTCTGTACTCAGGCTTCGTAGATGGGGTGGGAAGGAGGAGGGGCTGACTATTGTTGGGGACCATAGGGTAACTGAAAGGGCATTTTCTTTTTTCTTTTTAAATATATTTTATTGATTATGCTATTACAGTTGTTCCATTTTTTCCCTACCCTTTATCCCCCTCTGCCCTACACCCCACCTCCCTCCAGCATTCCCCCACCTTAGTTCATGTCCATGGGTCGTACACAGAAGTTCTTTGGCTTCTCCATTTCCCATACTATTCTTAACACCGCCTATCAATTTTGTACCTACCATTTATGCTTCTTATTCCCTGTACCTTTACCCCCCACTCCCCTCGCTCCTCCCTGCTGATAACCCTCCACGTGATCTCCATTTCTGTGATTCTGTTCCTGTTCTAGTTGTTTGCTTAGTTTTTATTTTTGTTTTTGTTTTTGTTTAGGTTCAGTTGTTGATAGTTGTGAGTTTGTCGACATTTTACTGTTCATAGTTTTGGTGTTGTTCCTTTTCTTAGATAAATCCCTTTAATATTTCATATAATAAGAGCTTGGTGATGATGAACTCCTTTAACTTGACCTTATCTGGGAAGCATTTTATCTGCCCTTCCATTCTAAATGATAGCTTTGCTGGATAGTGTAATCTTGGATGTAGGTACTTGCCTTTCATGACTTGGAATACTTCTTTCTAGCCCCTTTCTTCCTATAAGGTTTCTTTTGAGAAATCAGCTGATAGTCTTATGGGAACTCCTTTGTAACTCTCTCCTTTTCTCTTGCTGCTTTTAAGATTCTCTCCTTATCTTTAATTTTGGGTAATTCAATTATATTGTATCTTGACATGTTCCTTTTTGGGTCCAACTTCTTTGGGACTCTCTGAGTTTCCTGGACTTGCATGTTTATTTCCTTTGCCAGACTGGGGAAGTTCCCCTTCATTATTTTTTCAAATAAATTTTCAATTTCTTGTTCTTGTTCTTCTCCTTCTGGCACCCTATGATTGGAATGTTGGAATGTTTAAAGTTGTCCCAGAAGTTCCTAAGCCTCTCCTTGGTTTTTTTTTTTTTTTTGAATTCTTGTTTCTTCATTCTGTTCTAGTTGAATGTTTATTTCTTCCTTCTGTTACAAATCATTGATTTGAGTCCAAGTTCTTTCCCTTCACTGTTGGTTCCCTATATATTTTTTCTTTAATTCGCTTTGAATAGCCTTCACTTCTTCCTTTATTTTGGCAGGGCATTTTCATGTGAGATGTTTCTTTCACTTCCAGAGAAGGAAACTGCAGCATAGAGAGGCTAAATGAGCTGCTCAAGGTCACAGAGCTACAATGAGGCAAAACAAATATTTGAATCCAAAGTCTCCAACCTAGAGGGTTTCAGCACGGACCTGACATGGTCCTTCAGGACACAGATCAGGACAGCCTCTGCCCCTTGGATTGGTCACTGTCTCATCAGAAATGAGGGGACATAAATAATGCAAGGGAGTAACCAGCTCTGCAGCCAAAGAAAGGGCTGAGAGGACTGGCCTAGAAGGCAGGTCTTACAAATGGAGAGATAGCTGGTCTGGGCCACAGGAGTGAGGCAGGAGGGCCAGCAGCCCTGGGGAACCCAGGCAATCCAGGCAGTAGGAAGGGCTCCAGGCAGGGGTTGGCTGTGACAAGGCCTCCTCCTTCTACCCCAGCACCTCCAGAGAGAGGTATGTGCCATCATGGTGAGGGATGAACTGACCAATATCTGTTTCTGGGAACATTCTCTTTGCAGGCTTGGACTGTGGATGGGCTAGTGCTGGAGGCTGGTGAATTTTCCAGAAACACCTTCGTTCCTTTGTGACACTGCACACTACCCCCCACCCCCACTTTGGCACTTAAACAGGGTTTCAGGATGAATCCTCCTTTTGCTCTGCTCTCCTCAGCTGGGGCACAAGGTGGGGGCTCTTCTGGCTTACTGGGCAGGTTTGCCCACCTGTGAATTCTATTTCTTTTTTTCCTCACATGCCTCCCAGACTTCCAGAGGTCTGGCTGGAGGTTATTTTCTCTCGTGGGCTCTCCTGGAGCCCATGTCCTCATAGGGCTCTCCCTCTGGGTGCCCCGGCGCCACCCCAAACTCACCACATCTAAGGCTGTGCTCACCACCACCCTACAATTCTGGCCCTCGGTGCTGGCTCTCCCAGATGGAAAGCTGCGCCTCTTGCCGCCTCCAGGACTCCGCAGCCTCTTGCACTCCCCACAGCTGCTTTTCCACCAAGCCCTGTCCATTCCACCTCCCCACTGGGGTGCGTCCATTCATCACTCTCCATGTGACACTCCCTGGCCCAGTCTTATTATCACTTGCTCCCCTAGACTCCACCACTGTTTTCTCCTTGGTTCCCGTTTACAGCCTAACTTCTCTACTCTCCATCCACAGGCACCCACCAAGGTCTTCCTGTGAGGCCCAGTTAGACTTCATCTCTGGGTTCAGAACAAAGCCCAGCCCTTCTGCCTGGTCCCTCCAGTCACTCCAGCCTCACCTCCCCACCTTGACCCCAGTCTTGCCAGACTACTTGTTTCCTAGGGTGACTTTGCACTTTCATACTTCTGCCTTTCTCTCTGATGTTCCTTCCTCCAGGAAGGCCTCCAGAACCTTCCAGTCTAAGCTAGGGCCTCTACACTGTGTTTCCATAATCTTGAAACTCGTTTATCATATCAGTGAGCACACGTCATTGTGATTCTGTGTTAGACGTCTGCTTCCCCCCACACACTGGGAGCTCCCCAAGGGCAGGGACTGGGGCTGCTTGCCTCTGGTTCGCCAGCAGCCTGCTTTGGGAAACTTTCAGTGTGTGTGGAAATAATTTTCAGTCTCACTCTTAAAAGAGACCAGCTCTGTCCCCACCATGGTGACCCTGGGCAAATCATGGTTGGACCTGGCTCTGTTTCCTCACTCTGTAAAAGGTTAACCCTGCCCTGGCTTCCTGTCTGATACACTCTCCAGGCCCAGTGCTGCTGTGGGGTCATAGACAGGGAATCCTCCAGGCAGGTGAAGAGGGTCCCTGAAGCAGGCCAGGTGGGCTCCCGTGAAGAGGCTCCAAAAGGCAAATTGCCACGTGCAGGCCCAGCAGCTTGGACCAACTAAGTGTTGCCTTATGGGAATATGGGCCCATTGTTGCCAGATTTGTTAATCTTCCAAGAAAAAAACCCCAAATCTGGAGTTTTGTGTGAAATTTCCTGGTTTTTAAATTCTGGCAATTAACTTAAAACATTCAACAAATCAAGCATTGTGCAAGCCTTCAAACAATGTCTAGGAGTCAGATGTACCCCAGACAGGATGCTATGCATTGCACAACTCCAGAGGGCACCACTTGCCCCGTTGTAATCTGCCTTATTGTTCCTTTGATGGCTCTGGCAAGTGTGTGTGGTGGCAAGTGTAGCAGAGAGACCTTTTCTTTTCTTGCACAGGACAATTATTAGGGAAAGAAAAAAAAGTCTTGGAATGCAGCTTGTGGGGATGGGGTTGGGAAGGAGGGGAAGAGGGAGCAGAGGAGCAGAAAGAAGCATGCAGAGCGGTTGGTGTCACTTCAGGGATCAGAAGGAGGTGAGAGAGTAATGGTGGAACTGAGTCCCCCATAGGAAGGAAAATAAGCTATTCTGAGGCCTCGTGGCCAGACCTGGAAATAGAATCCCTGGTGAGTTTGAGGCAAAGGCTGACAAAACTGGCATTTATGAGCCATCTTGGAGTTGACAGAGGGTGTTATCCTGTGTGACCGTTACACAGGTCTGAGAGGCAAGGCTGCTATTTTATCTTAGAGGCTCCGAGAGGTCTCATTGTTGGCCCAAGGCCATACCAGGTCTAAGTAATCCTTGGTCTTATTCTCCCTGCAGAGGGGCAGGCTGGAACATTCTAGAGAGAAAGTGTCATTGCCTTGTCCCTGCTTGATCCAAGACTTCCTCCTTCATCCTCAGGATGTGAGAACTTTCTGCATTTCTCAGCACGTCCCTCCTGAAAGTGCACGTCTGGGCCCCGGTTATGAGTCCTGGACTCCCACCATCCTCAGGTCGTCTGGACTGGAGGCCACACCCTTCTCACCACATTGCTCTCTCCAGCCTTGCCCTGACCGTGCTCTCTTAGGCCATCAGAAGGGGGTATCGACTGGCCAGTGCTCTGACTGACTGACTGATGAGCTAAAGAATCAGCTGGTATGCCCTGGCTGGCATGGCTCAGTGGATTGAGCGCCAGCCTGTGAAACAAAAAGTACCTGGTTCAATTTCCAGTCAGGGCATAGCCATGCCTGGGTTGTGGGCCAGGGCCCCAGTTGGGGGTGTGCAAAAGGCAAAATAAATAAATAAATAAATAAACGAATAAAGTCTTTAAAAAAAAATCAGCTGGTAGTGAAACTGGAAAAGCCGGCCTTCATGCTGCCTGTCACCCACCAGACCCGATAAGCAGAGTCAGGGATTGAATCTTTATGGGCACTTTATTCAGATGGCCGGCGGTCTGGGAACATGATGGTTTGTACCCTAACAAACTGTCTTAAATTCCACTTTAAACTGATCCTTTTTGTAAGGAGAAGAAAAGTGTGGGTAAGGGGGTTGGAATTCAAGGGGAAAAAAGTGTAGGTAAAGGATTTGGAATTCAGGAAAGAGGTTAATCAGGTAAAAGCCACAGTCCGGCAATTTCCCCTGACATCCTTTCATCCGCTGACCAGTGATTTTCTTTATCTGTGTCCTGTATCCTGTGTCCTGGGCAGTGGACTGTCTCTCCCTGGAACACAGTGGCTCGGAGGCCACCTTGATTGCTTATGGTCTCTTCTGGAGCACAAGGGTCAATCGTCTGTGGTCTCCTGGAGCTGGGAACCGCACCTTCAGTTCCTGAAACATAGCTTCTCACGTGCATTAACTACTGGGCTTATTAACTATTACCTTAAACTAAAACTTACCAACTCTCCAGTCCCCCATCAGTAGAATGGCAGACTGTCCCCATGCAACCACCTTTGGCAATTCACAGGAGGGACACCAGGCTGGAATAAAAAACGGCTACATGGGGATTATTTTTGCATTTGTTCTAAGGCCACCATTAGAGCCACCATCTTGTGGTTGTTGCTGGGGACCAGGAGTCAGACAGATCTGGGATCCAGTCCAGGCTTTTCCATTTACCAGCCCTGGCACCCTGAAGTCCCCTCCCCTCTCTGTGCCTCAGTTTCCACATCTGTATTATGGAGTCATCGCAGCCACCTGAAAGGTTTGCTAGGAGGGTGGGTAGGTGTGCCCAGCTCAGCCGGACACAGTGTTACTCGACTATGGTCGCCCTTAGGACAAGCTCCTCCACCCAGGCCACTTCCTCTAAAGGGGGAGGGGAGCCAGAGAGCTGGGTCTCCCAGCCCCCCACCTTCTCAGCACTCGGGTTGAACTTTTTCCAGTTCTCAGGTGCCTCTTGTTATCACACAGCAAGTATGGAGGCAGGCGGGGTGTTTGCGGCAGGACAGAGAGCTGACAGAAAGGCTGGCTGTGTGATTGAGAGGAAAACAAAACTGACTGAACACCTGCTATGCACGTTACCGACACAACCCATTGGTAGGCCTATTGTTTGTGAAGAGGGACAAAGCCACTTTGGCTGAGTCTCGGAGTGGGAGGAAAGGTCAGCACTTGCTGAGAATTGGAAGTTTGCACTAAGGTGGGCCTTCAGTGCAGGGAGGGAGGGGTTGAGGAGGAGCCCAACTAAGAGTGGGTGAGAATTGTGATCCAACAGTACAGGATTTGTGGGTGGAAACAGGATGGTAAGGATTTGGGAAAGAGAGATTCCAAGAATGTGCAGGTACACTCTGTTAATGGTTTCCCTGGAAAAGTTGATCAGTCTTTCAGGAAGTTTCTGTAATAAACAATCAAGCATTTGCGTGGTCTGGCCAATCAGGGAAGAGTAAGGAGGAAACGTGCTAATGACAACTGTGCAATATCAAAGTCAAATTAATGTGGACCTTAAGGAGTGGTTTCCTGCTTTGAGTGTCCCTTCTGAATATGGGGTGGAAGGGCCTGGTTCCCAGTGGACGCTGTCTGCACTGGGAAATGGAGACAATCATCCCCGAATCACGGATGAAGAGGCCGAGGGGCCACTGGTCCAAGGCCCAGGGGCAGGATTGCGTCTGCAGAATTCAAACCTGGACAGTTGCCTCCCAAGACAGTGAATGTGCATGGAGGGAAGGGGGCCAGGTCCTTGGGTGTTGTGGGTGACCAGGACTTGGATGAGAGGGAGAGAGAGAATCCAGAGATGGTGTTAAGTTGGAGGAGTCAGGTGTGCGTGGAAGGGAATGGGATCAGTTGGGCCTTGTGGTTTCGGAGGTGCTTGAAGTTTATCAGGAGCAGGGAGGGCAGTGGTCCTCAGTGGGGCCTGCGTTGTGCCAGGCCTGTGCCAGGCGCCCTGGATGCCTTCTCTCCTTGGGGTAGATGCTGTGTCCTCACCTTACAGATGAGGAAACAGGCTCAGAAAAATGAAGGGTCTTGTCCAGGTTCATACAGCGTGCTGGTGGTGGTGGGGCTGGGGTTCAGACCCAGGTCTGAGGACTTGGGAAGCTGCCACCGCCCTAGGATTTGCTGTTGGCAGCTGGGAGGGATGGAGGAAGCAGGTCCCCAAGCCTCTCCAGCAAAGAGCAGATAGGAAAGGCGCCTCTCCCTCTCTGACAGCTCTTTGAAACCTTGGTCCTGGTCACCATGGACTCAGCCGGTGTGAAGAAAGATGATTCCTGCCATAGAGGGGGTAGCTAGAGTCACACTAACCGGTAAACCAGGTCTCAGGGTGACTGACCAGCTCACCAAGCAGCTGCAGGCAGGTGGCCAACTGACAGAGCAAAGAGACAAGTCTCCTGAAAGGCTCGCCACACTGTGACTTGCCAGCTGGTGGACATGAGTGTGCCCGTGTGGATGGCCAGCATGCACCGCTGATGGGCTCACAAGCCCCCTGCCTGCCAGCTCCGGGGCTGTGGGCTCCAGCTCTTAGAACCACCTGGCCTACCTGGGGACAAAAAACTTGATTGCCTTCCTGGGAAAGAAAGGGGCTGGGATATTTTTTTCCTGGGGTTTGGCTCCCTGCCTCTCCCTTCATTCCTGCAGGCCACTCCAGCCGGACCCAAGTTCACTGCCACAGCTGCTCCCCTCCTGTCAAGGCTGGCCCCTGACAGTCTGCACAGGACAAGAAGGGCCTCAAGGATGTCACAGGAGGATAACATACAGCCCTGGACTCAGGACCCTCGTTCCGAGGGGAGTCTTGCTCTCCACCAGGGAGTTGGAGTGCTTGTGGCCTATAGAGGCCTCTGCCCCCAAGAAGTGCTCAAAGGGGACTGGAAATCTGCCTGACCAGCCACAGTCAGTGACCGATTGACCACTCAATGCATTGACAGATGGTTGCTCTCAGAACCCGGAGCATTAGGGCCAGTGCTTCCTTCTTCTGCTCAGAGCTTAAGGCTGTGGAGTGGGACACAGGGAGGTGGAAGGTTCTGAGCTGGTTCACTGACCTGTCTCTCTCCCTCCTCCATCCTTGGGTTTCTTTCGAAGCTGGGGCTCCAGGTCAGTGACTTCTGCCCTCCCAACCTCAGTTCCAGCCCCATTTTCTGGCCTGCCTGGCCCCTTGGCTGGTGGGCACTGCTGTGCTCCAGGAGGCCAGGTTTGGTTGGGCCAGAGCACTGTGCTTCTCCCCCTCACCAAACCTGTATCGAGGGATGTTGAGGCTGAGACCTGAGCTTGAGTCCCTGCACCAATGTCAACCAGCAGAGCTAGTTACCTCTGAGCTTCGGCGTCCTCATCTGAAGCATGGAGACAATGAAAGCACCAGAGGCATGGAGCTGTGGAAACCTTCCCGAGCAGGCAGCGTCTGTGCTGGCATGGCTCACCGGTCTCTGCCAGTGGGAGCATCTGGGGCTTAGAAATGGTGCTGCCAATATCACCTGGGTGGGTGCGTGGGGAAGCCCTCTAGTGAGCTTTGCAGGGTTTTCCTCACTCCCCTTCACCCTTCACCGAAGCCAATCCCTTATCTCCTCCCTGTCAGGTGTCACTTTCTTTCACTTGATCTCCTGTTTCCTCCGAGTATTTATGACCCCAAAAGGGACTCCTCCCCAGCCACACACACTGTGATTTCCTCAGCCAAGCTCCTCTAGCTATGAACAGACATTTCTCCAAAGAAGATATACAAATGGCCAACAAGCACATGAAAAATTGCTCAACATTGCTAGCCCTTGGGGGAATAGAAATCAAAACCACATGAGACACCACTTCACACCAGGGGCTGGGGAGGGAGGAATGGGGAGTGGCTGCTAATGGGTATGGCATTTCTTACTGGGGTGAGGAAAAAACACTGTGGAATTTGTGGTGACCGTGTATAACTTTTTGACTATTCTGAAACCCGACTCGTGTACTTCAAGTCAGTGGATTTTATGGTGTGTGAATTATATCTCAATTAAAAAAAAATTCCTCAGCCTCCCGGCATCTAGGGCGAGGAGCCCCAACCCTCTGCTTGCGGCAGTCCCAAGCCTCTGCATCCTCGCCCCTGGGTTTGCCTTCCAGGCCTGGATATGGAGGGTCCCCAGCCCCCTCTCTGGTCAGAGGTGTCCTCAGGCCAGTCTTCAGGCTCCAGAAGGAGCTCGTTGAATGAGAGGAAACTCCTGCTGGGATGAGAGACACAAGAAACAATGGAGGGGGCTTCCGAAGGAAGTGGGACCCCGGGAGGGGAGGGGAGGAAGGAGGCCAGGGCTGCCGGAAGGTATAGGTGGCTTCCATACGAGCGGCAGGGGGAGGTTGTCCATCTGGAGACCCTAGGAGGTGCCTCTGAAGGGGCTCAGCTTTCCTCTCCCTGCCATAAGCGCGATGCGACGTGACTGCCACGGCTCCCATGGGAGAGAACTGACGTGTGTCACAGGGCCAAGCATCTAGTTCCACCACAGCTCTGCCTCCCCGGTCAGCCCAGCACTTGAGGCCTCTGTGTGGGGAGGTGGGTTACATAGATGACCTCTGAGGAGGGCCCTCTCTGCACCAATCGACAACATGGTTTGATGCGTGGTTTGGGGGTTGGGCTGATTAGCTCTGTGATTACACGCAGCCTGCTGCCCTTTGGGGGTTTTGGTGTCCTTCCAACTGCCCCCAGGAAAAGTCTTTGTGCCCTGACTGTGGACCATGCCCTGACCCCGCACCCCTGATCCTAGTGGCCCCAGATGTCTGGTTCTAGACTAATCCAGCCAGAACCAGACCAGACTCGGCCTCCAGGAGCACCAGGGTCTCACCGCTGTAGGCCTGAGGCAGCTGACACTCTGCGTCCTGGCCACTGGGGCCACTGCTTGAATTGCGTGATGGGTCAGAAGCTTCTCCCTGGAAGGCAAGTCTGTGCTAGGAATGGAATGACGGTGTGAAGCAGGTGGTCCCACTCAGAGTCTGGCCAACGTGGGCACAAGGAGTACACACCCTCTTCGGAGGGACCCTTTCAGCTCCTGGGGCGCAGGAAGTCTGAAAGTGCTTCGACCCTCCGATCCTCACCGACCCCTGAAATACCTTGGGCTACCTGGTTCAGGGCATCCTCCGGATTCCATCTTCCCTCTCACCCCCTGGCTGTCTGTCCCACAGGGCCAGTGGGGGAGGAGCCCCAGATGCCAGACAAGGACCCCAAGGCCACGATGGGCACAGAAGATACACACGGAGACATGGCCAGCCCAGAATCTCAGGATTCGCGGCCAAGCGTGTTCCACAACATCAAGGTACCTCTCGGGGCCCAGCAGCGGCAGGGCCGTCCAAGCCTGGTAGGGCAAGCGCTGCCACTGACGGGCTGTGTAACGTCGAGCAAGTTGCTGCCTTCCCGAGCCTCAGTTTCCTCATCTGTACAATGGGTGACTGGGAGGGTCAGAGGGATGATCTGTGAAAGCATTTCGCTTGATTTTGGACACATGGAAAATGTGCAGTACGTGTTCTCTCCTTTCAGAGTGAAAAAGGGGCTGCTCTGTGGCAGCGGGGGACAAGTCTCCTGCCTCTCATTTCCTTAGAGGGCAAGAGAAGGGCCGCAGGGACCCCGAACCTGTGTCAATACAGGGGATGTTCCGGCTCTGGAAGGGGCAGCCCTCAACGTCCAAGCACCCACTGACCCCCACAGGGTGCCTGGCCCCGTGCCAAACGCTGCCCCCCTATGGTCTTATTTAGTTCCCATGGTAACCCTGCGGGGCAGGGACATTGTCCTCACTGTACATGAGGAAATGAGGCTCTGAAAAGCAGAGTGAATGTTGTTAAGCTCTGGCATAAAAACTCTATTCTTTCATTCTTTGACACTAGTTTTTCTTAGGAATTCTGCTTTTTTTTTTTGGAAGCAGGAGGGAATGTTTGAGGTGGGGCTGGGTAGGGTGGAGTGGGCAGCTTGGGGATTTGGTGTGGGCAGGTTCTCCCAGGGGAGCTCAAGGGGTAAAGTGGGTGGGGAGTGGGGGTGAGGTGGAGAAGGGTGTGGGACAGCCTCCTGGAGAAAGGGGTCGGAGGTGGAATAGGGAGGTGGCCCAGTCCAGCCCCGGGAGCTCTGAGGGTCACTATTCTATGGAGACCCTACTGTCAGCCATGTGGGTCTCAGGGAAACCCTGGAGCCCCTGAGGGCACCCAGGAAAGCTCTGATCTTCATATGGGAAACTATGGCCACTCCAATAACTCTCTCTCTCTCCTCTTGTCCTTGACTCTCCCTTACTCTCTGTCCTCCTGCGTGTCTGTCTCCCCTGTTTCCTCATCTCTGTTCTTTGCTCCTCTCACGGCCCTACTTTCCCCAATTCCACCTCCGTCTCTCCACCTCTCCGGCTGTCTCCCGGTCCCTCTGCCTGCTGCCATCACGCGGCCCCTCCTTCCGGCAGTTCTTCGTCCTGTGCCACAGTCTGCTGCAGCTGGCCCAGCTCATGATCTCCGGCTACCTAAAGAGCTCCATTTCAACGGTGGAGAAACGCTTTGGCCTCTCCAGCCAGACCTCAGGGCTGCTGGCTGCCTTCAATGAGGTACGGGTCCTGCCTGTCACAGGGGTGGACCTGAAGCTGACTCACACCCCCACGAGCCCCCTTCCTCCTCTCTCGCTACCCCAACATAAACCCTTCCGCTCCCAGTGCCCGCAGGCAACCCTGTCACAGCTGCCTCCCAGAACCTCCTTAGCTGGCTTCTCCTGCATCGTCCTGGCCAGTAAAGGGATGAACCACCAGTTAGGACAAGGCCTAATGAGAAGACCTCCCCCTCCCTGTAAAGTTACAGTATTGGCAATCCTGTCCTTGGGGTCACTTTAGTGGGGAGCACGGGGTATTTTAGAGCTAGCCAGTATCCCCATATCCAGCCCCCTTCCCTTTGGTTCCTTTTTCTTTATTGCCTGTCCCTGGATGGAATCGGAGGAAGTCACTTCGACAGTAAGGAGAGAGCATTAAACTAGGTCAAAGGCAAAACTCTGGAACCGTGGGGTGGGTGGGGAGGGGGTGATGCCATGGCAGGAAGTCTGGTCCTCAGGGTTGTCCAAGGATCCGCAGCCTCTGCCTCTGGGATCGGTAGCCAGAGAGGAGTAAACGGCTTCGGGTGGATTTGGAGATGGAATCCAGCTGTGCCCAGCCCCTCCCCCACCAGATGTTGCAGGAGGCCGGTCCAGAGAGCACTCTCTTTCTTCCCCACCCCCAGCGATTTCTGTGAAATTCTCTCCCCTGGGGGTGATGTGTCACATTCCTCCCAACCCAAATTTTGCCAGCTACACAGAGTTCCCAGATGTCCCTTAGACCCCACCTCTGGGAAGAGAATATCATTATTGATTTCTGGGACCTTGATCAAGTCATTCTCTGTCTCTGGCCCTCAGGGTCAGTCTTCCTACCAACTCCACCACTCCACCAGTGAGAAACCTGGGGCTCAGGGGGTGAGGACCTCACCCATGGCCACCAGCCAGTAAGCAGTGGAGTGGGATGCTCGCCCCAGCTTCTGACGGAAGAGCCTGCCTCTTACCCGAGAGCTCTTGAAGCCCCTCCTGTGCCACAACCTAGGATTTTGATTCCAAGCCTCAAAATTCCAAGACTTAGTCATCTGGCTTTAAACTTTATTTTTTTCTCTCATTCACGACATCCCAGAAACTCGAAACCCTTTTCCTTGACAGCCCCTCTTCATATTCTAATATGGGATCCAACCCATGTTCCAAAATGAAATTGAACTTCAAAACTTGTCCCCTCTGCTCTCATTTCTGCCCTTCCTAGGAGGACCCACACTCTGATTCTTATTTAGCCAGCCAGTCCACTGTGCAGTGGGGAACACGGAGGTTGGCAATAAAGGCGAGGGTGGTGTAGCCCCTAGCTCTGGGTTCTGCTCCACTTTAATGGGTCTCCTTACCTTTTGCAGGTGGGGAACACAGCCCTGATCGTGTTTGTGAGCTATTTTGGCAGCAGGGTACACCGACCCCGACTGATCGGCTATGGGGCTATCCTGGTGGCCCTGGCGGGCCTGCTCATGGCCCTGCCACACTTCATCTCAGAGCCGTACCGCTACGACAGCGCCAGCCCGGGTAAGGGCAGGATGCGCTGGGCGGGAGGTGAACCTCAAGAGCAGCATCTGCGCACTGGGGCCCATCCCCAGGCCCTCATTGTGTAGGATGGGCCTAGCTTCCCAGGACGCCTGCTAGTCCTCCCCAGCCCACCCCCACCAATTCCCTCAGCCCTAACTTGAGTGGATCCCTTGTGTGGTCCTGGGAGTGGGGGGGTGGAGTCCTGGGGTGAGGCTCTCTGAGCCAGTCTTGGTGAGGGCCTGCTTGCCTGCCACTGCTTTTTGTGAGGTGGAGGTGAATTGACACACAGCCTATTTGGGACCTGGCAGTAGTAGGTCCTGTAGGTCCTCGGGAGATGTCTGTGGAATACGAACAGTATCACCCACCACTCACTACGCACTGGACTCCGTTCTAAGCACTGTGCTTGTATTAATGCATTTAATCCTCACAAGCAGCCAAGATGCTGAGGAAACTAAGAATGAATAAGGAAATGAACAAATTTAAAAATGGAAGAATTTTAGGCAGGAGTCGTGAAGCCCCTGTTCAGCCCAGTGGGGTTTTGTCCAGGGCGTTCTTGTCAGATGGATGCCCGTCCCTTACAGAATGACCCAGGCAGCCTGAGCACTTGCTTCCTTCCTTCCTTCTCCCACCCGCCCGCCCGCCACTCACCACTCTTCATGTTCACAGCCCCACGGGCAGGTGTTACCGTTATCGTATTTTACAATTGAGGAAACCAAGGCTCAGAGGGGCAGGGACTTTCCCAAGGCACACAGGTGGCAGAGCTATGACTCGCCCTGGTTGCCTGGCCCTAGAACCTGTGCCCTGAACGGCTGAATTATCCTGTCTCTGAATTCTGTATTTCTGTAGCGCTTCCATTCTGGGGGACTCTCTTGAGAGATGAGGAAACTGAGGCCCAGAGGCTAGAAAGTGTCACAGTCTTTGGCCCAGGCAGGCTCAGTTGAAGGTCCGGATTTTTAACCTTGGTCCACCCAGCTTTCTTTCCAAGCCCCAGCTGCTTCCAGCTAGCTGGGCAGGCCACAGAGGGAAGGCCACTTCTAGACCACACTTGGGATAATAATAACACGAGGGTCTCCTTAAGTTTGCTCACCAAATATTGGTGAGCTGCAAGGAACAAATGTGCGCTACTAAATTAAGAAACGCCCCTTTACTGAACTTTGAGTCTGGGTCCCAAACTGAGCCCACCCCAGCACGAAGGCCAAGAACACCAGTCCAGCCCCTGCATCCCTCCCCCGCCCGGCCTTGCCTTCAGCCCTGGCCTTGCCCCTCACACTCTGGGGCCAGCAGTGCTGAGCTTCTTAGCCCCCGGATTTGTAATGTACGGCGACCGCTTCCTGGAATAGTCCTTCCCACCTTCTTTTTCTGGAAAAGCTTGTTTGTTTTTCTCAACCCAGTTCAAACTCAGTCACCTTTGATGACCCACCCCACCCAAGGGCACAAACCCACTCTGCTCAGAAAGGGTGCACGGGGTGGTTTCAGAGGGTGAACTCAGAGCCAGGCCACCTGGGTTCCAGCCTCGCCCTGCCCCTTGCTAGTTGCTGCCTGAGCACCAGCCCCCTCATCTGGGAAATAAGAATAATGAGAGCACCCCTCCCTGAGGTCAGATGATTAAAATACACACGCACTTACCTTGTATCCAGAAAGTGCTATATAAAAGTCTTAGCAATTGTCCTAATACTTCTTATCACCTCTCAGTGGACATGCCGCAGAACTTCGAGGCTTCCCTGTGCCAGCCCACCACCTTGGCTCCGGCCCCCTCCAATGGCAGCAGCTGTTCGAGCTACACGGAGGCCAAGCATCTGGCTTTGGTGGCCATCATGTTCACGGCGCAGACCCTGCTCGGGGTGGGCAGCGTGCCCATCCAGCCCTTCGGCATCTCCTATATCGATGACTTTGCCCACAACAACAACTCGCCCCTTTACCTCGGTGAGAAAGGGACCCGCTCCTCGGGCTCGGAGGGAGGGCCAGGCTCGGGCAGCAGGACCAGAGGCCTCGAGTGAGGAGGAGGCGGGGTGGCTGGGCTCTCTCCCATGGGGCCAGGAAAAGTCCAGAGAAACCCTAGAAAGTTTTCTAGGCAGAAGCCGGGGAGACAGGCTGCTCTTGCCCAGTGGGCAGGCACTGACCCCCTGAGGGAAGCTGGGCATGGAGCGGTTTAACCTAGGTTTTGTGTTGCAGGGATCCTGTTTGCTGTGACGATGATGGGGCCGGGCATGGCCTATGGGCTGGGCGGCCTCATGCTGAGTCTTTACGTGGACATTAACCGAATGCCAGAAGGTGAGCCCCAGGAGCACACAGATACTAGCTAACTAACCGTTGTTCTCTTAGGAGACAGGGCGTCCAGGTTCAAATCCCACATTCCCGCTGACCTTGGACGTGCCTCTTAACCTCTCTCTTTTCCCATCTTTGAGGTAGTCTTTGTCCTGTCTACCTCCCAAAGGCGCAACCAGAACCCGGTGCGATGGTGGAAACGAGCCGTGAAGCTCTATCAGAGGAGGGGCTGTGCTCGTTGTCACTGTTACTGTGTCTTCACCTTGTTCCATCCGGAGTCACCCAGCCCCATGCTCAGATGCACTGCGGGCAGACAGGGGCATGCACTCTCTTAGCCTGCAGGGCGCTCCCATCTTTAGGGGAAAAGAGCCAGGTGAAACAGACAGGACATTGGCACGCCACAGACAGCTGTCGGAGTAGGGCTCAGTTCCTGTGGGCCTCTCTCTGGTGGGAATTCATTGGGTGGCCTCAAAGGACCCTTCCAGTTCTGACCACCTCAGAGTTTGGGAACCTGTGCTAAGGGCGCCATTTGGGGACCAGTGGTCTCTTGATCCAGGTAGTGGTCAGAGTGGGCCAAGGAGTGGGATCGAAGCTTGGTATGAAGGCAGCCAAGAGGGAGGAGTTTGGGGGCCCCTGGCACTCTGGCGCCCTGCGGGCAGTGGGAGAGGGTTCCTTTTAGAATGGGTCACTGTGGCTTCTCAGCTGCCTGCTTGTCACACCAAGCAGTTCTGAGCCCCCAGCTATGCCTTCTGCTGCTCGGAAGTCCTATCCCTCACCCGGGGATTTCCCAGAGAGCCCTAGAAATCTCAGGTGATGCAGGAATGGGTGGGAGGACATGTAGATTCTGCTTCTTATTCCAGTTTTGCTCACCAGAACCTCCAGCCAGGACAGGACTGGGCAGCTCTGAACAACAGCCACTGAAAGAGCCCTGCACCAATTGCACCTCCCCTTCTTCTTGAAAGCTGGGCCTAGGAGCCAAAGTAACTCCTCTCTCCCTCGGGAACCAAGGCTTCCTTAGTTTCCAAGACACATCCCAGCTCAGGGCAAGAGGGTGTGTTTTCTGACTGTTGGCGTCATCCTACACAGGTGGCACCTCCACAGACAGACGGGATATTCCTGTGAACCTAATCCTTCTTTCTCTCTGTGGGCTTTCATGGGTGGGCAGGTTGTATCCATGGCAGGCACAGACCGCTTTGCGAGAGGCAGAGGAGTTGGGGAGATGCAGGTGTGAACTCTCCCCAGCCTGGCACAGAAGCAGGGGGAATACTAAGCGGAGGAGGTATCTGTGCTAAAGCCTACTCCAGCCCCAGTGTATAGGTACATTTGCTGGGTGCCAACTGCGTGCGCTGGCCCCTGCTGTGGAGGAGCTCAGGGTCAGCTGTCTGGGAACCAGTCTGACTCGTGGGCTGGAGTCCTCACACATCCCCATTACTACACAGTGTTTGCAGACACTGTGGCGATCGAAGGGGGAGGTACCCAAGAAGCCTTGGGGTCTAGAGGTTTGATGGGGAATGGGGGCGCTCCAGACAGGAGATACATCTGGAATAATCTAGTTCTAGTTACACCTTATGGGAGATCAAAATCATCTGGAGGGCTTGTTAAAGGTACTGATTCCTTGGTCACCTTCCCACCCCACCCCGTGGTCATTCTAAGTTGGTCTTGGGTAAGACCAGGTATTTTTGATAAATGCCTCTGGTGATTTTAATCATCTTGCAGGTCTGAGAACCACAAGAGTAGTCCTAACCGTCAGCTTAATAATGACAATCGCAGTCGTGGGGGCAAAATGAGGAGGAGCCAGTGCCTGCACAGAGCACACTGCGTGCCAGCACCGCGCTATGCTTTCTGCGCGTACTCATTCCTGTGATCCTCACAACAACCCTCTGATGGAGGCCCTGCCGATATCTGTGTGTTACAGAGGAAGAAACTGAGGCACAGGGAGGTTAAATGACTTGCCCGAAGTTCTGTTAGTAATGGAATTCAGAGCTGGCAGTCCATTTCCAAAGTCTATGACCTTGAGCACTATACCCATTGCCTTGGTAGCTGAGAAAGCTGAGGCCCACATGTGGTCAGGGACTTGCCCAAGGTCACGCAGGACATAAAGGGCAGAGCCAGGATTATAACCCAGATCTCCTGACACCCTGTCCGGCCTACCTTATGTCTCAGAGGTCAGTCCCAGTGTGGTGGCCAAGAAGTGACAACCCACCCTGAACCTAATATCACTACGGTCTTCTCTTCCAGGTGGCATCAACCTGACTTCGAAGGACCCCCGATGGGTGGGTGCCTGGTGGCTGGGCTTCCTCATCTCCGCTGGCGTGGTGGCCCTGGCTGCCACCCCCTACTTCTTCTTCCCCAGGGAGATGCCCAAGGAGAAACATGAGCTTCTCTTCCGGCGAAGGGTCTTTGCAGTCGTCAGCAAAGTAAGCTCCTGTTATGTCCCCACCCTCGTCCAGGCTCTGGCCCCCACCAACTTGTCCTCCTTTGTAACATTAGACTTCATCCCTCCTGGGCACTGCACTTCACAGCTTACAAAGCCCCTTGCATCCCCCCAACAGCCCTGCACAGTGAGTATTTCCTGCCCTCCCACAGCTGAGGAGATCAAGGGCCAGAGATGGAAGCGACCTGCCCAAGATCACAAGGCCAGCAAGGGCAGCAGTAGGATGAGAACCCCAGCCTGCCTGTGCCTGTGGCCCTAGTTCTAACAACTACACTACTGCTCTCTGCTTGTCACT
This sequence comes from Desmodus rotundus, assembly GCF_022682495.2. Classification (NCBI taxonomy): domain Eukaryota; kingdom Metazoa; phylum Chordata; class Mammalia; order Chiroptera; family Phyllostomidae; genus Desmodus; species Desmodus rotundus. The sequence goes on from NC_071391.1 coordinate 48,387,003, forward strand.
TAAAGTTTTCTTTGTAAATTCTGAACACGCTCCAGCGATGTTGAGAACTGGGAGGAGTGTGTGGGGGTCTGGGAACACTTCTCCCAAGAGGAGGGATTGAGCTGGGTTTTAAAGGATGTGTGTGGAAGCCTGGAAAGAGAGGGAGGGGTATTCCTGGCGTGGAAACAGCCTGGGCAAAGGACTTGGCAATGGAAATGACACACTTAGAGACAGCGAGGGGGCAAATGTGCATTGAGTGCCTCCCTGCACCAGGCATCAGACTGGACCCTGGAGCTCAGTACGTGGTCTCTACCCTTAAAACAGGCACAGCCTAGTCAGGACAAAGACTCACTGAGAAGTAAAAATAAGTAAATGGGTGAGGTGCTCCAGGGGAATCTCACTGAATCCCCCTGCTCGGTTTGTGGGGTGAGTGGTCTTTCTCCCGAGGAGGACACTGAGACCCAGCAGGTGCAGGGACATGCCCAGCGTCACAGCTGGTAAGAGAGGGCAGGACCGTGTGAGTCACTGGGCAGGAGAGATGATTCTGGGCCAAGAGCCTTCAAATTTCCCAGGGACCCACAGAAACATAAGGCCTGAAAAACAACAAATTGGCTCCAAAATGCAAAAGAAAATGACAAAATAGAAATTTTATATATGCTCAATGATACCAGTAATGTCAATTTCATCCATTGTTAAATAGTCATACGCATTCTATTGTATTCTGAAAGTTTGTGTTAGATTTTTTCTTTCCCCAAGCATGGGAGTGTAAAGATACGGCACTCCTGGGCTTCTCCCTACTCACACACACAGCACTTCTGTGGCCAGATTTTTGGTGACATCCTCTGGGTATCTTGTAATGTAACTCCACCCTGACGCTCTCTACCTGGAGACAGCATCAGATCCCACAGGTGAAGGGCTCAGTCCCATGAGACTGCCAATCACAAGGAGTAGGTCCCCGGTTCCCCACAGCTTCTGCGCAACTTGGCTACAGATCGGAGCTGCCCACAAAGCTCTCCTTGGATTCAGGGACTTGCTAGGACAACTCACGGAACTCAGGGAACACCGACCCACGTTTACCAGTTTATCGCACGATAAAGGATATGAGAGAGGGCACCGATGAACAGCCAGATGAAGAGCTACATAGGAGAGGGCTGGGGGGATCCCGAGTGCTGGAGCTCACTCGCCAGCACGTGGATGTGCCCCCCGACCCAACCTGGAAGCTGCCAAGCCCCATATAATTGGGAGGCTCCATCACATAGGCATGATCTCCACTCCCAGCCACTGTCCCCTCTCTGATGTATGAAGGAATGGAGCTGAAAGTTTCAATCATAGCTTAGTCTTTCTGGTGACCAGTCTTTATCCAGGAGCCCCCCAAAATCTCCTATTTAAAATAAAAGAGACTCCTGTCACTCAGGAAGTTCCAAAGATCTTAGGAACTCTGCATCAGGAACCAGGGTCAGAGGCTAAATGTTAGAATGAAAAATTCCAGCGTGCCTATTTACAGGAGTGTTAGGTGCTCTCTGTAGGGAACTGGGGCAGGGCTTGCATGTGTACAACATACAACATATAATTATTTCACAGGAAGTCAGTGTTGAAAAATCACAAGCATCGATTAAATTAGTTGTTGCTAAACAGTTCTAATTTCCAAGGGACATTTATAAAAATCATGTTGAATATTTTGCAGCAAGAATAATTCTATTTAATGTGGCTGTTGGTGCATTTAAATGTTGGCTGTAATATACCATGCAGTCTCCTTCTTAGAGCAGGAAAGTTGGGGCCTAGGAGCAAGGGCTGAATATGTCTCTGCCTAGAGAGGTTGGGACTTGAGCCCAAGTCTGCCTGACCTCAGATTAGGCTGCTTCAAGGGCCCCACCTCCTCATCCCCCTGCTGGAGCACAGGGTGTGTTGGGGGGCACCAAAGGAAAATGAGGTTGGAACAGCCAGCAGGGGCCAGAATAGGACAAGCCTTGCCTATCAGCTTTAACAGCAGCGGTGGGGGGCGGGGGGATCCTGTGGTTCTATCACAAGATGGGAGGCAGAGACTGGACTGTAATAGACAGGGGAGCGTGCAGAGAGCGGCTGGAGGCAGGGAGACTGAGGTGGCAGCATGCCATTGGTCCAGGGAGGAACCAGTGCACCGGCAATGAGCTGGGGCACGGGAGTGAGTCCAGGAGCCACCCAGGAGGGGGACTCCGCAGACCTGGGGGCTGCTGCGCTATGGGACATCCCAGAGACAGAGAAGGGCTAGGCTGATGCTAGATCAGAGTCGGGTGAGGCAGGCGCTGGAGAGGAACCAGTTTTGGGGGAAGAAGAAAGCTGGGAACCACAGATGGTCCTTCCCGGTTCTGCCTAGCTCAGGCCAAAATTTTGAAAGAGCTAGAATTCCTAGAACTTGGGGAAGTGTTCTTAGCACTGGGTTGCTGTTTATGGATAATCTCCAAGTTGAGTCCTAAATTTGAACAGAAAGAACAGCCATGTGGGCCTTGCGATGGAATAGGGGGAACAGATTTGTTTGTGCTGAGCTCTGCCACATGCCAGTCACATGACCCTGAGCAAGTAGGTTCCCTATTCTGTTCTGTCCTGTAAGATGCTGTGGTTAGATTCCTGCAGCATATTCTGAACGCTTCAGATTCTGAGAATGCGTAGCTCCTTGAATTGAAGCTGCTGTGATGCAGAGATTCAGATTTTAAGAGCTGTGTCCCTGTGATGCCTGGTTCCTGGGCTGTGAAGTTGTCTGGCTGTCTGCATTCATTCTGCCAGCACATCAGGGATGGGGAGTAGAGAGGAAAGGGGGTGAGAGGTTCTTAAAAAAGAAGCAAAGGCTGAGAACATGATGATCTTCCAGCAGCTCTTAGGCCATAAATATTGATGTGGGAGGAATTGTTCCCCTGCCTCCTGAGGCCGCCTTGACTGTGTCTGCTTACAGTTATTCGGCCTGGCCCAGTCCACTCAGGCCACTGACGGAGAGAGGGATGGACCAGGAGGAAGGGCCCAACTAGATGCACTCGGCTGTCGGAAAATCCAGGTCCCCAGACGTAGGATGTGTTATCTTCTTCAGGGAGTGGGAACAGACAGGGGGACAAAGTGAAGAATGGATTACTTCTGAAATCCCTTTGAGCATCCCCTCCCAGGCTCTGGGGTTCCCTAAATGCCCTCCTAGACAGAAGTGCAGTTTTTAATGGTATCCAGGAGATGGTAGTGTGTAATACAAGGATTGTGTGACCCAGAGAAGGTCCGTGGCCTCAGTCTCCCTGTCTGTACAATGGGCAGAAGATTGGACAAGGTCTTCTGGGTTCAGCGATGTCTCCTCTAAATGGCTCCCTGTCTCAAGACAGAGGGATGCATCCCGCACGCAGCCTTCGCCCCAGAAAGCCCTCAGGTGGGGATGGAAGGCCAGGGGCAGACAGCAGGGCTTGATGAGTGACAGCTCGGGTTCTCTGCCTGGGGGCCGGGGAGCATGAACAGTTTCCACAGAGAAGACTGAGATGAGGGATGGGGGCAGCCGTACAGGGCACGGGAGGGGACAGGAGCTCTGCCTTCCTGCCTTCGGCTCTGTCCCTGTATCTGTTACTGCAGAGCTCTGGTGGCCAGCCAAACACCTTTCTAGGAGTGACCCATGACAGATCGTACCCCTCTCCAGGCCTCAGTCTCCCTATCCACAAGCTGCCCATCTCTAAGGTCCTGCCAAGCCCCAGGACCCCTGGCAGGTGGTTCTGCAGAATCTGTGGGGTAAAGATGGTCTCTTAGGGGCTCCTGAGGAGGTTGTCTGGCCCCGCCTGTCCTTGTGGTGGTAGGGCCCCAGCCAGCCAGCCCTGCTTTGTGCCCTCCACACCCTCAGGTCTGTCTGAGGCCTGCCCTCAGAGCTGGGTCCGGGGCTGGGAAGGGCTTTCTCTGTTGAGATCCCCTGCTCCTGCCCAGCCTCTAAGCACCGCTGTTATTCTGGAGTATCTCCTAGAATCTGGGATTCAATAATTATGTGGTTTTATTTTATTTTTATTTTTAAAAGGTGTTTATTTATTTACTTATTTACTTATTTATTTTAGAGAAAGGGGAGGGAGAAAGCAATGGTGAGAAATATCGATGTGAGAGAAAGACATCAATTGGTTGCCTCTCGCATGTGCCCCCGCCAGGGACTGAACCTGCAACCCAGGCGTGTGCCCTGACCGGGAATTGCTTTGTGGGGTGACGTTCTAACCAACTGAGTCACACCAGGCAGGTTTTAAAGTTCTGAGTTTCTAGTAGTTGGAGATTCTCAAGTACTTGTGTTCTATTATTCTAAGATTTTATGACTCAAATGATATGTGATTCCCAAAATTCACTTTTCTAAATAACTAGAATTTTGGCCAAAGAGTTTGTGAAATCCACTGTCTCCCAGTCATTAACCTCGATGTGCTTCTTTGGGAGAGTGGCCAAGGACGGCCACAGGGGTGGGCGGTAGCAATGGCCCTTAACACCTGAGATGTGTGCTGGGTCTGTTGAGGTCTGCCCAGCCAGGAGGCCCCCCGTTCCCTGGGACTTCATGCTCCCTCTGCAGGCCCTGCGAGGTCCGAGGTGATTTGGGTCTTCCTTGGGCCCAGTATCACTCCCTCCAGACCCCTTTCCATTGGCCTGAGAGCCCTCTGGGTCCTTCTCCAGGCCTGGCCCTCCAGGACTTGTGACTCCACCCTCACCCCATATCGACTCTCTAAGGTAAAAGGTCTTGTGTGATGATTCAGTTCAACCCCCTCCATCTTCCAGCTGAAGGGACTGAGGCCCAGAGACGGTGCAGGCTGTGCCCAGAGCTTGGCCAGCACCACCTCCCCTGCACCAGTATACACAAGGCCAGGTCTCGGCCCCAAAGGGCTAAGGAGAGGCTCCCCCTCCCCAGCCTGGTGCATATCAGAGCTTCCTGGGGAGCTATAGGGCCCTTTGGGTGACATGCTCCCTACAGAGCCCCAAGGGGTTTTCAAACTTCTCCCCACAGCAGCCCAAGCCTGTCACCATGAGGAGACTGAGTAGAGGTGGCTCCCAGCAAAGCTAAGGGCCTTCTATCCCCCTAGACACACACACATGCACTTCAGTCAGATGAGTTCTACTTTTAGGTGTTTTTGTTCCAGTCTTTTGAGTGAGATTTTTATTAGAAAAAGGGTTCTGCTACTAAAAACCAGTTTTAAAAACACTTACCTAGTTTAATACCCCCATTTGTCAGAGGAGGAGGCTGAGGCTGAGGAAGAGAGCTGATGGGCAGCTGATCTGGCCCACGGCTCCCACGGGAGAGCCTGCGCGCTGTCCGAGGCCCCCCAGCGGCGGAGGGAGGCCCCCCCGTGGTGGGAGTTAGACGCATGGTGTCTGCACCACACTGGCCTGGTGTGAGCCTGGCTCCTCCGCTTACTAATTCTGCTATCTGTAAAATGGGCATGACCATAAAATCTACATCTTGAGTTTTTTGTGAGAATGAAATGAGGCAAATTGGTGAGGTAGGCGGTGTAAAGCCTGACCCGCAGGTTCAGTAACCAGGAGTGCTTGTTCTTAGCATCTTTCTCTGATCAGGCCAACTCTTCAGAGGAAAAATAGTGGGAAATTTACCTTTTTTTCCCCTAATTTTCTCTTTACATGATTTTCTATATTCTACCTTCTCTATATTCCACAAAAGGTTTCAGGCCGCTCGCACCAAACACAGGCTCAGCCCTGGTAAACACGTGGGAAGTTAGGCTGACATGCACTGCTCACTGCCGGGCGCCGCTCGAAGCCCTTTACGGCTTCTCTCACTCAATCTTCATAACCCACCTATAGAGTAGGTTTCGCTACTACCTCCACGGTACCCCCGAGGGGCTGGGTTGCAGAGGGCTTGAATAACCTGATCACACGGCTAGTGAGGGTTGAAGCTGGGATTCAGACCCAGGCAGAACGTGGCCAGAGCCGTGCCGAATCACTCGGTCAAGACCAAGGAGCAGGAAAAAGAAATAAAAGCAAAGTTTATCAGAATAAACTTTGAGAGACAGAAACATCAAAGTGTGGACCATAAAGATACATTCGGTTGGTGCGATGGAACTTCTCATTTGGTTTTGGGCTTTCTGGCAGCTAAAGGAACAGAGAAGCAGGGCCAGGTGCACAAATCTCATTACAAGAAAGCCAGAAGCATGTTGCGTTCCTCGAAGAAGTCCACGTCTCCAGGCACTCTGCCTCCCTCCTGCAAGAGACAGGAAGTTCAGTGGATAGCCCCGTCCTTGTGGCTGCTTTCCGTGGCCGCGTGGAATGCATGGAAGCCGAGGGCTGGTCGAGGGTTCCACATCACTCACCAAGGGTCAGCCCTGGCTCCTTGGGGCAGGGGACACAGCCCCAAATCAGAGCCTTCTAGAAATTCACTTTTTCTGAGGACAGCTCCCAGATCCCTGGTGGCCTGACAAACGGTAGGGCCTTCCGTGCACCAGACCACACAGGGCCCCATGTCCTGCAGCCTTGCAGAAGTCAGCACATCGGCCCAAGAGGGGAAATTCTAACCAGCTCCCTCAGCCCAGCCTGCTGACCTGGGAGAACCGCAGCCAGATGGGTCGCACTCCAAGCCCTGCTCTGAGCAAAGGCACATTTCCTGTTTCTGGAGCCCATTCTTAGTTAGGAGTCCTCCAAACAGATCTGGGACAGACGGGCGGAAATGGCGGAGAGCACAGGCATGGGAGCGAGGGATGATCAGCGTTCCAGGCACCTGTGGGATAAAGGCCTCGTCCCTAGCCTGGCCCTACAAACCGCTCGGCTCTGCCCCAGCTCCTGCCCCAGAGACCCTACTACCCCCCCGCACACTTTTGCTGTGGTATTGTTACTGGTGATGTTGGTGGTGAAATTGGACCTTGGTTCTTGAGTTTGGCAAAGAATTCAGAGCCAAGAACTCAAATTATAAGTGAAGAAAGTTGCAGAGGTCGTAGAAGTCAGCCAGCTGAGCTGCGCAGGCTCAGGAAACAAGTCACAGAAGCAAAGGTAGGGCCTTTGGAATTTAGGGAAGAGAAAGGCAAAGGTGACATGCCTGGTGGGAAGAAGAGGGGGGAGGGAAAGGCACAGGTGTGCTCCCCAGAGGGAAAGTGCTCTCTGGGTGCTTTGTCTTGAGGGTTTTAAAGGCTGGGAGTTTCGGGGAGGGCTTAGGGGAGGATCTTAATAAAATAGAATAGTCCAAAAGAGAGATGTCCCGAAATGAGGCTTATCCCCCTGACTTCATCCATCCTCGGCTATGGTTGGCACAGATGGCACTAATTAGATTTTTGTTATCTATCTCTCAGAGTAAGGTGATTTAAGCTATTTTACCTTCTAGTTGGGAGGGGAAGTGTAAATTGTTCACTCTTACGTGTCTTAGGTTAGGGAAGATAGGATTTTGCAATTTACTAGATGGCTGTAAACTGTTTGGCCATTTAACTGTCTGCCCCGGTTTCCTTATTGTGCTTGGCCTGGCTCACTGGCCTGTCTCACTATGCCTCCCTGATCCCCCAGCCCCTGAAAGTACCCCTCCCCTTCCATCTCCAGTCCCATATTCTTTTTCACAGCATGAGACGGGCGGGACAGGGCTACTAGAGGGCCTGGGTCCGAGAGCCTGTTCTGCCAAGTACTCCCTGGGTGACACACCCCCTTTTGGGGCCTCAGTTTCCTCTCCTGTAAAGTAGGTGTAGTAGTAACCCCTGCTGCAGATGGTTGTGGGAATTCGCTGCCCGGGTGAAGAGACAGTGCAGTGCAGAACCCGCAGGGCTGGCTGTACCTGCTGCCACAGAGGACGTCGTGTTTGTTTTTGTAACTGTTTACTTGAGGAGGAGGAGCCTCAGGCTGGAACTCGCAGGGTTCTGCCTGTCTAAGGGAAAACTCACCCCTGCGCGATGAGAACGGCTTGGGAGTTATCAATCTATCACAGCCCTTCCTGCTTTCATTCCTGGGGCAGCACTTCACTCCCAGCACCCCCTCCCTCAGGACCCCGCCACCAGGCTCGGGTGGCCCTCCCTCATGGGTTTGTCTGGGACTGAGACAGGATGAGGAGATTCTCGTTCTCTCTAGGCAGCATGTCCAAAAGAAATATGTGGGCCACATGTGCTAAATCTAAATGTTCTAGGAGACACATTCAAAACTAAAAGATACTGATTTGGATAATATATTTTATGTAACCCACCATATCTAAATATCCTCATTTTAGTATATCATACGTGTAAAAACATTCATGTCAAATAAGAAACTTCCAAACCTGTAGATAATTTTTACGTGTTTCTTTGAGCCAAACCGATGGCAATGCCGAGGAGCAAGGTCTCAAATGCTCTGGAGAAGCAGTTTTGCAGCTTCCGTTATGCATTTGGAATTCAGGAGGGAATTTAAGGAAGACTAAATGAAGGTGGGAGAAGCAAGGCAAGGATTTGATTGCAGGATGGTTACCAAGATTATGTGCTCCCTTAAGGGTGGTTAGGCTTCCCAAGGGTCTGGAAAAAAAAAAGGCTTTTCAAAGGTGTGTTAACCTAGATGAACCAAAACATCGGACAGGGCTTGCTTAAGGCAAAGGCAAACTTTTACTAAAGAAGTTATTCCCCTGGCTGGTGTGGCTCAGTGGATTGAGCACTGGGCTGCGAGCCGAAGGGTCACCAGTTTGGTTCCGGGTCAGGCACATGCCTGGGTTACAGGCCAGGTCCCTCGTTGGGGGCCTCCACCGGTCAATGGTTCCTACCTTTCTTCCTCTCTCTCTAAAGATAAATAAATAAAATCTTTAAAAAAAAACAAAAAAAAACAAAAAACAGAAGTTACCATGATCTGCCCAGTCAGCAATTTATGATAAGATTGCTCTGTGAGGTTACTTGGTTGGACTTGTCAGATTTATTATAGAGCCCCCCTTTCGTCCACATTAAAAATGAGATATTATCCATTCTTTGTTTTTTCACACTAAGTCTGTGACATTCAATGTGTATGTTATACTTACGCCACATCCCCGTTGGGACCAGCCATATTTCCATTGCTCAGTGGCCTCGTGTGGCTGCTGGCTGCTGGCTCAGACAGGACAGCTCTGAGGTACAAATGAATAACAGACCCTCAGGACCTCACCAGGAGAAATAACACAGAACGGTGGGATTTCAGGCCCCTTCGCCTCCTAGCACAAAAGTGCCTCCTAACTCCGCCAGGCGTGCAGCCGGCCGCTGACTCCCAGGGCTTAGCGGATAAAGCGTGAGTTTTCTACTCAGGCACGCTTGAGCTCAGATCTTAGTTCTGCCACTTTCTAGTTGTGTGATGTTGAGCAACTTACCTAACCGCACAGCTTGTTTGCTTGTGCGTGGAGTGTTTTAGTGTACTTCCTTTGCAGGTCCCCATGAGGATGGAGCAGGTGCAGGCATGCAGAGCCAGTGGCCTGGCATGCCTGGACTCTCTCTTCTGTGAGGCCCCTGGGGTGCTCAGTGTGGGCGCTCTGCCCTTCCGAGCCAGCAGCAGGCTAAGAGCTTGCTTGCAGCCTGACAGTATCTCCCATTGATGTTCTCGTGTTTCTTCTAAGAGTCTGGCATTGGTTGCACCCACTGCCCGTTGGAGCCAGCTCTTGCATTTCTTCTTTCCATAGATAAATATCAGACATCTGCTTAGTTTGCCCCAGGCCCTGGGCGAGGCACCAGAGGTTTGACAGAGAACCAGGTAAACAGGGTCCCTGCTCTTGCAGATCTCAGAGACCAGCAAGGGTGAGACAATGAACAAGGTTTGACTCAGACTCCAGTGTGTGAAACATAAACAGTTCTTTATTTCCTCTGCAAATCCACTTAACTTCCACTGCAAATGCCCATCTTGCCAGATCAGCAAGAAATTCAACCTTGGCCTTTCTCAGGGCCTCTCCCCCAGGGTGAAGCAAAGGTCCTGAGGTCTTATAGGATGCCCAGATACCAAAGAGGACCCACCCTGACCCAAAAGGCACCAGTATAAATCTGTCCTGGCATATGTGGTCCCCCACAGCATGCTTGGTGCATGGGAGTTTGGCATAGCTGAGGACAAGGCCAGCCTTCCCAGGTCAGCCTGTAATCTGCCCCTCCAGGCGAACTGCTTCCTTTGGCAGTCTGGGAGGCTAGATGCCTCTCCGCTGCTCACAGAAGCCACAGACTGCTCGGTCCCCACCCCTCTGTACCCCCATCTCAGAGGCCGCCCTCTCTCCACACACCACCCCCCACAACACCCAGCATAATGTTTCAATGGACTCAACCTTTGGGAACGAATGCGGGGAAGGAAAACCTGGCAGTGAAGACTGCTTTCCTTCTTGCTGTCACCAAACAGCAATCAGGGTCCTGCCGCCACCCTATCGGCACAATCCCAAAGGCAAAGGTTTGGTGATAAAGGAAAGGAGTCTTTATTCAAAAGCTTCACAGTTTTGGAATAACAGCTTTCCACATGCATTAGTCACTTAAGCCTATCAATTAAGGCTAAACTCTTTAACACCTGGGTTCTCCTATCATTTCTCCCTGTTTTAATTATCTTATTTCTATAGGGTTGGTTTACAAACTTGAGCAACATAATATACAAAAGCTACACGATTTTGGAAGAACAGCAGGCTTCTGCCTCAGAGCCTGTTCCCTCTAAAACACCTAAAGAATAAACCTGCCACCCTCTGCCAGGCCAGCCCGATCCTAGGCTGTGCCCAGGGTTCCCTCCCATTCAAAATACTGTCCATTGGGAAATGCAGGCATCCTGGAGGAAGGGAGCCCGAGAGCCAGAGAGAGCTCACACCCCACCCAAGAGCCCTTCTTTTATTCCAAATCTTCTTGCCCATAATTCCATGCATTCTGGAGGCATTCAGCTTCTCAGCCAATCCTGTCTTAGGCCCGTTTACCACTGCCATGGGCATCCTCTTCCTTCCTCCCCTTCCTACTTCTCCCCAGTGATCTGACCAGATCTCTCTGTATCATTGCCACAAACTTCCCCTGAAGCCAGGAATCCCAGAACCCTTGCTACCTGGTGAAATAAAAAGAGAGAAGGGAAAAGCCCAAGAGGGAAAAACACACAGGAATTGATGTTTGAATGAATTTCCCTGCTGGGCGAGGCCACAGCCTTGAGCCAACCAGCACCAGGGAGCCAGGTGGGAGAAGGTCAGAACAGTGTACCCCCCTGGGGTGGCGGCAGGCACGAGGTTCTGATATGTGGGAAAGTCCAGTATTTGCCTCTAGAGGTTCCCTTAAAAATGAAAATGGTGAGAAAGGAAAGAGAAAGTCACAGACCAGGTGAGGCCTGTGAGGACAGAGGCTCCATGGGAAGAGAGGAGTGTCACCGTAAGAAACAGCGAAACCTGCAAAGAATTATAAGGTTTATTGGAGCCAATCTGATGATAACTGCTGGGAAGCCAGACCTCAATGCCCTGGAGAGTGACAGTTCTGCAGTTTTAAAAATACATTTGGTTGATTATGTTCCAGTTAAAGGTGAGATCATATGGTATTTGTGCCTCACCACCTGGCAGACAATTGTAACTGAATAACAATAAAAATAAATATTTTTTTTAAAGAATTTAAAAAATAAAATAAAATAAATTTCTACAAAAACTTAAAAAAAAAAAAACATTTGGAATTAGGGAGAAGGTAAGCAGGATTACAGGAAGGCGGGGAAAGCAAGGGGAAAGTACGGAATAGTTAACAAGATTACCTGTTCCCTGGAGGATGTCTCCCAGGTGTCTGAAAAAGGATTATTCTGGCGTTGTAAAGGGGTGTTAGCCCAGATGCACAAGAACAACGGACAGGGCTGGCATAAGGCAAAGGTAACCTTTTACTAAAAAAGCTACAGGTCTGGGCAGGACTAACCACATGACCTGCCCAGTTGGGAATATGTGATCCGATCACCCTGTGAGGTGACTTTCCATCACTGGAGACCTCTCAGTTTTATTACAGAAGCCTCTCCCCTTTTTTTTATCTGCAAGAGGCAGAACCAGAGGGCCCCCAGATAAGTTCTCCAGTCCAACTTGCCCTGCCCCTTGACCAGGGAGAAGCCAGCCTCCACTTGCTTGCTCTTAGTGATGGGGAACTCCCTCCCTCTCAGGACAGCCTCATCAAAGTGCTCTGTGCATTTGGCTGTCGTCTTCCTCCATAGAACTTACTGCTTCTAATTCTGGTCTTAGGTGCATAGAGAAGTGATGCGGACACTGGCCCGCAGTGTCTGCGGCGTTATGGATGAGACAAGACAAATTCACACGGACTACCGAAATCCTGTGGAGAAAAAGGGTTGACACGGCCACTCTCTCAGTGAAAGAGAGGTCTGGCCTGTCCCTTGCCTGGACAGGCTTTTATTGCTTTTCTGGGCACATTACACTGAGGATGGTCCTCATTTACCATGCACAGGTTCGCTTTAGGTGGTTACCTTTTACAGAAAATAAAGGAGAAGATGTTGCTAATTACATCAAAAAAGAAGGATATTTGCAAATGTAAAGGGAGAAGTGGTTGAACTGGCTACACTCATCCTTGGGAGGTTTAGCATATATTTTAGGAACTTACTTTAAAGATATGAGTAAACGTTTGCTGCCTCAATTCAAGGTGAGGGAGTTTTAGCAAAAAGCAAGTCTCAAAGCCGCCTAGGTACAATGCAGGCCTGATTCCCCAGGGAGAACCTATCCCCATGGGCGTGGGTCCTGTGTGCTGGACCTCGCTTTCCACTGGCCTTTCCCAGTGGGAGCTGGGCTACATTTCCCACGCTATGCAGAATGGTCTCCTATAGAGAAATGTAGTCAGATCAGACCCACTCAATCACTGCATATTCAAATGACCCTGTGCCAGTAGTGACTTCTCCAAGATTTAGTTTCCTCATGTAAAAAACTGTGCACGATAACATCTGCATGAAAATGTATTAGAGCAAGGCCGGTAGAATAGCTAGGCCTCAGTGACCTTGGCTCCCCTCTTCCCTCAGGGTGAACCAGCCAAGTGCATAGAGGCTCTGGAGTCAAACTGAGTTCAAATCACAGAGATCACTTACAAGTTGTGTGACCAAGCAAGATACTTCATTTCTCTGTGTCTCAATTTTATCCCCTGAAAATAGGGATTATAATAGTACCTCCTCCAGAAGGTTGCTGTGATGTTTCAATGAGTTAATGCACTGGGCTTGTGATAGGGGCTTAGTAACAACTCATCATTGTCATCATTTCCTCCTTTCTTTCTGACAGTCAGGAGACGATTATTGTGCCCCCAAAGTCTTTTATTTCCCAGGATAAAAGACCTATCCTTCACAGTTTGCATGGAGGCCATCTCACACAGACAGAAGGTCACACCCCAGGGTGTCCGTGAGTTTCTTCGTGGTGAGGTGGTAGCGCTGAGCAGCCTTGGGTGTGGCCTGACTTACCCAACAGGAGGAGAGGGGCTGTTGCCTCTTGCCTCTGCCAACCCCATTCTCCTCCTCTCATAGCAGCCAGGATAGGACAGACCAGCCTGTGGGCTCGAACCATCCCAACCCCTAGGGAGGCACAGCTCACTGGGCATTCTTGCTGATGGTGACTTTGCAAGTGATGATAGCCATGAGTGACAGTAACTGACAAGAGCAGTGTGGCGTTAACCTCGGACAGAGGTTGGTGACGCTGATGGTGTAAGGATGGTCGCAGGGGTAATGATGGTGTCTGGGACAGTGATGACGATATCGGTGATTCTTATAGTCCTAATTTCATTATGTCAGGTGACAGAGACAACAATAATGATTGTGCTGGTGGTGGGTGACTAGGACAGAGACGATGATAATAGTAAGGGACAATACTGGTCATTTATTCATGATGAAATTGGTGGTGTGAATGGGGTGATTTGAAGGTGATGAGAATAACGAAGATGGTGGTAGTTATGGTGGTAATTTTCATGGTGATGCTGGTGATTCCTATGATGTTAATGGTGGTGATGACCAAGTGGAGCCACTGGAATTTCAGCCATTCTTTCAAAACCACTTGTCATCACGAATGTCTCCAAAAACTCATCACGGGGGATGACTAAACCACTAGGAGCACAACCGCATGGAACAAGCACATAGGCCACAGCGGATGAGCGGGTGTTCAAGTTCTTAGCTGTGGTCTTTAAAAATTCTTCATTGCCTCAGAGGTGGGGCATGCGACATTTTGGAAGGAAAAATAAAGAATTGGTCAAGAAGACATGAACAGAAGCACATGAAAATTAATATTTCATTTAACATTGATCACCTTGCAATAGATTATGTAGAAATTATGTGTTTGAATACTTTTAATTGCTGGGCAATAAAATGTTTTCTTAAAAAAGAAAACCCACTTGTTAAGAACCTTTAGGCCAAGAACAAATGGAGCACTGTTGGCCCCGATTGCCCCTGAGGAGGTGACAGGCCCCCACCCTCTCCGCTCCCAGAGTTCCCTTCCCTGCCCACAGCATCTGTGAGCAGGATGTTTCATCCAGCTGACCGCCCATGGTTGTGTCTTTTCAGGGTGAGGACTCCTCCTCTGAGCAGAGCCCCGAGGAGTCCCCAAAGAAGCGGGACGGCCTAGCCCAGATTGCACCAGACCTGACCGTGATCCAGTTCATCAAAGGTAGGTGAGCATAGGCCGGACTATGGGGAAGCAGAAGGAGAGGGGCATTTGAGGCCGTACAGGATCTAGCCCATTCCTGCCTTTCTTATTCACTTTCCGTACCTACAGGTCCTTCATGAACACCATAGATTTCTTGTGAGTTTTTGCTCATATGATCCCCTCTGCCTGGAACATCATTTCTTATTGCTATCCATCAAAATCTCCCTCGTTACCCTGGCCAGGTGGCTCAGCTGGTTGGAGCATCATCTCATACACCAAAAGATTGCAGGTTCTATTCCCAGTCAGGGCACATACCTAGGTGTGGGTTCGATCCCTGGTCGGGGTGCATATGGGAGACAACCAATGGATCTCTCTCTCTCTCTCTCTCTCTCTCTCTCTCTCTCACACACACACACACACACACACATCGATGTTTCTCTCTCTCCTCCCACCCCTCACCTCCTCTCTCTAAAATCAATAAACATAACCTTGGGTGAGGATTTTAAAAAAAATCTTCCTTGTCCCACTAGGTCAAAATCAAGTGCCACTTCTCTCCTTTGCCCACCTAGCCTGGCTCTCCCCGTCTCAGCTCTCTCTGAATGCTTAGGGCTGCTAGATCAGCTCAGATCTGTGCTGCGTACTTGTCCAGTCCTTCCCTCCAGTCAGGGAGCTTCTGAAGGCCAGCGCCTATTCTGGCTCATTTGTGACCCTTCTCTCAGCTCCCATGGAGCCTGCAAACAGAAGGCTCTCAGTAAATATTTATTAAATTCCTGGACTGTGATATGTGGAGAAGGAGCTCTGGGCTAAAGTGCAGAAACTTGGACTTTGGACCTGAGTGATCGCTCCTCCCTGGGTCTTGGCTCCCCCCGTCTGTGCCGTGTGGGGTACACTTGGCGATCAAAGATCCATGTCACTCTGATCCTGAGACCATGAACTCAGGGTCCATGAACCCAGGCCCTGTAGCCGGTCTTTTCCCAAAGACTCCGATCCCATGACCACTGACTGCCTGCTGTGCGCGAGGCTCCTGTACAGCCCTGGGCGACAAGCAAGAGGCCTGGGTTAGCGGCCTGCTCCCAATGCTGCCAAGCGTGTGACCTTGTGGAAGTTTCTTTCATCCCCTACCTGAGTTTCCTCACCTGAAAGATGGAGTCTATCACCCTTGCTCTGCCTCTCTCAAGGCCTATTGGACAAATCCAATGGGGTGGTGAATGGAAAGCCTTTGTATGTTATTTTTAAAAACTGTACTTATATGAGGTATACTTATTATTTCAATGACCACGCCTGCCCTCCTGCTATTATTCTGATGTGCCCCGGGACAGCTGATTGAACTGCCTGTGGTTTAAGATGATGATAACCGCAGGGTTTACTTCGTGTCCTCTCTGAGGACTTTTGCAACAGGAAGCTAATTAAGCCCAATTCTTGGGAAGTGTTTCCTAAGATAGGGTGTTGCGATACCAGTAATCTAGCTCCCAGTTCTCCAGCAACCCCGGGGAAGGTAGGGGTGGACACCCCCCCCCCCATAGAGCTAAGCCTAGGGGCAGGGGTTTGGACTCCTTGACCACCCTCGGCTGCTGGAGAGCACTGGCACGCAGCTCTACGGAAGAGCTTATTAATCATTGCTTTGGCTCCTGCCCAGAGGGAAGCTAGAACCAGTTGCTGAAAATGAATCCTGGAGTGGGTGTCCTGGGTCAGAGAGTCTCTGGTAGTTTCAATTTCTACATGAGCCTAGAGAAAACCAAGGCAATGCTGGCCACAAACCCTGTGGCCGGTCAGCCAGCCTGGCTGCTGGGCTTTCTGCTGAGCTCCAGAGAGACCTGTCTGATCCTGAGGCTTGGCCTTGACCGCCTGGAAACTCTTGGAGGAAGACAGTCCCTGAGCAAAAGAAGGCCCCTGTCTGATAGGGGAGATGTAGCCCCTGAGCTGGGAGAGGCCCTGGTTGAGAGGAGAGACAAGTGTCTATGCTGGGGGGAGGTCTCTGTCCAATGGGAGATACACAGTCCCTGAGTAGAAGGAGAACTTGCCTGGTCTAACGAGGGAGACCGGGCCTCTGTGCTGGAGGAGGCCCCTGTCTGATGGCGGAGGCTCTGTCTCTGAGTTGAGAGGCCCTGGCTCGTCTGCGGGGGGGGACATTGTGCTAAGCTAAGGGAAGCCCCTGTCTAGTGGAGAAGACATGCCGCTGAGCTAGAGATGGACCCTGAAGTTTCCCTTCGGGCATCTCTATCTAAGTGAAAGGCTCAGCCCTGCCCTCCAAGAGCTTTCCATCTGTTGTAGGGACAAGCTGCAGGCACTGGAGACACAGAATGGGGACAGACTGCACTGCAGGGATTAGCACAGGAGACAGGATGGAAACAATTAATAGATGGATCCAGGCAGCCAGAGGCCCAGGAATGTGGGGTGGGGGAACAGAAGGGGGAGTGGCCCTTACACTGGGAGTCAGGAAACCCCAAGAAACTTCTGGCCTTACCCCAGCCTCTGCAGGTGAACTTGGGTGAGTCCCTGCCACCGGTACAATGAGGGCACCTGTGTAGCTTGGGCCAGGCCCAGGTCGATCTTGGACAGGGCAGCTCATGGAGGGAAGGAAGGAGACTGGGGCAGCTACCTGATATGAAGGCCTGGTGTCACACCTCCCTGCTTCAAATCCTGGCTGAGTGCACCGTGTATGTGACAAGAGACTAAGGACAGGAAGCAGGCCGGGGACGCGAAGAAGGGGGAATTCCACAGCCCCAGTCCCACCTACCCTGCCTGGACTGTTTGTCCCAAGAAAACAGCTCCAGGCCCCACCCAGGAGCTAAGGAATTAGCCCGCTTGGCTCTGGCCATGCCCTGAGGTCAGGCCCAGATCTCCCAAGACAGAGGCCCTGGCCCTGCTGCTACAGGAACAGAAGGGGACTCGGCCCAGAGCAGCCCCACGGCCATCTTTCCCGACCAGCCCACCCTGGCAAGCAGCTGGCTCCTCTGATGTCTCTTCTTAGAAAGGCCTTTCCTCCCCCCTCCCACACACCTTCTGTGTAACTTCCATCTCTCATCTTTCTCTGTTGGTGGTGAAGAGCGTCACACATGTCAGAACAGAAGCATTCCTGGCTGTCACCTTGGCTGCCCCTGCTGATGATGGTCCTGAAGTCCAGAGCTAGGGACTTACCCAGTGTTATGCGCCCTTCAGTTTAGCAGACTTGCACGGGTCTAGGAGCCAGGAAGAGCCTGGGGAGGTCATCACTTCTGTCCTTGTCTCCATGCCCCTGCTGTGCCCCTGTTAGGAATTCCTTTTCCTTCCCACCCAGTCTCTCCAGGTCTTCCCAGTCCTCAGACCCCACCTCTGCCCACCTCCAGGAAGCTGCCCAGCAGCCGGCCTGCTCAGCTTTCCCCTTGTCTTGAGGTCTTAGACGGAGCCCTAACATTTGGGTATCTGATCACACATTCATCTGTATGTCCACGCATTCGGTCCCTCATTCATTCTTTAAACTTTGGTTGAGTGCTTGCTGTGCCCCCGGCTCTGGAAATCCAGCAGGTGACACAACAGACAAAAATCCCTGCTCTCAATGAAGGTGGCATTGCGGCGGGGTGGCCAAAAAATGGCCAAATGAGTCAAACGTGTAGTATGTTAGGTGAAGTGCTGTGCAGAAAGGTAAACTAAGGATGGGAGAGCAGGGGAGGGGATGCTGCCCCCTGTTGGGGACACAGAAGGGAAGACAAAGGCCTGGGTTGCTTGGAAAGAGCTTATAGCAGGACAGGATGGGGAAGGCTGGGTGGAAAGAAAGAAGAAGAGGTCAATAGGAAGGACAGAAGGCATGAAGCGGAATGGGATGGCATGAGCCAAACAGAATCAGATAGGGTGGGATGGAATAGAAGGGTGTGCAATAGAATTCTGAACAGAATAGAAAGGAAAGAAACACAATCGAATAAAATGCAATCTAACTCGATGGAATAGAATGAAACGGAATTTCAAAAATAAAATAGAATTCGGTGGAAATGAGTCAGAGGGAATAGGAAAGAACCGAATGTAACAGAATAACATGGAATGGGATGGGATGGAAGGAAAGGAACAGTTTCAGCTGAACAGGGCGCGAGGGAACAGAAGTGAATGGCATGGCTGCCCACTCTGACCTTCTCCCCATTCACCCCACAGTCTTCCCTGGCGTGCTGCTGCGAACCCTGCGCCACCCCATCTTCCTGCTGGTGGTCCTGTCCCAGGTGTGCTTGTCGTCCATGGCGGCGGGCATGGCCACCTTCCTGCCCAAGTTCCTGGAGCGCCAGTTTTCCGTCACAGCGTCCTATGCCAACGTGCTCATTGGCTGTCTCTCCTTCCCCTCGGCCATCTTGGGCATCATAGTGGGGGGCATCCTGGTCAAGCGCCTCCATCTGGGCCCCTTGCACTGCAGTGTCCTTTGCCTGCTGGGGACACTGTCCTGCCTACTTCTCAGCCTGCCCCTCTTCTTCATGGGCTGCCCTACTCACCAGATTGCAGGCATCATCCACCAGCCTGGGTGAGTATGAGAGAGAGAGAGAGAGAGAGCGGGTGAGTGTGAGCAAAAGCATGGAAGAGGGTGGAACGGGGAAGGGGGCGGCCCAGACAAGGCCAAGTCAGTGGGGTACCTCAAATCTCGCCTCCCCCATAGCCCTGTCTCATCCCCTCCCCATTGTGAGCAGCTGGCACTTGCCTCTCCATTGAAGATGCCAGGCAGCAGGGCAAGGGGCAGGGATGGAAGGAACTTCACCTGTAGGACAGCTCTGGTTTGGGGAGGGAGGGAGGCTCGGTCAGGGCAAAGCCCCTGTGGGCACAGCATCTCCAGAGTGAGCAAGCCCTGAGAGCCACTGGAGGTGGGGTGAGTCGCAGGGGCTGAGCCCAGCTCAGCCTAAGGAAGGAGGGAGCAGGCTCTCCATCCCTAGGGGAGAAGCAGGGACCGGGAGGCCCTTATCAGGGACACTGCAGGGAGGACTTGTGCTCTGGGAAGAGACTGGCCTGGAGATTTCGGAGATGCTTGGTTTGTAGAGCCTGAGAGCTAAATTCTGTTGTGCCCTAACCCTAAAATTCCAGAATTATTTTTCCACCTGTGTAGGGCAGCGCCTGCCTCCACCCCCCAGGAGGAAAGCCTCTGATGCTTATCTCCCTTCCCTTGCCCACACCTCCCACCCCCACACATACCTTCTCCCCTTGGGAGCATCTTGGAAAGGATGTGGGAAGTTACGTTGAGGCCTCTTCTCCAGAATGATTTCATTTTTCCTGGGAACTGCTCCAGGCTTAGGCTGGCCCGGCACTCAGCTAGAATTCCCCAGCTTTCTGCGTTCCTGCCTCTCTGCAGGCCTCTTGGGTGCCAGCTTTCTGCACCTAGGGCTCCTTCTGTGGGAGAGGGGTGGGGATGGAGGTGGGCTCATGTTCCAGAAACGCTCAGCCCTGGCCCTCTCTGTCCCAGGTCCCACCTCACGGACCTCTCCGCATCTCCTTTCCCCCTTCCCTCCTTCCTTCCCTTCTCCTTTTCTCCTTCTTTCAAACAGGGAGGCATCTCTGCTGGCCAGGGCGGGCCCTTCTGTGTGCAGAGCCCTGGTCTCGGCGCAGCAGGAGGGCTTTGGCCGGGTCGTAGGTCTGAGGATGAAGCCAGGGCCTTGAACTAGTTTTGGGGATAAAAAGTAAATGGCTATGTTACCACCAATTTTCAGAAAGTCAGCCTATATACCACATGCCCTATTTCTCTTTTCTCCCCCGCTCTCACCTTGACCCTGACATCTCTTTTCACCCAGGTTCGCATCTGTATTCTTGCAATTACTCACTGAACTTTGGGTTCCATTTCATTGAAGATGCCTTTCAGGACCAGTGGAACAAATTGAGCAGAATTTCTCACGTTCTGGTCCCACTAACAATACCGATAGCTGCCGAGAGCAGAGGTCTGCCCCTCACCTGGTGCCCTGCCCAGCTCTTCTCATATTCCTCATTGGACCCTCACGGGATCTCTGAGAGAGGGTCCTGCCATCATCTCCATCCCACAGATGAGGACAGGGTGGCTCAGAAAGGTGAAGTCACGCAGCCAGGGTCACCTGGAGCCAGGGCTCTCCCTGCAGCAGCAAGGGGCTGAGGATGAGCCCCAGGTCTCACCTGCTCATCCTTCCAGCTGCAGGCAGGAGGGCTCTGAGAAGGGCCGTACCCTGGACAAGAGGTACCCGGTGCCGCTCCTGATAGGCCCTCTGCTCAGACAGTGCCAGCCTGTTCCCCCTCCTGTGGGACACAGTGTCAGACCCACACCTGACAGGTGAAAGGAGGCAAGGCCTGCGCTGGCCCGTGGTCTTTCTCCCTGCTCAGATGGAGACCCCACCTCAGGGAGGGAGCAAGCTCACCTTTGTTCCACCTCCCCACCCCCGACTCTGGCTACAGGCTGTTTCAGCTGCTGCCCTGGCTGCCTCCCCAGGCCCTGCTGACTCTCCTCTCTGGAACTGAGATTTCACAGAGTTAGCCAGGCCGGCCGCTCCGCCTGGGCCCTGCCCACACCCATCCCAGGCCTACAGCACCTCTAGCCGCCCCCTCTGGCCTCCTGCTCTGCATCTGGGCCATTGGCTCCTTGGCAGATTTTCTCCCTTCAGGCTGTGAAGCCAAGTCACATTCTAAGTCCCAGGGCACCTCTGCCCCTCCCAGGGTGACCTAGCACTGGGACTTAGCCTCTCTTCTGATCTCCTGCCCCACCTTGCCCGGGCTGACTAGGGTAGGGGCTCTCCTGGGATTTGGAGGGCAGGATCTCAGAAGGAAGGCAGGTGGGACAAAAACGTTCCCTAGACACAGTGACAGGGTAGTGACAGTGATCAAGAGGTCACAAAACTGAAGATGATGGGGTGAGGGACCGCCAGCCGAGGTGACAGACAGAGAAGCTGAGGCCCAGAGAGAGGCAGGAGCAGGTCAGAGACCCCACAGCTAGTCAGGTATCTTGAGTTCCACACACATAGCTCAAATTTCCCCAGGAAAAACCAGTAATCCAACTATATCGAGGAAAAAGGCACTTTTTACTTGAGACTAGTTTCTGGGAGGGATTTATCTTATAATCCTTAAAGAAGGGCCACTGAAGAGCAGAGATGGTCAAGAAGCAGTTCAAACAGCCATAGGCTGGTGGGGCAGGAAGAGGTCTGAGAGGCCTCTGGTCCAGGCTCTGCTCCCCCTCTCTCCCATCGAGAGGGAGGTCCCCTGAAGCTTCCAGCCCATCTTCCTGCTTGCTCATGTCCATTGCAAGGAGCTCACGGCCTCCATGTCCTAGAGCAGCCCGGACAGTGCAAAGCCTGTATGGGGTGGGAACTGCTGGCCCCTGCACTTTCGGATGGGGAGCCAGGCTGGGGGCTGAGGTGCATCGGCTCATGGCCAGAGGGAGGCAGAGCCAAGCCTACCCTTCTGGCCTTCTCTCCCGGCAGTGCCCAGCGGGGGCTGGAGCTCTTTCCAGGCTGCATGGTGCCCTGCTCCTGCCCCACGGACGACTTTAATCCCGTCTGCGACGCCAGCACCCATGTGGAGTTCCTCACGCCCTGCCACGCAGGCTGTGCCAACCGGGTGGTCCGGGAGGCTTCGGACAAAAGCCAGGTGGGTCAGGCCTCCGGATGCTCCATCTGCCTCTCATGGGCTCTGCCCTTCCCTGTCACTGTGTGCCTGTCACACTCTCCCACTCTGAACATCCACACTCTCTGGCTCTCTGTCTGCCTGTCTCCTTCTGCTGGCAGATATAGAATGTTATTCTCTCAATAAGCTTTCATCGCCAGCTTGGGCCCAGGCACGTGCCAGTGCCCAGAACACAGAGGTGAACAGGTCTGGCCCCAGCTGTCTATACAGGAGAGATGTGAAGGGAAAGAGCTCAGGAATCCCAGGGGCACTGCTGGGCAGGAGAAGTGGTCCCCACAAATACAGATGAGGATGGAAGGAGATATAGCTCACCTGGGAGGGTTCCAGAAGCTTCAAGGGTGAGTAGGCAAACTAGGAAAGGGCTTTCCAGGCAGGAGGAAGAGCAGAAGCAGAGAGTTACAGGGCATACACACACACACACATACACACACACAGAGTCAAATACAGTGTTTCATGAAACTGCAAAGAACTTGCTGCAGTTGAAGCTAGGGTTCGTGGAGGGAAAGTAAGGCCCCGATCAAGAAGGGCCTGGAGTGCGAGACCACAAGGGGGGAGCTTTATGCAGAGAGCATGGAGAGCCTTGGATGACTTTTATGTAGGGGAGTGACAGAGTCAGACCTGGGTTTGATCACGCGGAGGCCATGGTGTGGAGGAAGGTGAGCAGAGTGCAGGCTAGGAGACGGGGGACCAGAGGGGAGGCTGCACAGGGAGCCCATTCAGTCGGCCATCCTCTGGGCCTGGGACCCAGAGCCAGGGGCCCTGACCTCCAGGAACTCTCGGGGTGGGGAAGGGGACAGCGTCGCCAGCAGTCCTGGATTCTGTGTGAACATTAGAGAGGCCACCGAGGCAGGCGGGCTCCTCCTCCCCTGTCTCCTCAGTCCCACTGAGTGACAAATGGGGACAGTACCCAGCCCCCAGGTTGTAAAGCATGTGTGTGGGGGGTTGCAGTGTCAGGCCTGTTGTTATGACAACACCTCCCTCTCTCCAGAGTCCCCCACCTGCTGCTGTGTCCTACTTGGCATCCGCATCTGAGCCTGTAGCTCCTCCAGGGAGAGGCCTGGTCCCCACTGGCTGCTGCAGAGCCAAGCACCTGGCTGCTTGTGCTTCAGAAGTCAGCCAGGCGGCACCTGGGCTGTGTAAACTGTTTACATTCAAATAATTGCTATCCAGCCTTCGGAGCCTCCTATCACTCACTGTCCTCACCTGGTTTGACCTCCCTCAGACCATTCCAGAAGCCTCCAGGCCCCAGTGTCTGAGGCAGAATCCTCCAGGGGACAGTGAACTCCTGTGCACATGGGCTCCTTAGCACTGAGGCCCGGCCATGGCTCAAATCGCAAATCCTGGTTCTGCCCCTAACCGGCTCTGTTACCTCAGGCAAATTAGTCTGTGTCCGCCTCCTGGTCTGTGAAATGGAGGTAATGGTAGTGAGTGCCTACTACCTGCTGGGCACTGTGCTAAATGCTTTCCCCAGACGACGTCATTAAATGGTGAGTGAAGAGCCATGTGACATAATCCATGAAAAACACTTAGTGCCCAGGGAGTTTTAAGCCCTCAGGAATGGCTACTCCTGTTTCTGCCCATTATACGGATGGGAAATGGAGGCCGGAGGAAGGACCAGGCACTGCCCAGAGTCTTAATGCCAGAGCTGGGACTAGAACCCTGAGCTCTGAACTCCCAGCCCTGCCCCCTTTCCGGAGCATCCTCAGAGGTTGTTTTTTGGGGTATAGTACTTGGAGGAGGGTGCAGCTGAGCCCTGCTCAGCACTCAGGAACTCTCACTCTGGCCTAGAAATGTCTCTCGGTGAGCCTGTCTCCTTGGCCGACTGCGAGCTCCTGGGCCCAGGGATGAGTGGGTCTGTGTCCAGCACAGCTGTGCTAAGTAACCTTTTATGAATGAGTAAGTGACCAGGGGAAAGATGGGGAAAGGTAGGTGGCTGGCAGGATCTAGGGCTCAGGGGGTAGGGCTGAAGCAGAGGCAGATGGAGAAGTTGAAAACATTCACAGGAAGAACTTCCTGCCATAGAATCAGACCAGGGAAAATCCTCCAGAGAAAGGCCTAGCTTTTGTGTCCATCCTAGCCTCCCAGAAAAGGAACAGGCAGGGCATTTCTCTTCCAGCAACCTTGCCCTGGCTCATTTCTCCACCTTCCGTTCCTCTAGTGTATCTGCAACCCAGTGAGTCGCTCAGCCTGCAGGTGACGATCCAAATGCTGCGTGCTCAGGACGTCACATACACAGCCCTGGCGCCGCAGCCTTGTCACGCGCAGGAGCTCGGCAGAGCAGTGGGAAGAGCGGGAAAGAGCGCCCGCCCACCCAAGGCTGGATCCTAGGTGGCCTTGCTCTCTGTCTCAAACCAGTACCCTTTTCTCCATCCCACTCCCCTTGCAGCTGCCAGAGCAGATTTGATCTATCATGTCCTTTCTCTCCCAGGCTTAGAATCTTCCCGAGGCTCCCAGCAGTCCACTCAGGGCTTCCCGACCCTTTTCACTTTGGGCAGTATCCGAGGCTGCCAGGACTGGAAGTGAGAGGCCCAGAGGGTTCCAGATGCCCCCGGCCAGCCAGCCAGCCATGCCACACTGGGATCAATCCCTGCACACCTGACTCCCAGCTGAAGCCCGGGGTCCCTGGGGCACACTGGTCAGGAAACTGATATATGGGGAACAAAAGAAAAATCTTCTCTGGCTGGTGTGGCTCTGGACTGAGTGCCAGCCTGCAAATCAAAGGGTCACTGGTTCGATTCCCAGTCAGGGCATATGCCTGAGTTGCGGGCCTGGTCCCCAGTAGTGGGTACATGACAGGCAACCACACACTGATGTTTCTCTCCCTCTCTTTCTCCCTCCCTTCCCCTCTCTCTAAAAATAAATACAATCCTTAAAAAGAAAAAGAGAGCGCGGGGCTTCCTGGCTTGGACGCGCTGGTGTGGGGCACCTGCGGGCACTGTCAGTCTCTAGACCACTGCTGCCAGAGTCTTAGGCTAGAGGTCCCCCAGGCCACCTGGAGGGTGGGCATGCAATCAAACACACCCTCAGCTGGCCTGGGGCATTTCCTGGCAGTTTGGAAAGAGGTCAGCTTTCGTTCATACTTCAGCCCTTCAAGGGGTCCCAGTTTTCTCGGAGCCTCCTGTTAAGATTTTTCACCTCGGCGGGAGGGAGGGCCTGGACTCGTCCTCTGACCCGGAAGCCCCCAAACCTCAGAAGGCTACACTCCATTGCACAAGATTCTCGGGCCGAAGCTGGTTTCAGGAGTCTGCTCATCCTCCTGCGCCCCGGCCTGAGTGCTCAGCATTTTTTACTCTCTGCCAGCTTGTGGGTGCACCCAGGGCCATACGTCCAGTACCTCGTCCAGGATGTTAAGTTGTTGCCAGCAGGATAATTGGCAGGGCACCTGGTCCGCTGTGTCTCTGGCAACAGCAGTCCAGGCTCCTGTCTCTCCACGTCACCCCGGCGCACCCTCGAGCCCCCCCTGCTGCCCTCTGCTGTGCGCACTCCTGCACTCCGCCTCCAGGCGGAGGGGAAGAGTTGTACGTTACCCTGAGATTTTACATTTGTCCCTCCCTCTGCTCATCCCACTCTTCCTCTGGGCAAACTCGTCCTCCTTCCTCGAGAGCCAAGTCCAACAGGCCCCTCCAGTAAAGCCTTCCGTGTCCCTCACCTGCCGAACCAGGCCTCCCGCAGCGCGGACTGCCTCTCTCCATCCTGCGCTTCCGTCTCTCCTCGAGGGTCCACTGTGGAGCCTGACACCCTGGAAGGCCTCAGTGAAGCGGGAAGTGGGGAACGCAGCTGAAAAATCTGAGTTGCTTCCCCAAAACTCTTCCTTGTTTTGATTCTTTGCACATATGGTCAGGAATTTGGAACATCTGACATCACCGGGTAAAAGAATGAGTTTGTGTGTGTGTGTGTGTGTGTGTGAGTGCAGTGTATGTGTCGTGGTGTGTGGGTGTGAGCGTGTGTGAGTGTGTGGTGTGTCTGGTGTGTTTCTGTGTGAGTGTGTATGTGTACACAGGGTAGGGCAAAAGTAGGTTTAGAGTTCAGAGTATACAAAACAGAGTCTGTTCTTGTATTTTTATTTATCAATAATTGTACTCCATACAAACTACCGTAAACGTACCTTTGCCTCACTCTGTATGGTGTGCGTATGTGTGCCTATGGTGTGTGGTGTGTATCTGAATGTACATGTGTATATGGTGTCTGTGTGAGCATGTCGGTGTAAACATCTGAGTGTGCATGAATGTGGTGTCTGTGAGCATGTACATGTAAATGTGTGAGCACACATGTGTAAATGTTTGTGACTGTTGGCGGTGTATGTGTGTGGTGTATGTACAAATGTGTACATATGTGTGCGCCCGTGTATGTGTAAATGTGTGAGTGTGTATGTGTGCAGTGTTGGAGTGATGCTCCTCTGCCCACCTCTTCTCTCCTTTCCACTTCTCTCCCCACAGCCTCAGCGAGGCCCAGCCTGTTTGGGTGCAGACAGCCTGAGTCCAGGCACCTACCTGGATGCTCAGTCACCCTGACTCAGCCAGGGGGTCAGAAGTCCTCCTGTCACCTCTGACTCAGCCAGTTGGTGCCCTCGGGTCTCTCACCAGCCTCCTGGCGTGCCAGGCCCTTGGCTAGCTGCTTGCCCCTGGAGGTTCCTGAAGGCTCTTTTCCCCTCTTCCACCCCAGGTTCTCTACACCAACTGCAGCTGCGTGGTGGGGGGTGGCCCAGTGTCCGCGGGCTCCTGCGACTCAGCCTGCAGCCACCTGGTGCTGCCCTTCATGCTCCTGACCGGCCTGAGTGCAGCCCTGGCCTGTCTCACCCACACGCCCTCCTTCATGCTCATCCTGAGGTGAGAGCAGGGGCGGACCAGAGCTGGGGGACACCAAGAGGCCCTTAGCCACAGGCCGGGCAAGGGGTCCTGAGGGAGGGCTTTGAAGAAGGAGGGTTATGGGTGCGCCCCAAAACAGCCCAGGCTCTCACTGTCCTGCCTCACCCTCACGACAGGCTGCGGAGATGAAGTTTTCTCCCACCGTACAGATAAGAAAACTGAGGCTCAGAGCAAGTCAGGAGCTAACCCCAGGTCACGTAGCAAATGTCAGGTAGCAAGGGGAACGTGCTGGTGCTGGGGCCCAGAGCCCAGGCCCTTACTGGTCCCAGGGAGGGGAGGCTGCACCTAAGGCCTTGCCCTTTCCTCCCAGACACAGGGTCACCTGACTCCCAGCCCCCACCCTATCTGTCTGCATCGGCGCAAGAGGCTCATTCAGAAAACCAAATCCTATCAGTGTCGTCCCTGACGTGATTGCCACTTCTAGCCAACAAGCACTTATTAAGTGCCCACTGTGGACCCAGCCCATGCTGAGCACTGCTTCTTGGCTGAGCAATAGCCAAGATCTTTCTGGCTATCATCCTGAGGGCGCCTGCTGGGACCAACAAATTGTCATCTGAGGCCAAAGTCAGCAGCTCTCAGGGTGGGGGCTGAATAAGGGGACCTCATAGAAGGGATAATTCCCATTTTTCATTATGCTGGGATTATTTTATTCCCTGTTTTCTAGAAAATTAGAATGGGGACGGAGCCCCTTACAAATACTAGAAGACAAGTAGATCCATGCAACAGTCTGGCCACGAGAGAGACAGCAGAGCCAGCAGGTGCCCCCCAGGCGGCCAGCTTAAGGGGCGCGAAGGCAGGCAATACTCTGCACAGACTCTAGCTCCCGACCGCCCACAGTTGTGGGATCTTGGCCAAGTCACTTAACCTGTCCAAGAATCTGTCCGTCTCCTAATTGGTAAAATGGGGCTAATGATATACCCACTTCATGGGGGCAGGGTGGGGGCTGCAGCAGAGAATGACTGAGCCCATAGTCAGCGTTCCACAAACGCCAGCCACCGGCGTCGCCTAGGAGAGGAGCCAATGGTTGTCAGGGGCTCCGGAGCTGTGGCATCACAGTGGATGAGGCCCGTCTGGTGTCCAGCTCCAGGCTTTGTCAAGTATAGGAGGAAGGGGAGACGCTGGTGGAGCCGGGGCGTGGGGAGGGAGGGGAGGCATCTGTGACCAGGAGCACGGGGAGCTCAGCACACGGCCCTGGCGGTCAGTGGCTGTGCCTGGTACACGGGGACCCGGCTCTACAGGCTGATTGGAATGGAGTGTGGAGCCTGAGGCCCTGGCCCCATCCCATTCAAGGAGCTTGAGGCTGGGGGAAGGCTGGCGGGCGGTGGGAGAGAAGGGGCTGGGGGGAGGCCCTTGGGGGCTGGAGCCCCCTCAATCCTCATGCCACCCGTGTTCCTGCTTGTTAGGGGAGTGAAGAAAGAAGACAAGACTTTGGCCGTGGGAATCCAGTTCATGCTCCTGAGAGTTTTGGGTAAAGAGCCTGCTGGGGACCACGGGTCCAGACACCCGCTGTGAGCCGGGCCTGGGGGCGCCAGGCTGAGTGGGACCCAGGTCCCAACCTTGGGGTTCACAGGCCCATGGGGAGGCAGGTCCGACCCAGGTACTGGAAGTGGGTATGTGAGCAGCTAGACAGCCCCTCAGGGAGGCGGCCTCTGATACAGGGGTGAGGGTTGGGCTTGAGGGCCACAGACAGGGGCCAAGAGTTCTCCAGTGGCCCAGAGCCCCCAAGGGGTTGTGTATGCCAGGGAGTGAGGGGGTGGGGGTGTGGGAATGCCAGACCCACTGTATCCTGTCCTCCTCCAGCCTGGATGCCCAGCCCTGTGATCCACGGCAGCGCCATCGACACCACCTGCGTGCACTGGGCGCGGAGTTGTGGGCGTCGGGCCGTCTGCCGCTACTATGACCATGACCTGCTCCGAAACCGGTGAGATATGCAGCGGGGCTGCCAGGGGGCTGTGGGCAGGGTGCTGGAAGTCCTGGAGGGGTCCCGGGCAGGACACCAGCTGGGAGAGGAAGTCCCGCTGGTGACAGGCACTGTATCCAGTGCTGAGCTGATGGAAGAGTTGGGAGTTCATGTGGCTCAAAGACACAGCTGATAACTGGAGAAGCTGGGCCTCGAACCCAAGCTGTCTGATGACAGTCTGTGCAGGAAGTACATCATCACGGCTGAGTGTGGGGAGAGCCAGGGGAGCAGCCCGGCAGTGAGAGAGACAGGAAATTGGGGTGAGGTAGGAAGAAGGCCCCATCTACAACACTGGAGGCCTGTGATCCAGGCCCAGCTCTTTCTCCCTCTTTGTGAGACCTGCCTTTTCTGGGCTCAGTCTTCCCACCTGTACAATGGGAAGCGCATAGGAACCCGAAGGCAGGGAGGCTGCTGGCCCTGGGATGGGTTGGGGGTTTGAGGGGACTTGCTAGCTGGGCTGGAAGCATGGAGCTGGTCACGTGCAGCTCTGAGGGGGGCGTGGTTCCTGTGGGCCAGGATTGTCCAGGGACGACCTGGGGGGAGCAAGAGGAGTTAAACGGGAGACGCAGTGAGTCAGACCAGTGATTTTCAACCTTTTTCATCTCACGGCACATAAACGAATTACTAAAATTTTGCAGCACACCACAAAATATATTTTTTGGCAACCTGACCAAAAAAAAAAAGGTATAACTGTGATTCATTCCCATCAGATGGCTATTGTGACGGCTGTGGCCACTTTTTTAGCTGACAAGCTAAGGAAAAAGAAGTCCGTGCCCCTGACTAATTAGTCACGTATTGCCTGTTTTGAAAATTCTTGCAGCACACTGGTTGAAAATCTCTGAGTCGGACAAACAGGGGAGAATGAACCCTCTTTTTCCTTTGGCAGGGGGGGTGCAATCCAAAGTTGCAATCGTAGGCCCCCGAGCCCTCAGGGGACCTCGAGAGAGGCGGGGCTGGCCCAGGCCACAAGACCGTCAGGCACAGGGCAGGAAGGATGCCCAGGCTTCTGCTCCTCACCCAGGGCTCCTCCTGCACAGTGTGTCCCCCTCTTCCAGGGAAGGGTCGCCCCGGTCCAACTCCAGGGGCTCTCTCACCTCCCCGACCGAGGCTATGGTGACGCAGAGTCCACTGATCTGGGGCCAGAGGCCTCTCCTCCCCTCAGGGCTTCAGTGTCTCTGGCTTGACAGTGTGTGGTGACTGCTGACCCCATTCTGCCCCCAGCCCAAAGACATCCAAGCCCTAGCTGGGCAGGTCTTGAGCCCAAGGGTCCCTTGCTCTTTCCCAGGTTCATTGGACTCCAGTTCTTCTTCAAGACGGGCTCCCTGGTTTGCTTCGCCTTGATTTTGGCTATCCTAAGGCAGCAGGACAAAGAAGAGGGGACCAAGGTGGTGGCATGCCCTGACCCACCGCAGCAGTTGTTAGTGTCGGGACCAGAGAAGAAGCCTGAAGAATTCAGAGTGTGAGCTGTCCCAGGGCCCCACCCTGGCCAAGAGAGGCAGCCACAGCAAGTACCTCCTCTGGGCCCTTAGCCTTGAGATTGGTTGTCAGGAGCCTTGTTTTTCAATTCTGACTCCTCCACTAACTTGCTGTGTGACTTCGGGCAAGTCGCTGACCCTCTCTGGGTCTCTGTTTGCTCATCTGAACCAAGGAGTTACTTGGGGCTTTGCGTGTTGACCACTTCTGAAGCGAGAGGGTCTCCCCTCCTGACCCGAAACCAGGCCTTCCTGGGCAGAGGGACTGCGTATCTTTCCCCCTGGGGCCCTAGGGTATCAAAGTGGACACTAGTAAGCCAGGCTGCCCTGCGTACCAGATCCTACCCTGCTCTGCCACTTGCCTGGAGTGTCCTCTCTGAGCCTCAGCCACCACCTCTGCCAGGTGGACGTGGACTTAACCAGCTTTCAGGCCCCTTCCAGCTGTGGCCATCTGTGCAGTCAGGATGCACTCACGTCTCCTCCCCAGCCAACTCAGCCTGCAGTTGGGGCTGGGACAGCCTCTGTCAAGAAGTGTCCATTTGGCGCCCCCTGGAGGCAGAGACCTGAGCTCTGAGGGGAGCTCCACTGGGGATGGAGGTGGCCTCACCCTCAGGACATCGAGGCGGAGCAGGGCCTTGAGGAAATCTGGTGTGAGGGCCCCACACGGTCTTAGCTCAGTGGGGAGACTCGCTCTTGGACTCAGGAAGTCCCAAACCTTGCCCTCAGGGAGCCACAGTCTGGGCGAGGGACTCCAGTGGAGAGGGGGACCCAGGCCCCTGACTTGGGCGTTTTCCAACTTGGAAGACCAAACGCACCCCGCACACACTGGTACTCTATGCATTGCCGAGACTTCACACATTTGACCTTGACCCCCACCTAAGTCACTGTGACTTTTGTAACTAGAATCCTAATTTCACCGTTTCCTCCTGGGTGCTTCAATCTGGGTCACCCGGGGCTATGTAGATAATGTCTGGTTCTGTGATACCCAAGTTTTGGGGGTAACGTCTGCTCCTCTGTGATGCCTGGGTTGGTATAGGACCTGCTCTTTGTCCTGCCCAGGCCAGTAATGCTGGGAGCAGTCACCCCCAGCTCTGTTGAACTGGTCAGTCTGTGGAATGCTTGGGTCTGAGCAAGACAGGCCTGTGCACGTCAGGCCTTGTCTGATGTTCTGGCCAGGCCTGGTTATCTCCCCTATCTGTTCCTGGCCCGTTCTGTTGCTCTCAGCTCTCTGACCTGGCTGGGGCCTGCTGCTCCAGAGGCGGGAGGCAGGGAGCCATCAGCAGCTGCTTCCCATGCCCTGTGTTCAGCCATGTGCTGACGGCCAGGGGGAAGCTGAGGCCATAGGGGGCGCAAACGGCTGGGGCCCCCTGAGTGCTCCCAGCAGCAGGCCTTGAGGCCCAGTCACGTGAAAGAGGAGGGAAGGGCAGATGTTCTAATTCCCGCTTTTTTCCCACTATTTTTGATACCTTTCAATGTTTAACACGCATCTGAGCCTGCATTTATCAACGCCAAGAATTCCAGTCCTCAACAAGATGAAGGACTTTGTATGTTTATATTCCTTCTCCTTCCCTGTTTCCCAGGTTTGGAGGAAATAATCTGGAATTATAGATACAACTTGTTATTAAATTTGGTCTTGCAGAATGTCTCTCCTATTACAAAAATCCTTTCTTACAGGCTGCATTAGAATTTCCAACAACCACATTATTTCCAATTATTTGGATTTCAGGTTTACTGGATTCACTGCTCACCATTATTTCTCATATATTACATCTTCCTCTACCCGTATATTCTGGCCTCATTTCCA
The DNA here is from genome assembly GCF_022682495.2 of Desmodus rotundus. Classification (NCBI taxonomy): domain Eukaryota; kingdom Metazoa; phylum Chordata; class Mammalia; order Chiroptera; family Phyllostomidae; genus Desmodus; species Desmodus rotundus. Next base: position 48,419,107 of record NC_071391.1, read on the forward strand.
TGAGGCTGGGCCACTTCCGCCAGGGATGGTTTCAGCACTGGAATGAGGGCATGAGACTTTCTGAGTCCTCACCTGCCCGAACTGTCATTTAGGTTTCACCAAAGAGGAAACAGTTCAGATAGGCTAAGTAACTTGCCCAGGATCACACAGGAAATAAAGGCATCACCAGGGTTAGGTCCAGATTTTCTGGGAACTGAAGCTTATAGAATTTGGAGAGCCCTCTAAGAAAAAAAATACAGAATGAGGTAAGGAAGTGAATATTTATCGAGAGTGAGAAAAGAAGTCAAAACAACTATATCACACACTTTAGAAAAATATCACAGTTTTTACCAACTGCTATGCGCACCTCTAAAGGACATTTCCCCCCAACAATTGGAAGGATTTTCCACAGACTGGCTTCTGTTTCTGTACATTTCAAGCCTGTTTCTCTCGTTTCTCCTCCATTGTCCACATGCTCCCAGGCCAGGTGGCATAAAACACTTCATGTCACGAGACGGCCACTGCATAGGACACCTTGATGTCACAATTCTGAGTGAGTTGGACAGTGGGTAGGAAGATTCCTAGAAGCCGTTCTGAACATAGAGGTGGCTAGCAGTGACCCCTCTCCGTGCAGAGATGGCCGAGAACCGCATAAATATGTCTGAATTAACCCAAATTAGGCTGAACCCCAACTCAACTCATCCCCCTTAGCCAGACCCCAGATGTGCACAGGGCCTCTCCAGCCCCCTCACATAAAGGGAAGTTGGGACATGAGGGAAGTTGGAGTGAAAAGAATCAGCATGTGGTCAAAGCATCTTACCTTTGCAAGTTTCCCAAGAACATGGCAACATAACCACATGCAGAGGCCCGGATGCTCAAGCAGCATTGGCTTCACACTGAATCTGCCTCTGGGTTGACCTGATATTTGAAGGAGAAGATTAGGTCCTTGTGTTTAAACCCTCGCAGGCTGGTCAGGGCAGGGAAACCCCAGGGCATGGGAGACATGGAGCTGCGAGCCAGGAGTGGAGCAGGTAAGGGAGGAAAGGGCAGAAAGGGAAGGGCCCAGGAAGCAGTCCTCTTCCCTAATGTCGGCCTCTGGCCAATGAGGAGTCACAGGCAATTGTACCTGTGTGCTCACTGTCTTCCCACCCTGCACTTGGGAGCTGGAAGGAGAAGCTATGACATCTCCCTGCTAGACTCTACTCATGGTGATAAAATCCAGCAGAAGACAGGACTGTGACCAGAACGCATACCCAGATGCTTGGCCTGGAGTGCCTCTGGCCTGTAGGCCCACGCTGGCAAGTTGCAGGGCAGGCAGATACCTCTTAGGAGCTGGAGGCCAGGAGCTATGACTGGAGCACAAACAGATGAGGAACAAGAAGCACGGCACCCTCAGCATTCTTCAGACCTGTTGAATCCCTTCCCCTAACATGCGCCTACGTGATCTCTCCTCTACCCACAGGCCTTCATCCCACCGCACTGCACCCCAACCTTCTATACCCAGCTCAAAGGCCACCACCTTCAGGAAGGTACCATGGGATAGGCAGGGGTGGGTGACAATCACCTTAGAGGATAAAAGATATGGACTCTCCATAAAAAATACACACACACACACACACACAATTGTGCATCTGATTGCAGAGGTCAGGGACCCTCTGAAGCCTGGCTCCAAACTCCAGTGGACTGGAGGGAAAAGAACAGAGTTTTAGGGTCAGTCAGATTTGAATTCAAATCTTGACTCTACCACTTATTCGTGATGATTTAACTTCTCTGCATCTCAGTTCCTTCACCTGGAAAGTGAGGTTGGTCATTCCTATTTCCTGACTCTCAAAAGTTGTGAACACCAAATAATGAGCACGCACTTACTCACAGGCAGTGCCCCTGATGATCAACACTTGTAAGTTTCCTTCTCTGTCCCAGATCCCTGAAAGAATGTCAGGAGTGCATAGAGCATGGGGACAGGGACAGTGGTGAAGACAGAGGGAGGAGGTACCACTGAGGGGGGACATACTCCCTTTGCCCTGCCCTGGCCGCAGCTCTGCTTACCCCCTAACCTCTCTCCCACTGTCCGCCAGGGCTCAGCCAACCCGGTCTTCCTGGGACAGCTTTTCTCAACCAGATTCACATTTTTATTGGTTTCCTTTCTCCCGTCCAGAGCAGTCCCTTCCTTCTGCTTCCTCTTTTGCTATAAAATGGGCTTCCCCTAGAAAACAGCAATCTGAGGCTGCCCATGGAGTGTTGGCTCAAAGACGGATTCATTCACCATTCATTCATTCATTCATTCATTCAACCGGAAGTCCTACATGGCTGCTCCAGGCACCTGTGCTGACCCTGAAGGGGACACAACCATGTGTCCGATACAGGAAACTCCCAGTATGCACAGGCAAGCTGACAAACAATTACAAAAGCTTGAGCAGTCATATAGGAGAGGGAGGAAGAAGCCACATACTCTTCCTGGGGCCACCAGGGAAGGCTTCCCAGAAGAGGCTAAATCAGAGCTGGCCTTCAAGCTAAGGCAGGCAGTCACCAGGTGGGGGAAGATGGGAATGGGCAAGAAAACAACAGGACCAGCAGAGAGGAAGGCATGAGAGAGTGAGGTGGGTCTGAGTTACGGAATGAGAGCAATGTAGCTGGGGCATATCTCCTGTGCTGGGCTATCAGGTGAGAAGAGAGCTGAGTTTGGAGACACCAGCGGGGAGCAAGCCTTGAGTTCCATCTGAAGGCTTTGGATATCTTCCTGAGAGCAAGGAAGGGCTCTTAAAGCATTGATTGATGGATCATTCCTGCTGGCTATTTTAAGCAGGGAGTGACATGACAAGATTTGTGTTTTAGAAAGGCTGCGCCATGGGGCTTCGAGTGGAAAAGAAGCTGGAGGCCAAGCGTTCAGGCAGGAGCCTGGTGCACTAATCCAGAGGAGGCGGAGACTTTGAACCAGGTCAAGAGCAGCATCCTGGAAGTGGGGACATCTGAGTCTTGAAAGATGAGTAGTGACACACCAGGAGGACACGTTGGGAATGGTGTCCAGGGAGAAGCAGCCGCACAGATAAAGGCTCAGCACACAGAAAGCTCCTGGTAGGCTTGGGGAACTTCCGCTAGTTCAGTAGAGCTGTGGTGTGGCTTCAGAGGGAGGTCACAGTGAGGGATGACGTTGAAGAAGTGGGTTGGAGCCCTCAATTTCTCTCAGTCTTCTGAACCTAGACTCAGGTGGGAGAAGAGGGAGCCCTGGCCACTTGTACAAAGGTGGCTGTGTGAGGCTACCTCCCTGCAGACTGTAGGGGCGATGGGGAAGGGGTGCTATTTACTCAAGGCAAACTTTTCTGGGATCACAACACTTGACATGTTACAAAATCCCTTTGTGCTTGGTGCTCATGGCTTCCTGGTGAGGAATGCAGAACAGGGGTTATTATCCCCATGTAGTACATGAAGAAACCGAGGCCTAAAATAGTGCAAGACCTTGTCTAAGGTCACTCGAAACTCTGGTGCTTTTTCTAATAAACTTGTCACTGAATAATTTATATACAATAGATGTCATAGCTGCTAACTAGCATGATCGAAATGGAAAAGGGGAGAGAAAACACCTCAGACAAAGAGACCACCTCCTTCTGTCCTCAATTCCTCAACCTTCACCCTGGAACTGGAGACACCACAGCTGAAAAACAGAACCAGCTTCCCTCTGCTTTGGAATCTGATAGACATGGGGCAAATCCCAGCTTGGCCACTTTCCAGGTGCAGGAAGCCACTACACTCATCTCAGCCTTGGTTTTCTCATCTGAGAAATGGGAGAAACAAACTCTATCTTTCCGGGTTGAAGTGAGGACTTAATGTGATAATATGGCACCAGAGGAAGTAGTTAATGACTGCTGAGCAAAAAATTACCCCAAAACTTAGCAGCTTAAAACAACACATTTTTATTATCTCACATAGTTTCTGAGCATCCAGAGCCCAGAAGTGGACTGACTAGCAGATCCTGGCTCAGGGTCTCTCGGGAGGTTGCAGTCGAGTGTCAGCCAGGGCTGCAGTCATCAGAAGGCTCAACTGGGGCAGCGGGACCCTTTTCCAAGCTTATCCTCAAACCGTGGTGAAAAGTTTCAGTTTCTTTCTATGCAAGCCTCTCCATAAGGCTGCTCGTGACGTGGCGGCTAATTTCCCCTAGAATGAAATGCGTCACGAAAGGGCATGTATGTTACCCAGATGAAAGTGAAATGGCATACCATCACTTTTGATGTATTCTATTGGCCATACAGACTAACCTTGGTAAAACATGGGAGGCGAATACAAAAGGGTGTGAATACCAGGAGATGTGGATCATTGGGAGCCATTTGGAAGCTGGCTACACAAGTGTCTAGGGCAGTGCCTGGCACAAAATAGGTACTTATTCAGTAGTAGCTGCTGTTAGGCTTCCAGTGCTGATAGATTGAGAAGACAAGATTTGGACACAAAAAGATGAGAGACCTTGTCAAAGTAGACTGTGACTTGAATTGAGCACTGCTCAATTACATGATAGAAGAGGGTGTGCTGGACAAAGGGGTATAAATCAGGGAAGACTTCCTGGCAGAGGCTGGAGAAAAAACAGGAAGCCAATCTAGAGAGAAGGCAGAGGGTGAGTATGGCAGGCACAATTGGTTGCCTTCCCACAGCCAATCCCCTCTTCCTTATTTTAGTAGCAAGATGCCCAGCAACAGGGATGATCCAAGCCATTCATGGAAATGCCTTCTCCTTTGCCAGTGAGTGGTCTCAGAGTGGACATGTGACCTCAGTTTGGTCAATGACATATAAGGAGATGGTCTGCTTGGAAAGCTCCCCTCCGGGATAAGAGAGAGGCATGAGAGGAGGAGACCTCTTTGCTCCCATGCCCTTTCTTTCTGTGTGGGAAAACACAGAGTTCAGTGTCACATCAGCTATTTCACGATCACAAGGGGAGTCCCCCTCAAGGCTTAGGATGGGAACAGTCTGGGTCATCAGAAACGTGGTAGAATCACCAGGCTAACTGTCCTCTGGCCCCCTTCTTAAAGAAATAAAAGGTTTAAGCCACCCTAAACCAGATTTTCTCTTACTTGCATTCTGATTCAGTGAGCAAAATATTCCAGTTCCCTCTGGGTTATTTCCCTTTCCTGAGGAAGGTAGAGTGGAAATGTGGAACAAGAGTGAGCCCTGGCCTGGGAGTCAGGAGTCCTTGGTCTAACTCTGCCTCTGAGTTGCTCTGTAATATTGAGCAAGTCCTGCCCTTTTGGGCCTCTAATAATTATAGCTAATATTTATTGACTGCTTACTGTGTGCCAAACACTGCTAAAAGCTTCCCTTGCATTATCTCATTCAACCCTCACATCAACTCTGCTATGTCAATATTACTATTCCCTTTGTTTTATGGACAAAGAAGCTGAGGGGTACTGAGATATTAGGTAATTTGCCAAAGGTTACATAGCAAGTTAGTGCTGTTTCTCTGGATACAGGTTTGTCTCTCTCTAAAGCCCAGACTTCTGACCACAACGCTGTACAGCCTTGCCAGCCAGTCTCTGGACGACATGACCTTAAGGGTCTTTCCAGCTCAAATATTCTTTGATTTGCTGTCCCATTTCTACCTACATGATGAACAAACCAGCTTATCCTAAAGAAGAAAGAAATAAGGAATGCCTTTAGTCATCGGAAAGGCTGTCGTGTGAATGGGAAATTAGACTTATTCTGTGTAGCTCAAAGGACATGAACTGGACCAATGTGGGGACACCACAAGGAGACAGAGTTGACTTACATAAGTTAGAACTTTCCAGCTGTTATTCAGCAGGGGGTAGAGGTGTGCACAGAGGTGAGGTAATTACTCCCCTGTACAGAAGCTTGTGGAAGCCTGTGCTTGATAAAACTTTGTCAGAAGTGCTGGATTGAGTAGGTGGTGGGACTGAGTTGCTTAAAACCTGTAATAGGAATTAAATGGGATAGCATACTAGAATATGCCCAGCACCATAAGCGATACAGAGCAAGTCCATAAAATAGTGTTTCTTTTCCCCTTTGGCACTGAGATTTCTTGGATTTTTAGATTCTCTACTATGGATTTTTGGCTCTTTGGCTCTAAGATTCTAACAGTTCTATAATTTCAACACACTGTGATTCTGCTCTGTTAAGATGCTATGATTTTAATACTCTAACTTTCCATGATTGTGTGGCTCTAGAGGCTGAACAGTCTATGATTTTATAATTTAATAGTCTCTAGCTTTAACAATCTAAGATTCAATAAAGTGTCCCTCACCGACTCCAGAAACATGAGGGAGTTGCTCTAAATGCTGTGCTTCGGTGAACTGCACATGCCCAGGGCTACTCCTTCTGTCCCTCTCATCACTCCACTCCCATGCCCCCACCAGCCTCAGGCTCTCCCTCCCAACCAACCCTCCCCCCGATCCCTACTCCATTCCCACTCTGCTGTCTCTCTATCTTCTGGTGATTGTTCATTAAACAAGAGCCTTCTCTATGCCCAGCTTGTGCTTATTCCAAAGGGGATATAAGGGAATGAGAAGGTATGGTCATGATTTTCAGGGGGCCTAAGATCTAAGGACCCAAGTCCCTTGCTTTTTATTAAGTTCAACTCAGTTTCATCTCTACCAGGAAAATGTCCTTGATTGATACTGAATATCTAACACCAATAACTGCAATTTTTACATGTGTGAAGATCTGAGCTCTTTGTTTGGTTATTTTGCACATTTTAAGTTATTATCTGTCCTGCCTGTCTCCTTGATTATAATTGAGGTTTCCCCCTAAATCAAGAGCATGTCTTCTTCAACCAGACCGAGGATTTTCTAGAGAAAGACCATGTCTTCCCCAGCAGACTGGTGGCTCCATGTAGACATGAGCCATGACCCCCTTATACCACACTTGAGGTAGAGTTAAAGGTAGAATGATGTTCCTCCACCGATGAATACGTTCTCAAAAGCAATGTCATCTTGCCCTGGAGGTTTTATAAAAGCAGACGCCACATCTCCCTTTAAAATGGGGAGGTCCCCAAGGCGAAGGACTAAACTTCTATCCTCATACCGGGGGATGTCTCCTTGAAAGCAAAGGGTCTAGAGTTCTCTCCTCTTTTTCTATTCCTTCAATCCCAGCCCAGGACTCTGGCCATAAGGGGATATTTTGCCTAAAGCCGATAGATGAATGAATAGAAAAAGGAAGATTTGGGAGGCAGAGTAGGAATTCAAGCCTCTTTCCAATATGTTCAGACCCTTTCTTGCTCTATTCTGGACCATCTCCTACAAGCCATCCCTCTGTCAAAGTGGGTTCCTCCCAGCTCCTCCCAGCAACTCAGAGCATTAAGTGAAGATGTCAGCACCTTGGACAGTGCCCAACCCATTACAGGACTCTGCAGCCAGCGGAAGCCAAGCTCTCCAACTCCCTTAGCCTCTGGGTGATGGATTTCCTTGTTTCTCAATTTGATTAAAGACCAGTAGATAACCAGAGCGCCTTGTTCCGTTCTCTTCTCTCTTCCTGATGAACATAATTAACTCTGCCAGGCTGGGAATACTTGCTCTTAAACGCTGCCTGCCCAGCCTCCACCCAGGCATGAATCAGTAACACACAGCCAGAACTCTTATTTGGAAGAGTCACGTGTTTCGTCCTAGGGAATGGAGGTGGGAGAGGAAACTTGCCCTGAGAAAAACAGAGGCTGTGAATGGGTCTTAAATGTGGTAGTTGGGTAAAGAAAACCCTGAACCAGAAGTCAGGAAATATGAAATTTAGTTCTGGCTTTGCCACTAATCTAGATGTGATCTAGAGCAAGTCACATGGCCTTTATGAGTCAGTTTTTCCATTTGTAAGATGAGGGTGTTAGATAGACAATTTCAAATGCTGTGTTCAGAGCTAAGATTCTATGAAGGGGAAGAAGAGCCTTTAAAACAGAGAGGGAAAGAGATGTGCCTGAGGTCACATAGCAAGTTCATGGCAAAGCTGGGTTTGAATCTGTGGCTCCTGGTGTCTACTTCAACCCCATTTCACTTGCACAGAATTTCTCCCTTCGTCCACATCACAGACTTTGTTGCCTGGGTGTGCAGCTGAGGAAGTTGAAGACAGGTGGAACTGAGTTCACTGGTGCTGACAAAAGAAAATAAATTTTAAGATACATGGAAATGCTTGTCTCTCAGCAGAAAGCAGAGCATGATAGAAATTAAAAACTGGGGGAAAGGACCACCTGATAGAGACAGAACTACAACCACAAACTCACAGAAGCCCAGAAAGGTCTGTGACTTGTCCAAGGCCATCTAGTAGGATCCTCTTAAAGATGACATCTTATCCAGATCAAGTGTAGGGGGTGTCTCTGTCAGAGAAGGGAAAATATCGATTAACAAGTACATATTAGGTTATTATAGTGTGCCCACCTCTGTACTATGTACTTGGGCAGGGATATAAAGAATGATACATGAGTTCTGCTCTCTATATCTTTTGTGTGCTTCTTCTTCTACCTGGAATTACTTCAAGTGCATCTCTGTGTGTCCAAATGCTGCTGTTACATTAAGGGCCAAACCAAAAGTCTCCCCTGTTAGGAAGGCACCCATAACCTTATCCAGATGACATTTCTCCCTCCTCTGAATCCCCAAACCATTTTCTTTGTTTCTATTTTATAATACTCAGCATCATTGGCCTTATTAGCTCCCATCCTCTCCCCAAGGAAGAGTGAAAGGGGGGGGGAGAGATAGAGATAGAGATATGTGTATGTATGTGTATAGGGGGGGGGAAGAGGGAGAGAGAGAGAGAGGGCGTGCACTTGTACTTTATTCAGCTTTGAATGTTCAGAACATTCCATACTTGAAATGTAATAGAATCTCAGAAAGATGGATGGATGAATGGATGATTAATACAGATGTACGGGTGACTAGGAGAGAGAGTAGACGAAGGAACAGATGTGTGGATTGGTGAATGGGTATATGGGTGTATGGCGGGTGAATGGATGGATGGAAAGGTAAGTCCATGATCAGACAGATGGATAGAAAATGGATAGAGTGGGTTGGTAGATAGGTGGGTGAATGAACAGGTGAATGAGTGCATGAGTGAACTTACGGACAGCTGAATAGAAGGGTATGTAGGCGGGTATTGGATTGGTGAATGGATAGATTAACAGATAGTTATAGTTGTGTGGATGCAGGAGTGGATGGATAATTGCAGGACCGTATGGAAAGATACATGTCAGGGTAGATGGAAAGAGGAATTATGGGAAAGAAATATGGAGATGTTCCTAATATCACAGAGATCGTTTTCACGGAGACTTTCCATTGCTAATGTCAGAAAAATGACAGTGGGGGTTAGCTGACTCTGTTTAAGCTTAGTAAAAAATGTGCTAAGGCCTCAAAAGATCTCAGGCAATGTCAGGCTGTATCAATGGAGGTCTAACAGCAAGATCAAGAGAGATGATGGTCCTGCCCTGACCTGGGCTGTTCACACTGCCCTGGAGATTGTGTTCTGCTCTGTGCATCTGGGATGATAACATCCAAGGCTTAACCACAGAGCTACAGTGAGGAGTAATCTCTAAAGTCACCAGTGAGAATCTGTGGAAGAGCCAGGGGTGCTCAGTTTAGAGGAGAGCACAGTCACAGATGATAATCCCCAGGTCTCAGGATCCGGCTGGCTTTCCTGGGACATGCCCTGAACCCCAGAGGCAGAGCTGAATTTGAGGAAGTTACAAGGCTGTCTCTGTCCCTCGTGAGAAAGGCCATCTCACAGGGAAGGATTATCTTTGGGGAACTCACCACCTTGGGGGTGTACGAGCAGCATCTGGACACACTCTGTTAAGAAGCTGCAAAGTGGGGACTTGTTTGGTGTGGAAAGTAAATAGAGGCAACTCTGAGGTCTCTTCCCACCTCAAAATTAAATCATGTATCTCTTCATCCCTCAAAGTTAGGTTTGCTGTGCCCTGTGCTCAGATAAGAATTCTGGGAATTTGTCTAAAGCTGAGGATTTATGGAGATCTGAGAGACAGATAGGTTTATATGGGACCCTCAACTTTCTCTCCATGTGGGACTGAGCCTTGAGGACTGAGGAGGAGCTGAAATGTCCTTTCAGAGACCCAAGTGACTGGGAGGGGGAGAATCAGAGCCAATCCATGACCTAGATTTCCTGTAATTAATGAGCCTACGTCACTGATGTGTTGGCTTCTGATCAACACTGTCTCCCCAATCCCGCCCGCTCTCTGGTATGAGAAGATTAAATCAATTAGGAGGAGGAGGAGATCTGGCTGGCGCTGGTTGGGAACAGCAGATAATTCACTTACATAACAGGGGATTGAGGTTTGGGCTTGGCCCTTGAGTAGCGGGGGTGGAGCCCAGCACCCAGACCTTTGGGAAGAAACATCAGGACTTGGGAGTGAATGCAGGAGTGGAGTCCAGGGGAGGGGGCAGCAGTGACCCCAGGCCAAGGCCCATCTTCCATCTTCCTGCTGAGAACTAACCCACTGTTTTCTAGGCTGGGAAATGGCCAAATTAAAAAATCACTCTTCTTTCCCCAAATGAGGGGGTCCAGCCACCACTGTCATTCAACAATTAAAATCTGATTAAGCCTGTCTCCTTAGTCTGGCATTCAAGTCCCTGCAAGCTTTCCAGCTGCATCTCTTGCTTCCAAGGGGTGGGGGAGGGGAGAGAGGAAATGTCCTGGTTTTCCCTTTGTGCCAGGCCCTGGCTAGGCACTGGAGGTACAGAGAGAAACAGATCCACTTCCCTCAGAAGTGTTGCCTAGGGGGGAATACACGCCCACAACACTGTGCCAAGTGGCATAAGAGGCCTGCATGGGCGGGGCCCAGAGGAGGCACGATGGGGAGCCTCCCGGGCTGATTTCAGAAGGCTTCCCAGAGGAAGCCATACTTACATTCATTGAGCCTTAAAGGAAATTTGGGTTGGTGGCAGCTGATTGGGCTCACCTGATTGAGGGAGGGCCTTAGGTGGAGGGAACGGAGTGTCCAAAGGTGTGGAGATGCACAAAACCTGGCACATATTCAGGGAACAGGTTAGTGAAGTTGGAGCCTGGAGCTCAAGGTAGGAATGGGGGACATGAGGCAGGAAAGGTAGCTAGTCCAGGTCCCACTTTTGATGGCATACCAGGAAAGGCCTGAGGTAACGATCCCAGAGTTTCTGATCAATCCACACTTCCTGCACTGACAGCGGGCCAGGACCTGTGCTGGAACTGGGGCAGGTGGGAGTGGGGCAAGCAGAGATGATCCAGACTCAGGCCCTGTCCAGCGAGGGTTCAGGGCACACACAGATTTCCCCCTGCCAAGATGGATAGTCCCAGCTTGGTTCCAGGTGTGATTCAGGTCTGGCCTGAGTCTTTGGAGTTCTGCTTATTGGCTGGGCCTTCCCAGAGCCCTTGCCTAAGGATTGAGAGTCCCAGGAAGCAGTATTCCTTATCAAAAGTCAGCTGGCCTCTGGGGGCCTGCTCCTGCCACACAACTGGCCTCCTGATGACCAGCCCTGTGGAAAGCAAGGTCCCCATGAGCAAATTCGCATAGATGAGAGACAGTGACTGGCTGGGCTGGTGTCCTGGAGAGGCAAGGCATGGACTGAGAAACATTTAGGAGGTAGACTGGAAGGGTCTTGGGAGACACCCAGGGTTTTTATCTTGGGTTGTGCCATCTTCTGGGAAAGCAGAAGCACGTAAGGACAGGAGGGGAAGATGAGTCGCAATGGTTTCAGGCTGCTCGAGTCACAGGATTCATCAGATGGAGGCCAAGGAGCCTCAGGAATTCAAGTGGAGCGCACACACGCTGCCCGCAGGAAGTGGGCACGTGGAAATCCCTTCAGCAGCGTCAGTTCCTCCTCTCTCTAGGCAGGCTCTGGACCGAGGGTGAGACACAGATCTAGGGTCGCCCTGTTCTTTGGCCAAACAGCCTGCATTAAGCACAACACTTCTAGCACATCCAGGACTTGTCTGCATGAAAACTTTGGCTGGAAATTGAAGCTAGTGCCTGAAATTTATTCTACTGTTGAAAAGATTTAAGGCCTAACTTTTGTGACTGCAAGCAACAGAAACTGACTCAGACTAAGCAAAACAGAGAAAAATTATTGGCAGTTCCACCAGGCAGCTCAGGATAGATGAGAAAGCTGGACAACCACATGAGTGGGCAGCCAGGTTCCTAGCCAAGGTCACACCACAGGAACAGCTGGTCCCTGTGCCTCCACCAGTACAGCCTTTCAGCATCACCACACTCTGCACACGCAGACGTGGCAGTGCTACATGACATAAGCACCAATGAGTGCTAACGCATCTTCCTCCCAGCCTCACTAATTGTCACACCAAAGTCCCGAGCCAGGTACCGCTGGCCAAGCTGCCAGGGGGTGGCAGCGGGAGAGTATCTGGCTTCCTTTGCCTTTGAAGTGGAAGGTGGTGTCCTAGTTTCCATAAGGACTCACCCCGTGGGAGATTCACTTCAAATACAAAGCAAGGGATTAGTCTAAGGCAGCAAAGCATGTGAGAAACGTTCACTACACCTTCATCGAGGACTCACTAAGTGCTGTGTGCACGGCCAGGAGCTTTGCATACACACGTGTGCAAAGCAGCTCTCCAACTGGATGGTGGCTGGTCCCTTTCATAGCTGAGGAAACTGACGTTCCGATGGTGGGGTAACTTCCCCAAAGTAAGTGATAGAACCAGGATTGAAGACAGGTGTGTGTGTGTGGCTGGGGGGTGGGGTGAGGTGGGGGGGCGTTGAATACATTTCGCTGACTCCCAAACTGCAAACACAGAGCACTCCTCCTCATGGTTCTTGACACGTGTTTTAAATGTTTGGGGCACAGAAAAATGGCGACGTAAATATTCCAATGTCTTCACAAAATGGTCAATGGGAAAATGGGATTATGAGTAATTTTTTCTTGCTCCTTAATGTTTTTCTGTACTTTCATTTTTTAAAACCTTAATAATCATAAGAAAAAAGTAAAGTAAAATGGCTTTAAAGATCATAGCAATTTAATACAATTATGAAGAAAATATGCATAGAAAACAAGGCTGGAAGAAAATTTGTCAAAAAAGTCTCTGGAGCCCAGAAATAAACCCATGCCTATATTATCAATTAATATTTGACAAAGAAGGCGAGAACATCCGATGGGGTAAAGACAGTCTATTCAATAGATGATGTTGGGAAAATGGATGATACAGATACACGCAAATAAATGAAACTGGACCACATTCTTACACCATACACAAGAATAAACTCAAGATGAAGACTTAAATGTAAGACTTGAAACCATAAAACTCCAGAAGAAAACACAGGCAGTAAAGTCTCTGACATATCTCTTAGCCATATTTTTTCTGATATATTGCTACCAGAAACAAAAGAAAAAAAATAAACAAATGGGACTCCATTAAACTAAAATGACTTTGCACAGCAAAGAAAACCATCAACACAATGAAAAGATAACATGTAGGAGAGCATATTCACCAACGATGCACCCATAAGGGGTTAATGTCCATAAAAAGGAAGGAAATCTTACCACGTGCAACAGCATGGATGGACCTAGAGGGTACTGTGCTTAGTGAAATAAGTCAGACAGGGAAAGACAAACACCATATGATCTCACTCACATGTGGAATCTAAAGAACAAACTAAACAAACAAACAAAACTGAAGCAGACGCACAGACACAGAGAACGGACTGACGGCTGCAGGGGTGGGGACTGGATGAAAAAGGCGAAGGGACTGAGACGCGCAGACGATAGTTACCAGGCAGTCTCGGGGACGTGACGTGCAGCAGGGGGAGTGTGGTAGAGAATGCCGGGCACTGGGAAAGCGGGGAGAACGCCGTGTAGAGTGTGCGGCTGTCGCACCGCTACGCTGTGCATCTGAAACCAACACAAAGTAATACTGGGTGTAAACATAAATGAAAGATGAAACAAAAAATCATCTCTGGATTGTGGGGTTATGGGTGTGTTTATTTTTCTTTCAACGTATACTTTTCAAATTTTCTACAGAGAGCACACAAGGGGAAAAAGAAAGTAAAATAAGTTGCATTTTAAAACCAAGCATTAAAAAATGATGTTAACAGAGAGATGGAACTGCTGTGTCTCTCTGTCCTTTTAAATTTCTGTAGTCATGCCCTGGAGTAGTTTGGAAGCCAGGGTGGTTCTGGGTTTTCTTGGGCAGCCTGGCAGCCCCTTGCAGTGTTTGTGTTTGCCACCAGAGCGGGCACAGCTGGCATGGATGGATCACAGTCCCCACTGTTGTCTCAAGCTGGACACTCGGCCAGGCTGGGGACAAGCCAGCGCACCCACCTATTGTAACAGTGTGTATGTCCCTGGGTCCTGCTACCCTGTGAGAATTCTGCTCCAGAGGCTGGAGTCCTCCTCTCTGCCGGCTTTACCTGGTTCCCAGGCTTCAAGTTTTACCTGCCCTTCTGTGGATGGAGTAAGGCTGCTCAGTCACGTGAAGTTCAGGCCCCTCTGAGGTGCCTTCTGCATCTCCTAGTCCCGGCCCCTGCCGTCTCTGCCCTGCCCCAACACCAAGTGCCGTGAGTACGCAGAGGGTGAAGGTCTGGTCCTGTCCCGGCCCCACTCCGGTGGAGGAACCAGCCTTCCTGCCTCAGGAGGACTCCAGATACTCCTGGCCTCAGGAACGCCCCACTCAGAGGGGAGGGGCAGTCCCTATCTTTCAGGAGCTCCTAGTGTGATGGGGAGACAAGTGGGGAGACAGTGGGGCTGATCTATACAAGGAGAAATCAGTCTCAGCCAACCGTGACTCCTGACCCCTCAGGCCCAGGACCCCTGCACCTCTCCAGCCATCCGTCCAGGGGGACAGTCACCAGCATGGCCTTCCCTGGCCTCCAGGGTCCTCTGCCCCTCCCCCTCCTCACGTCCAGGCACAGGAAAGTTTCTGGTGCCCTGTGCATCCTCTGGCAAGCCACCACTGCCCCCACCCATCGCCACGCCCAACCCACTCCTCAGCTTCTTTCTGGACAAGGTGAGGGAGCCAGATAATCCTGAAGGGCCTCCAACCCAGGGGGACATTGTGTGTCTTGTTAGCTCCTTCCCAGCCCCTCCGCTCCCCTCTCTCTGCCCAGCACCCTCACTGATCTGCTCCCTCTCCTCCTCCTTCCAGGTACACCCTCTTCTTGCCAAGCCCTCAGAATCTCCAGGCAGAGATCCACTTTGGCTCCTGCAGCAGCCAAGCGGCTGCAGTAAGGGATGCAGTGGGGTAGAACAGAGGTGGCTGGGGAGGGAGGAGGGCCAAGCCAAGGCCGAGTTTGAGAAGGCTGCGCAGGGCATGAAGCCAGCCCCAGCAGCCCAGGCCAAAGCTACCTCAGCATCTTCTGCTAAGCTCTAGCAAGGCACCTACGCTTGGGTGACAGCTCCAGAGTTGAGAGGCTTATGGGGTAGAGGGGCATCTGGTGAGGTCAGCACAGCCTCCAGATACCTCTCCAGAGGCCACAGAGAGTCCAGCCCAAACCCTGGACTCAGGAATAAGAGGAAATGACATGTTCTCCTCTCAAGGGGAGGTGCTCAGGTCCTGGAAAGCTAGAATCCAGAGCTGAGAGGGCCCCAGAGGACCCCTGCTGGATACAGGAATCTCCTCCACTCTCCCCGAGGATGTAGAGCCCTGCTTACAAGCCTCAGGGGCAGGAAGCTCATTCCTGCTGTGGCAGCTGCTCTCCTGAGAGGTGGTTCACGCATCAGTGATCAAACGGCCACCAGTGCCTCCTCTGTGCCAGGACCTGTGCTGCACTCTGGGGCTGCAGAGATGCATGTGGTCCCTGCCCTCAAGGGGCTCACCTTCCAAGGGGTGAGGCAGACAATGCCCACACACTGCCACAGGGAAGCCGTGGGAGCCCGAGGGGGCCCGGAGCCAGCCTTCTGGCAAGGTGGCGTGGCGGGGTCAGGAACTGCTTCCCACAGCAGACAATGGACCCACAGGGCCCCTGAATAAGCAGGCAGCTTCACTGACCACGTAAGTGCTGACAACCCTCAGCTTTGCATCACTAGCCCTGACACAGCTCCTGAATCCCAGACTGCCCGTTCAGTGTCTCCACTCAGGTATCGCGGCATCTCTTACTCATCCGGGGCTCGGCCAAAGTCACCCTCTGACCACGCAGCACCTGGTCTTCCCCTCTCAGTGAAGACACGGGAGCCATGCCTCCTCCTCGCCCCGTGCCCCGCCTGTCACCGGGCCCCTGCAGCTCCCCACCTCCACCCACGCGGCAACCCTGCCGCGCGCCCGTCCTCTTCCAGGCATCTCCTCGTTTGTCTTTCTGCACTCAGCCTCCTTCAATCATTCAGTGACGGTGATCTTTCCAAAATGCAAATAAAATGATCACCTCTCTGCTTAAAAGCTTTCAGTGGCTTCTCCTTGCCTTCGGGATAAAGGTTAAAACCTTGAACCAGGCCTGCAAGGCCCCGCGTGGCCTGCCCAACTGCATCTCAGCGGCGTTCCTCCTCCATCTCTTCACCCGTTGTGCCGGACCTACCCGTCTCAGAGACCCGTGTACATGTTCATCACAGTCTCCTCACGAGCACGAGGACTCGGGCTTCCCTCCTTGCCTCTCCCAGATGACTTCAGGGATATCTGTTCTTTGCATCTTCACTAAACACCAGTCTCTGGCCCTCTGCATTTGCAGGAACAGCCGCGGGACACAGCCAGTGGTTATAAAGGAATCAGCACGCTCAGAGCCCATGTCCCAGAGCCTCCCAGCATTCCTAGAGGCATGTCCCTGCTCTCTTCTTCCATTTCTGGGCTGGAGCTGGGAGCTAGCAAACTTCCCCCTCCCTTCACAGCCCAGACCATTCCTGGGCCGTAGAGAGAACCCAGAAATGAAGTGCTCAGGCTGGTACACTGCACCTGGACCTCAACCCACGTGTCCCCTGGGCTTCCAGACAAGCCAGCCGTCCTCGGGCCAGCCAGGCACTGCCTCCTCTGTGCAGTTTGCTGGGGCTCCCTGAAGCAGGAGGCCCTCTGGCCATCCCTGGACTCCCATGACACTCGCACGCCCCACACTGTCCGATTCGCTTGTTCTGTGAGTATCTCCCCGCAGACCAGAGAGCACTTGGCCTGCTCAGGGGCTGTGTGCTTTTATCTGGGCACCCTGAGCCTGGCTCAAGGGCGGTCCCAAAGGAGAGGCTCAGAAAAGCCTTGGCATTATAATTGGGGACTAATGTCACACAAATACATGTGTTTGTTTTCTTCTTGCATGAACTACTGTTCAGTTCTGTCTCCTTCCCCCTGAACTTTCTGTGAGAAGGTGCACCTCTGAGTCTGACCGGCCTCAGCTTTGGTCTCAGCCACGCCGGTCACTAGCTGTGACCTAGTACAAACGCTGAGCCCCTTAGGGCCTCAGTTTCCGCCCCTACAAAAGCACAACCCCCTCCTCTAAGGGTTTCCGTAGTTAAGTGAGCTGTTATGCAAAGGGCATGGCGTGCAGTCTGTGCTCAGTACTTCCTTCCCCTCTCCCCCACGCCAACCTTTGAGCCCCCATAAGGACTTGACATTTACCTCCGTGAACTTGAACCTATGGTTGTCACCTACAGATCCAGTCAATCCAGGTCATTTTGAAACCCAGTCCTGACACAGTCACTCTCCTGCCCACAGATTTTGACACGTGTTTGATCCAGCCTCATCGGAGTACGTCAGACACACACCAGACTGGGCGTGTCAGCACGAAGGACGGAGCCCCAGGCGGGGCTGCAGTCTGCCCTCCAGGCTGCTATCGATCCACGAGTCAATTCTCCTCCTCTGGCCGGCCAGGGACTCCCCTAGAGTATGACTACTTGATCCCCGCCCCACCCCCGCACCAGCCTTACCACAAGTATACTTTGGGAGATGTTCCAAATGCCTTTTCAAAGTCGAGACTCTCAGGGCTCTGACAGACCCCTCACTGGGTCTCCCAGAGGAGGAGAGAGGGGAGGTTAGCCTGACTTCCTTTAAGGTAAACCCACACTGCGTCCCAGTGACTACCACGTTTTCTTCTTCATTTTTAAATGACATAAATCCATTTTTGGCTGTACTTGTTAATGCTGTTAAATCTGAAAATTTTTCAGTCCTCAGTGAAATGACCTCACTTAGAAATGATCAAACCAACCCAGGCTACTTGCCTACAACGGTTGGCTATTAGATGAAAAGTTTAACACACTTAAGTGAGAACCTCCCTGTACCAGAGGAAATTTGCCTTCTGAATGAAGGAGGGTTTTCTACAGGAAGATAAATGTCCAGCTTGCGCTTCTGATTCACTGTAAGTGTGGAATGGTGCAATTCAAGTAATTGCTGTCTTCTCGTAATCTTGAGTCAAACGTTCACTTGTTAAAAATATAACATCATTGTGTCTTAATAAGAGCCTAGCTGTATATTTTAAGACCAAGAAAATAGGCTTGGCCAACTATGATTTCTGAGGTTTTGTAAGATTGTTGAGAACACAAAAAGCCAGTACAAGAGGGAGCACAACGACATCCAGCAGGAATAATTTGTAATTAGAAAACCCCACGCGATTCTTCAGCCAGGGATAATGGTGATCCATCTCGAAAACACACGTGTCCCATGCTGGGCACTGATGAGCCTCATCAGACACGCTCCCCCAGTATTTTTCACAATCCTGAAGGGCCCCTAATTGCTGCTGGGTGCAGACAGGCAAGCTTCTTGCTGTTCCTCTCAGGAGACCACGATGATTAAGGGCAGGCCTGGGGCCAGCCAGCCAGGGTTGGAATCTCAGCCATCCTCCTACTCACTCTGTGATCTTAGACAAGCTGCTTACCCTCTCAGTGCCTCCGTTTCCTCCTCTTTAAACTCGGGTCTGGGAATCACTGCCCTTCAGGATGCAGGTTATGAAGACTGGACGAGCTGCTATGGGAAGTCTGCCTGACTCGAAACCCGTCTTTACTCGCCCCAGTTGCTGGGGTGCTCGTGGACAAGGCCAAAGAAGGGTCCCTTCCCCACTCCCCATCCTGCTGCCTCTCTCTTTTGTTACGGACACGAGGCCCCTGCCAGAAGTGCCAGCCTATGTGGAGGGGCACCGTTCCCACAGTGGCTCTGCCCTGAGGTCCAGTGTTTTCTCTCCTACTCAATGCCCCCCACCCCACCCTGGACCACACCTGGCCCTGACCCAGCTGGACTGCTGGTGGTCTTCCCAGGCTAAGCAGGGGCAGTTTGGCTCCAGCAAGGGCTAAAGGTCCTTCATTTCATTTTCTCTGCAGCTTAACCATCTGGGTTGGGTAGAGGGGCAGGAGAGTGGCCAAGAAGGGAGAAGAAATGCACTGTTCCCACATTCCTTCCTCTCCTGCCTCCCCCCACCCATGGCGGGGCACAGGCTGCATTCATTCCAGACTGTCCTCAGCCCCAGGAGAGCTCCCCCCAGGGGCCCCCTGCATGGTGTCTCAGGAGGCGGCAGTGATGTGCCCTGTCTCTGTGGCACCTCCCACCATTCCTTCATCTGCCCCGCCCCCACCTTTTTCTGTCCTTCCCTGGTTCAGCCTGGCGTGCCTGTTGAGTTCAACAGCTTCTCTCAGCACTTGCCACGTGCCTGTCCCTCCCCGGAGCTGGGCACTGCGGGGCACAGAGATGACGCGGGCCAGGGCTCTGCCCTCCAAGCACTCATTTTACAGCAACACGAGCACCGGCTGCAGAGCACACGGCTGAGCTGGACTCTCCACTCGGCCCCTTTTAAGCTGTGTGATCTCGGGTCAACTACTTAACCTGACTGCCCACTTCTTCATTTGAAAATGGGGGCCAAGGTGCCTCCATTTTAGGGCCCCTGTGAGAATTAAATACAGTCACGTATGTAAAGTCCTCAACCCAGTGCACTGCATGCAGCTGCGTACGTCGAGTCTGCCTCCCTCCCCTCCCCTCTCCCTCCCCCTTTCCCTACAGCCAGCTGCCTCTTCCAGAGGGTCACAGTAGGGCCTGTGGGTGGATGCAGAGCCCTCCCCCAGCAGGGGGACCTAAGAGCCAGGGCCACTTGGGCCTGCCTGTGTGGGGCCAAGCCCCACACTGGGCGGCATGGGGGCGCAGACCAGCAGGGTTCTGCCTGCCAGGTGCTTTCTTTCAGAAGTAGACTCAGTCCTGTGACCTCCTTTTCTTCCTCCCAATGGCTCATTAGGGCTGATTGTAGGCTCCTTTTTAGCCTTTCCTTTTCTGAACTTCCAACTGGCTTCTGTTTTCCTTCCCAGGGGCAGGGCTGGAGACACACTAGCAGGGCCACACTGAAGCCCCGCCTCAGCCAGGCCCTGCACTAGGGGGTGAGTGAGAGCTGTTTATGCGGGGTGTCCCCTGGGGGCTGCTGAGGCACAGAGTTTGGGGTGGCCCCAACAGAAAACTGCTTCTTGACTGCTTAGGCTGCCGTCCATCCATCTGTCCTGAGATTCCCATCCTGAGTCCAGGAGTAGGTGGAGCAGCTAATAATCGAAGTTCGGGCCAGCCTTCAAGGTCTTCCTGCCCACCCAAGCCTTTCAGAGAGCGATGAGCTTAGAGACCCCCGAGAACAGCTCTAGTAGGGTGGGGGAAGCTGCCCCAACCCCACCTGTGGTTGGACACTTTCTCTATCATTTTGAAATACACTTGGAAAACCTAGGGACTAGAACCTGACCCACTGGGGGCAACCGGCACTAGATCATCCTGGGAAACTGCCAGCACGAGGCTGGAAGGGCAGAGGGGCTCTGGGTGCCAGGGAACCGCCAGTCTTGAGGCCTGGGCTGGTGGCAATAAGATGGTCCATCTGCAAGGAGCAGGGCTCCACCACTCAGCTCTGGGAAACAGGGCAGGCATGGGCCCCGGGGGCAAGGACTGGCAGCAGCGGGCCGAGACCCGGGGGGGGGAGGCCCAAACGTCTTCAATTCTACAGAGGGACTGAAACCGCAGCCCAACAAAGCTGCTCCACCTGGGCAGAGGGAAGGGGGGCACAGTGGCTGGAGCCAAGCAAGGCTGCCACACGCGAAGCAGCACAGATCCATGGAAAGGGCGGGCAGATCAGGAAGGTGTCACTGGGGGGCTCCGAGCTGAAGCAGGGAAAGAGACAAGGGCGTGCAGACAGAGGAGTCACCAGAGAGTCTTCTTGGAAAAGGAGTGTCACTAAGAAGGTTAGGAAATCTGGTGTCAAAGATTTAGGAGGTGAACTGGAGGTGGCTCACCGACCATCTTGGGCACCAGGGCCTGCGCTGTGGTTACCTCTGCAGTCTAGGTGGGTGCTGGGGCGGGGGGAGGGGGTGATGCTGGGACTACTCAGGCCAAGGTGTCCTCCCTGCTCCAGCTCCAGCGGGCAGGAGGCTGCCACATGTTCTCATCACGCCTTCTCACCTGGAGCCAGAGCCTGCTGGCTCCTCTGCTAATAGCTTCCAGGTGTGTCCTTGGGCCCATGGGAGAGACATCCAAGAATACACCCCCTCATACCCAAGTCTTACCCCTCTGGTCACCTTCAGCCGCAGAACCTGGGCCGGCCTGGTGCTTCCTTGTGAGACTGAGCGTGTCTGTGCCCGTGGGTCTCCATAACTGCGGGCCGGTTTCCTTCTGTGCCTCTCTGACTCTCTCTGCGTGCGGGTCCTTGCAGGCATTGTCTCTATGTCTGAGGCTATGTGTCCAAGTGCTTCTCTGTGTACTTCACAGCAAAGCTTTCCTAGACTGTAATACCAAATCCCATCACTGTTTATTGTCTAATAAAAGGAAGCCCAATATCACCCTTCCTGCTTCGCCTCCCTAAGGCCC
Organism: Desmodus rotundus; assembly: GCF_022682495.2. Classification (NCBI taxonomy): domain Eukaryota; kingdom Metazoa; phylum Chordata; class Mammalia; order Chiroptera; family Phyllostomidae; genus Desmodus; species Desmodus rotundus. The sequence continues at coordinate 48,440,707 of NC_071391.1, forward strand.
TAAGTTTTTATTCCAGAGTTATTTTCAGCCTAAATGGAGAAAATCTGATTTATGCTCTGCTGGGGGTGACTTGGGCGCAAGAAGCTGAGAGGCTCAGGGCTGATGAAGTGCAAAGAAGCCGGGCTACCATAAATCATGCCCCTGTGGCTTGCAGCAGGCCCCCAGCTCCAGACACCTTGTAGTCACTGGGTCCCTCGTCTGGCATTCTCCTGATCCAGGCTGATGTTGAGTGAGTATGTGCTCCCGGACCAGAGCTCATACTGACCACCAGCCTTATCAGCACGTCCTCACCATCACCTCCTTCTTCTTCGCCATCATCACCATGGCTATTACCATTACCACCTCTCTAGGAACATCACCATCACCACCATTCCCATTGCTATCACTATCAGTGCCACAACTAGTATACCACAGTGACCGTCAGCATCAACACCACTGTCCCATTGCTAACGTCAAAGATGTCATTACTTTTCAATAGCTAGCTCTCCTTCTTCCTCAGTCATAAGGACCACAACTTTTTGCTGGGAACACTGCCTCCCAATTAAAAGGCTATATTTCCCAGGCCCTTTGAAACTAGCTAGATGCGGCCATGTAAGTCAAAGTGTTGAATGAAATTATAGGATGTATCCATAAAGGGAAGGGGCACACTTATTTATCCTTTGCCTCCACCTGCTAACTGATGTGATGGCTGGTGCTCTCGCAGCCATTATGCACCACAAGAATAAGGACTACATACTAGGGAAGGCAGAGTGGGAGACTGGTAGGAGTGTTGATTTCTCATGTCTGTGGAGTAACCTGTCAGACTCTGGACTGCTACATCTGGACTTTTTATGAGAAAAAATGAGCTTCTATTTCTATATCATTTAGGAGATTGTTATTTTGGGCATTCTGATGCATACAGCTGAACCTAAACTTGATTAATATACATCACCACATGTTAGATGGCTTTTAAATAGTCAGGTCAATGATTTCCATATGAGATGGGGGAAGGGGAGGTAGGATATGGGAAAGGGGAAAGGGGGAAGGGAGAGGGAGAAAGAGAGAGAGACTGAGATTGAATTCTAGGACATGGGAAATGATTCTATGATTCTGACCCTCCAGGAGACTGTCGCCAAAGACGTTCAGCACCGCGGACAGCTCACCGACTGCCTTCGAGGGGCAGAAGTGGGAGGAGGGGTTTTGTTGGTTGGTTTTGTTTTTCTTTTTGTGTGTGTAGTGGTGGTGGTGGTGCTGGTGATGGTGTTCCTCATGATATGTTCACTAACCCCTACTCTGTGCCAGGCGCTGTGCCAGGAACTGGGATAAATACCAAGACAAATTTCCACCAAGTCCACATTGAGCTCCCAAGACCACAGCAAGCAACTCAACATGGGAAAGCTTCCTGAAGCAGAAGAAAGGGACTGAGGAGCCAGGTGGGGGCGGAACAAGGCTGTGTGACAGAGCAAACAGAACACTGGAGGGTAACGGACCGGGGGCGGGGGCTCCAGGATGGAAAGGGCTGAGACAACTGCTCTGTGAACTAAAGGGGAGTAGCACTAGGTGGGGGGTAAAGAAGTGAGTTCTCGGGCCCCGCCCCTGCTAGTCCTCAGACTCTTCCTCAAAAAGTTTCAGTTTCTGATCCCGGGAATCCATGATTCTGTGATTGTATGGAATCTATGACTAAGATACTACAACTCTAATTCTAAGGCTCTGAATCAGAACCAGTTATCTACTGCTGTGTAACAACCTCCACTCTGCCCTGTCCAGAGCTCAATGGCTTAAAACTGCAACCAGTTAATTTGTTCAGAATTCTGAGCCAGCAATCTGGGCTTGTGTCAGCTGGGCAGCTCTCCTGGTCTTATCTGAGGTCACTCAGACAGCTGCAGTCAGCTGGAAGGTCATCTGGGAACTGGTTGGTCCAGAAGGCTTCAGCTGGGATGGCCCATTTCCGGTCTCCTCCTCTAAGAGGCCTGCTTGGGTTTCTACACAAGGAGACATCGAGAGAGCAAGATGAGGGGACTTGCAATGCACAAGCACTTTTTAATCCTCTGCTTGTATCACACTGACTGATGTCTCAACAGCCAAAGGAATTCACATGGCCAAACCAGTCAGCGTGGAAAGTGGCAGCGTGAGAACAGGGAGAGGCAGGGTTCACTGGGGAACGCCCGTATAAAACCTACTGCAGGCTCTAAGCTCTTCACTCTCCGCCACTCCTGTTACCACAGGTCTAGCACTCTGATTCAACTGACCGTGGTTCTACGGCTCTCCGAGTCTGTGCTTCTTAGAATTCAATGTTTTGATTCCAAGATTCTGTAATTCTAGAAGTAGAAGGCTTGGTGCAGCTGAAGAGGATCACAAGGACACACAAGGATGCAAAGGAGGTCAAGCACACTAAGGTCACTCCCAGATCTAAGCAAGAACCCCCCTGCCTCCCCCACTTCCATCCCTTAGCCCCTGGCTTCCTGCCTGGGGAAGAGCCTCGGCATGAGCACCAAGTGGGAATCAGAAAACATACATCACTCATCTGGGGTGACCCCCAGCATAGCTCTTAACCTCCCAGGGTTCTCATGTAACCGACAGAGACAGCAATCCCTGTCTTCCAAATACAGAGCAGTGGTGGGGTCAGGGGAACTGGGCCACTAACTGCCATTATCAGGAGCCTGCCTCTGGTCCAGCTTAAGAAGAAGGCTTTGCTCCCACCGCCCCAAAATGCACCTACTGCTGCTGAGACTGAGTCTTAAGGAAATTAAGGTTGAACAGGTTATCGCTCTTGGTCTATCCTGACCTCTACCTGCAGAAGAAAGGAGGGAGGGGAGAGCAAGAGAGGAAAGAGACTCATGCTCCTGACTCAGGTGAATTCACACTGGAATCCTGGGGCCAGCCCCCACCTGGCCTGGAGCCTCAGTCTTCTCTGCCCTTTAGCTTCCCCAAGAAGAGGCACATGGAGGCAAAACGTAGCTGCTTGAGAGGAGATCTAGACCAGGGCAACAATTCATGAAATTTTACAGCTAGAGCGACCAGTGGCAACCCACCAGCCGGCCCACCTGGAGAGCCCAGAAAGAAATGGGACCTGCCCACAGTCACACAGCCACCAGCAGTGAGCCAAGAACAAGAGCCTGATGGGGTCACTTCCCTTTTCTAAACCTCAGTTTCCAATTTTAAACCAGTGATGAAAAACCCTGGGACACCACTCAGAAACGGTGACGCACTGTGAAAGGCAGTAATACGGGCTGTCCCCACGGCCTGGGGGTCTGGGTGGGGGTGGGGTGGAGCGGGTGAGTCGAGGTGAGGGCAGCAGCACTCACGACTTTCAGGGGACTCTCCCAGCTCGTTCACTCTGGCCTCTCCCCAGAGGCCCAGGCCGCAGAGTTGAGGAGGATGCCCATTAAGTATCAGAGTTATTTAAAAGCCACTTGTCCCCCACCCCCCTCAGTGTGGCCTCTGCTGACTGAATGGAGAAAATGGATCTTGGGCCTATGGATATTCCCCTGTCTCACAGCAGTGGGGGCAGGGGAGTGAGAAATGGGAACAGCAAAGCCTGCAGTGGAGTCTTCCTCTCCCGCCAGCGTGGAAGCCACACAGCAGGAGAGAACCTGGGGCCTGGCCCACTACCTAATGACTGGGCTCCATCAGGTCAGCCCCACCCAGCTGCTCCTCTGCTTGCCTCAGTGGAAGGGGGAGCAGAGGGAAGGGAGGCTATAGCATCACCTTGGGGAGAGCCCCCTGTCCTATCACCACTTACTAGTTGGGGTGGAGCCAAGTTCAAGGTCACACACTGAGAAGGATGGGGCACCAACTCCAGCAAATCACAGTACTACCTCCCCTTCCGTGACCCCCATTTGTAAAAGGTCAAGGGGCACCAACTCAAAAGTGTTCCAAGACCACCACCACACACACACACACATACACACACACTTCTTTGCAGACAAAGAAACTTAGATCTGGAAAGGTAGATTTGCCACAAACCCCTCTGCAAGACAAACTGGAGTGGGAGAAAGATGGGGAAGGGGCTACCTGCTGGGTGACCTCAGGGAAGTTGCCAAACCTCTCCAGGCTTCCCACCAAGAAAGTGGACCTCACAGAGGGCACAGTCTTCATGGGGTGAGAAGAACCCCAGTGGAGGAGCTAAAATAGGGGAGGGAATAGCACCTTGGACTGCTGAGAGGGGATCTGGGGCCCAGTGGGATAATAAATTCAGGAACTGGGGTCCAGAGTAGCTGATACGGGGCATCCTCAACCCAGCACAGGGTGCAGCTGGGGTGACTCACTTGTTGAATCCAAAGGAAACCCAGAGGGCCTGAGCTCTTTGCCCACAGGCTCCCAGGAGACCTGACCCAGCCACACCCCCCAGAGAGCACCTAGGACGGGGAAGGCTGCGGCAAAGGAGACAGTGGGAAACGTGAGCTCCCATCAGGCTCCGGTCCAGTCGGCTTTGCAACCCTGGGAAAAAGCACTTAGCCTTTCTGGGCCATGTCTCCTGGTGTAAAGTGGGGATCCTCACCTAGCCTGCCTCACAGGACTGGGATGATCAAGCCAGAGATGTTTAAGTCATTATTTCATTCCATAAATGTTCCCTAGTGCCTTGTCCATGCTGAGCTCCGAGTGGCGTGCTGACAATACAGGAAATCAGGCAGGTCCTGAGCCCCGACTGCTGACAATCAGGGGCTGCGGGGCAGCTCTAGCCCTCTGACCCGGAAGTGAAATTCGAAGGACAGAAGAGAGCTTTGAAGGCTTCCTGGAGGGGGCAGAACTCAAGCTGAGCCCTGAGGGGCAGTAGGCTGGACTGGAGAAAAGCTGAGGGGAGGGAGCACCCCTGGTGGGACAAACAGTCTGAGCAAAGATACTTCCACTGGATGCCTCAGGGAATAAACATGCAGCCTCCAATGCAGCTGGGCATACATTTATTGAGTGCCTACTGTATGCTGAACACTGACAGCCCTAAGAAGGACAGGGCTGTTCCTCCAGGGAACAGACTTGGCTCCAGGGGCCACGTGGACAGAGAAGGGAACCAAGAGGAGAAGGCGGGGAGGAGGCCAGGTAGACGCAAACAGACAGCGAGAGGCAGTTTTTACTACGTGCCATGAATGTGCTGTGTTGGGGAGAGTGGAAGAGGAAATGAGGCAAAAATGACACGGGAGCCGATTAGTCCCAGAAAGGGGCAATGCCTCATCCAGAGCCGCAGGGTGGGTGCTAGGCCCCCAGACCCTAGGTGACACGGCTTTTCTTGTTTCAAAGCACTTTCCATTTACTTTATCACGACGTCCTTGAGAGGACTAGGAAGGACAGGAATTCAGAAGCCCACCAACTTTCCAGAAGTCGATGCTGACAGTGCAGCGGCAGGGAGAGGTCCAAGGGCACACCAGCCCCACCCCAGCATCCGTTCCTGGCCTCAAGCTCCCTGGGGTCAGGATGAAATTTCCCGATGGTGCTGGACCCTCTCAGATGCAGCCACCACCTTGGACAAAGCCCTGGGCAAGGACCCTGGGGCCAGGTTACCAGGCAAAGCCCTGACAACCACTGGCTTTGAGGCAAGTTCCTGGCCCTCTGCCCTCGATTTCCCCATTTATAAAGCGCAGTCATTGCCCTGTGCTCTGGTGCCTAAGGGTTCTTGGTTCTCTTTGAGTCTTCTTTTCCCGATTGAGGTGTCTAGCACTCCCCAATCAAGGCTGCCTACTGCCCTGCAGCCCTTTCATGGTTGAGGGGACATCAGCCCACCAGGAGCCAATCACCACCGGGCTCTGGGGAGAGGGCCCTTACCTTGGAAGTTAGGCTGTGATTCCTCAGAGGCTGGAAGCGAAAGGGGCTCTACGCAGCGGGACAGGGAAGCAGAGACCTTTTCGTTCACTCCGTCATTCATTCAGCTACAAACGTCTACGGCACGCTGCCTTGTGCTAGCCGCTGTAGTAGAAACACAACAGGGAAGAAGAGCCTGTGCCTCCCTCTGGGGAAATGTCAGAGTTGGGGCTTGGAGCTGACGTGGTCCAGGGCTGGGGGGGAGTACAAGAGCTGAGTGAGGACCCAGCCCCAAAGGCTGTATGAGAAAAGCCACCACAGTTGGTTACCTCCACAGACCAAGGGCAGGTGGGGGGCAGGAGTAGGCTCAGAGTGTGTTGGCCAGTCTCTGGGTGCACATGCTTGCACGCATGGGTCCGTAAGCTTGCCCCTCCCAGAACATACCCAGGAACCTGCACGGGCCCAGAAGTACAAATGTTCAAGTATGAATGTACTTATGATTCCGGGACATACACCGGGATGCACTCAAATCTGTGTTCCTATGTGTCCGTGTGCGAATGAACCTCTGTGTGCTTGCATGAGACACACCCGCGCCTGCCTTGAACCCTGCACAAGTTTACACAAGCCTTCCTATGCATGTGTGTACACATTCAAGTGGGTATGAGTCTGTGTGGACTGACAGGTGGACAGCCTCACATGTACATGTGTGCAGACATGCCCAGTCATGCCTGTGCAAGTTACTGTTCTCATGGCCAATACCTGGGAGAGAGGGAAGGGCCAGCTCCCCCCTCCCAGGCCCCCAGCATCAACAACCCTGGTCCTTAACATTGATCCTTGCCAGAGACCCAAGCCACAGCAGGGTCTGCCACTTCTCCTTAAGTGTTATTGATCTGTTAAATATAACCTCAGGGAAGGAGTCAACCCAACAATCGTCCCTAATTCAGGAGAAAGAGACTAACTGATTCTTAGGTGGGGGGAGCCTCTATCCCAACCAGCTCTGCTGACACCAGAATGGCCTGCAGGATCAAGTGTCAGTCTCTCCGGCCTGAATAATTCATGCCAAGGCCAGGAGCACTCCCTTCCCAGGAGCCTGTTCCTTTAAGTCAGGTCTGGAGCTTCCCAGTTCTGCAAAAAAAAAAAAAAAAAGAAAAGAAAAAAGAAAACCATCCAGAACTAAACAAACCCATAAACAGCTCATCCCTGAACCCCCATAGCTTGACTCCCCACTCCACGCTGCAAAATCTGCTCCTGTTCTCCCTACCACTGGAACCCCAAACCCTCCACCCATTCATTACTTATAGGTGGGCCACCATGGGGGAGAGGAGGGATGGTGTCCAACCCAGGGTCCTGAGACCCAGTAGAATAGTCTAGTGAGGTGTCTGCCTAGGAGCTGGGGCAGGGAGGGGACAGCAAAGAGCTGAATCACCACACCCACTGGTCCCAAGGCCTGGGAGAGCGGTCGGAGGAGGAGTCCAGCCTAGTGGAGAAAACCGGATGAAAGAACTCCCGGCTTAGCAGCCAGTGAGTTGGGAGCGAGGGGGAAGCGGAGGGGATGTCGCTGATTTTCGCAGGTGGGGTGGGACGGGGTCAAGAAAACGCTACTCCCATCAGACTCGCAGTGGTGGTAACCCAGACAGGCCTAATGTAACCGGGGTCGACGTGGAGGGGGCCGGAGGCTGGGGATTTTCCAGTCTCTCCTTGCACAGCTCTCTCTCCTAGATCACAGAGATTAGGAAGAGGCTGAAAAATGAGTAACTTTCTCAGCCCACTCCTCATCACTGCTTGAGCTTTTAGGGGGGGCCGCTCAAGTCCTGCCCCCCCAATTCTCATTCGGTGGTGCTGACCCACCTGCCTGCTCTCCTCAGTCCGGCCCAGCCCCACAGGTGCCAGAGAGGGAGGAAGAAGGAACCAGCTTAAACATGGGAAGTGGAGGAGATGAGGCATTGAGAACCTGGGAGAGCCAAACTTCTCAGCAGACCCGGAGCCCGAGAAGGGGAGAGAGAAAGCACAGCAGCCAAAAGCCCAGATTCTCGGTAGCCTCCCACCCCGCCTCTCTGCGAGGAGGGCACGGAGACTCCGCTGGGGGCGGAGGAGGAGGCTGGGAGGCGGGGAGGGGGGGGAAGGCAAACCCTGCCCACTCGGCTCCAAGCCCGGAACGGCCGCGGAAGCCGGAGGCCAGCGCGCAGGGCGAGTAGGGCACCGGGGGCGGGGGGCTCCGCTCCCCGCCTGACCCCTCTCGCTCCAGCCAGGAAAGGGAAGGCTCCTCGGATTTTAGAGCCAGTGGACAGACCGACCGCGACTGCCAGCATCTGCAGGTCAAGAACTTGCCCCACCCGCCCCCTCCCCGCCCCCAAGGCGCTCCAAACTCACTGGTGAGCGCAGCGGCCCGGTCGCTGGATGCGGGGGCCGCCACGATGGCCCCGCGCTCGGGACAGCCGGAGCCAAGGGGGTCGCTGCTACAGGGGCTGCTGCTCGTGGCGGCGGCGCTGAGCCAGCCCGCTGCGCCCTGTCCCTTCCAGTGCTACTGCTTCGGCGGCCCCAAGCTGCTGTTGCGCTGCGCGTCGGGCGCCGAGCTCCGGCAGCCGCCACGGGACGTGCCGCCCGACGCGCGCAACCTCACCATCGTGGGCGCCAACCTGACGGTGCTGCGCGCTGCCGCCTTCGCCGGCGGGGACGCGGACGGGGAGGAGGTGGCGGCGGGCGGCGTGCGCCTGCCGTTACTGACCGCTCTGCGCCTCACGCACAACAACATCGAGGTGGTGGAGGACGGCGCCTTCGACGGGCTGCCTAGTCTGGCGGCGCTCGACCTGAGCCACAACCCGCTGCGCGCCCTGGGCGCCGGCGCTTTCCGCGGGCTGCCGACGCTACGCTCGCTGCAGCTCAACCACGCGCTGGCGCTGGGCGGCCCCGCGCTGCTGGCCGCGCTAGACGCCGCGCTCGTCCCGCTGGACGAGCTGCGCCTCCTGGGCCTGGCGGACAACGCACTGAGCCGCCTGCCGCCTGCCGCGCTGCGCCTGCCGCACCTCGAGCAGCTGGACGCGCGCCTCAACAAGCTGGCCGGTCTGGGCCCCGACGACCTGCGCGCACTCGAGCGCGATGGCGGCCTGCCCGCGCCGCGCCTGCTGCTGGCCGACAACCCTCTGCGCTGCGGCTGTGCCGCGCGCCCCCTGCTGGCCTGGCTGCGTAACGCCACGGAGCGCGTCCCCGACGCGCGGCGCCTGCGGTGCACCGCCCCGAGGCAGCTGCACGACCGGTCTTTCCTGGACCTGGACGAGGTGCAGCTGCGCTGCGCGGACCGCGACGCCGAAGGTCGAGGGGAAGAAGTAGAACTCACCGGCCCGGAGCTGGAAGCTTCCTATGTCTTCTTCGGGCTGGTGCTGGCGCTCATCGGCCTCATCTTCTTAATGGTGCTCTACCTAAACCGCCGCGGCATCCAGCGCTGGATGCGCAACTTGCGTGAGGCCTGCCGGGACCAGATGGAGGGCTACCACTACCGCTACGAACAAGATGCCGACCCGCGCCGTGCGCCCGCCCCAGCTGCCCCCGCCGGCTCCCGCGCCACTTCCCCGAGCTCGGGCCTCTGAGCTTTGCCTGTTCGAGGTTGGGGGTGCCCCTGCCAGCTTATGACTTTACTGGGGCTACCTGGCCTGAAGCAGTGGGTATGGGACACCCGCGAGCTTGGGGCTTTTGAGACTTGCCCCTGACCTGCCATAAGACCTTTGAATTCTAGCATTATCCCCGTCCCACCCACCCCCACACACACCTGGAGACTCCCAAACTCCCTTCTTCCCAGCCTCTGAGAACTCTCACCATCAAAGACCCAGATACCCCACTTCTAATTCCAGAAACCTACCCACCCATCCCAGGCTCCGGACCCATCAACTCCCCTCACCCCCTTTTAAGACTCAGCTAGAGACCTTGTCCTAAAATCCAAAAGCCCTGAGATTTCATCCACCAAACTCTTCCTGAGCCCTTACTCTCAGCAGGAAACACCCTAAACTTCATGGACCCCCATCTCCAGCTTGGAGCCCTCACTTTCCTTCCCAGAGCTCGGGCTCTCAAATCTCATTCTGGTCTCAGAAGCAGAGCACTCCTACGAAAAGGTTTTGGTGGACTTTGAGCCTTTTTTCTCATACCAGAGCTCTGAGCCCTCCATCCTGCATATACACCCCATCCTGGGGTTCGGAAGTGTTGGGCACTCTCCCCTAGTCAAAGGGTGCGTTACATACTGCCCACCACCCCCGCTCTGGCTCGGGCCCCTCCCTTCTTCCGCCCCTGCTTGGGGCTCAGCTCCCTTGGTCTCTCCCATCCCAGAGACAGGCGCACACTGCATAGCCTTAGTGTGGAGCCAATCCTCAGCCTTTGCCGCGGGGCTCTTATCCCCCAGCACTCAGTGTTTGCCCCAACCTCAGACTCAGCTCTTCACCCTGATCTGATCTGAGTTACAACCCCTGTCCAAGTCTTAGGCTCTTGATTCCACCCATACCCATAGCTTACCCTCAATATTCAGCCCTCCCACTCACTACTAGGTCAGGGTCCAATGAGGAATCCATTCCTGAAATGTGCTCACCCTTTTTACCTCCTAAAATGAACTCTCCAGCCCTGCAAGACAGGTGCAGGTGCCACACACCCCCATCCATACTGGCGGGTCCCCATGGGGAAAGGAGATTCCCGGGGGTGCAAAGTCGGGCCTCAGAACCAGGGTCACCCACCCACCCACCGTGGCCTCCGTGAGGGGCAAGGAAGGAGGCTCTGAAGGGCTGGGAGCTGCTGCGTGCGTGCTGTTTCCCACCCATGTGTCTCCTCCCCTAAGGGTTTCTTGCTGCCATGTTCCCTACCCCCCCACTCCATGTCTTCTGGAAGAAGAAGGGGGTCTCGCCTCCTGTCTCAGGCACATGCCCTTTTGTTCAGGGTCAGAGCTGCAGCGACTTGCCTTCTGCATGATCCCAAAGCACAATTGGTGAGTGGGGAGGCGGGTGCCTCTCCCTGACTCCCACCCCTTGGTCAGGCAGAATGGCTGGCCTGTGCTGCTTCTGCACACAGGAAGTCACCCTCCTTCAACACACTGGTTGAGGCCTGCCTTCTCACCCCTACCCAAGAAATCTGGATGTCCCTCGGGCAGTTTTCTATAAAGTCTGCAATAATCTCTGATACTCTGCTCTTGTAAGTCCTGCCGTGTCATTCCTGCCGACCTTGGGGCATTGAAGGGGCTGGAGGGGATACTTGGGGGGAGGGGCATTTTGGACCTCCCTAAGGTGCAGTGACCCTTGGTGTCTTCTCCTGGACTGTGGGAAAGGAGATGGGCTCTGACTGCACAGAGCAGGACGGAGGCTAGGTCCGTAGACTTCCCATTGGGATGGCACTGCTCTCCAAGCTGGGCTGCGTTTTATCCTCTGAGATGGGGTCATACACAGCCAGGGCGGGAGCCTATGCTCCCTCTACATCCTCTTACCCTTCCATTTGTCATCACGGCGGCGGGGAAGGGGTGGGGGGATGAGGTTGGACTGATAAATGCTAGCATCGCATGAGGCTACTAGGGAGGAATTCCAGCCACAGAGAACTGAGTCAGTTAATTCAGACAAGAAGGATGGCTCATTATTTGCTGCTTTGGCATCAATCCCTCTGACGAATTATCTGATACTCCCTTTACCCTTTGTCATGCCACAGTCTCCTGGCTAGAGGTGTAGGAACTGCCCCCTTGAGTATGTGAGAGGCTGGGAGGAGAAGCAGCCTCGAGGTGGGGGTGGATAAAATGGCTCCTTGGGATATGTTGGAGCAAGGGCTGGTCCAGTGGGGCCAGGCTAAGAGGCCTATCTCCTGCCTCAGGTTCCCCGGGCTGGGTTGTTTCATACTGAGGATCTCAGAGCCCTGGAACCACGTGGCGGAAGTCCAGACCTCTGGCATTTCAGAATTTTAGGGCTACATCATCCTAGAATATGTGCGTTCTAAACATTGAAAAGGACCTCAGGGGTAATGTGGGAGCCCTCTCCCAAGCCACCTCAGTAAGGAGCACCCTCTCTCAGTAAGGTGCTCACTCCTGTCTTTCCAGGAGCATCCGCTTCAGAGCCAGAGGCATCAGCCTGGGACTTCCTGACAGTCCAGCCCCAGCTTTGCCTTGGGGCCAGGAGCACAGCTCACCCCAGGAGAGCTCTCTGCAGAGTCGGGGCCAGTGCAGGCGTCCTATCTTCTCCTAGCAGATCCCCTACCCCGTCATTCCTCATGAGAAGGGATTACATTCTCTTGAGGCATTCCTATCTCTCAGTGACCTTCAAAGGGCAATCCTCCAGGACAAAGTAGTGGCTGTGTCTCTAACGTGGTTAGAGAACTGTCTTTAACAGGTCACCTCCCCAGTTCCAAAGACGTGCTCTCTGATGATATGACCAAAGGCTGCAATAAGCCCTGGCAAATAAAACTTGCTGTTAGTTGTGGGTTTGTTGTCAGCAAACATCTTTGAGGGTTTATTTGAGAGCTGCTACTAAGCTAAGTATCCAATCAGTAGTTGTCAAAAATCAAACAATTGAGAGCGTCATGTATGCCAGTTGACATTTTTAACCGTAGTGCTCATTAAATGCCGTCTCTGGGCTGCCATCCTCCTTGTAGCCTATTAGTGACCTTCGGTCTGACGGGACTCTCGCTATGTCGCCAGGGCCTCCAGCCTTGCCTCCTCTGCAAATCCAGGCATTCACTCAGCCTCTGCTGAGTACAACTTTTCCAGTGCCAGAGAAGCTAATGACCTGGGGGAGGAGTCATATGTAATCAAGGTTTGGAGAAAAGAAGTCAAGTCCCAGGAAACTGAAAGTTTAGAGTGAGGACCCCTGACCCAACCTAGAGGAAGTCACGTTTGAGTGGGTGTTAAAGGATGAGTAGGAGTTTGCAGAACAGAGAATGATCTGCAGGCAGGAAGATCTTGTCAGAGAATTGGAGAAGACCGTCCCTGCCTGGGAGTAGGTAGGAGGATGTACGTGAGTAAGATGGATCTGCTTCCCTTGCGTTCTCTACTGGGGGGCAGTAGAGGGACCTCCACCTTCAGAGAAGTCAGGGACGTGGAGAGGTGTGATAGAAGATCCCTTATAGGAAAAGGTGAGATGGAGGGATCTGGCTGGTGCATATCCTCATGCCTCCCACCCCCTCCAGCCCCCCCCCTGTCAGCAGTGCCAAGTCTCCACCGCAAGGCCGGCCTCCCCCTTTAATCACACGCCGGGAATGCTGCCAGAAGGCTGAGGTGGGCAAGAGGCTGCAGGGGACTGCAGGGGCCAAGTGCCGGGGAGAAAAGTCCGCCCAGGAAGTCCCCTAGAGAGCAGGCACAGCAGAGAGCGGGAGAGGGAGAGAAAGGGTGTGTAACTCTCAGAGAAGTGATAGACGTGAGACCAGCTCTGTACTTTGAGAAACATGTCACTCCCCAGAATTCTGTGACCCTGTAAAAATTGTGAAATTTCCTCTCAAAAACAAAGGGAGCCATCTCCTTGAGTTTATTTCTGTGGCCCCTGCCCTCCCCTTGACCCTCAGGGAGGGCCCAGCTAGAGTCCAGAGGACGAGGTTTCAGCCTGAGCTCAGCGTGACTTGCTAAGTCATTTGGTCCTTATTCAGAAATCCTGGTTGAGATCTTGCTGTGTGCTGGGTGCTGGGGATTCAGCCGTGAACACGGCAGAGCCGGCTCCTGCCATCCCGGCCCAGGCTGACACTGAGCCTGGACAGCCCTGCCTGTCTCTGGCTCCAGGTTCCCCCTGTCCAGGCCGGGGTTGGACTTGTGACCTCCAGAGGCACTGCCTGCTCTCCCTGGAGCCCATCTCCTTCATCATTAAATCTCTGCCTGGCAGACTAATGTATGGGCATGGCCTTTCCCAGACTGGGAGAAGGGGGCAGGGGAAGTAAATATTCCCGGGACAATGCACTAGGCTCCTTCAGAGTCCCCGCCTCCACCCCCTCACTTCTCCCTCACCCCCAGCCCCCTTCCCTCAGTGCTACCTCAAGGCAATTTATCCAGGGCTGGCCAGTGCCATGCAGACCACCTCAACTAACCCTTCATTGCATTGGTGGGGAAACTGAGGCTCAGAAAGCCTGGCAGCCCTCCTCCAGGTCACACAGGGCATCAGGAGCAGAGCAGATCCAGGGCCCAGGATGCACCCTGGGGGCACCCCTGCTCTGCTCTGGATCTGACCATCTGACCCTTGCTGTCCCACCTCCTACCTCTGCATCTCCACCCCAGGGCTCCTGGCCTCTGGCAGCAGACCCGGGCCTGTGGTGGCCCGGAGATGGAAGAAGGAAGTAAACAAGGAAGGGGTGGAGAGGACTCTTCAGCTTCCATTAGCAGCTACCAGCAAGACTGAGAAACCCGCTTCAGCCTCCTGCAGGCAGAAACCCTGCTGGGGGATCCTTCTTGATGGTCCCAGGCATGAAACTCATTCTCCCTGGGCCTCTTCTCTCCACTGAGCTGCTGCTGAGATGCACCAGGGCCTGCTCTTGTCCTCAGTAAAGATGGGGTCACTCTGATAATGGAAGCACACGGGGGGCCCCTAACTAATGTGACCACACACACCAGGCAAGTTTGGACAGTGAAAGCAGCCACTATTAATAATTACATGGGGACAAGAATAAACTAGGACTGTTACCAGGCTGGTGGGCCTTGGACTCCAATGACTTTTGGAAAGCCCTGGGGGTGGGGAGGGGGGCGTGGAGAAGAAGTGCTAGACTGCTAGACTAGGTAGTCTGCCAGCGCTAGACAACTAATACACTCCCTGACCTTAACCCTGTCCTCCAGCCACACTCGACAGCGGCTTGAACGCTATTCTCCGGCAGCACCAAATTACTCAGATTTCTGTAACTGAGCCCAGGTGTTCCAAGCCCCGTGGCCTTGCTCACACAGCACACTCTGTCTGCCGGGGATGCCTTCCCGGCACTGACAGCATCGGGGCAGCTCGGGGCCGTCTGCTGTCCTTACCTCGCCCCCTTGCTCCTGTCACTGCACACCCCACCCCACCCCCAGACCTTATTTGTACGCATTGGTTTTCTGGCCCATTGTCAGCACCAGACCAGAAGGTCCCCACAGAGGCCCAGTTCCCTTTCGGGTCCCCAGTCCTGGTGCACAGAGATTTGTGAGCACTGTCCCTGCCCCACAGAAATCCACAGCACAGGGGGAGAAGCATCATGCAGGGTTTGTGGCTTCCTGCTGTTGTGTGTCAGACGCCCACTCCCTTTGATGCCCACAGTCCCCCCACCTCATTGAACGGAGGTTTCTGCTACGCGGTGGTGTACAGGGTCAGCTTCTTGGTGCGGCTGCTCAATCAAGTGAGAAAACAGAAGGAAAATACAACTTTAGAATATGTAATCATGCAAAACACAATTCAGCTTTTTGACTTTGACTTTGTAATACAGTTACAGTTTTCTGGCCCTCCTTCTGCTGTACTTGTCCAGGGTCCTATCTGATCAACGTGCTCCGGGGGCTCAGCCTAGGTTCCTTGCCTCCAGGAACTGAAGCGACATCTGTCGGCAGAGTAGTGAAGAAGCCAAACCCGTTTTAACTTTTCTTTGCATACGTGCGCCATCTGCTGGTGAAGATGAAAAAGTTCCTCTTTCATTTAGTCACAACCCATTCAAATATTTTAAGTGCCTACTATGTGCCAAGAACTGTGCTAGGAAGAAACTGAGGATACAGTATTGAAGAAAATGACAAGGTATAAGCCCTTATAAAATAATAATAGTAATAAATAACACATACATGCTTACTATGTGCCAAGGATTGTCCTAAGCCCTTAAGACATACTAACCCATTTTACCCTGATGACAATTCTGTGAAGTAGGTATTATTACTATTTCTACTTTGCAAATGAAGAAGGCACATAAAGATGAATAATGCGTCACGGCATGCTAATAAAGGGCCAATTTAGGCTTAGAACCCAGAGCCATGTGCTTAGGCTGTAAACAAGTAAATAAGCAACACACTTCCCAGGAGGGAAATAAACAGAGATGGGACAGCGAGGGGGAAGGGGGTCCTTTGAATGGGCAGTCAGGCACCACCTCCTGAGGGGTGGCTTGCCCTGAAGAATGGGAAGGAACACGCTTTGTAAAGAGTCCAGGAAAGATCAATCCAGGCAGAAGCAGCAGCAAGTGCAGTTTCTTCTTTGAGACTGAACGTTGAAACATCGAATGGGAGGCAAGCCCTGGCCATGCTGTCTCTAAATCTCTCTCCAGTTGGTTCTTCTGCTTCCCCACCTGGTCCCCGGCTCTGCATCCCTCAGCTGGATCCCTGCCCCAGTTCCTGTCTGGTCCCCTTGCCCCAGTTCCTGTCTGGTCCCCTTGCCCCAGTTCCTGTCTGGTCCCCCTGCCCCAGTTTCTCTCTGGTCCTCCTGCCTCAGCTCCTGTCTGGTCCCCCTGCCTCAGTTCCTGTTTGGTCCCCTTGCCCCAGTTCCTGTCTGGTCCCCCTGCCCCAGTTTCTCTCTGGTCCCCCTGCCTCAGTTCCTGTTTGGTCCCCTTGCCCCAGTTCCTGTCTGGTCCCCCTGCCCCAGTTTCTCTCTGGTCCCCCTGCCTCAGCTCCTGTCTGGTCCCCCTGCCTCAGTTCCTGTTTGGTCCCCTTGCCCCAGTTCCTATCTGGTCCCCCTGCCCCAGTTTCTCTCTGGTCCCCCTGCCTCAGCTCCTGTCTGGTCCCCCTGCCTCAGTTCCTGTTTGGTCCCCTTGCCCCAGTTCCTATCTGGTCCCCCTGCCCCAGTTTCTCTCTGGTCCCCCTGCCTCAGTTCCTGTTTGGTCCCCTTGCCCCAGTTCCTGTCTGGTCCCCCTGCCCCAGTTCCTCTATGGGTCCCCTGCCTCTAGTCTCTTGCTCTGGTCCATCCTCCACAACGCAGCAGAGTGACCCTAAAAATGCATGAATCTGATCCCTTTCATTGTCCTGCTTAAAGCCTGGCTCTTTGGACTGATTATCTGTAACCTCCCTCCCCATGGCCTTGGTCTGGTCCCATCTCCTGCCGGCTCTGCTTCCCTTCATCCTAGCTACATCAAAGTCCTAACAACTCCCTTAGGGCCCCAGGTTGTCTCACCCCCTGAAGCTGCCCAGGTGCCTTCCCTTCTACCAAGAATGTCCATAGCTTCTTCTCACCTGTCTAACTCCTCATCCTTCGAAACTCAAAGCAATTCCTCCTCCAGGAAGCCTGCTTTCTTCCCCATCTCATACGCCCCAGCTGTGCATGACAGCCCCTCCTCAGGGCTCTCATGGCAGGCCCGCAGTGAGTGCGTGTGGGCTGTCTCCAATACCACTCAACAGCAATTCTAACCCTTCGATCGGTCCTGCCTTATCCTCCTATGAATCTGTGGGCTCCTGGAAGATAGGGGGTGCCTCTGTTATTTCCGTGTCTTCAAGGCACAGCACAAGCCCCAGCAAATGGTACCTGCCCAGTAAACATCGTTTGTGGTCTTACAGTGGGCTATATATTGTTTAGTTTCTTTTTGTCCCACCCTTTTGCTTCTTTATTGAGGTACACATTTGCATAGAGTAAAATCCACTCTCTTTGGCACATAGTTGATTTGGACAATCAAGATATGGAACAGTTCCACCCCCCCCCCCAATCCCGCCTGCTGCCGCTTCGTAGCCACCCTCCTTCAACCGCAGCCAATGGCAACGAGGGTTCTGTTTACTGTCCCCATGGTTTTGTCTTTCCCAGAATGTCATGTAAGTAGAACTGCACAGGTTGTCCTTTTAAGTCAGGCTGCTTTCTCTTAGGGTAATGCATTCGAGATTCATCCCTGCTGTGGCTATCAGGAGTTGGTTCATTTTTATCGCTGATCAGTGTTCCACTGTGTGGTGTACGGTCGTTCCTCCATTCACACTTGTCGAAGAACACTTGGGTTGTTGCTAGTTACTGACAGTTATGAATGTAGGCATCATTAATATTCATGTACGGGCTTTTGTATGAATGTAACTTTTCATTTCCTTTGGGAGTGGAACTACTAAGTCTGATAGTATGTTTATTTTTTAATTTTCATTGAATTTATTGGGGTGACATTGGTTAATAATATTATATAGGTTTCAGGTGTACAATTCTGTAACACAAATTTCTGAGAAACTGCCAAACTGTTTTCCAAAGTATCTGCTAGACTTTTCAGGGTGACCACTTCGTAAGTTATATAAATGTCTAATCACTCTGTCGTACACTTGGAACTAATATAATACTGTATGTCAACTGTAATTGCAAAATAAATTTTTAAGAAAGTGTTTGCCATTTTGTATTCCCATTATGAGTGTTCCAGTTCCTGCACATTCTCACCAGCAGTACCTATGGAAAAGACAACAAGTGAACTACTTTCGCACCTTTGAAGAAAATCGGCTGGCAGCGCTCAGTCCACTGAGCCACACCAGCCAGGGCCAGCTTTCCTTTTTAGTGTTGTTTGTATGGTTACCGTTTCCGTATTTTTACTTTCAACTTATTTTTGTCTTTATATTTAAATTTTTTTTTATTTATTTACTTTTAAAGAGAGGGGAAGGGAAGGAGAAAGAGAGGGAGAGAAACATCAATGTGCGAGAGATAAATTGATTGGCTGTCTCTCACACACCCTGAGCTGGGGACCTGACCCGAAACCCAGGCGTGTGCCCTGACTTGGAATCGAACCAGTGACCTTTCAGTTTGCAGGCTGGTGCTTAATCCACTGAGCCACACCAGCCAGGGATTTGTCTTTTTATTTAAAGTGGGTTTCTTATAGACAGAATATAACCAAATCTTGTTTTGTTTTTTTTTTCAATCCAGTCGACAATCTCTGCCTTTTAATTTTTTAATTATGTTTAGACCATTTACATTTAATACAGTTATGGATATGGTTGGATTTAGGTCTATCACTTTTATTTTTTGCTTGTCCTTCCTGTTTTTTATTCTGTTGTTCCAACTTTCCTGTCTTGTTTTGGAATATTTGAATTATTTTTTAGTATGCCATTTTAATTTATATTTTTGGCTCTATTTTAGTTGTTGCTCTAGGAATCAGCATATACATATATAACCTATCATAGTATTCTTGGGATTAATATGTGATTACTTCAAGTGTAATACAGAAGTCTCACAAATAGGTCTCTTTATTTTCTCCCACTAATCTTTACATTATAGTCATCATATGTGTCTCCTTTATACACACTGATATCCCTATCAGACAATTTATAATTTTTTCCTTCAACAGTCACACCTATTTAAAGAACTCAGGATGACCAATGTAGCCTGTTTCTCTTAATTCCATTTCTGTTTCTCTTAATTCCTGGAGATATAGATTCATGTCTGGCATCATTTCCTTTCAACCTAAAGAATTTATTTATTTATCTATTTATTTTTATTGCAGGTCTGCTGATGACAAATTCTCTTACGTTCCCTTAACCTGAGAATCTCTTTATTTTACATCATTCTTCAAGGATATTTTCCCTGGTTACAGAATTCTGGGTTGACAATTCTTCCTCTTTTAGCACTTTAAGGATGTCATTCCACTCTCTTCTGGCCTCCATGTTTTCTGTTGAGAAAGCTGCATCAAATCATCATTCTTTGTATGGAAGAACATACAAGAATGTGTCATTTTGCCCTGGCTGGTGTGGCTCAGTGAATTGAGCACAGGCCTGTGAACCAAAGCGCCAATGGTTCGATTCCCAGTCAGGGCACATGCCTGGGTTGCAGGCCAGGTCCCCAGTAGGGGGTGTGCGAGAGGCAACCACACATTGGTGTTTCTCTCCCTCCCTTCCCCTCTCTCTAAAAATAAATAAATAAAATCTTTTTAAAAGTCTATCATATATATATATATATAATGTGTCACTTTCCCTAGCTGCTTTCAGTACAGTAACATTTAGGTTTCACTTTCGGCAGTTTGGTTATGTGTGCCATATGGTTTTCTTTGAGTCTGGGATTCTCTCAGCTTCTTAAATTTGTAAATTTATGCCTTCAATGCAATTTTTTTTTCTGCAGCAATATCTTAATTTTTTCAATCTTTTTGTCTCTGTGTTTTGGATTGAATAATTTATACTGATCTACCTTTAAGTTAATTGACTCTTCCTCTGTCACCTTCATTCTGCTATGAAGCCTATCCAGTGAATTTTTAATGTCAGATATTTTACTTTTCATCCTAAAAAAATCCATTCGGCTCATTTTCTAGTTTCTAATCTCTGTTGAGAACAACTATCTTTCCATCACTTTCAAGTTCTAACAGCTACTTCAAAATCTTTTCTAATAATTCCAGCATCTAAGTTATCTTAGAGTTGGTATATGTTGATTGCATTTTCCCTTGAGAATTGGTCGTGTTTGTCTGGTTCTCTGTTTGTTGAATAATTTCAGCTTGTGCCCTAGACGTTGTGAACGCTGTATTGTGTGGACTCGGTCCTGTTATAATCCTTTGTGGAATGTTGAATTTGTTGTTATGTTTAGAGGCAGTCAACTAATTTGGGTTCGGACCCTAAGTTCGGTCTCACCTTCTGTTGGTGGTGGTTCTAACTTCAGCACAAATCCACAAAGACAAGAGGACAGAAAGGGAAATTTACCCAAGATCACTTCTCCAAATTTTGACTCCTCTGTACCACCTCCCTGCTTTTGTTTAATTTTCAGTCATTAGGTAGTTGTTTTATATTTTTGTCCAGAGTTTTTATGTAATTAGTAGGAGAGATAAGCTATAGTGGACTCACTCTGTCTTGGCAAGAGTTTGAAACGCCTCCCCAGTTTATTTTGATTCGCTAGAGTTTCCGAGAGCTAGATAGATGAAGTCCCAGAGCACCAGGACGGCGGTGACAGCTCAAAGCTAGGGGGCAGCAGCAAGTCCCTCTGCCACGCTTAGAGGCCTGGTCAGATGTCATGGCCTCCTTCCACATCGTGCTATCCAGACCCGTGTGGTTATTTCTATTTCTGGGTGAGAAGATGAAGGAGGGGCTGGTGATTTGCCTATTTGGTCTCCCATCTAACCCTCTGGCCTGCTCCGGCTCTGCACTGCAGGGCACTGACCATTGCAAACTACATTTCCAAAGATTCCTTGAAAATTGCCTTCTGCCCACGGGAGGCACACACATGAAGTTGAAATTGGAGGGCGGGAGGAAAGGAGAAACCAGAGTATTCCTCCCACTCTCTCAGCTTTGGGCAGCATCCCCAGCAATAGCTGTGTTTCTTCTGTGGTCCAGACCCCTCGGATACCCTCTCCCTCAATGTCCCTGCCGGGCAGCCCTGGCTCCTCAGCCCCATAGGCCCCACCTCCTCTCCCTGTGCTTCCACCACACAGGTGGTTGTGGTTTCCCGTTGTACCTGATCTCTGGGTTGCCTCATACCCCGTTTACCCTTTCAACTCCCGCAACATTTTTGTAACCAGTTTTTTCAATTAAATTCCTGCTACTGAAATACGGGCATAGGTGCCGGTTATCTGGACTCGGACTGATCTAGTCCATGTGGGGGCAGAACGAAAACTGGCTCAGGTCTCCTGGTTCAACGGTCGGTATCTTCCCACTGCCCTTCTCTGGCTGGGAGGGGCATCCGGAGACGGGCCACCTTCTGGCCAACCGGGAGGGCGATGCTTCGATCTAAGTTGCACATCATTTTACAGGAATGTGAGTTTGTCTTTCATATATAATCCACTTTCTAGGAAAGCCATCTTATATTCATCAGCACCTCCCTTTTGTGTCAATACCGCACATCATCATTTAGAACTCTGAACCTTTTGCACCTGCATCCTCATTCCTCCCAGGCGTGCTTTCGGAACAGGCAGAGGGCGAGTTGGGAAATGAGAGTGACTTCAGAAGACCCTGCAGAGCAGGAAAGGAGACCTGAACACGAATCAGGGCTGGAATAGGGGCGGGACTTCAGTGGAAGTGCTGAGTGGAGCCAGGAGAAGATGGGATGGCTTCACCCTAGGAGCAAACCAGGGGTCATGGGATCCAGTGGTATTTGACAGGGATTAGAGTTTTGGCAACTTCACCAAGGCCATAGGCTGGTAAACAGCAGGAGGGGAGGAGAAAGCTTCTTGGCAGTCTCCGGAATGGGGTGCAGCAACCAGCTGGGAGCTGGGACCACAGACAGGGGAAGAAAACACCAGCCACGGGCCCTTCCTACCAGTCCAGGGCGTCAGGGGCAGCACCTGCCCGGCCACATCCCGCCAGGAGTTTATGGGACAGAAGCGAAAGCACAGCCAGCACCTGTCACAAAAGACCTTTAATGGTCACCTATTTATGGTTCTTTTGTTCGCTGTCCTGTTAGAGTTGAATAAACTGCAATAACTTATCTGAGATAATAAGGAATGCCACAGGTACAACAAATAAACCTGGCAGATGGCCCAGGAATGAGGGTGTCACAGAATGATCACTTCACAGAAGGGCCACAGACCTGGAGAGCTGTCCCAGTCACCTGTCACTCCCCACACCCAGGACCCACACACGGTCAGGGCACCAGGCCAAGCGCTGGCTCCCACCGAGTAGGAAGAGGCGCCCCCGGCCCCAACCCCAGTGCCCGTGGCTGGCCCCACGGGGCAGAGACGTTCCAGGAGGACCGTGCATCCTGCCCTTGTCCCCCTGAGCGCTCTGCTGCTCTGCAGCGCAGGCCACGGTCGCACCCCCAGCTCGTGAGGCTCCCACCTCTCCTGCGAAAGCAGCCCTCACACCCATGCGTCCCGTGATCCTTGCAGTCATAATTCCCGTGAGGCGGGCAGCGCCTGGCACTAGCCCCACAGTACACACGAAGCCACTGAGGTCAGTGGGCTCCCAGGCCACACTGAGACTGACCGTACTGCGCCAGGTGGCACACTTGCTTCCATGCTGCGTGGCTTGCGGTGGCCTGAGCCTCACATTTTCACCTAGAAGGCCCTGGGCGGGGACGGGCAGGATTCTATGTCAAGGGCTGGTCCAGATCTCACCAGTGTGCCCACCCTCAGCCCTGATGAGGGACCTAGGCAAAGGGACAGGCTGGCAGGGAGAGAGTTCCGGAGACTGCAGGTCAGGGGCCAGCCTCCTTCAGGCACCCTCCTGCTGCCCACACACTCGATTGCCCACAAAGGTGCGAGTGGAATCCTAGTAGGATCGCTCGAGGGAAACTTGCTGCCTAAACATCTCTGGGCGGACCCCGCCCTCACAGGAGGGACTTTGGCTGTGAAGTCCTGCCTCAGCATCTCCTCTAAGAAACCTGGACTGCCATCCCGTCTGTATGTAAAGAGGAACCTGCCTCTACCGTCTCCTCCCATCACATTGCTCCTTCGATTGTCCCCCGTGCCTGGGCCAGGAGAGCCGGTGTCACACTGGGGTACAGACACGGTCCTAGGCGAGGGCCGGCCTGTTCCCTCGCCCCACTGGCCCCCATGCTGCCTGGGCCAGTATCAGGCTCATGACCCACCGTCACTGAGCACCAGGCCTCTGCCCAAATGAAACCTAGGCCCAAGCCTCAGGGTGGGGGCTACAAAATCACCAAATGACAAAATGTGTGTGTGTGTGTGTGTGTGTGTGTATGAGTGTGAATAAGCAAATGACTGGGCCCTGGACCCGAGTCCCGGTGCAGAGGTGCCCGGGGCCGGAACGCCGCCCCTGCCCCACCATGAAGAGCAAGGGCAGAGCTTGTGCCTGCTGGTCTAGCATCGAACCGCACCATCGCGGTTTGAAGAAATTTTTTCTCCGAAATAAACTTTGAAGGTGAATCTTCAATAGTCAAGACAGATAAAAGCAGAGCTGCTCTGGTGGAAGCGGGAGTGGGGGCAGGGCTGGAGACCTGTCCTGCGGCTCCATCCCTCCCTTCCCACTTCAGCAGCCCCTGACAAAGCTCTGTGGAACACCGGGGGTTCCACAGCACCTGGTTTGAAAACCGCTGTCAGAGTGTCTACAGATCATGGGTCCTCGGGACCTGTGCTTTGACTTCCCTTTCGGGGTGAAGGGTTGGGGGAGAGTGATGGGGCAAGGAAGCTCCCCTCTTCCACAGGCCTCTTTGAAGCCACTGTGCAGTGACTCCCTGCAGGGGAGCACCGGAGGTGGAGAGCCTGCCCCAGCGGGTTGGCCATTTCAGTCCTGGAGGGAGAACGAAGTGGTGGAGCTGCCCGGGCCCAGTGCAGACTTACGCACGAGGGTGGGGGAGTCAGTTTTGGTCCTTGTTGACTTGAAAAAGAAAAGCATCAGAACAGGCACAGGCCTATGACCATGAGACCCTCTAAGAGTTTCAAGATTGGGGCCTAATGTCTTCCTTCAGGATGGGTCCAGAATGTCCCATCCCCTGTCACCAGCAGGAGAGAAGCTGCCTTTGTGGGCTGCTGGAACCAGTGGGGGACAGGCCAGCTGGGGCTCGGCGCTGCGTGTAAGAGGCCTGGGTTTTCCCCGAGTAACCGAAATACGTCCCACGTATCATCATGAAATATTGGCAGCTCTGGCTGACCCTGGAAGGGGCCTTGTACCTTAAAGAGAAGGAGCAGGCAATTTCTGCTCCCCGTCCTCCTTGGGTTCTTTGATGGAGTACTGATTCAGGGCCTGGGGCTGGGGGTTCTCACCAAGCTGGGCCCAGAGTCCCAGTCACTGACAATACCCATGTCTTGTCTCTGTCCTGATTGCTGGGACCATTACCTGTAGGCATGGCACTCCTGAATAGTGTCTCCGTTTTCCCTCAGCTGGGTCACAAAGCAGACCTAGCTACATCTCCTTCTGGTTGGCATCTGCCTAAATGAGATGACCAGTGGGAGGAGGGCTCAGGCCACAGCAACCTTCCTGTGTGACCTTGGGCCACTCCCCCGCAGTGGCAGGGCTGTGGCCTGTGCAGCCATTTGCAATTTACAGGGCTGACTTTCAAGTCTACTGACTTCTATTCACCTGAGCCTTACAATTCCTTGAGGCAAGTGGGGAAGGGATTGCTGTCCCATTTTATGGTCAGGGAAACTGAGCCCAAGAGGTCGAGTGACTTGCTGAGTAATGACAATGAGGACAGAGAGGCATGACGGGCTTCCAGGCCAGTGCGCTTTTCCGAGCGCCGTGGGAACGAGCTTGTCAGCGACTCCCCAGCTGAAACGGTACCCTCTGAGGCCGGGGAGGCCCATGGAGTCCAGCCAGATAACCCGTCCTTAGGTTCACTGGGACTCACTCTTCTCATAGTTGGAATGCGGAGGAGCCCAGCTGACCCTCTGCCTGGGGATTTTCACTCAGGGCCACGGTCCTCCTTCCACCCTAAACTGCTACCTACATGCCACCCTCATGGCCCACCGGAGAGTCCAGTGTGGCACTACGTGGTTAGCACGGGCCCCGACTGTGTGCACAGAATGAACTGACACCGTGGGCTGGGGCCTGGGGCCCAATGGGCACCCCCAACCCCCAGTTCCACTCCAGGGTCTCACCTGACTCCAGATGGAGAGGGGTTCTGCAGAGAGGGACCCAGTCATGTTTGGGGGCTGCAGGGGTCTAGAGCCGACCAGAAGCTTGGGGAGAGGGTCTGGGCCTTTCTCGCAGGAAGAGGCCAGAGGAAACACGGGTCTGAGGGCCCCCGAGCTGCAGTGCATGGTCTGCAGGAGGCGCCCAGCCCAGGGGCAGGCAGATCTAAACTCCAGCCTGGGCGCCATTCACAGAGCTGCCCGTTCTAGCGTAGGCTGAGTCCACCTGGAAGGGGCCCCATTCCTGATTCGCATCAAGGCACTATGTGGACGAGGGGCGGCCCTGCGGCCACGAATAAAATGGCCCCGTTCTTCCCCAATGGCTTTCCCCGACCACGAGCTTCCTGAGGACAGCGCCTGGAACTGACCCATCTCTGTCTCCAGTTCTCGGCAATGAGCAATTAAGGTATCAAGCAGCTGAGGATGGTTAAGCCAAATTCAAATGAACTTGACCATTGCCCTTCTGCAGCCCTGCACCCAAGGAGTAAAAGGCTAGATGGGGCTATGATGCTTCCTGCAGCTGGAGAAATTTCAGGTAACCACAGGGATAAACCCAAAAGGGTGGGAGATGTTGAGGGGGTGGAAGCTCTGCAAGCCTTTCGTGTGCACAGGTTAGGGATGGAAGAGGAGGTGCGGAGGGGAGTGATTACCCCAAATCCTAAAGGCTCTTATCCCAGCTCCAAAGGTTCCCGAGGAAGACCCCGGAGACCACATGCTTGTGGTCTGTTATTCCATCATTCCATCAGCTCCACAGCTGCCCGATGAAGTGCAAACCACCCAGCAAGCTCTGGTAGGGGCTTGATGTCCGGGGCACCTGCAGCTAGGACCCCAGGACTGGCCCGCGGAGTGTGACTGTCCGAGCTGACTCGATTCTCACCTGAATAGGGTTCCCTAGGGTTGAGTCTTCATGAGAGGCGGAAGGGAAGGGCTTGATGCAGTGCCAGGCATGGGAGCTGGTGGTCTCACCCTGGGAAACGGCTGCCCAGTCCACTCCAGGAGGGCCTGGACTGAAAAGTGTTGGGATTCAACTTGTATAATAAAATTTGGTTGTCTGCCTTTTCAGGCAAGTATGGACTAGAGAGGGAAGGAAGCAGGAATTGAGGAGAGAGCCCCTTGCCCCATAAATCAGTGGGCTTGCTTGGGTATAAGGTGAAGCTCAGGTGTCTGCGCCCACAGTGGCCATGAGTTACTGGAGGCCCTATCACCAGCGACCCTCCAGCCCCACCGAAAGCTCAGCAAATACAAGCTCTGTCCTTTCCTCACACTCAGGCCCAGGGCCGAGCAGCTCGTGCTAGCTATGGCCACACCCTGACATCAGGCAACCCCCCAGAGGCCCGGCAAGGGTCCTGCCCGGGCCTGCAGGGGGGAAGTGGGCTCTCCATGGCCCTGACACCTCCAGGGTCTGACCAGTGAGTCCCCTCTGGAGGCACAGAACAGAGTCAGCGGCTCTGGCTCCATCCACTAAGCCAGAAACTTTAATGTTCACAAGTTCTTGGAGGACAGAGCTGGGAGGGCCCTTTGTGATCATCAGGTTAAAACCCTTGGTTTTCTAGGTGACAAACTGAGGCCCAGAAAGGGAAAGGAACTTGCCCAAGGACACAGAGTGAGTGAGCAGCAAAGACCAGACAACAACAGAGACCTTTGAACACTTTCTACCTCATCATCTGCCTGCCCCGTTACCCTGGAAACACCCCAGATGTCAACCACAAACACCAGCCAATGGGTACAGGGTCCCCATGGCACTGGGAACTACTGAGGGGGTCATCGACTCCCCAAGGACACAAAGGGTTCCTTGCTGCCCAGCAGCCCCTACCTTTTAGGTGAGGGCACCCCAAAGGACCCTGCCACCTTCTGAGGAAGGACCCCTTTTGCCCGTGGGTGTGGTGGCCTCAGGCACTGTCTCCCGAGCTAGTCCAGCCCGGCCCTGAAGAACTGCAAGGGGAGGGAGGAGGACAGTGGCGTCCCTAGCCCCCTCTGGACTTCCAGCCTTGCTTCCCATGGGCTCGCCAACTGCGAGTCCACAAAGAACAGGAACAGGGCAGACTCTCCCCGTCCAGCCCCTGCACCCATCTCTCAGAGCCGCCCTTCAGGAAATCTCCTTTGGAGCTTCAGCTCATCCTGCCTGGAAGCAGGAGCAGAGGGGTACTTCCTGAAGACCCGTCCTTACTCTCTCTCTCTGCGCATGTTTATACACAGGACGGCATGCGTAAGATGCAAGGGCGCTAGGAGACTACGTCCTGGCGACACTGAAGTAGACTTGGGCTCGTCCACACCGCTTGCCTTAGACTAGGTAACTGCTGGTAAGAAAGTCCAGTCGCTTTCCTCCACTCCTGGGGTTTACACCAATGTCACTGTCCGATGCAGAGGGACGTGGGGCAGGGAAGGACGTAGAAGGGAAAAGGTGTTTAGTGGGCTGGAACTGCAAAAAGGTGTTGAGAATCCATCCACGGGCTGCCCGCCCTGCCAGAAGACGGTGGCCTTCAACATGGTCATCTTTTAGCTGCCAGACTGTATTAACCACCTGGGACCGTGGCCATTCTCTCACAGGTCTTGACCCCGCATTCCCACCCTTCCAAGCCAGGTGCTCTATCCTGCCCCCTGCTCCCCATCCCAGATCAAATTCCAAGGCCAGAGCCACGGAGGCCTCTCTGAGGGCCAGCAGGAAAAGAAGGGGATGAAAAGGTGACTGACATGAGAGGGCTATGGTGGCACAGGTGGCCCTGCTGGCATGGGGATGGGGGGCCCGTCCTGAGGCCAGAGGCTCACCACCACAACCTGGAAGACCACTGGGCCCCCTGGTAGAAACTGGAAGAACGAAGGGGACGGGGCACCAGGACAGGAAGAAGACAAATGAGCAGCCTAGTGCAGGAGAGAGGACCTGGAGCTGCCCAGGGGCGGGCCGGCCCCAGTCTATCTGTCGTTGAGCCGTGGAGAGCCAGTACCATCCTCCTCCTCCTCCTTGTCGTCCTTCATGCCTTTCAGTCTCTGACGCGCAAAGTCCTCAAACACAATGTCGTCGTCGCTGGTGGGAAAGACAAGGAAAACGAGGGGTATTTGCAGGGCAGGGCAAGTAGGCTTATTCAGAGGAGTCAGAGAGCTTGCCTGCTGATGGGACAGGGATACTGGCCTTCCGGGCTGCCCGTGGGCAGGCAGGCCTGCCAGGCTGGCCCATGTGGACACCCCCGAGTGACAGTAGGACTGGTCACGTGTGGCCTCCAGCCAGTGGTGGAAATGCCAGGGGAAGGCCTAGGTTTGCCTTTCACGCCTAAGGGCTGAAAAGTGGCCCGGTCCTTGAGGAGTTCGGGGATACGGTAAGGGGGGTGGTGAAGCTGGGCTGGGGCCAGAGGAACAACTTATTCCCACTCCGAGGGGCCAGGCCACCAGTAGTTTCACGGCATATTCTGAATCCCCCAAGAACGAGCCCAAGAAACCCCACCCACCCACCGAAAGGCTAGTCTCAGGAAGCATTTCAGCTTCTGCACAGGAAAGAGCCGGCTTGGCTTTATGGAAGAGAAAACCGTGAAGACCCTTGCTCCAGGAAAGCGTCAGCTCACATTCTACCCTGCGGGATCTTAGAGAGGAAGGGGTTGGTGGCAAGTCTAGATGGGGGGCAGAGGAAGGGTAGGGTGGGGAAAGCGGGTGCCTGAGTGGGGTTTCAGGACTAAGGACTGCTTCCGAGAACAGTGGGCTCCCCTCTACCGTGAAACATGTCCACTTAGGCCCACTCAAGTCCCCCATCTCCCAGAATTCAGCCAGCTGTGTGGGGTGTGGTCATGGGGTGGCTTGAGACCCCAGATCCCAAATATCTCCAGGCAGAGAAGGGAAGAGTGGATTTGGAGCTGGAGCGAGCGAAAAAGCTGGTTTGCCCTGGAGGTGGTTGGCGATGTCGGCCCAGGTCTCCCCCTCTGGCCACTGTCCGGTGAGCTGATGGCCTTTGGCCGCAGGGAAATCCGCATCAGTCCTCAGGAGTCAGAAGCAACAAGATCCCCAGAACCTTCCCCACCCACAGCTTGATTCCACTGGTAGGGCACGGAAGGGGCAGGAAGAGTCCCAGCCCAGGGCCACGAACCAGCCCTGTGTGAGCTGAGCAGCTGCTGTGGACGGACTGATGGACGTGCAAGGATGAGGGAGGAAGAACAGACCCCACCAAGTCAGGAGGAAGAGGAACAGGCACGGAGGGTCCTTCAAGTCACATGCAGGCAAGCGGGTTGCTGAAGAGGCGAGCAGAGGCGGCTCTCAGCAGGCGGGGTTAGCCCAGCTGCTCATCAGGGATTAATAAGCATATATGCAAATGACCCTATTGCCCCCCCACCCCCACCTCCCAAGGCCCTCCCCCAGACATCTGCAGGCAGGGTTTGGCTTACTTTGTGTCAAGTTCTATGAGATTGGTATCTACTGGTGCCTCGTTCTCTGGAACTGAACACAGGGTGGGCAGGTACCCACGGGTTAGTAGTGAGTGGGGATGGGGGCATAGGTCCCTGTCCCAGAACAACCAAGCTAAGATGAGGAGGGCAAAGGAGGAAGGGAGTAGGGAAGGAAGGCTGGTTCCTCATCTCAGGAATACCCCCAAATCGTCCTAAAGACAGGCTGGGGGGTTCAGGGAGGGTCCCAGAGGCCCACTGCAACCCCAGCAAATAGAAGAGCCTCTGGACCCTGCTCCTTTTGGCATATTTCCAACGTGACTTAGATTCATTTCTTGCATGCAAGACTTTTACTAACTCTAAAACAACCATTTTCACATTTCTGAACTTTGGGTATTTTTGCAATCTATGGCATTGCATAGTTTAATTGTGGGAACATTTTTCTTTGTGGTACATACTATAATGTCTCTTTTGACTGAAATAGTCTTAGATTTAATGAAGTATGAGCAATCTGGTATCACTAGGAAAAATCGCAGGGATGGCGTATCCAGGGGCCATCCTGTCCACGCAGCCCCCGCCCCTACACCTGGGTAGGAGACAGGGCTCCAAGCACGGCCAGCGGGCCCCTCCACCCCCAGACTCTGCCCATCTCCACAGAGAGCAGAGCCGGACCTCTCTGTCTCCTCGGGAAGTAGAGGTAAATAGGAGTGTGGGTCTCACAAAAGATCCTGGGAGCTGGGGAAGAGGGGTGACCCTGGGCTGCGGGCTGACCCAGAGGGAGGTGGGGTGATAGGAAAACACAGCAGCTGGTGGAGAAGGGGGTTGGCTCCCTGGAAACCCCCACCCCAGTGACCCACAGATCCCACTCACCTTCTCGATGTGGGGGCTCCTCTTTGGGCTTCGGGTGCATTAGGGTGAAGGGCAGTTCCACGGCCACGTCACTGAAACAGAGACCCAGACCCGGTGAGCCCCGAGCCCAGTCTCTGGCTGAGACTCAAGGCCAGGTCAGTTTGAGGACTGGGGAGGGTTTTATGGTCAGAAGAGGTAGCTCTGGGCTGAGAGGTAGGAAATCTGGGCCCAGGCCCTGGTTCTGCCATCCTCTGAGCTTCAATCTTCCTTGGACTTGAACTAGCAGACCTCTCATCCTGGCTCCAGAAAGAGTGGACACCACCTGTTTCCTGAGAAGGATCCCCGCACTCCCGCGAGCTGGGAGGAGGGACAGGGGTGGGAAAAGGATTGCCTAGAACAGTGTGTGCATCTTGGTCACAGGTAGTTCCAGAGGTGCCAAGGGACCCTGCCAACCTCAAGTCACCACAGCCAGCCCAGCTTTCCCTGATGCTGCCCTTCCCAGCTTCCTGGTTGGGACTCCTCCCACCCTCACCACATCCCATCTCCCACCATCTCCAGGAGGCTGCTGTGGAAGTACTCAGGTGGCCCTAGCCTCCTGCCATCTCACACTGCTGGACTCAGCTTAATCAAATTGAAGCCGGCGGGGACCCAGGCCCCGGGGCTGTCTGCGCTGTGCACGGGGATGGAGGCGGGGTGGGGGGCAGCACCGCGGAGGTGCTGGCTCCCAGTGCTCTGACAGCCAGAAAAATAACAAGACCAGGTGCTGACTCTGTGCCAGGGGCTATCCTAGAGTAACTCTAATCTTCACAAGCTGTTACTGCACCCAACGTACAGATTGGGAAGTTGAGGCACAAGGACAAACAGTATCTTCCCCAAGGGCACATAGCTATTAATGGGAAGTGACAGGCCTCTGACTCCCTTCACCTGAGTGATGACAGCTCAGAACCAAGGTGACTCCCACCCACCCTCTGCTCTGCACTCCTACAAAAGCCACCTTGAAGCCCCTCCCCTCAGCCTGAGGGCGTGTCCCCCCAGGAGGCCCTGCTAACTGTGAGTGCTGCCAGGCACAACCCCACCTTCGTGAAGGGACAGGGGAACAGAGGGGACAGGCAACCAGGAGGATCTGTTCTGCCAGCCCCACCACTCACTTGGGGGCTCTTTACATCCTGGAGTCCTACTGAGCTCGTCTGGAAAATGGGGATAACAACACCTCCATTCCAGAACCACTGGAACTTCCAGGACGGGATGTAGGTAAAGGCTTGGCTACATTGTGAAGTTTGTGCCTGACAGACTGGAGACTTCCCCACAGTAAGAACAAGGAGGTTTCCTGACTGTTGAAACAATTTGGGTTTTGTTGCTTCCAAAGGGATTGCTTTTCCAGGTCCACTTGGAAGAGTGAGCTCTCAGAACAGAAGCTGGTGGAAGATTCAGTTTGCCACTAAAGCCATACAGGGGACAGACGGAAGAATCTGGACCTTAACCTTGCACCAGGCCATGAGCGATCAAGGGTAGGGGTTGTGTCTGATCCTTCTCTGGAACCTCAGCCCCCAGCACAAGCCTGGGCACAGGCTGGGTTCGGGAAATCTTTACGGAAATACATTGAATTGAACTGAACAGAATTGAATTGCACCTCGGTCCAAACGGACTGATTTCTGGGGATCGGTAATGCTGCCATCGTGTGACAGAAGGAGGCAAAACCTCTGTGTGGGGGCAGGCGCTTTTTCGGAAGGTATGTGGATCCAGCCGACAGAAAGGGAATCTTGTCGACAGAAGCAGAGCTCCACTGCACCTCTCCTTAGCGGCCCTCAGCCTGCGGTCCATTCTCACTGGTGTAGAAGTTTGGAAGCCATGAAGCTGACCTTTCTCCAAAACATTCTATAATTCAGACTAATGGGGGGCTACTCCCTAGCTCAGTGACGCTAGCTTTGCCATCTGTGAAGGTCCTCATCACTTGGGTGCAGTGCTCAAGCAGGGTGAGGTTTTAAAGGAAAAACTGCATCCTCTTGGTCCCTCGGGAGAAGGCTCTGGTCCCTCGGGAAAGGTCTCTGGTCCCAGTGCCTGCCTGAGCCTGGCAATCCAAAGTGACCCATAAGATTCCTTCCAACCCCGTGCCCTGCAGTCCTGGGAGGTGGGTCCATCCGGTCGAAGGGAGGGACTTTACCTGCATGTAAGGTCTCCCAACAGGCTGGGTGGGTCAGAGGAGGCGGGAGAGGTGGTCAGGAGAGAGTTCAGAGAGGAAGAAAACAGAAAGCATGTTCATTCACCACCTGAGCTGCCCGTAGGTGGAGAAGACCCTGGGACACACTCACCCACCCCCTGCATGGCCACAACGCTCATCCAGGACAGGCACTGCGTTAGCCTTTCCCGGGGGACTGAGATCTGGGCCCGGCTCGGCCAAACCCTCTACAAGACCTCGCTGAGCCCCAGGACCCACATCTGCAAAGGAAACAGGAGCACGAAGCCCTGAGATGCCTCTCCTGGGAGGCCTGTCCAGTGGAGGAAGCAGTTTAGGGTTCACCAAGGATTTCGCCAGGAAGCAGCTTAAGGAGGCCGGATCCTGCAAGAGTCACAGGACGTGGGAGCTGGGGTTGGCAGTTCTGAGACCTGCTATAATACTGGGCCCGTGCTACATGCTGCCAGCCTGCGTGAGGCAGGATTCTCAGAATAAAGGGGACTGAACATCGAAGGCTATCAGCTTTCCCATCTTTCTGCACAAATGTATTAATTAGAAAAAATCCCTGTGACAGATTAGAAACCCTGATTCTAGGTTTATAACAATAATATGGGGGAAGTAGCTCTTTCTGAGCCTCCCTGCACCAGACTGTGCTCCAGGGCAGGGACTATGTGTGGTCCATGGCCGTGACCCTAGCTCCCAGCCCGTGACCTGAGATTGGGGAGGAGACTGCAGGAAAGGTCTGGGAAACTGTTTGGGCCTCTATTTCTCCATCTGTAAAATGGGAGAGTCAGAACACCCCCATCCAGCTGTGGGATCCTCAGCCCCTGTAGCCATTCCCCAGCAGATCATCATGGACATGAGTGGGGGTGGGTGCTGTACCCTTGGGTGTGATGAGGGGCACAGGGCCCCCCGATACTCCACAGCACAGACTCTGGGAAGCCTCCCCGCACCCATGTGCCCAGAGTGGGGGACAAGGAAAACAGGGACGGAGAAGGAGGAGGGAAAGATGGGGGGGCAAGGTTGGGGCTGAAGGCCTCTGAAGCAAGAGAGTAAGAGGGTAGAGGAGGAGGAAGAGAAGCCGGAAGGAAGAAGGCACAGAAAAGGAAGTCCTTGAGCTTGGTTCACTCTCAAGGTGGATGCAGCTAAAAAGCCCAGCAAATAGGCGGAAGGGGCAGCAGGCTGTAGGTGGTTAGGGGCACTGCCCCGGACTCAGGGGCCAGGGGCTACACCAGTGCACTCACCCGCCCCGAGACACCACCAGCTTCACTTTCACTTTGTAGGAAACGATGATACCCAGGATCTCTCTGTTGGCGCCTTCCCTCAACCTGCAAGGCGACATGAGGAAGCCGGTTCTGGGGGGCTCCCTGGGTGGGCGGGACCTGGCCATCCAGGGGAGGGGTGCGGTGGGGGGCGGAGGCCATCCACCCCTCTCCTGGACCACTCAGCCACCACCAGCAAGCAGACAGCAGTGTGTGAGAAAGGGAAGCTGTGCGCTGAGGGGTGGGAACTTGGAAAGGAATGGAATCCCTGCCTTTGAGGGGCACCCCCACATATGCCCTCATCTCTCCAGCCTCTCCAACCCCCTCACGATTCACTGTCTCTTGCTAAGGCCATTCGTGGAGCTACTCCCTCCCTTCCAGCCTCACTGTGCCTCAGAGACAAACCCCGTCTGATTGAAGACACTAGGTTAGGATTTGCTGCCTCTTGCAGGAAGCCTCTCCAGGTTGCTCTCCTTCAAGCAAGCCAGCGGAGCCCAGCACTGACCAAGGGCATGGGTCTAGGGGTCCATCATGTCTTCTGGGTCATTCCTCGATAGTGGTGAGAATAAAGGGACAGCTTTCCCTGGCCATCTAAGCTCCTGAGGAGGGACCCTGGACAACGCTTGGGAAGAAGGGAACCTATGCCTCATGCTGGCACTGGTGGAACCAAGGTGGGTGTGGACCCATGAGGACAGGGTGAACATTCAGGAGCCAGGGACGAGGGAAGGCGTGTCCTCACAGGGTGCTGGAGGCCAGGTTCGTGTCTTCATGCTTGAGCTTCCCATCCAGGGCAAGGCCCCGCTTCTCTCGATTGTTGGCCAGGAAGGGGGTCAGCGTGTAGACCTTGCAGAACGTTGAGCTGGGGGCCACCGTGTCACTGGGCAGAAGGGAGGCAGGTATAGAAATGCCCGCACCCTGAGCCAACCCCAGCCCAGCCAGGACCTCTCAAAGAGCACAGAGTAAAACTGTAAAAGTGGGGGTTTTTTTTTAGTTTTTTTAGTTGCAAAAATACTGATTGCTATTACATGTAAATAAACACAAATATATAGGAAAAATTAAATGAAATTAACTGCTAAAAATAATTATATGCAGGGCCAGGAGAAAAAGAAAAAAACAAGTGTGTCTTCTAATAGGAGGATCTACTTCCTTTTGGTGAGAAAAAAAAAATGTTTCAACTGAGATCTCTCATTTCCTCAGCTGCTAACAAGCTTGCAACAAAGTTCCACGGTCAATTGTATTAGCTCTCCTCAAACCTAGATGTTTCTAAAAGAAAATTATTCTCTACCCTCCCACACAACCCCTTTTACCCCATGAGCTGGATTATTCTTTTATCAGACAAGAAAAGCCGTGTACCTAGTGTCTTAACCTCTTTGCCTTGACTACCAGGAAGCTCAGAGCAAAGCACCTCCCTTCAGTATAGGTTTCTGATACGGTATCATTATGACCCCAGGCCCTTTAGATTCATTAGCCCTTATTTTGTCATTCTAGTTTTAGTGGGTCTTTTCCTTCACGGTAGCATGCATTTTCCTGTAGCTAAATCAAGCGAATGTTTTCTAAAAGGCTGGTCAGGATCATTGACTGTGAGTGGCAAGGAAGTCCGAGGCCCAGCCAGGTGGAGAAGAGGCTCCTGGGCCTGTAAGTGGACCCAGGGTTCCTCCTCTCCCCACCCAATCCCACGCGTCCAGGGCTGGGCTCATGCTCACTTACTCGGCCTCTTCCATGGCCACGGGGCACTTGTACTGGGCTGTGTTGAAAAGGCAGATGTCTGCATACTGGCGCACTGGGGAGGAAGAGGGAAATGAGGTGGTGTGAGTCCGGGGTGCAGCTCCCAGGCATCCCAGGCTCCCCTGAGTTGGGGATGCTTGGCCCCACAATAGCCAGAGTCCACTGGAGGCTTCCACAGGCGACTGTCCCCACCCTCCACCCAAAAGGCAGTCCAAACACACCCACTCCCTTCCACAACCAAAAAAATCTTCCCCTCGAAGACAGCTTTGCCCTGAACCCAGGGGACCTACGAGGCAGAGGCTTACACAGGACACTCATTACCTGGCCAATAAGCAGCCTCAAGAGCCTCACCCTGTGGCTTAGAGCAGGCCCTGGCCCTCCCTGCAGGCCAGTAGTTATTTACAGGG
Organism: Desmodus rotundus; assembly: GCF_022682495.2. NCBI lineage: Eukaryota > Metazoa > Chordata > Mammalia > Chiroptera > Phyllostomidae > Desmodus > Desmodus rotundus. The sequence continues at coordinate 48,476,501 of NC_071391.1, forward strand.
CTGTTAACCAGGGGAGAGCCTTCAGCGACCCCCGCCCCGGGGGAGGCCTCCCTTTGGCCCGCCCGCTGCCTGGGGTACCCGAGATCTTGATCTTCTTCACTGTCTTGTTGGTGTTGTTGGTGACGTGGACGTTGACGCTGATGGGTTCTCCGTGGTAATAGATCTGGGAGGTGTAAGAAGGGAGAAGGGCTGGGTGGGAGGACACCACAGCTCTAGAGAGGGGGAGGCAGGAGAGGCCTCCCACACGTCTCCTGGGGCTCCCCAGACCTGGGCCACTCTGACACTGGCCCCTAGTGCGTCAGCCACTTCCCACTGATGCCAAGCCAGCAGGTGCGTTAGACTTCAGCTCCTCCGTGGGACCTTGAAAGGTCATTGAATTAGAAGGTGACATTCCTGCGCTCCGGTCCTGGCTTGCTCACCAGAAATGATGACAGCAATAATAACAGCAATGGGAACGAGAGCGGTGTGGCCTTGGGCAGGCTTCCTAAGCCTCCGTGTTCTCCTGTGTGTGATGGCGCAGCTGGACTAGGGGGTGACGTATCAAGTCCCTGCCTGCTCTGGCCACCTAGAATTTTAGACACGGGAGGATCTAGGAGAAGCTGGAGAGAGGTGGGGAAGAACTGGCCCACTCACTGAGGGAACCAGCTCTGAGTCTTCACTGAGGGACCTCAACATGCCCCTTGCCCCAAGCACTTGCTTTCAGCGCTCCCCAGGGAGGGGGAAGGGATGCTCCCGAGTGGATGGGGGTGCGGGGAGGTGGCCAGGACCCAGGACCCTTCGGGAGGTACACTGATGTCTGCAGTCAGTTGCATCCTTCAGGATCATGCCTCCTTCTGACACCACGTTAGGTCCCAAGAGGCTTCCCCGAAACCCCCAAGGGAAATCTCAGGTCCCCAGAGCCCTGTGCGCCTAGAGCTGGGGGCAGAAGCTCCTACCTGAGGCATCCTGAGGCCAGGAAAGAGGTGAGGTCTGAGCAGTTCCAGCCTTGGTAGAGGCGCCCCTATCCCCCCCCCCCCAAGTCTGAGCCCCCTACCTCCTTGTCCAGGGAGGCCTCTAGATGCAACGGCTTGTCCGACATCAGGAACTGCCTGGTGGTCTCGGCTGTGGGCTGGGGGCCAGGCCTCTCCGGGGCATACTGAACCTTCCTGATGACCAGGCGCACAGAATTCCTGGTGGGGATGGGCAGAGCAGAGAGGACCAGAGTCACTGCCTCTGGTGACTTTCCTTGCGATTCTCAACCTTCCCGCTCAAGAGACTCCCATCACGCCCCGCGCCTCAGACTCCAGTCCACACTGCAGAGATCGGCATAGGGGCCTTGTCGCCATCTGGCCCTCCTCCATCCTCCCCCTTCCTGTCCCCAGCCACCCCCACCTCCTCACTAGCACCCCGGATGACCTATCTGGTCCTTTCTGCGAAGCTTCATTTGCACGGGGTCCCTCCCTATAGCACCCTCTTCCCATCGCTTCTGCCCTCATTTGCTTCCTTCTTCAAGGCCCAGCTAAATGCCTCCTCTTCCAGGAAACCTTCCTGGATCTGCCCACGTGGATCTCCTTCTGGTCTGAACTCCCACCACACCAGAGCTGAACCACCCCCAGCAGCACGTCCTCTGGGTCTGTGTCCTGGTGGCCACAGGATGGTAAGAAAGGGACTATGTCCTCACTTCCTGCATCTCTTCTGTCATCTGATAGTGAAGCTCCTTACAGACAGAAATTTTTGTCTCACTCGTTCACTGCTGTATTCTCAGTACCCGGGACAGTGTCTGCCTTCTAACAAATGCGGCTAAATATCTATTAAACAAAAATATGCAGAGGGGACGTGGACCCCACGAAGAAACGACGCCCTGGAAAGGAGACAGGTTCCGTGACAGGGCGTGGACTCAGCCTGGGGATGCAGGTCGGGAAGAGGATGAAGACTCTTAGTTCATACACGCCCATCACTTTGAATACTGTCCAGCACATAATAAATCTTTGATAAATGATAGTTGCTATTATTAGTAGTAACTCTGGTGAGGACTTAAAATGTCCCATTGGTGGCGAGGTGAGGGTGGCGGTTCTCAACGTTGCTCCTCTTCCTTTCTCTGACCAGGCTCCAGCCCCCAAACCCACAATCCCACTCCTTTCCCCTGGCCTCAGACCTTAAGAAGAAATGGAGATGCAAGGGAGAGGGGCCCCATTTCCTGCCCGGCAACACTCACACAAGCTGCCCAGGCTGGAGATGGAGATACATGCAATACATCCTGAAGCCACCAGGCGGCACACTCAGCACACTCCCTAGGAGATTGCAGGGCCCCCAGCGGCCTCCCTCGGGAACTGTCCCTAGGCGGGGAGTATCTGAGCTGGGGGAGGAGGCAGCCCACCTCAGAAGTCAAGGCCGGCTGTTTCAGGCTGCCTTGGGCTCTCTGTCTGCCCAGTGCTGTGCCTCTCTAAGAGAACACTTCTCCTCTTTAAGACATGAGCTGACCTCCCCCTCCTCTCCTGGGTGGGTTCACTTTCTGCACTTCCCTCCCTTACTTAGAAGCCCCCATGGACACCCCCTACCACCATTACCTGCCAGTGATAGCCTCCCAGGAAGAGAACTAGGAAATGGGGTCTAGGATGGCCTGGGAACTAGCTCACTGTTTAAAAAAATCTGAATTTGGGGGATTTTTTGCAAAACAGAGTAAAGAGACAAGCAGTCTGGAGGGGACGAGACTAGAGGCGGTGAGACAGAGGAAGCAGGTACAAGGGTATGAAGGAAAAAATGCTGAGGCCTGAGCCAGGGCCATTAAGCCACCTCCCCAGGAAGCCCTCCATGACCAGCCAGACTTGCAGAGTGCCCTCGGTCAGACCTCCCAGGGCTGGAATGTGTGGCCCCTCCTCAAGCCCTTCCAGGTATTGTTACTTATCTCTCCCGACTCTGCCTGGCCCGTCCCTCTCTCTCTGCCAGCAGGCAGCCCACACCCGAGCCCGACGCTGTGGCCTTCTCACCGCTTGTGGATCTTCTCCTCCAGGTTCTCTGCACAGAAGGCTTTGACCTCATAGTCCACACCACAGGCCTGTGGGGAAGGGGTCGCTGATCGCAGGGCCTTGGGGTGGGCAGAGTCCCAAGAGCACCACCAGCCACCCTCTCATCTTACAGACAGGACGCTGGAATGGAGCCCCAAGCTCCCACAGTCCCACAGACCCTCAGTCTTCCTCAGCAGCCCTGTGCTCGGCCTCAGGGCTGTGCTGCCTCCTTCTGTGGCCGCCTCCCCCTCTGACCTTCCCACAGGGCTGCTCCCCAGCCCCCCCAACACGGGGCATCCCAAACCACCCTAACAGAGCCCTACTCTGCGGACCCCCGCCTTGCCTGGTGGCCACCCTCACCGGGGCAGCCGCCCAGACATAACAGCACCCTCGGCAGCCTGTTTGGGAGCCCCGCCTGCGTGCAGAGCAGGCACTGCGGGCACCGCAGCAGCGTCCCGCTCACCCTCTCCCCACACGAGGAGGCACATTCTATCATCTCCATTTCGCAAATGAGGAAACCTGGGCTCAGGGATCGGGGCCTGTGATACTAGTGGGGTCACTTCTCTCTGAGCCTGTTTTCCCACCTATGAAACGACTGCACCTCCACATGAAGTGTGAGGCCAGGTGGTCATCCAGAGAACATTTGGTCCTGTTGCAGCCGACACCAAGGTCAGTGAGAGTGACTCAGGAGAGCCTTTGGACACATCGCTGAATGCGGGGTAAGGACGGCACTGAATCTGCTGCCCTGTAAGTAGACAGACAGATTACACTGGCCTCGACACAAGGGGGCTTCTACAGGGAGGGCTCCAGCACCTCCTGGACAGGAAGCCAGGGACCGGGGGACACAAGTGTCTTGTACTCAGAGAGATGCTCCCTTTGGGGTGACCCACCTTCCCTGTGTCTTCAGGCCCTGGCTGCAATGTCACCGAGCATGGGAGGTTCGGAGGGATCTGTTGAGAGGACAGCCAGAATGAGCCTCCTGCCACATTTCACCACTTACCTCCCCAGGTCTCCCCCCTGCACGCACGTTCGTCAGACCAGGGCACTCTAACGACAGGCGTGTCTCTCCCATCAGGTTAGGGGCTCCAGAGGGCAGACCACACCTCCCCCATCAGACGGTGCCAAGCCATGCCCCACATGGGGCCAAAGGCACCTCCAGTAAAGCCACTGACCGCAGTGATTCTCTTCATCTGAGGGTTTAGCCTACCCCAGTCCTCACAGAACAAGTTGAAAAAGATCTTTCCATGATGTCTGCTGTAGTGGGCAGAATGATGGCCCCAAAGATGCCCACATCCTGATCCCCAAACCTACGACTGTGTTGCCTTACATGGCAAAGGGACTTTACGTGTGTGATTAAGGATCTCACGATGATGCAGAGATTATCCTGGATGTGAGCACGAGGCTCCTTAACAGTGAAAGCAGGAAGCAGAAGAGTCACCGTCAGAAATGGGATGTGAGAAAGACTCACGTGGGGGGTGGAGGGGAGGGATAGGCTATGAGCCAAAATGTGCATGGTGTTTAGAAGCTGGAAAAGGCAAGGAAACAGATTCTCCCCCGCCCCCTCTGAGCCTCCAGAAAGAACGCAGCCCTGCTGACACCCCGATTTTAGCCTGGTGAGGCCCATTTTTGACTTCTGACCTCCTCAAGAACTTCAAGGTAATAAATCTGTACTTTAATTGGCAGGTTTAATTGCCACCACGATTGTGGTAGGTTGTTTCTGCAGCCACAGAAAACCAAGGCACTCATGAAGGAGAGGATGAACCGTACCATCTCCCCTTCTCTACCCTCCAAGACAGCAAGGAGAGTTCGCTCCGTCACAGTCAGAGTCTGAGAGACAACACGTTACAACCCAGGATAAGGGAGTCTCAGAATGGAAAGTGGGAGGAACAGGGAAATCTGCTACTTGCCATCCCTTGTGAACCAGGCAGAAGCTGGGCAAGTGGGCAGCCAGTCTGAGAGAGGAGACAGCCCTGCGGTGGCCCAGAGGCAAGAAAGGGCCCCTTTCTCTACAGTCCCCCATACCCTCTTTCTCCCACCAGCGACCTGGACTCAGGAGGGTCTGGGAGCGGCTCAGAGGTAAGGGTAACACCCTTGGTAGAGGCCGGACAAGAGACACTTACCAGGCCGTATGGCAGTGCCCCAGGTCCCAACATACACGGGGAAACTAGGTGACGTGGAGCCGCTGCCCCCCGCTGCCCCCGCGCGCCCACCCAGAGGACTTCCTACAGGCGGTGCTTCTGGAACGGGGCCCCGGGGGCCGGCAGTCCCTGACCTCAAAGGTGAACGGGTAGGCGTGCTCGCCCAGCTTCTTGATGAGGCGCTCCTGCAGCCGCGTCAGGGGCTTCTTGTCCTCAGGGGCTGGTGGGAAGGACTGCACGTTGGCCACAAACAGGTCCTTGCGAAAGGTCAGGCCCAGGACATCCAGGTCCTCCCGGCCATAGCGGAAGGCGCAGGTCAGAGTCACGTAGACTGTGGGAGCAAGGGACACTGAGGAGAGGCCTTGGAGGGCACCAAGCAAGCCCCCCACAACCGCAGCCATAGCCCTGAGACTGACCCAGCTGGGGGCCACAGGTCTGTCCCACAGTTCCCATGGAGAGGGCTACACTGCCCTCGGGACAGGGGCACTGGGCACCTGGGAGAGTCACGCGTGGCCTGGCACCTGGAGGAAGTAGGGGCTGACAGCTGGACCAGATCTGTCCTTCCCCACCCCCACCCCCACCCCACTCGAGCCAGGGCGTGTGTGAAGGGGCACAGACAGGTGGCTCTGGATGAAGGTCTGGGGTCTTGCCCAATCTAACCCCTGCCTCCCTTCTTCCCTCTGACCCTGGACAGCCCCTGCACCTCCCCAGCAATCAACTGTTTCTTCTGTAAAATGAGACTCTAACTTCCACCCCGTGTGCAGCCCAGCCTTGGGACCGTCATTATACATCGATACGAAAGTGCTCGGGCATTAAAGTGGTTCTCCCCAGGGGCACGGCGCAGGGTGGGCACAGGGCGGCCCCAGGCCAGAGGAGGCTGGGGCTCCTGCTCTGATGTGCGTTGGGGCTGGGGAGGGAAGAACTGTTGGGGCTGTGGAGGGAAGAACTGTTGGGGCTGTGGAGGGAAGAACCGGTGGGGATGGGCCGGGAGAGGCAATATGACAGGCTGGGGGTGGGGGCCTCACCTCTCCTCTCCTTGAGGTACTCAGGATCCACCAGGACCACACCATCTGGAGGGAGGACAGAGAGCTGAGTAGACCCTCCCAACCTGACCTCTCAAACTCCTAAGCCCTGAACACCAAGCAAAACCCAAACTCAACTTCAAACCCAACTGTCTGTCTGTCTGTCCAAAAGCACCATGAGAGAAATGGGGAGGCCAGCATCCAGGGGGATGGAACCCTTCCGCCCCTGCCCCCCTCCCCTGCCCACACCGGCTGGCCTTATAGACCCAGCTGGGTGACTTTTGACTTGACTTCTGTTTATCTGTATTGGTAATAATTTGGGTCCAAACCCCCTGTTGTCAGGTACCATTTGGAATTTAGAAGTTCTGAACTGTAGGAAGGCCATCAGGTCCATCCTCCATGTACTCTCTAACACCCCTGCAGGATCGGGCCCCACCCCATGCTCAAACCCACGATACCTCTGCTGGGAAACGTGAATATTCTCAACTGAGAGGCCAATAAGGCATGACCGGCCTTCTAATCCTGCACCAAACTTGTGAACCGTTTTAGAATCTCAGAGCTCTTGGCTTTGGGGTTTGCAGAGCCAGGTGAGTGGCCCTACTGTGCCCACCTCGTTGGGCTCCTGTGAGGACTGAGTGAGTTCATGCATTAAAACAGTAGATGGGGCTCAGCAGGCGTGACACCACAGAGAACCCCAGGTCTGGCCTTGGGAGGGTGGAGTCAGCCAGACACAAAGGCCCTCTTCTCTGCCCAGAACCCCAGGGGGCCAGAGACTCTGGTTCACGGTCACATCCCCAATCATCTCTGGCCAAACTTGACCCAGCTGTATGCATTGAAGAAGCACAATTCTCTCTCTGCCCACACCCTAACCCGCCCCACTCCCACCCCACGCTGCCCCCACCACTGACCTCTCAGGGACTCTCAGACGCCACATGTGGAAGTGAGTGCCCAGAGGGCCCTAGGTCCTACCCCAATACCAGGCAGATCCAAGGGATGGGTGGTTAGGGAAGTGCCACCCACTCCCAGGCCTCCGTGCACCTTCCCTCGTCTTAGGGAGGGCATTCCTTCCGTGCCGGGGACCAGGGGCTCAGTGGAAAATCAGCAAGATGTCCCAGTGAGGACATTTCCAGCCAGGGACATCAGGGGAGGCTCCCTGGAGGAGGGGAGCTGTAACCAGGTTTTAAAGGGCAAAAAGGGTCAACCAAAGAAGACCAAGGCAGTCCTCTGGGGCCCCCACAGGGCCTGCACAGGGCCTGCCAGGTAGCAGGTGCTCTTGCAAACACTTGCTGAACAGCTCTCGGGCGCCCGGTGTGCTGGGGGAGCTGCTTCCCTCGGCCTGCAGCCCCTCGCCCAGCCTCAGTGCCACCTCCGCTGTGGTTCTTAATAGGCCAGTGGGTTGGAAATGGCACCTCGACGGAGGCCACAGGTGAACACAGGGAGGCTTGCCCACAGCCCCAAGAGGCCAGTTCAGGGAGGAGATGCAAAAGGCAGAGGGGACACCGAGCTCAGAGGACACCAAACAGTGTCCCCAGACCGGGCTGTGGGGGAAGAGTGGGGTCAACCTGCTCTGGGCAGGAAGGAGGGGCCTGGATGGGCCCTGCTCACACCCCTGCCGACCGCGGACTCCCCAGGTTTCCCGTCCCACGTCAGAGGCCTTCCTCTCAGAGAGCTGAAGCGGCCGCTGCGCTCACTCCCGCACTGGCTCTGCCACCCCTCGCTCAGCTTGCTCCCGCCCTCCTGGCCCCAGGACAGCCCCAGGGGTGTGATGACAGCCGCCCAGCCTCCGTGAATTTCCCCCCAAACACAGCTCAGTCTCCTCCCCTGGACTTGGCCTCATGCAGCTTCCAGTGCTCATCCTCCCAACCTGTCCCCTCCACGGGCCCCACTTTGGTTCGTTTGTGTCTCCTCTCTTTAAAAAAGCCATTTAACCTCTCCAGGCCTCATTGTCCCTGTATGTACAATAGGGGGTTTTGGGGCCTCCCTCCCCCCAACAGGTGTGGAAAGAGGCTATGAGATCAAGCTCTTCTAAGGAGAGCTGTGGCTCCTAGATTCCTAACCAGGGGTGAAGGTGCCTTCCAAGGGGACGTTTAGCAATATCCGAAAACGTTTTTTGTCATCCTGCGATGGGGTCTAAGGGTAGAGGCCAGGGATACTGTGAAACACCTGCAATGCACAAGGGAGCCCCAACGACAAAGTATTACCCGACCTTCCGTGCCCGGGGTGCTGAGGCTGAGAAACCCTGAACGAGAGCAAGGCCTGGGAGAGGCGCCTCAGCCCCCGGGAGGACCTGCATGTCGGTCTGAACAGCCTCCACCTACAAGCCCCAAGGTTTTCCTTCTGCCTCCCAGCCCTTGGCGTCAGGAGGCAGCAGAACAAAGGTTCCGTAGGGCCTGGCTGCCCAGGTTTGAATCCGGGCTCCCTGACATGCCAGCTCTGTGACCTGGAGCAAATCACATGACCATCTGGGCCTCGTCACCTCATCTGTGAAGCAGGGATAATAAAGGCAGCCGCCGCAGCGTACGCTGTAAGCCGTACAGTGGCGGGTGGCTGCTGTCATCTGTCGTCCTCATCCTCCTTATTATCACCAGTGTTCCTTCCCTGATTCTCACCTCCATCCCTCAGCTAAGGGGGGAAAAGCTGCTCCGTAAATGTTTGCTGACTGAAGCTAGAAGCTTCTCACATCCCATTCTTGGCACCAGAGGCCCGAGGGCTGTTTCTGGGCTGCTTCAACACGCCTTCTCTGGAAGGGGCCTGGCCAGCCCCACCTCCACCACTTCCTTCCTCCCTGGCCTCCAGGGACTCACCCACAGGGTCCACGAGGTCGATGTGGTCCACAAAGTCCCGCTTTCCCAGATAGACAGTGAGCTGGGGAGGAGAGGCACAGGGTGACGTTAGCAGCTGTGGGCCCAGAAAATGCACTCCTGAAAAGCCGCTGGCCCTGGCCCTGGCCCTGGAGAAAACCTTGGGAGTTGCCCCTGAAACTCCAGACCCATCCTTGACCCTCACTGAAACCCTAACTGGTCTTGAACCTGAGCCCCAGACCCAATATGAAGAATAACAAACCCTTGTACAATTTTGAAAGCACCTGTTCATTCTAAACCCCTATGAAGTTGCTATTGTTTCCATTTGACTGATGAGGACACAGCCCTGGAGAGATCTCACCAAGCACCACGGAGGGTGGAGCGACCGCAGCAGCAAAGAGGTCTGCTGAGCCGGAGTCCTGGGCACGTCTCTGAGAGGCCAGAGAAACCGAGAGCAGGGGCTTTGGTGTGGAGCTCCGAACACGGAGTTCAGCACAGTCTAGCAGAATCCCACTCCTGCAGGGGCCGGTGTTCCGAGCAGAGAGGAACCCGGAGCTGGAGCCCCACTCGGTAGTCAGCCCTCAGAGGAGACCCTGAGCTACAGCCCAGAGGTTCACCCTAGATGCCTGCTCCTCCATAGTCCCCAGATCCCGATGAGTCCCTCCATCACAGCCCTCAGGCCACCCCCTCCTGAGCCAGCCTGGCCCTCCTGAAATGCTAATCTAACCATGCTATTCCCATCTGAAAACTCTTTAATGGCTCCTCAGTGCCCAGAGGTAAGATGACAAATGGGTTTCATTCCAAATGCCAACTATGATCGATTGCTTGATTGGTCGGAGCTGAGAAGGAATCTAGGATGGAATCCTGGCTCAGCAGGAAAGGTGACCGGTGATGTTTGCTGTGGGAGCCCTCGGGGTGCCGTCTGCCAGCCCAGGCCAGCAGTGCAAGCCCCTACGCCCAGCACCAGACTCCCCAGGACCCAGCCCCACAGCTGCCCTTGCTGAAGCTCCTGCTCACTCAGCCTCCCTCTGCACACTCAGACGCAACTGCTGTGGCCCACCCCCCCACCCCACCCCTACACACACTCCCTACGACTTAAGTGCAAGCCCGGAATGCCCTTTCACCAGGCCTTGCCTGGAAACACACACCGGGCTGGGTCCTGCAGCCCCTGGGCAGCCCTTTATCTCACACCTGTCACTTTAGATGGGAACGATCGCTTTCGTGTCTGCCTACCCCATCTGGCTGGGGGGGGGGGGGGGTGCTGTGCCTAACCCAACCCCACCCGCTCGCCGGGGCCTGACATGACTGGTGTCAGTAACATCTCCGAGCTGAGCTGAGAGGAAGGCAGGATGGAGCCTGGGGCCCGCGGGAAGAAAGCGAACGGGACAGGCGCTGGGAGCTGTCCCAACAACTCGAGGATGCCCAGTTTGGTAGACAGGCTCCAGGGGCCTCTCACACCAGGGGGTGCAGGGCCCCTGAGGCCCTTGGCACTTCTCTAATTCCTGCACTCACACCAAAGTCTCTCTACGATAGCCCCATACCCCCACAGCAGAGCAGGGTCTCCCTGGAGTCCAGGGGAGCTGTGCCACCCCAACCCGGGAGCAAGTTTCCCGAGGGCTCCCCGACCCTGTGGCCAAGGCCTCCTAATAGCCTCAGATGGGGGAGTGAGGGATCCTGCGTGGTCAGGAGACGTGCCCAAGAAAGGACAAGAGTTTGGGGTCAGGCAGCTGGGGTGCAGCTGTCATAGACTCACCTTTCCATTTGGGCTCGCCTTCTTGAACACCCTGTGGAGAGAAAGAGAGGGAAGGCCAGGGTCAGCACGTGGCACGCAGGGGAAGTCTCCTGCAGGCCATCCCTCGGCAGGGCTGAGGACGACAGGCCTGGAGTGATTTTGCAGGCCCCTTCTAAGCCTTCAGAGCTGGAACAGTGCCAAGCATGCCCACATCTCGCCACTTCCACCACTGCTCCCACCCAAGGCATCCGTATTGCCATTATAGCTCTCCTGGGCTCTGCCACGGCCCCTCAGTCTGTTCTTCAACCAGCAGGGGGAGGGAGTCTTTCAAGGTGTAAGTCAGACCTCTCCACTCACTGGCTCGAACTCCACCCCGTTCAGGCAGAGGACTAGCCTTGGTCTGTGTGTCTGCTCTGCCTCCTTTACCTCCCGGCATCACCTCCACCTCTCCTCCCTCAGTGCTCCCGCCACAGGGCCTCCTGGCTGTTCCTCTGAGCAGCCCCCTCCCCTGGACACTCCCCACAGACCTGCTTGCCCAGCATCAAATGAGGGGCCTTCACCCTGTGTCCCATCCCACACTCTCACTCCTTCTCTCCCTCTACTTTCCCTTTTCCCACAGCACCCACCACTTTCTAGCCTGCTACATAATCACTGATTGCAGTCATGCCTGTCTACTCTGCTAGCACGTCAGCTCCCTGAGACCTGATTCTGCTCTGATGTAACCCAAGTGCCCAGGAGGGTGCACCTGGTGGGTGTTCAATAAATGCATTAATGAATGGCAAGTAGCAAGGACTCGATGAATGTTAGCTGAGTGGGTGAATGAATGAACCAGTGAAGGAACCAGCAGCTGAGAAACCGAGGCCCAGGAAAGGGAGGGCACATGCCTATGGCCACAGAGTAGATCTCTGGGTGTGGAGTCAGGCAGAGGCCTGGTTGCCAACCCCGCCAAGGGCTCCCTCCGCCTGCCGGAGCACACTGCAGGCTGCAGCAGCTCCCCTGACCTCTCCAAGCTGCGTCTGAGAGCCCAAGGCCCCTCCCCGACCCCCATTGTCGATCCCCAGAAATGCTCAGTAATGTTGGGAGGGAGAGAAGAAAAGTGAAAGATAGAGACAGAGACCCAGGGGATAAGGAAGGTGCTGGAGGAGGGAGAGGACAGGACAGGGACATGGCCCGGGAGCTCTGAAAATAAAAGATGGAATTGGAGATGAAGGAACAAACAAGTAAGAAAACAAAAAGAGGGAGAGAGGAGCAGTCACGAGCAAAGACTTGGAGCAGACGCAGGGCAATGGGGCAGGCCCACGTGCAGCTGAGAGGGATCACACAGGCCCAATGCCTCCCCGGCAGCAGGAGGTCCAGCAGGCAGCCAGGGCGAGGCAGGGTGAGGCCGACAGCGTGGCAGCCGCAGTCCTTCCTCCAAGCGGGGGAGTGGGGGGTGGCTCTGTGTTGCCTCCGCAGCCTCCCACACAGCTACCCCTCGTTCCGGGGCCCCAGGGACCACTGATGCATCTGAGCTTGGCTTGCAAAGAAGGGCCTAGCACATTCCTCCCTGACATCCCCTAGGGGTTCTGAGCTTTTCTCCTCATAAATATTTATCAGTGTTTGGAGTGTGAAGATGCCACCGTCAGCTGGAGTGTAATAATTGCTAAAGTGAGAAAAAATACACATCACATGGTTTGAACCAGCAGCTGCCAGGTTGGGCTGGGCCTGCAGAGGAGACCAGAGATCCCTCACAGGGACAAGTGGCAGCATGGCCACAGGAGGGGGCTAGGGGCCAGGCTGAAAGAGCGATAATCAAAAAGGGAGGGAGGGAAGAAGGGAGTTAAGAAGGAACTAGCCTTTGTTAAGTACCTAATTTTTTCTCTTATTAACACTGTAAAATGGGCGTTCTGACCCCTATCTATATCTATACACTCACAGATAATGAACTAGGGTTCAGAGAGATGTGGTAACTTGCCCAGGAACACACAGCAAACCAGGGGCAATGTCAGGATTCGGACGCAGTTCTGCCCGTCTGCCTCCGGAAGCTGGGTACTTCATATCCAGCCCCGCTGCTTTTTCTAAAGCAGGTGTTTTTATTGAGATCAGGAACAGAAATGAGGGGAAATGAGGGCAAGAGAGGGGAGGGGAGGAGGAAGAAATGAGGGGGCCGGTAAAAGGGGGCGAGGAGAGCGAGGGTGACGGGGCAGGAAGGTGGCAGACAGGCGCCAGGGGCCTCTCACACCAGGGGGTGCAGGGCCCCTGAGGCCCTTGGCAGTAGGGGGGAATGTTCTGACTCAAACTCAGTCGGCCCCAGGGGCCACCTCCTCAGGAAGCCGGTGCGGAGGGCTTCCTCAGACAACAGCAGCAGCTGCCCGTGATCCGAGAGCGTGTTACGCCCCAGTCATGTCTCGAAGTATTTTTCCCCAAACACTGCCGATCCTTCAACAACCCCATTTCAGAGATGAGGAAGTGGAGGGGGGGGACGGGTGAACCGTGGCTACCTTTCCTCTCCGTCCAGCCCTCCCTGAAGCAACTGCACCAGCTTCCTGACCCCAATGTCAGCAAAAAGGCCCCTGTGGGGGTGCTTCCAGGTCACCAGGAGCCCCCCTCGTGTGGTGCACCACACAGACAGCTTCTGCCCGTCCACTTTGAAGAGCAAGCATAAACGCACAAGACTGTGGTCAAAGCCAAACTTCTAGACCGTGGGGCGGCGGCTGGATCTGCTTTACTCCCGAGTCCCGTCTATGCCCCACGAGCCACGTTCCCCAAGCCAAAGCCAGGTCCCACACGGGAAATACCGGTGGTGGCGCAGCTGACTAAGGCTCACTGGAGACAAGGAACAGAAACCCACCGAGGGTAGCCCAAGAAAAGGAGGAGGCAGCATGATAAGGAGACAAAAATCTCACGGGAAGAATGCGCAGGCAGGATGCACTGGGGCTGGAGCCAGGAACAGGGAAGCCATCAGCCTCTCAGATGGTTGCTATCTCTCTCCACCTCTCCCTCTGGCGCTGCGTGTCCTGCCGGCTGCACGGCTCTCTGTGTGGCCACTCCATTGCCTTTGGGGACCAACTCTCTGCTTACTCAGTGCTTTTCTGCTCCTCCATCATTTCGGCTTGCATCTGGCTCTCACTCTGACCCTCTTTCTACTCTGCCTCTCCCTCAGCGTCCCACTGTCAATTGCTGAATGGCCCAATTCCAAAGTCCCAGGAGAGGAATTTCATTGGTCAACTTTGGTCAGGTGTACCGCTCCTGGGCCAATCAGCTCTGCCTAGAGTGTGTCATATGGTCCCTGACACATGGGCAGAAAAGAGTCTATAGAGCAATGTTTTTCAAAGCAGGGGCCACGACCCATTAGTTGATAATGAAATCAACGTAAAGCACTGCCACCAGCACTTGTTTTAATGGAAGAGGAGACAGCAGCATGATAGCAATTGTACAGTACGTATCACTACATTTACCAATACTCCTTCCCCCTTAAGGCTGGGCGAATTTCTCCAGTCCTGTGAAGTCAGGCGTGCCCATGTGGCTTGCTCCAGCCAGTGCAATATGAGTAGAAGTGCCACATGTCATTTCTAGGCAGAGCATTTAAGGGCTGGCGCGTGATTCCCCATGCCTGTTGTATTAGTTTTCCTTGGGGCCTATAACAAACGGCCACAAACTTAATGGCTGAAAACAACACAGGCTTGTCTTACAGTTGTGCAGTTCAGAAGTTTGAAATGTACCTCACTGGGTCAAAATCAAGATGTTGGCAGGGCGATGTTCCTCTCCAGGGGCTCTAGGGGTGAATTCATTTCCTTGCTCTTTCCAGCTTCTAGGGAGCCCGTGTCCCTCGCTTCAGAGCCTCTTCCTCCACCTTCAACGCCAGCAACAGCAGGTTGAGTTCTTACCGCATCCCATCACTCGGACCTCTCCTGCTTCCCTCTTCCCCTTTCAACGAGCCTTATGGATACAGTTAGTGCCCTATTTTAAGGTCGACTGATTAGCAACTCTAGCTTCCTCTACAACTAGAATTCCCCTTGGCCATGCAATATAATACATTCAAGGGTTCCAAAGATCAGGGTGTAGGCACCTTGGGGGGGGGGCATTCTTTGGCCTACCACACCCTCTTTCCCCTGCCACAGAAAGCAGCGATGATCTGCGTGGGGAAGCCTCCAGGACCTAAACTCCAGGGCACTCCTGCTACATAACCAGCTTCTCCTGACTGATACAAAAAGTGTGACTCGGTGAAACCGTCACTTTAGGTGAACTGAGTTACAGTGTCCAATGAATTTCATGCTGCAATTTTTGTGATGTTGAAAAACACGCCTACAACAAACGTGCTCTCCGTCAGTGCCTGCGGACCTATTGGATACTGTTTCCTGATTCCATTCCATCAGGGTGGAGCTGCCAGGCAGGCCGGCAGGTCTGCTCTCCATTAACCAGAATGCTGGCTTCTCCAGGGAACCCCAGGCCCCGCCTGCAACGTGGGACACCTGTTGATCAACTTTACGCTAATATTCCACTGCTGTTCTGTGGGCCTGCAGTCCTCCCAGGGCCCATTCGTGCCTGTACCATGACGGACCTGCACCACGACGGACCCAGAACAAAGCACGCCCATGATAATTTACCCAACAGGCAAGCGCTGATAATCCTGTGGAACAGCCAAACGAGGGAGTATTACATAGCAGGGAAATTATGCTTGCATCTTTCGTAACACAGGGAAATGCCTATGACAGAATAGCAAGCAGAATAAATCAGGACTCAAAATACCAGATTGGGCATCAGCTCAATTTGTATTCAATAAACACCAAAATAAAAAAAAAAACGATAAGATGGCAGCACTCCTCGAATTGACCTACAGAGTCAATGCAATCCCTATCGAAGTTTCGTTCAGAAATTGGCAGGCTGGCCCGAAAATTCCAATGGAAACATGAAGGACCCAGAATAGCCAAAACAATCTTGGAAAAAAAAAAACAAAACAGAACAAAGTTGGAGGACTCAGACTCCTGAATTCATAACTTACCACAGGCTATAGTAATCAAGAATGTATGATACTGACTAAATATAGACATACAGATCAATGGAACAGAATTGAGAACCCAGAAATAAACCCATATGTTCACGGCCCATTGATTTTTGACAAGGGAGCCAAGACAAGTCAATGGGGAAAGAGTCTTTCAGCAAAGGACACCTGCGCACTTGGATGCCCACAGGCAAGAGAATGGAGTTAGATCCCCTACCTCACACCATGTACAAAAGTTAACTCAAAACAGATCAAAGACCTAGAACTCCTAGCAGAAAACACGACCTTGAATTTAGGGAATGGTGTCTTACATACGACACCAAAAGCACAGGCAACTAAAGGGAAAAACATAGATGAAACTGACTTCATCAAAATTAAAAACGTTTGAGCTGCAAAGGTCACGGTTAAGAAAGTGAAAAGACAACCCACAGCCCTGGCCAGCGTGGCTCCCTTGGTTGGAGCGCAGTCCCGTAACCGAGAGGTTGTGGGTTCAATTCCCAGGCAGGGCACATTTCTAAGTTGAAGGTTCCATCCCTATTCCAGGTGCATACAACCCCCGGGCAGGTGTGTATGGGAGGCAACCAATCACATTTCTCTCTCTCACTTCCTCTCTCCCCTCCTCTCTCTCTAAAGGCAATGAAAAAAATGTCCTTGGATGAAGATTAAAAAAAAAGAAAGAAAAGATAACTCACAGAATAGAGAAAATGTTTTCAAATCATGTATCTGATAAGAGTCTAGTTCCAGGATACATAAAGACTTTACTTTTATTCAATAACAAAAAGGCAAATAAACCAATTAGAAATAGACAATGGATTTGAATAGATATTTCTCCAAAGAAGATATACAAGTGGCCAATAAGCCCGTGAAATGACGTTCAGCATCCTTAGTCATTGAGGAAATGCACATCAAAGCCACAGGGAGATACTTCGTGCCCATTGCAATAGCTGTGATTAAAAAAGCATAATAGCAAGTGCAGTCAAAGACGCGGAGGAACTGCAACGCTCGCACATCGCTGGTGGCAAGGTAACGTGGCGGGGTCATTTGGAAACAGTTTGGCTGTCCACCCAAAAGTTACCCGTAGAGTTAACATCTGACCCAGCAATCTCATCCCTAGGTACATACCCAAGAGAACCGGAAACAGATGTTCCCACACACATGGGCACGTGGATATTCAGAGCAGCATTATCCATAATAGTCACAAAACATTAAAAAGCAAATACCAATCACTTCATGAATGGATTTTTAAATGTGCCACGTATGCAGTGGAATATTATTCGGCCCCAAGAAGAGAGGAGGTACCGACCGTGCTGCAGGGGTGAACCTTGAAAACATTCTGTTAAGTGGAAGGGGCCAGTCACAAAAGACCACACACCGTCTGACTCCACTTACGTGCGATGTCCCGAAGAGGAAAGTACACGGAGGCGAAAACTAGGTTAGGAGTTGCCAGGGGCTGGTGGGAGGGGGCAGGAGAAGTGGCCGCTAACGGACAGGAGTTTGTCCGGGGCGACGAAAACGTTCTGGAATCGGATAGTGGTGAGGGTTACACAGCCTTGTGAACAAACTGAAACTGTGACTATTGTGGTGTTTTGCACTAAAACTGGACTATTATAGCATGTACATTACATCTCAATTTAAAAAATAAAACTAAAAACGAGCCCCAAACAATGAGTGAAAGGAGAGGACAGTGTCTAAACACTAGCAGGTTGAAAGAGTCCCTCCCTCCCTCCCTCCACCCACCCACCCACTCACAGCTCTTATTTTCCATTTGGTACAATAAGCACGAATTGCACTGTAAAGTTGCCAGAGCTTCCCTGACAAGATGTATGTCTCGAGCCCTGGGGAAAGGAGAGTCTGGACAACATAGTGAAAGTAAGTAGAGAAACGCAGATCCTACAACTCTGAACCCCGGGAAGGTAGAACCTCTGGTTCTGCAACTTTGAGACCCAGAGTCCACTTCTCTGTGACTCCCCAGACCCGTCCCCAGGCCGGCAGCGTCAGCTATCGGAACTCTCTGTGCTGTGTCGCCTGTCCAGCACTCTCCTTTTCCAGGCAGCCTTCCCTGACCTCCCCCAAGACTGGGTCGGGTGCCCCCCAACGACCTCACCCAGCGTGTCCCCGGTCCCAGCATTCCCCACGCTTTGTAATGGTCTGTCCACTCACCCTCTGCTTCACTTCTCTCGCTTCCGCGAGAATAGAGGTTTTATTTGCGTCATCGCGCGGTGCCTGGGGCCCAGCAGGTACTCAATAAATAAACACAGGTTGAATGTTGTTGAATGAATGTTCTAAGAGAGAATTCGTCAAAAGTGAGAATGGACGAAGTTTAAATAGATGGTGGTCGGTAATGCTCCTTTTCTCTAAGGGAGTGAACTCCACAGCTCTCCTTCCGCCCACAGTTCTCTCTGGCGCTCAGCATCAACAGGCATCAGGATTAGAAAATGCTTCATGGAGGCTGGTGCCAGCCGCCACCAGGCTGAGTCCAGACTGTAACTGATACACCCAGAACAGGTGTCTGCTCCGCTTTGACCAGCGGTTCTCCCACGTGCTTTTCACTCACATTCACTGACCGCCCCCCCAACCAGTGCCAGGCTCCGGGCCACAAACAATGCATGGTCCCCGCTGACAAAACCCTCGGGATGGCTGGTTAGGGACACCCGCCAGGCACGATGTCCTCCGTGCACTAAGTTCTGCCCGAGAATGAGGTGCTGTGCCATGCCCTTCACACACCTTACGATATCGTATCATTCCACTACATATGCCCGTTTGTTCAGAGGAAAACCTGAGAGCCGGCGATCCTGAATAACGGATCCAAAGTCGGAGAGCCAGTCTCAGGAGGCAGCCCCACGGACGGGCCCCTGTGGGAAATCACTGAGACCAAACATGTCTTAGCATCAGGAAACTCACCCTGGGGAGACTCTCTGTGAGTGTGGGTTCACGACCAGTGACTTGACAGATCACTGGTAATAATCCATTCCTTTGTGAACCTTGGAAAACTCACATTGGAGGAAAATGTTACATTTTTCAACAGGGAATGTGGGAAGACCTTCAAATATTACTCCAATCTTCAGTCAACATCATAAAACACTTCCAGGAGAGACCAGGTGCCAGTCCCTGCTCTAACTGTGCCGTAAATATTAACTCACTTGTTCTTCCAACAGCCTTATAAGGAGGTGCACGACCATCCCCACTCCACAGATGCGGAAACAGAGGCAACGAGAGTCTAAGCAATTTGCCTAAGGTCACACCGCTGGTGAGCAGCAGAACTAGGTATCAGAGCCCAGGCAATCTGGCTCCAGAGGTCACACCGTTAACCTCTCACAATACTCCCCTATGGGCGGGACTGGGTGGTTCTGTCCAGGAAGTCAAGAAAGGCTTCAGGGGAGGACGTAGAAAGAGGGAGGTCTTGAAGAACAGTCAGGGTGGAGTGCCAGCCCTGCAGGGGTGCGGGAGGAGGCCCAAAGGAGCAACTGAGTCCCCTGAGGGCTTGGGCCGTAGTGAGCAGACTGATGTGGCTAACTACGTAAAAACGTGTCGTGAGTGCTAGAGGGGAGCACAGGCAGGAGGATGGGCAGAGAGGTGTCCACTGACGGCCAGACAGTCCTGGAGCACCTGGGCGCCGGGCCCTGGGCTAGATGGGAAGGCCCTTGAAGGCCAAGCTTAGGAACTCAGACCGTACAGAAGGCAATAGGGAGTCACAGGCATTTGGGGGGAGGACAAATGATTGGTCAGGACTGTATTTTGAAGACAGAGATGCTCCAGACCCCAAAACTTCCCCCCACACTGCCTCTGATAGCAGTCATGGCTTAGCTGGGCACTGTGGGGAGCACGCAAGGAAGGGGGCGTTAACTCTCAGGCACAGCCGCCCTACATTCTGACCCACTTTCCTGGGTGTGAAAACAGCCATCAGGGGGCAGGAAGGCGCGAGGAGCAGGTGGCCGTGGCAGCAGAGAGGTTTCTGGGGCCCTCAGCACACCCTCCCTGGCAGCAGGTGTCTGTGCACGGTGAGTCCGCTCTGCCAGAACTGGACGGCCCTCCCGGTGTCAGAACACTGCCGCCTGTTTACCCACCACTCCCGCACCTGCTTCTCAGGACTGCCGGGAGGGGGAAGGAAGCAGGAAGACAGAAACGTCACCCCCATTTCACAGACTTGTGGAGCCTGAGGGACCACAGGGCAGCCCGCTTCATTTCCCAGATGGAGAAATCAAAACCCAAGGGAGGGAGGAGACCCATGCTGGGGCCAGGAAACTGGGGCTCACGCTGGTGGGCCGAGAGCCACAGAGGAAAGCCCCAGGCTTCTGGTGCTCCCGGCTCGCCCTGGCTCAAATCCCTCGTGGCTCCCTTGGGCCCCTGCGGGCTCGCAGGGAGCATGGTGGTGTCTGGCAGGTCTGAGGGGCAGGGGTGGTGGGTGGGGGTGGGGGCGGGGGTGGGGGTTCCTGGCCAAGTCAAGCTCCTGGCCTCTGGCTGCTGGGCAGACAGTGTTTCCTCCAGCTTCCCGCTGCATTCATGGGGTCACTTTTCTGGCCATGATCCACAGTTGTGGAGATGTTCAGGGGGTGCAGAGTGAGGAAGGGGGGAGCCACCAGGTGGACATGACAAAGGGGAGAGTTTCTTAAAGGAGCATAACCTGTTTTCCGGTAACCCAAGAAACGGGAGACGTGAAAGTCAAAAGCTAATGAAACTTTCACCCACTGGGCTGGAGCCGGATCCCGAAGAGCCCCCGCTGGCACCTGAATGCTCTCCAGCCTTCTCCAGGGTGGAGAGGCGGGGAAGGAAGGCTGCTGGCAGAGGAAACGGCGTGGACGTGGACGCTGAAGCCAGCAGACCCTGCCCGAGTCCTGTGTGACCTAGGGGGAGCTTCACATCCTCTCTGAGGCCCACCTGCCCTGGTCTGCAAAATGGGCTGATGGCTACCCCATTGGTTGAAGGCATGTATGAAGACTCAGTACAAAAAAGAAGGTAAAAAAGACTGGCACCTAGCAGACAATGGATAAAGGGAAGCCGGCATCGGTGGTTCTATCAGTGTTACTACCATCCTGACCGTGCTGCGCCCCCACCCCCACCAGCTCTCTGCCCTCCCCTCCAGCGCCCAGGGGAAGGTTCTTGCCAAATGTCCCTCAGATGAGCCGACCTGGGCCTTGGGCATTGGAGGAGGGGGTGATGATACCCCTGATGGAGACGGGGAAATTTTTTTAAGTTGTCCACCTCCCTCCCAGTCTCAGATGAAAAACAACAGTTTTGGACTAAATGCAACTCCAGTTTAGTCCCTCACATTCCTGGAATCACCAGGGATGAACCCTGCCATTCTCTCTTTCTGTACCAGCTTTTCCCTCAGTTCTGCTGACTGCAATCCTCTCCGTCCTTTCTTCCCAATGTCACCTCTTCCAAGAAGCCTTCCCTGCCTGCTTTGGCTTAAAGTGCCCTTGCCCTGACTCCTCTCATCTGGCGGGAGCGAGGGGGCTTTGCTTGCTCCCTGTCCCCCACCTCACTCCCTTCTTTCCTCCCTCCATCCATCTTTCCCACTTCCCTCCTCTCTTTTCTTCCTTTTATTTTTCCAGTATCTGGCCCTGGTACTGTTCTTACCTGCGGGAGCCCCTGTGCCCTGTCCCCATGGCACCTGCACCCGGAAGCAGGGAGACGGTCTCCACCCATGAGCAAAGCCTCCCTCAGACGCACAGTGGGAGGGTGGAATGAGGTGATGTGTAATGTGCCCAGCTCAGCTCCGGGAACACAGGGGCCACCGACACACCTGCACAGCTCCCTCCCGCGGAGGGCTCTGGAAGGACTGACAGCTGAGGCCTAAGGTGGCAGCTCTTTCCTAAGAAAGAATTTTGGAGGGGGAATCAGTGCCTTACATTTAGCCAGATAAGGAGCCTTCACTCATCTGCTGGAGCTAGCTCACAAGAGCCAACTGTCGCCTTGTCAGGGATTCTGCAGGCTGGTTGTTAAACACAGTCCTTGCCAGTGGCTCTAGGCTGGGGGTGAATTTGCCCCCCAGGGACATTTGGCAATGCATGGAGACTCCTGACCGAGGTGTGAAGGGGCTACTGGCATCTAGTAGAGAGAGGCCAGGGACGCTGCCTGCACTACACACAGGTTAGCGCCCTCCCAGGCCCCAGCAAAGAATCCCCAGTCCAGATGTTAACAGTGCTGATAGTGAGAAATCCTGATCTAAACTTGTAATTGAATAGATTATATTAAAAACAAAGGGAATGCATGCTCAAAATTTATCACTTACTAGTTATTTTACTAAACTTTATTACGTTAATCTTGATCTGATATAATTTATGTCTACCAGTCTATGTGGTGGGAATTCTATTTGATGGTGTCCTACTGTGCGCCTCCTCCCAACTCCATGCTCAACCGTACCGTGTCAGTAGTACGAAATCCACGGTGGGAGAATTTACACCACAGAAAGTGGCAAATGCCACAACCTCCAGCCCCTTTTTTATCTGGAAGGCCAACTGTTACCAGGACACCACTGGGTGTAACCCCCAGTGGGAAAGAGAAATTCACAAGCCTGGTGGATGCTTCTAGGGTGCAGTGCAGGCAGACGGCGCAGCAGCAGCCTGCTGTGTGCAATGTGGAAGGAGGATCTGAACGTGGCCACGCACACACACATCTCATCCATACACACACACCCTGTACACCACACCCACTGCACACCCACACCCGCAGACACCACACCCACCACGCACAGACACAGCACACCACAGATCACACACAGACACCACAAACACATGTACCACACACACCATATACACCTCACACCTCACACTTACACACACCACATACACACCACACACATACATAGACACCACTCACACACCAAGTACACCCCCCACACACACCTGCACAACACACTCCACACACCTCTCACACCCAGCCCCACATACCTACACCAGACACATACCACCCAAATACACACTCGCTCCCACAGTAGCCCTCTAGCCCACAGAGGACTGACTCAGGCAATGAGAGCACAGAAGAACGCCAGTCTGGCTCGCCACATTCTTGGATGTCTGAGCGCCTTACACCTTCACTGCCTCCTCATCTGTGGCCCGTCCTTCCCCGCGCACCCCCATACCCAGCCTGAGGTGAAGGTCTCCACATCCCCCTGGGAGCAGCAGCCAGTGACTCCATCTCAGCACCCAGGCCGCTTACCCCTAGAGCCCTCACTGAGTGGCCCCCATCCTGCTCTGCACCCCACTCTCCACAGGCTCTGGAGCTGAGCCCAGCTGGCTGTGGCCTCCAGGGCCTAGCCTCCAGCCCTTCCCAGAGCCCATGACAAGCAGCTCCCCGGGTGACTCCACCCACCTGGCCACTTTAGCTGCCACCAGATGCTGGTAGGTCCACACCTCCGTTTCCAGCCAGACCCTCTCTGACTCCACACCCACTCGCCTTGGGACATCTGAACCAGGACGTCCCCCGCCTTTACAGACAAGTCACAAACAGACTTCCTGCCTGCCCACATCTGCTCCTGCCCGCTTCTTGAGGCCCTGCCCGCCCCGACGTCAGCACCCAGCAAGGCTCAGTGCGCATCTCCGTTCTGCCAGCCCCAGAAAGAGAAGAGGTCTTACCCCATTTTACGATGACAGCCCTGTGTCCTGGCAAAGTTAAGGGACCAGCCCAGGAGCATCAGGCGAGGCAGGGGGCTGGGTGGGGTGGAGGGGGGCCCTGGAAGAGCCAGAGCCAGGGGCTGTAGGCAGCAGCAGCCAGGCCTGGGCAGGCCCTGCAGGATCGGCTCTCCCCAGCCCCAAGTGAGGGGGTTAGTTATAAAGAAAAGGAAAAGGCGTTCCTGATACGCGTCCTGTTTCCTCTCCTCCTCTGGGCTTCTCGGGCCTTGGAGGGCGGATGTCTCTGGGCTGGCAGCCCTCGGCCAGCAGGCGAACCAGCGGAGGGTGAGGGTCTGTGGGGCCCTCTCGTCCCTGCGGTCTGGCCTGCTTGGAAACAGGGGCTCCCTGGAGTGGGTGCTCAGGTCTCCCTTCCCAGCCTGGGAGAGCCTTGATCCTTTATCCCCAGTGGGCACTCAGCCCAGCTGGGCACCTCCTGCCCACCAGGCTGTCCCATAAAGACACCCCCACTGGGGATCTTCCACATCACCCTTACTTGCTATGGGCTCCTCTGTAGTCCCCCTTCGTCCTGGCCCCACAGCAGCCAGGAACACTGCTCTGCCCAGCCTTCTCTGGCTATTACCTATGGACATGGGCTCCCCATGAACCGGGTGGGGCAGGGAAGGAGGCAGGGAGGAGGGAGGCAAAGGCAAAAGCCACCCAATGGGGCTTCTTGAATGAGAGTTGACAGGACGGGTCTCCCCCATCAGAGGGGGCCTTCCGGAGGAAAGAGGTCAGAGCTCCTCCATCGGAAGAGGATGTCCCTGAGGGAGGTGGCCATGACCCCTCCATCAGATAGGAGGCTTCTGCAGGACAAAGGTCATGCCTCCTTCCTCAGCCAAGGCGCTGCCAGAGGACAGGGGGGCTACGTCCCCTCCCTCAGGTAATCCCAGGGGACAGGGACCATGCCCCCTGTCAGACAGGAGTCTCTCCTGGAGGATGAGGCCATGCTTCTTCCATCAGACTGGGGACTCCCGGAGGGGCGATCCCATCTGTCACTCCCACCGCAGTTCCCAGAGCAGACTCTGACACTCGGAGAAGGGCTTCCCCGTGGGGCAGAACTGGGGGGAGACTTGCCCACATCATCCCTTGCAGCGGGTCCCCTGCCAACTTCCCGTTCCTGCCCTCAGCTAAACTGAAGCTTCCTTGCTGTCCTCACGACAGCCATGTGTCTGAGCAGCGGCCAGCGCCTGTGGGTCCGGGCCAGGGCCGTCAGCTTCTCGAGAGACAGCGAGGTGAGCCGCTGGGAGACCCCGGGCCAGAGGATGCCCCAGCCGGGCTGTGTACTTAGCTCTGGTCCGGACGCGTCCAGGTATGTGGTCTGAATGGGTCTCTGCTCCTGGCTCGGCCACTAACTAGGCAAAACTCCTCACCCCTCACTCCCCAATCTCCCAACCCTCTCGACACCCACTCCTGGCTGCAGTGGTAGGACACATCAGGGAGGAGGAAAAGCAAGGCCCTTCCCAAGTCCCGCCTTGAGGACAGCCTGGCCTTCCCCCGGGGGGCCGTCCCTGAGCCTGGTCTAAGCTGCCTCCACAATCATCTTCCCTACAGGCGCGCCGCTCCAGGGAGCTGCTATTAGTTAGCATCGATCCACAGAGTGCTTTGCCTACACGTTTTATGAGCTGGGAGCTGGGAGCTGGGAGCCAGGGGTGGAAAAGAGTGAACTCAGGCCACCGGGCAGAGCAAGGGAGCAGGTGGGCCCCAGGACAAGGCCCAGACAGGCGCGGCGCCGGTGCTCAGTAGACATTAGTCGAACACGTGTTTGCCGAAAAGCAACCTGACCATATGGGGTAACTTAATCTGGGTGTGTTTTCTGATTAAGAAAGAATAATAATAATTATTATTATTACTATTATTATAACTGATGTTCATGAAATGTTTAATACACGCAGGACACCATTCTAAACACTATATTAACTCACTTAATCCTCACAAGAACCCTGTAAGGGAGATACTGTTATTATCCCTACTTTACATATGAGAAAACAGACACAGAGAGGTTAAGTAACTTCTCCAAAGTCCCAGAGCAAAAAAAAAAGAAATGTACCATCTGCTTGATTAATGAAAAAGATTAGATACTTTTGAAAGATACAATGTATCCTAAGTGTCTTGCAAACTAAACGCATTCGTTATTGTACATGGTGTGGGATGTACGAGGTTCCCTAAAACAGCAGCATTGCCACATAAAACACGTGCTCATCAGTCACCTCAAAATCGCCGTTAACCTTTTTTTGAGACTTTTAACTGAGTACTTTTACTAAAATTTAGAAAACAAAAAAACCAATTATTTTAAGACATACCACTTATTTGTCATGGGTTAGGTACTTTATATCATGTTTAAAATGGGAGGACAAGCCCTGACTGGTGTGGCTCAGTGGGTTGGGCATCATCCCACAAAGCAGAAGATCATGGGTTGGATTCCTGGTCAGAGCAAATGCCTGGGTTGTGGGTTTGATCCCTGGTCAGGGTGCAAGCAAGAGGCAACAGATCAATGTTTCTCTCTTACATCAACATCCCTCTCTCTCTCTTTCTCCCTCCTTTCCCCTCTCTCTGAAAATAAAATAAAATCTTTAAAGATAAAACAGGAGGACAACACAGGGGAAAAGGCACTATTCCCTTTATTGTGCCGCCAGGTGGAGGGTGCCTATCTCCTGTCCCTCCTTGGTGTCTGCACCCCAGGGTGGGAGCGGCTCCGGGCTGGGACCGTGTGTGGCACCGAGAAGGCCCATTGGAAAGGAGGGAGGGGTCGGGGTTGGGCAGGCCTGTCGCTTCCTCAGCCTGCAGTTCAGCTGTCGCGCGTGGGAAACGAGGCTCTGTAAGTGGTGAGAATAAGAGCC
Source organism: Desmodus rotundus (assembly GCF_022682495.2). Taxonomy (NCBI): domain Eukaryota; kingdom Metazoa; phylum Chordata; class Mammalia; order Chiroptera; family Phyllostomidae; genus Desmodus; species Desmodus rotundus. The sequence goes on from NC_071391.1 coordinate 48,502,606, forward strand.
ATCCCCACAATAAACAGGCCGGCGGGGTGGCCTCGGGCAGGTCCCTGTCCGTCTGTCCTTAGCTGGCTCACTGGCTCTCAGTGGGGGTGATGTTACCGCACCGGGGCCTGGGCAGCTGAGAGGAGATAATGGGTGTGAGGAGTCCCTGGGAGGCCAGAGTGCTGGGCAGAGACAAAGGCCTGTTATTAGGGCAAGGCTGAGTTACCAAGCATTTTTAAGAAATGCATCTCCATTACTTCCAAGAACACACAGGCCTGCGGATGAGGTGGCCACAGTGAAGTCAGCCAAGTGCAGCTGGCCCTGAAGCAGCGAGCAGGGAGGGGCACTCTGGGGCAAACCACGCCTGGGACTTGGTAATAGGCACCCCCATACTCACCCCGAACCCCGCACCTGCCCTTCATGCTGGCTCCCTTCTTTTCCCTGGGAGGTTGTGGAAAACCTGGCAGGAAGAACGGCTCTAGCATCTCCCCTCTCCACCAGCCCGTCTGTGGTGACAGCGTGGGAACCAGCCCCGCCCGCCCGGCCAGGATGCTCATGTTCTCCTGAGCCCCAGGGAGGCCACACAGACGGACGGTGAGGGACATGAGGAAGGGCGATTAGAAATAGGGTCTGCCCTGGCACTTAATGGCTCTTTGCCTCACCTGTCCTCACCTGGATAATGAGGTAACACAACCCACCCCCAGGGTGCGGAGGGGGATGAACAAGCTGAGGTCTGCCTATGCCTGGCCCAGAGCCCGATACACGGTAGGACCGGGGCACTGAGAGGCACCAGCACTGCCAGGGCGAACAGGGCCGCCCGGGTCCCCGCCCGAGTGCGGGTTAGAGTCCAGTGGGGGAAAAGACTTAAGTAGTCACACGCAAGAACACACAGCCAGGGGGCGGAGAAGCCTTTGATCACCGTGCCACATGTCCCAACATTTGTTTGGCACTCTCTCTGTGTTCATTGGGCCATAGGCGCTGGGACGTGGGCCTCCAGGGGTGCTTGAGCGTGATGGATGGGACTGTGAAATACGCTCCTCGAGGCCTGGACAGCCCCTCCGTCAACACTCTTCCTGTCTCCGGCTCAGGTTTTGCCCTCATTAGGAAACCTCATGGCCAGCGTGCCCCCCTCGGTATCTTATCTATCAGCAGGAGGTCCCAGGCACACACAGGAGCTTTCACAATGCAGAGAGGGAAGGGCCCTGTGCCTGAATGACTTGGCCGCGGGCTTTGAGCTGGGTCTCGGTGACTTTGACTGACTCGGTCATGGGGGCCTGCTCCATCCTGAGGGCTAAACTGCCACGCAGGGGGAACCGTGCCCGGGTCAGACCCCGGGAGGCCAGCTCCCCGGTGCCTCCACCGTTCTGCCTGCATCCTACCACAGCTACAGTGACCTTGAGAAGCAGAGGGGGCCACCGTGAACGCACTGCCCTCACACGATGGGTGTGACAGATGCACACAACAGCAGCTGTCCGGCGAAAGGCACCGAGAGACGGGGTCATCAAGAAGATGACAGTAAGTCCAGGAGGGGGAGGCTCAGTTCTTCCCAGACAGGCCAGGGCTGGCTGAGGAGGGAGCCACAGAGAACAGGCGGCACCTGAGCTGGGACTTGAGGAATGGTTAAGAGTTGGCCAGGTTGTCAAGGTGCGGAAGAGAGAACATTAAGTGACAAGTGACATGCATATGCTGGAATTACGCACCCTTATACGGCAGAGTGTACCTTTCAACATCACTCCTCATTAGATTCTCTCACATCCCACTGTGGCGCTACTGCCTGCCTCTGCCGCCATCGCACACACGCGCAAGTAAGAAAAGTGAGGCAGATGATGAGCCCCAGGGTGAACGGGGACCGACCGCCGAGCGGAAGGAAAGTGAGGGGACGGACCCTGGCCGAGTTGGCCCTCTTCTCCCCAAGGGCAGTGGGTATTTCTGTCAGGCAGAAATCCCTCACTTCCAGCCCCCGCAGGTCTGTGACACCCTCCTCCTGTCCCCAGCGCACACACCGACACTCCTGTGGGTCCCAGGGCCTCTCAGGAGGGGTGGCTGGCAGAGGGACGGAGTAGCGTGGCCAGGGCCAGACCACAAGGTAGAGAGAGGCCTGACCATTCTCGAAGGCCCAGCTTGGAGGCCCTGCCTGACCCTCTCCCACTCATGCTGAGCACTGGTAATCTCCACCTTTCCCCCTGCAACTCTCTTCTCCTGGCCTCTCCTCTTCCCTTTATTCACAGAGGCTGTTGCCAGCCTCTTTCTCTCCTCCCTCCACCCCTTGACCCTCCCCAGGGATGGGTGAGCTCAGCCTTTCCCATCAGCCATCCCTGGGAATGATGGGAAATGCTCAGCAGGCCAGGAACTGAGAGGAGGCCTGCCCCAGAGCTGAGAGAGGAGGAGAGCGGGGCTTTTCAAGGGCTGCTGGGGGCATCCTAGGGGCAGGGCTCACTTCTGCTTTCCACGAATCCCGGGTTGGGCCAAGGGCACAGTCGGCCTGTCGCGCTCTACAGAAGGTGAGATCCCACTGCTGAAGAAGGGCAGGCCTCATTTCATGAACGGGGAGACAGGCCCAGAGTTTGGAGGGAGAGAGAGGGTACTGAGGGATTGAGTGCCATGTCCCAGGCGCTGTCTGAGCCTGCCACACATCTTGTCTCGTTTAATCCTCAAGACTACCCAGCAAGGCTGAGCAACAGCCCCCAAGATGACCACGCCCTAATCCCTGCAACAGTGAATGTTAGTTTACACGGTAGAAGGGACTCTGCAGAAGTGATTGAGTTGAGCGTCTGACAGTGGGGCGATTACCCTGCATTGCCTGGGCTGGCCCAGTGTGATCACAAAGGTCCTTGTCAGACAGAGGCAGGGGTCAGGGAGAGAAAAGACGACGAGACAACGGCAGTGGCGCTGAGAGGCTGGAAGACGCCACACTGCTGCTTTACGATGGAGGGTGGGGCCAGGGCTTAAGGAACACAGGGACCTTCTAGAAGCTACCAAAGGCAAAGGCATGAGTCTCCCCAGAGCCCTGGGAAGGAACACAGTCTCTGGAACTGTAAAAGAGTAAATCTGCGTTGTTTCAGGCCACTCTGTGCGTGGTGATTTGTTACAGGAGACCAATCTGGTAGGTAGTCCCATTGTCGTTTTGCAGGTGAGAAAACTGAGGCTCAGGAAGGCACGTGAGCTCCTCGGGACCTGCACTCTCCACTCCATGCCACACTGGCTTCCTGGGAATCTCTGTGGGCTCTTAAGGCCAGAGCCCCGAGGCCAGGGCTCAGGGCTGAGGAGAGTCTGAGGAGGAGGCAGGGGTCGGCCAACAGAGGTGGAGGTCAAGGGCAGCCCAGGATCTGGGGAAAGTAGAGCCTTGCCTGCAAGGGGTTATGTCACGGCCGGGCCCTTCTGGAACCAGTGCCTGGGTGCTGCCCTGCCCTGAATGGTGAAGCAGGGAGGCGTCATGAAAGGGCCCTGGCTACACAGCTGGGCCGGGCCAGTCAGTGTCTGCAGGATTAACCGGGGTTAGATGAAATCCTTTCGTGATCTTTCTTTGATCCTGAAAAATCCCTGGAAAGAAGCTCCTTAGCCTTCTTTCTGCATCACTACTGGTGAGGAAAATGAGGTTTCGGGGTGAGTGACAGGCCCGAGGTCTCGCAGCCAGGAAGGAGTGGAATCTGGGTGTTCGCGACTGACTGAACGACAAGCATCGTGATGACGCCTGACACTATCAACGCGGTGTGCCTGACCCTGTGTCAGCTCGTGCTGGCGAGTTCAGTCGTTCTACATGCACACCTGGTCAGTCCCTCCTCTGCCTGAAACTTCTTCACTGCTCCCCACAAACCCTTGGCAATCTGGCCCCTCCTCTCCCATGGGCCCCTGCCCCTCCTTCCACACTCTCCAGCCACACTGACCTTGGTCAGCTCCCCAGAGCCGCCAAGCCCTTTCTAACTTTGGAATCTCCCACAGGGCTCCAGCCCCGGCCAGTCCAGGGCCACACACACTTGTGGTGGAGAAAGCACGGTTCTGGCCATGCCTGCTCCTCCTTGTGGGTAAGGGAGAGGGAGCGGGGCCCAGGGTCGGCCCCGGAGGGCAGCACGCCTGGGAGGCTGGAGCGGAGAGGGCCTGAGGAGGCTGGTCGTTCGCTGCACAGTAAAGGCAACAGCAGCCTGGATGTAGGACAGGGTGTATGGTGTCACAACCCGGGGGACAGGCCCCTCCAGAAATGCAGACCCCAGGACCCTGGAGCTGAGGGGGCCTCAGAGAACATCAGGTCCCACTACGTGAGGCACACAGGGACACTCTGAGGCACGGGGAAATGCAGGACTCGCCCCCACCCCACAGCGTGTCACTATGGAAGTCAGTTCCAAGTAGTGGTTAAGACTCTGGGGTCTGCCCCTCACTGGCGGGTGACCTTGGGCAAAGAGCCAATCACTGTGATTCACCTCTGAAATCGGAGTGATGAGAGCGCCTTCCTCGATGAATGCACGGGAAGCACCTGGTGCCGTGAAGCCTGTGATGAATTCAAGCTGCTGCCACCACTGAGAAAGCTGGGCCTGGACTGAGGACTCACCCCTGTCTGTCCTACAGCTGGTGCGTTCCACTGAACCCCAGGCTGGACCCCCAAGGGAAAAGTGGGCACTTGGCTCTCTCAAAGCCACTGCTTCTGGGCCCTCGAAGCTGGTGAGCCCTTAATCTCACCTGATCATCTCTAGGAAAGGGATTATCAGCCTCATTTTCCTTACAGTTAAAGAAAGGACCCCACCACCACCACCACCACCCCACCAGGGAAGCAAGCCTGGGCTAGACGGAGGGGCTCCTGGTCCAAACCTGGGCCCCCCACTTCCACATCAATGGAGAATAAGAGGAGTCGACTATGGACTGGGCACCTCCTGGGGGTGGCGCTGTGCAGGGATTTCTGTGAGATCACCTCACTTCGACCTCACCACAGCCCACCGAGAGGGGGTTATGCGGCCCATTTTGCTAGAGAGGAAGCTGAGGTTTCCGGAGGATTAATAACCTGCCTGCCTGCGGCACCAGCTGGCAAAGCCGCATTCTGCCCTGCTCCAGGAGGCCTCTGGGCAAGGGCCCATTCCTGTCCTAGAGCGCCATGGTCTAGGGCCTGTCTGAAGGGAAGGCACCCAGACAGGGCCCCAAGGCTGCCGCCTGACCTGCCCTCAGCCCCTGCGTCCCAGCTCCTCCCTCTAGGACTTCTCATCTCACTTCAGCCTGCCACGAAGACCTGTCATTAATAACTAGGAAAATAACACATTGTAATTCTGTTGCCTCCTTTTGGACAATGCTGTCCACCCTGACACTGAGTTCACATCCACTCTGTCTCACTTCGTCTCACATTTTTACTCATTAGGCACTTTCTCAGAAAGCCTTTAGTGACCCCCAACCAGGTCAGATTGCCCCATTAGGCACTCCAAGAGTACTTCTCACAGCGTGCATCTCTGGCCGGCTGTCTCCCTGCTCCAGGCCATAAGTCCCATTAAGCCATGGTGTCCCCAGAGCTGGCACACAGCCTCAGGAAGCCACTCTCCACTCGCCTGGGCCAGGCACCATGCCAACTGCCGAACACAGGCATCACACTTAACCCTCACCGTTACTCTAGAATGTGGGGACTGTCACCCCCATTCAGACGAGGGCAGTCAAACTCAGAGAAAGAGACTTCCCCGAGGACACCCAGCTGACCTGACCCAGGACCGGTCACATAATTTGTGGGCCCAGTGCAAAATGAAAGTGGGCAACTTGCTCAGATTTCAAGATGGAGACAGAAGAGCATTAAACCAGTTGTGAGGCCCTTCTGAGCTCGGTGTTGTGTGTGACTTCACAAGTCACACGCTCAGGAAGCTGGCCCCCTGAGCACCCACGTCTTCTGACTGCAGGTCCTGAGCCAGGCTCCTCCCACTGAGATGCCCTTGTATACCTGCCCCTAAGGCAGTGGTTCTCACGCTTGAGCCTGGGTCAGAATCACCTGGGAGGCTTGTTAAAGCCCAGCCTTCCCGTGCCCACCCCCAGAGTTCCCGTTCAGTAGGTATGACAGGGGCCTGAAAATCTGCATTTCTAGCTGCTGCGTTTCTAAAAGTGATGCTGATGCTGGGACCCTGAGACACTGCCCTAGGAAAGCATATTGAACAGGGGCATTCCCCACCCAGGGCCTTGTGGGAAGATTTAGCAGGAAGCTATCAGGGCTGAGGATGACCAGAGTCCTTAAATTAAACTCAGGCCCCAGTCCAAAGGGCCAGCCCTGCTGAGGAAAGGAGTGTGGGGGAGGAAGGGGAGAAAGACGGAAGGACAGTGGAAAACTTTACACAAGTTACCTTGTTTAATTTCCGTAACAATCTTGAGAAGTACCTTCTATTGTCTTTATTGTAGAGGAAACCACAGTATAAAGAAGTCGATACTTTGCCCAGGATCACAGCCAGGAAATTATGGAGACCACAGCTGAGCCCGGTTCTATTTTACACGTTATCAAAAGCCTGCTTCGACCAGCTGGCCCTGACAGGTTCTAGTGCCACGACCTGCTCTGCACAGGGCAGCAGACCCAGTTATCCTGAGATGAATTCACACAGTCCCAAGTCCTGACAAGCCCCCAGGGCCCCCCTCCACTGCCTGCCTACCTGCCAAGCCCAGGCCTGCAGCACACAGACCTGAGGCCCAGCCAAGGGGGGTAATTGCTGATATCATTCCAGCAGACCAGGGCACCCCCCCTCCCTCATCAGACGTTCCTTCCACATCCAGGCCCTTCTCTCCAGCCTCCTCCTCTCTAGCCACTTCCCCAGCATACCCTAAGGCCTAGATCACATGCTTCTGTTTCAGAGTTTGCACAGGCTGTTCCTTCTGCTTGAAATAAACTTCCCGCCCTGCCTCTCTGTCCAACTCTTCCCCCCATTTCAAAGCCCCAGGTCAGCTCTGCCTCTTCTGGGAAGTTCTCCCTCAACACCTTGTCCGTCCGCAGTCCTCACTGCTCCTCTATGCCACTCTCTGCTTCCCAGGCTGCTCCTCCAGCCCTGCTCCAGGCACAGTGCATGGTGCCGAGGACACAAGGCCCACACTGAACTCTGGCAGGCCAGGGCATCGGTTTGCTTCACCCTGTGAACCTCTGCCAGGAAGGGCAGACAGAGGGGGTCATGAGAGTGCCCAGTGGGTGATGGGACCGTAGCTGGGGGTGTGAAAACATGGGGCAGGAGGCCAAGGGGAAAGTAATTCAAATTCTACATTCTAGTCACTGCCAAGTTGTAGGGTGCAGCTCCCCAAATCCCCAAGCCAGAAGTAAAGATCCTTGGCAGATCAGCGCGAAACTACCACCAAACAAACACAAGGAGTGCTGTGTGCCTCTGTGCCAAGGGGCTGCATTGGCTGTGGGCTCCCCCAGGAAACCGAGGCCCAGAGGGGGAATGGAATGAGCCCGAGGTCCCACTCAGAGCAGGAGGCAGCCATGGAGTGGGCCTGCAGTCTCCTCTCCCAGAACACACGGGTTTTAAACAACGGAGGAAGGAGGGGGCAGCGCGCCCTCACCCGGAGGGACGTGCCCTGCAGACCCCTCCTCGGGGCAGAAGGCATTAATGGACACACTCTGGAAAGCCACAGCCCACAGAAGCCCCATGTGGGAGAGGGTGGCTGCTGCCTGCCCGAGGAGGGGAGAGGCTGGAGTAGAGCCAGGCTGACAGAGGAAACATCCTGAGAAGCAGGCGGGAGGAAGGGAGGAGGAATGAGAAAGGAGGAAAGAGCCAGACACGCAAACACCTCCGCCTCTTCTTTCCAACCAAAACAGAATCCCCAGCAGACTGAACCTGTGAGAAAAAGATGAGGATAGAAGCTGAGGCCTCCAAGAGGCAGGTGGTTGGGAAGGCACTGGGGGCTGGAGCCTCTGGAAGCTTAGGCACTGGGGAGCCCTGGGGTGGGGGCGTGGTGGTGGTGGGGAGGCCCCATCAGTCACCAGGGTCTGCCCAGCTCTGTACCCAGAGAGGCAAAGGCTCAGGAGGATGGGGACATGGGCTCCACCTATCACTCCTACTGCTCCTTCAAGACCCACTGAGGTACCAACTCTTTCCAAAGCCCCTAGACCCGACCTCTGGGCTGGGCTGGGCTCCACACAGCAGTTAGCACAAACTCAGAAAATATTGCGGAGCAAAACTGATCTGATGGGGGAGTTCAGGCCTAGCCCTTAGGAAGCTTCCAGTCCAGTGGGAAACCCAAGGAGTTCAAAGGAGGGAGTGTGGGCACTGAAGCTGCTCCGCGCTCCCAGACAACCGGGAACTGACAGTCACTTCAGGCCATTCCCTGAAGCTTTAACAGAGGCCTGTTCTCTGGTAGAGCTCGCTGCCGGGGTCAGGTGTCAGGAGGAGCTGTGGGACCAAAGGGAGAGGGAGGCATCATCTTTGCCCCCCCGCCCCCCTACATACACACACACACACACACACACACACACACACACACACACACACACGCTCAGCGCTGGGAGCTGTGGGGGCTTCCAGGGACCTGGGTTCTGGTCCTGGCTGTGAGTCTTGAACAAATCCCTTGACTTCTGTGGCTCTCTCCATTCCCTCACCTGTAAGGCGGGGCTTTCCTGTCCCCGCTTCCTCTCAGGGGAGGCACGAGGTGAAGGCCAGGCCTCCAAGTAGGTGAGAACTGAGGCCTCTGGCATGACTCCAGCACGTGGGAGAAAATCCCACCCCCACCCCAACTCCCACCCCATCCCTGCTCCAGCTGGCACCCTCCTTCCTCTGGCCCCCATAGGGTACAGCCAGCCTGGGAGACAGGCTGTGCACGGTCAGGAGAGTGGGCAGCCAGGCCTGGCACCCAAGGGGGAGAGCGGCCCCAAAGCAAATCCACTTCCTGTCCAGGGGCCTTTCTCCCCCTCCTCTCTCCCTCCCCACACGTATGTCCTCACCACCATTTGAGAGGCTTTGTTGCAACGACTTGGGTCTGGGCTTTCCCTCCCAACCCGCATCTGACTGGCTCTGAGCCACTAGGATTTGGGGATCCTTCCTTCATTCTCATCACAGTGAACCAGTCTGCCGAGGTGGAAACCTTCACTGTCTAGGGCCTAGCAGTCACGTGACTCCCCTCCCTCAGTCTGTTTCTGCATCCGTGAAGAAGGGTTGTTCTGAGGATTAAATGAGCAAAGTGCCTGCAGCTAGTAATACATATTAGCTCTATTATTATTAATAATAGTCAACCAGTATTTACTGAGCACCTCTTGTGTGTCAGACACTAGTGGCCACCAGAAGTTTCCCTCCTGGGCAGGACGACCACAGGGCCCTGCACGACTCCAGAGGTGCCATGGTACCGCTCACAGTGCCAACGGTGTCCTCTGCAAGTGTGGGACACCACAGCCCCGCAAGACAGGCGGGGGACAGCCAGCCAGTACCCGGCGATTTGGTTAGTGCCGTCAGTGCAGGGCTCCGAGAGGCCGGGCTGGGCGAGCCGACCAGCCTGGAAAGTCGAGAAGGCTTCCCGAAGAAGTGACAAGGGAACCAGGAGCGAACGAAGAAGCAGTAAGAACTCTGCAAGGGAAAAGTTGCGGCTGGTGCACTGCGGCCACATGGAACAAAACCTGCGGTGGGGAGGCTCCGGGGGATGGAGCAAGACTCACCGGAAGTGCTGAGGCAGCCGGGCAGGCGGGCAGGCGAAGCCAGCAGGGCCCGTCACCAGGCAGCCTTGGTCAAGAGTCAGGATTTTACTGTCATTGTGTGAAGGTGTTGATGGGGTGTCAGCAGAGGGAGGGACATGACGTAGCTGCACTTCACATGCTCACTTTGGCTGCTGCGTGGAGAACGGACGGAAGGGCCGAGAGGCTAGAGGGCACCTAGGGAGGCCAGTGAAGGAGCAGGATCGATGACAAGACTGCTCTGGGTTCAAACTCCTGACCTGCCATTTACCAGCCGGAGTAGAGGTCCCAACAGCACTGGCCTCCTTGTGAGGCTTCAATGAGCAACTTTGTGTACGTAAAGAACTTGGAACAATACCTGGCCCACAGACGGTGCTGAGTGTTCAGCTGATATCATTCATCCCAGCGAGAAATGAAGGTGGCCCAGATTAGCGAGGGAGCAAGGAGACAGAGGAAGAGAGAGAGAGAGGCATGGCCAGATTCCAGGGACTGTGTCACCAGGCCCTGCTATGAGTACACAGCTGCTCCAGCCCCTGAGCCAGCTGCAACCACGAGAATCCCTGAGCCAGAACTGCCCGGCCGAGCTCTTCCCACATTCCTGACCCACAGAAACCAGGGGATAAAAGATGAATGTTGTTGTTTTGAGCTACTAAGCTACTGGGTGATTGATTATGCAGCAGAAGATAAACGAAACAACTCATATTGAGAGTTACCTGGAGGGAACCTCCCCTCCCCCACAAGCAAGAAGCTCACGTTAGGAGCAAGAAAGGTGTGCAGGGGTGAAGGAGGAGGGCGGCAGCCAAGCCTGGGATCCCTGCAACTTTCAGGCTTCTGCCCTGAGGAAGTGATCGGATAGCTTCAAGGCTAATCAGTTCAGCACTATTTACAAGAGCAATAAACGGGAAATAATGTAAATGTCAAGTAAGGGGATGGTCCAATAAACTGTGGAGCATTCACATGAGGAACTCCTGCATGTCATTCGCAAATACGAAAATTGGGATAAGTTAATGGCATGGGAAATGCTGAAGGAAAAGAAGCCATAATCCAATGTCACATGTGGCTTAACACAGTTGTGTATGAATACACCAATGGGGGCTAGCTACCCCGAAAGGGGGCAGAAGCCCAGTCCCTGAAGGCTGAAGCTCAAGCAGGATGCCCCAGTTCCCATCCTAACCCCTACCCTGGCTGGCCAGCCCCAAAAGATTGCCCACATTTTATAAATTAAATCTCAGAAGACATGATACCTCAGGCCCATTCCAAACACGAGCTAAGGAACTTTGTGGATCAGAGGTCGGGAAGTCGGAAAACGCTGAGGAGAACCCCTGAACTCGGCCAGCCAGACCTCTCCAGTGACGCGTAAAGGAACTAAGGCCCAGGGACTTGCTAAGGTCCCCATAAGCCCAAGGCACTAGCCCCCAAGCCCAGGGCATCTTCGAATGGCATGAAGGAGGCCTGCCTGATCCTGGGGGAGGCGGTGCCTGTTCAAGCAGCTCTGGAGAAGGAGGAGGTTATGAACCGTTTTCATGAACAGCTGAAGCTGCAGGCGCAGTGAGGGGAGGACGCTGCTGCGGGTGTGACTCCTGCAACAGGACCTGAGGGAGTTTCTGAGAGCCGGCCCTGAGTCACACTCACAGCTGTGTCCCCAGCATGCAGCCCAGGGCCTGTCTCAGCAGGAGTGCTCAGTGATCGGACAAGTAAGTAAAAATGTGAATGGGAGTTAATAGCAGAGGCTAACACTTAACGCAGTACTTCCTTTGTGCCAAGCACTACTCCAAGCTCCTGACAGATATTAACTCATTTAACCTTCAGAGAAACCCTCAGATTTCTATAATATAAGATCAAGATTCCCATAACAGACACTTTATTTTTCCCATGTTACAGATGGGGAAACTGACACAAGAAGGGGTTAAGTAACCTGTTCAAGGCCACGCAGCTCTGAACCCTGGCAGACTTGGTCCAAAACCCTGGGTGTTGACCAGTCTGACAAACTGCCACCCACTCAACCTTTATCCCGGGACGGTGGCTCCCTCCCACGCCATCCTCTCCCCGGGAGCCTCCTGTCACCGCCCGTGTCTCATCTCCAATATCCCTTTCTAACTGTGCTGCCTTTTTTTTTTTTAGCAATTTTTAAAAATAATTTATTGGGGTAAAACCCACATGACATAAAACTTACCATTTTGAAATGAATAATTATTGGCATTTAGTACATTCACAGTAGTGTACAAAACCACCACTTCTGCCTCGTTCTAAAACGTTTCTACCATCCACAGTGAAACCGCTCACCCAGGACAGCTTCCCCCCTCTCCCCGCCCCCAGCCCCTGGCAACCGCCCCGTCGGGTTTCCATGCGGACGGACGTTTCTGTCCTGGACATTTCATATCAACGGAATCGTACCACATGGGCCCTCTGCAACTGGCTTCACACTGTGTTCAAGGTCCCTTGTGTCGTGGCAGGGGTCAGCATAGCATCCTTTTTGATGACTGAGTGTCATTTCGTGATACAGACACACAAGTCACAATCCGTTTATCCAGCCCACCCCTGATGGACGTTAGACCACCTGTTTCCCCTTTTGCCAGCTGTGAATCGCCAGTGCTGCCTCCTGGCCCACACCACGACCCTCTGAGTGAGGACTGTTGTTCTGTCTTGTTTCCCGAAAGGTAACGCTGAGATTCATTCCTGGTGAAGATGGTGACTTAACTGAAGCCCACTGCCTCCAGGACTAGCGAGTCCTTCCCTATGTCCTCGTCTCCCACCAGCCAGTCACTCACCCCGAGTCACACTTTTCCTGGGCATCAGTAACCATTCCACGCCGGGCTCTAGGCCAGGTGCTGGTGACAAGAGTGAATGGCTCGGGCTGAGGCACCACCAACACCATAGCCTGAAGCCACAGGGTGGGGCTAGTGCTCAGCCTAAGGGTTCCAGGATCCAGGCCCAGCGCATCCAGAATACGTACAGAAGCCGGAGTATCCTGCTCCTCTTCCTTTCCGGGTCTCAGCTTTCCTCCCTGCCAAGAGGGCAGATGGCCCCCCGCAGAAGGCTCCAGAGATCTGCACAGCAAGACTGTCCAGTGGAGCAGGAATTGCTAGACTGGAAGAGCTTTCCAGAAACACAGAATTCACAACCCTGGCGTGGGGAGGGCCTGTGGGATCGGGCTCACCGGTGAGGGTTTCCCCTGCCAATCAGCCATTTCCCTCTCAGACATAAATACGTTAGAAAAAGCCCTTTGCCAGGAGTCCCCACTAAGCCTTCCTGCTGTGTAACCTGGAGCCAAACCTTTTCTGAGCCTTCTCTGCCCAAAGGCGGGGCCTTAAGGGTCGAGAGTTCCAGATTCTAGGTTGGGAGGAGTGGGTTGGCATAGAGACCGCTCCGCAGCCGGCTTTGTGTGGATGGCTATCAGCGTGTCAACGGGACCGTCCCGACGGGAGTGTCTGGCGAACGTCTGAGCCCAGTCACTACCAGCCACAGACCCTCAGTGATTTCCCAATTGCTGGCTCTCTCTGTTTTTAAATTTTTATTTACTGATTTTAGTGACAGAGGAAAAGGAAGAGAAAGAGAAACATCGATTTGTTGCTCCCCTTATTTATGCATTCATTGGTCGATTCTTGTATGTGTCCTGACCAGGGATTGAACCCACAACCTTGGTATATTAGGATGATGCTCTAACCAACTGAGCTTCCCAGCCTGGGCTCTAGCTGTCTTCCTTAGCCTATTTTTCTACACAACTGCCATGTAAACCTTCAGATCCTGCCTCAAGCTGTGTGGCCTTGAGCAAATTGGTTCATCTAGCTGATCCTCGATTCCTCATCTGCAAACAGGGACACAACTTGTGGGGTAATTGGGAGGATTAAAGAGAAAGCATAGACCAGCACCTCAAGGGCTAAGGAGAAGTCCAGGAAAAGCTGTTGAAGGAAAAGCATTTCTAGCATCCCACCCCTCCTAGCCCTAACCCTCGAATCCCTCTCTGTTCCAAAGGCTGGAGGGAAGAGCCTCGCCCCTGGGCTGGCCTCTGGCTGGACATGAATGTTTATGCCAAGTCCAGCCTCCCAGGGACAAGTTATTTGCTCTGCTTGTAATTAATTGCAGAAGGCCCGGCTGGGTAATAAACTCTGCTGGGGAAACATAAACAGTTTGCACAGAGCTCCAACTCCATTGTGAGGCCAGTAGAGAGGGTCTGGGAAAAGGAATGTTCTCCCTAGTCTCCTCCTAGCCAGAGACAGTGAGGTCACCGAAGGTCAGAACTAGAGATCATTTGAAAAATAGCAGCGGACATGACTGGGCGCTCACCTTGTTCCAGGCACAGCTGAGCAACTGATTATCAGGGACCGCTATTTTCCTCATTTTAGAGAAGAAGAAAACGAAGTTGAAAGAGGCAGGGTGACTTGCCCCGACTAAGAAGTAGCTGGGCCAGAAAGGACACCAGGCCTGACTTCAGAGAAGGGAAAGAAAAGGACAGCCATCCATCAACAAAAATGTACACGTGTCCCCTGTTCCAGGCACTGGGACCTGGAGACACAGCGCAGTCCAGTTGGGGACAGGCAGATCTCAAATGCTAACCAAATAATGATCCGATTACAGGGGTCGGGGGTGCTGAGAAGAAAAAAACAGTCTCTTGTGTAACAAAATACAAGTGGCCATTCAAGCTCCTCAGGGCAGAGACCACACAGTAGGCCTCAGCAGAAACACATAGTAGGTGCACAGTGAGTTTCTGTTTTTCTGTCTTTGGGCTTGTGCAGCTTCTGACCAACCAATTCAAAGTGTTTCGAAACACAAAGTCATACCCCGGGGTATAATGACGGAAGAACGAGACATAACCCCTGCCCCAGGCGGCCCACGGTCCAACTGTGGGTACAGGGGTGAAGTGCAAGGCGGGTTGATGAGGGTCATGGGGCAGAAAAATGAGGACAATCAACATTTATTAAGCATCTCTTTGCACCAGGCACTGTGCTAGGCCCTATGTTATCTCATTTAAGCCTTATCACAACCCTGGGGTGGGAGCAGGAAGAATGCTAGCACCCCCATTCTAAAGATGAGGAAACTGAGGTTCAGGGAGATGACACAACTGTCAAGGTCACAGACATAACAAGTAATAGGAGTGGGGTTTGAAAGCTGGCCCGACACCAAAGCCCATGTTCCTTCCTCATAGCCCCCACCCCAGCCTCCTCCCACCCCACCCTGGCGGGGACACAGGTTGGGAGGCAAGGGAGACAGACGCCACTCAGCGCCCTTCCCGACACTCAGGGGGAAGCAGCGCACCCTGCCGGCCTGGCTTCCTTTCTGAGCAGAAAAGGTCAGCTCAGCCTGCCCCGGAGCTTGACTCAGGCACAAACAGGCCGGGCTCCTCACTCACCCCCACTGCCCAAGCCCAGCCCCAGCCCAAGAGCAGGGAAGGTCAGTCCAGACTTCCACCCGCCCTTCTCCCACCAAAGGGCCAGTTTATACCTGCCCTGCCCAGGGAGCTGAATTTTACCACCTATGAACACGCTTAGCTCATCTTACCACCCCCACCCAGCAGCTGTGCCCCCAGCAGCCAGCATCAGGCCCGGCACAGGTGCCCCCCACAGCAGAATTGGCTCCGTCCCAGGGGGAGGGGTGGGCCCCCCTGAGCCATCTCCATCCAGCTTCCACCAACATTTGCTCAGCTCCCACATGAAGCTGGGGGCTGTGCCAGGCAGCTGTATCCCCGGTACATTATCCAGACTTTCCCACAGCCCTTTTGGGTAGGTACGATGTCCACTTTGCAGATGAGGAAGACTGAAGGCAGAGAGGCCTTTTCCAGTCTCTTATTTACACAGCAGGCAGGAGCTGTGAGCTCTGCCCGGCCCAGAACTGGCTCTGCAGGATGCCTTTCAGGTCCTGCCTCAGCGGGGAGGGCTCTAGCTGATGGCCAGGTCCGTGGGGTGGGATGAGGCCTCCCTGAGGACACGCGGCAACCTGGTACCTACGTCCTGGCACAAAGCACCACCCAGCCAGAACAGGGACGGTCCCAGGCTCGAATGAACCTAAATGAAGCTCATAAGAGTTTGGAAGCCCTCTAAAATACACACACACACACAGAGACAGACAGACAGACACACACACACACTCTTCCTTTTGCACATTTCACAAAACCCCTGGGCATGGAGACGCAGTGCTAGGCCTTGGAAAAGACCCTGGAGTTTGAAGGGCCTGAAGCTGCTGCTGCTGCACCAGCCTCATGGTGAATCCGCCTCTGGGCTGGAGGAAGGGCCCAGAGGCGATCTGAGCACAACTCGCCTTCACAAAGGCCCTGCCTCCAGCCCAACAGACAGGCGAGGCTCCTGAGGGCACTCCTTCTTCCTTCTGTCTCTTGCCACGCTTTCAGAAGCCCCAGAGCCCATCTGAGGGCAGGGGATGTGCGCGTGTGGGCAGCACCACTGGACTTCTTTGTGATCCTGGAGCACAGCCCGGGGAAAACCCTTTTATGTCCTGGTGGGCAGGGTCAGCCTCCCCCCCCCCCCCCCCGCCCGTGCCTGGAACCCTGGGCCAGCAGGCACACCCGCACATACTTGAAGGGTATGACACAGTTCAACCAGCGTCACCACAACCCACATCCCATTTGGCCCACACAATAGCCCTGGGAGGCATACAGGGCAAGTTTTATTGTCCCCATTTACAGAAGAGGACAACAAATGACCGTCAGCGCACCTACTATGTGTTAGCAATGCCAAGACACTTTCCATAAGTGACGTCTCACAGACAGCCTGGCAGGAAGGGCTGTATCCCCTCAGAACACGTGGGGAAACCGAGGCCTCACTCATTCTCTAGTCCTGGGCCCAAGGATGGGGCTGCGGCCCTGCTCTCCCACCTCGAGGCCCTGGCTCAGGAGGCAGTGGGCAGACCAGCCGGAACACAGTGGGCTGTGGGGCAAGAGGCCTCCAGCTTCTGAGACAGAGCAGCAGCTGGGGGCTCACAGTAGCCTTCCCAGAAAAAGTGGAAATCAACAACCGACTTCTCTCTGCACACATCAGAGGAAGAACTCACAGGCCTTAGAAGCCTGAAACCTTCCTGAAAGCAACAGCCTTATAGATCACAGCCCCGTGTCTTCCCACAGCCTGCCGAGCAGCAGCGGGTCCCGTGCCCCCTCACCTTCCCCCTGCGGGGCCTTCTAGACCCTTCCCAAGACCACACCTCTCATGCCACAAACCAGCCCCCCCAGCTCTTGCTCTTGCTCATCCAAGTTCCACCTCTGTCCCTCCCTCATGATTCATTCAGTCACATATCCATTCTACAAACCCTTATGGAAAATGTCGCATTCAGTGACAAACTGTCCCCACTCACCCAGGACTGTGGGGTTTCCCAAGATGCAGAACTGAGACAGTCCCAGGAGAACTGGGATGACTGGTCACCCTCTTGCACCTTGTGCCTGGCCTCCTGCTCAGCACGGAGGACACACTGCACAGGGCCACTGCCCCCAGGAAGCTTCCCATCTGCGAGGGGATCTCACTCCGCGAGGAACCACTGCCAAAGGCACCTGCTCAGCACCTCACACATGTTCTCAACTGCAACCTCACGAGGAGGGTATCGTCGCCTCCGTGGGATACAGAAGGAAGCTAAGACTCAGAAAAGTGATATGACCTGCCCAAGGTCACAGAGCTATAAGTGACATGCCAAGACTTGAACCCAGGTCCAATGAGACAGGTAGAGGAAAAGGCGGGTTCCAGCATGAACGTTAAGGAGACGGAAGAGTGTAAAGACATGTTTGATGTAATCGCTTTCGTAGCCCCAGTGTCTGGCGTGTTCTAGAGGTTCAGAACATGTGTGTGGAAGGAAGAAAAGGAGGGGGAGAGAGAGGGATGAAGGGAGAGAGGAAAGGGTGGAGGGAGGGAGGAAGTACATGCCTTTTTAAATCATCTCTATGCTAGGAAATCCCAGCCCCTAATTCAAAATATATACATTTCCTTTTCACAGTTTCAGCTGTTTTCTCTCAGCACCCAGGCCAGGAAGGAAGTGAGAAGAGGGAAAGAGCGCTTCTCCTTTGGGTCAGCAGCCCAGGGCTCACTTCCTCCAGCGAGTCTTCCCTGACTCACTCCCCCACCCAATTCTGGTCCCCACTCATTTGAGGCCCCTACCAGGTGCTGGGGTCCGGGAGGCACCAAACGCACATCTGCCCTTTAGCACTGGAACCTGACACGTTAACAGCCAATGACAAGACGCCATGCCATCGGGAAGCCTGCAGGACACTAAGGGAGGGCGGAGGAGGGCACTGCCGGGGCCGGGGCAGGGAGCGAGGAGTCGAGGGACGGCGTCACGCCCGAGTTCCCAGCAGTGCCCAGTGCCACACATTCAACTGAACCGTGTCGGTGTAAAATACAAAGGGGGTTTCATCAGTCAGAGGAGGAAGGGATCCCAGGCCGAGAGACTGGCTGGAACAAAGGCACAGAGGTGTGGAAAGTACAGACTGTGGAGGAACACCCAAAAGGTCAGTGTGGCCAGAGCGCCGGCTGGGTGGTGGGAAAAGTGGGAAAGGAGCGTGGGAAGAAGTTTGGCACAGACCATGAAGGGCCACCAGTGCCACCTGAAGAATGAGGACTGTCCTACAGGAAGTGGGGAGCAGCAAACTGATTTCTAAGCTGGGGGAGAACAGGACCAGGTGTGAATTCAGAACAAGAGGAGGGCCTGCAGGGTTTAGGCCGAACGGAGGGTCAGCGGCCAGAATACCACTGCAGGTCCAGGCCACAAGGGGGCTTGGACTGGGCGGGCAGCAGTGCCGTGGGGAGAAGAAAACCACTTTGGTGATGGGGACATGTATCCATCACATCAGGTGGGGGACCCCAAGGGTTAGGGCTAGGATTTCGCTTCTCCGCAGAGCTCCCTGCTCGTACACCGCCTCCGCCAGCACCTCACTCCGAAGGAAGCTAAGGCTGGAGGGAGCCGGGCCAGGCTGTGGCCTGGGTCAGGGCTAGGTCTGCGACTGGGTCGCGGTTCTGTGTTTGAAAGTTCTTCCTATTAAAAACTTTTACTTTTTTCCTCTTCTTCTGCAAAGTTGACTGCAAAATGGTGAACATGAGAGATGGCTGCATTGTTCCAAGTAGGGATACTGAGTTGCCGCTGCTGAAGTCGGCGCTCTCAGTAATGTGAGAAATGAGCATGCGCACATTAACCGTTCGGTTATGCCGTGTGATCACTTTTGTCATTTTTAGGATATTTTAAAAAATGTATTGTGAAAGAAGAGGAAGAAGAAGAAAGAAGAAAGGAGTGGGAGAAGGAGAAGAAGAGGAAGAAGAAGAAGGAGGAGAAGGAGGAGAAGGAAAAGAAGGAGAAGTTGTTCTTACTGAGTTTAAAAAATGCTTCTAGGTTTCTTCCACTGCCCTGGGGCTATCCAGACCCATAATAAAACCAACCCACCAATGTGCTGGGCACTTCCATTAGCACAGATAGAACATGGAAAGCATGGAGACTATGCCCAGAGGCTGGAAAACTCACCACAGACACAAAGCTGCTAGTGGAGTGGAGGTGAGAATGGCAGCCCGCTGCCCCTCCCCACCGCACCCCGGGGCCCTCGGAGGTGCAGAGCCAGCACCCATGCCCCAGTCCCACCACCACCCCACAGCCCCTCAGCCTAGAGTTTTTTCTGATATGGTGTGGTTTCCCGACTACTTCCTGCCCATCGCTCCCTGGTAACAGTCATCGAACCTCTGCAGGGTCTCTGGCCAGAGGGGAGCCTTTGCTCCTCCACTAGAGGAGTCCCCAGCAGACCTGGTTTCCAATGGTGAGCTGGCCGAGCCCAGCGTCTCCGCATACACGGGCCCAGGGCCTCTGTGCAAACACGTCCTGGACGCCGTGTGGCAGAACCCGCACTTTCACCCGAGATGTTGTGTCCTCAAGAAGTCTGCAGTCCCAGGACACCCCTTCCTAACAGCAGAAGGAGTGAGTGTCTGACACGGTGCCTGGCACATAGTGGGTCCTCAAGTACCTGATGAAGCAGTCAGTCCTGGCTGGAAATGTCTGTCACAAATACTGCCAAGACCAGCACCCACAGGGGGTGCTGGTCTTGGCTCACCCAGAAGCCAGCTCCAGTGCTCCCCCTCCCGAGAGCTGCTCTGACCCCACCTACTGGGCTCGCTCTGCCTGAGACCAGATCGACCCACTATCCCCTTCTTAGGGTGGGTTGTGATGACCAGCTCCTCTCCCCCAAAGGATGTGAGCAGCCCAGGGGCCAAGGCTTGTCTGTTTCCTCTTCATACCTCAGGTGCCCAACCCGGGCCTGCAATGTGGCGGATACTCACAGACGCACACGTTCACGGGACCCTCCCTGGGAGGGCGGGGGGCTGAACAGTAAGGGTATAAGCCAACTCCCAAACCCCTAGCATGGAGGGGTGGGGGTGCTCCTTGTCATGATGTTCCCTGCCACACCAGGACCCCGCAGGGCCAAATCCCACCCTACAAGACAGGGTGTGGTCTTAGGTGAGAGACAGGGGTAGAGTTGCTCCTTACATCAGCTTCCCACTAAAACAGCGACAAGCCAAGGGGGAGGGCCAGGCCTTGAGTGGGGGTCCGGGCCTGGCACCCAACAAACACTGAGAAATGGTTGTGAAGTTGAACGGAACAAACTGAAAGACGCTGGCTGTTTGTTCCTCTGGTTTCAGAGAAGCTCCCCTCTGGGGGCACTTTGCAGGCAAATTATCTCAGGACACGGATGTTTCCTCTAATGACGCTTCTCCCTGTGCAGCTCTGCTCCCAATAGTGCGGGAAGGCGGGCAGTGTGCAGAGCACACCCCAGTGGCCTGCACCAAGGTAGTGCACACAGCTTTCCTCCTAAAATGGTATGGGCAGCAGTCCCCCACCCCCCCACAGCAGGAGGATGGTCACCCGGACCTCTCAGGCCCAGGAATTCTGAGCAGAGCTATACCTCCTCCATGTGGTCCCTCCGGGGAGGAATGAAAGGAGGAAGCAGGGAGTCGTGCTGAGTTATGTAACCAGCTTCCTCAAGTCAGAGGCCCTAGCTGTCAGAGCCCAGAGCTTTGGGGAGAGGCTGGGGGAGGGGAAGGCGCCTTTCTTCCCTGCCTTTGCTGCCTCTCCTCCAGACCTCGGCAGACCTCTGCAGGTGCTGCTTTTTAAGCACCCCAGATCCAAGGAGGCACCTCCCACTAAGCATTGGGAACCAGGAAAGGCTGTTGCCAGAGTGTAGGAAACAGGGTCTGCTGGCTTCCCTGGCAGAAAACCAGGCTCTGGGCTCCTCACTGGAACCCGGGGGCAGGCGCTGAGAGAGAGAGGCCTCGGGCCCTCCACAATGCCCACCCATGCCCCACTTCCTCCTAGAGAATCAGCCATGGGTGAGGAGCCAAAAGGGAGGGGACCCAGGCTGCCCCCGCACCACTCTGCTCCACCCCTCCCCTCCCTAGGCAATCTCACTTCCCTTTCCTGCCATCATGTGAGCTTCTCCTCTGGCCCAGAGCAGCCCCCCACCCCTGCATACCCAGCTGTGCGCACAGTCTGGGACAGGCCGGAGAAAGGGGGGCAGAGACAGAAAACCTGAGATCCACTCTAGGTCTTGAATAACAACAGTGACTTTTGATCAAGGCCTTACCCTCTCTGCCCCCAGCATGCAATGGTGCCATTACTACATCAGTTTCACAAATAGGAAAACCTTTGCCCAAAATTGTGGAGATAGGGAGCCGTATTGCTGGATGGCAAAGCTGAGTCTGTCTGACTCAGATCCATACCCCAAACCTCGAGGCTCTACCTTTGGGGAGTGGCATTCCTACATACCTGGGGGTGCACCTTGGGAAATTACGAGACTGATGGAAAAGACACTGGGCAGCCTTAAATGGCCGCTCACTGAGGACACTAATTTGCTAGGACAGTCCTGAGGACGGGACAGAGATAAGGACAGAGGCCGAGGGCTTGCCTGCTGCCACCACAGTCTTGCCTTCTGATGCACCCCCGCAACTGAATCTGAGCCTGGGTCAGACCCGCATACAGCCCGCTCCGTCCAGAGGACGGGGTGCTAGAGGCCACACAGGAACACAGCCTGCTGTTGATGCCCTCTCCCCTTCCAGCGCCAGAATCAAGAAGGAAAGGTCCTAGAGACCTTCCCCGCCAGTGCCTCCCCTACTTCCTGCTTGACACAAAGAAGAAAAGCAGCTCTTCCAGTGTCCCAGGGACAGGGAAGAAGTGGGGTCAGAACCCCTACTCCTGAGTCATATCACTAGGGTGCTGCGTTCATACAGCACCTTCTCTCATCTGTCTATCTCCCTGCTCCCCAACCCACTTCCTGCTCCCTTTCCTAGCTGGGCTCAGCAGGTCCGGTGTCCAACCCCCTGGCCTGACATCCCTCTCATTCTCACATCTCTTCCAAGCCTGACCGCCCCCATCCCCTTCCCTCCACTCCTCTGGGCCAAGGAGCAGTTCTTGGGTGGTTTAATTAGCTGATTATGACCTCAGCCTGCTGGACGCAGTGCTCAGAACTCTACCCCAGCAATTAGGTTCTGAGTACTTGCCCAGTGGAAGCCGATGGGGAGCTCTGCACTCTCCAGCTGCATAAAGAGCTCGTTGATCACCAGTGGGCCATCGGAAGCCATGGTGCCCTCCTCAGGCCAGGTGAAACCACATGAGATGTACTGTAGCCGATCCAGATGTCCATCCTGAAGAGGATCTACTCATTGTCCGTACCTTTTCTGCCAGGACCCAGAAAAGGCTCAGTAGTGTCTGAGGATGAGGATGGGGAATTTAGCCCACCCCCTGGGGCCAGGAAAGGGTGGCTCCATGGCCTGGGCACTTATTTAGGAAGTAGGGTTTGGATAAGCAGAGAGAGAGAAGGGAGGATGGCATCTAGATGCAGAGAGCCGCAGGGGCAGAGGCGCGGAGGCTGGAGTGAGCCACCAGCCCCCTGCCAGGTAGCTCTGGCTGTCAGAGAACAGTCTCCTAGCAAGGTGAAGCCGATCATCTGTGACCTCCGCCTTAGGGTCACAGAGAATACTCCACTGCCTGTGACTCTGGCCCACCTTTAAAATCACCAATGACGTCCCATTCTCTTCACCAACCACACTGCCCACCCCCCAAGTATATCTTTTCCCAGTGAAATACCTACATTCAGCCTCCTTCACTAAACAAATATTTATGGAGCTCAGTGCCAGGCCAGGTCTGCGCAGGTGCTAGGGACAACAGTCCCAGCCTAGGTGCCCTTGGCCTCACAGAGAGAACATCCCAATTGTATAAATACCCAAGACCTAAACAAAAAGGGTAGGACTAGTGTGACAGAGAATGGCACAAAAGGCCACAAGGCCCTTGGAGATCAGTGAGGGCTTCCCGGAGGAGAAGGCCACGTGTGATTCAGTCCTTAAAGGACAAGAAGGGCACTGGGCATTGTGTGGGGTCAGGTCATCCCCCCTGTATTGACAGCCAATGATAAAGCAGACTTGTGCTGAGTCCTTTCGGGTCTCAAAAGTGAATCAAACAGGGTCCCTTGCGGCGAGAGCTCACAGCCTCATGAGGAAGGCAGACCAGTGAGCGGCCACCCCAGAGCTAACCTCAGTAACACTGCCCTTGTGCCAGTCACCGTCTCCAGGCTTTACCTATTTTAACTCATTTAATCCTCGCAACAACCTCCTGTGCAGGCTCTATTACTACCCCCCTTTTCCAGATGAGGGGGCTGCAGCAGAGAAAGCGTTAAATAATTGGAGCAGGTCACCGAGCTGGTAAGTGGCAGAGCTGGCATTTGAAACCAGGAAATCTGGTTCTCACTAGAGCCTACCCAGTATTCTAATCAGCCTCTAATCTATGCTAATCAGATCACAGAGGAGGCTGTGGACACCCAGAGGAGGGTGTCCATGAGGAGGAAACAGCCTGGGCAGAGAGAATGAAACAGTCCAGGACCTGCGGGTTACTGCAGAGGACCTGAGAGGTGGAAGGCTGCTGAGGCGAGGACTTGTGTGAGAAAGCACAACCCACATCACCCAGGCCCAGCTCCCTGGCAGTCCTGGCACCCAGGTGTGTGGCAGAGGCATGAGCTGCCTAACCACCCCACTTCTAGTCCTCCAGAAGACAGGTCACCCCAAAACACACTAACAGAACACAGGAAAAGGGTGACTCAGCCAAGAGGGCTTTACACGTGGTAGCTGATTTGATTTCCACAGGGACACCGAGACCCAGAGAGGGTAAATGCTGTGCCCAAGATCACACAGCAAGGAGTAAGCATTAGAGCATACTTCTGGGACCCTCCTGAGGTGCTGCACCCCAGCTGTCCACGCCCTAACCTCTCTTTTGCCAAAACACACCCATCCATGCCCACTGGTTGCAGCAGCTAGGATAAGGGGATGAAGCTGCAAAAGGAAGCAGCATGCAGCTTCTCTCTCTAGAGGCTCAGGGCCGGAATGGGAGGGACCTCCTGCCTCAACCAGGACCAGACCTATTCAGTTTCTGGGCCTCTGGGTGCACCCAGAGGGAGAGGAGTTACACCCTGCAGGGCACTGAATAGCTTAGACCTTGAGTGCAGTGTCCTGCTGGCCCAACATCAGCCACCGCACCCCACTTTGCTCCACATTCTTTAGACCAACAGACAGACCCTGCTCCAGGCACAGCGGGCCCCATGGACTAACTGCGGTCTCAGGCAGGCCCAGCCCAGACTTAGGCAGCAGGAAGGCTGCTCAGTTGCTACGATGACTTCAGCCATACAGTACTCCAGGGACCTGTCTGGTCCAGGCCCTGGGCCTTGGCCTCCTGGGGGCCTTGTCCGGCACCAGGTCTCCCGGGAAGGAACAAGCAGTTCCTCTAAACTGGGACTAAAGATGGACCGGGCCCAGGAAGGAGGAGGCGTGTCTCCAGAGAGACGACCCTGCCAGGGCCCTTGGGGGGTGGGGAGGGGGGTTGGAACAACAGAGTCCTTTGTTCCCCTCTCAAAAGCAGCCATCCTGTCCTGCCCCACACCCTCTGTTCTACACCCGCTACTAGGACACAAGCCCCCCCTGGGGCAGGGCCTCTCCTGCACACAGCGGGGAGGGAGGGTGCCTGGGAACCATCAGGGATAGTACCTGTTCTGCTTGCAGGGGCCATGCGGGAGATGTGCCTCACCTGGGGGGGGGGGGGGCCCAGTCTGATGAAGGAGACATGGCTCCTGCTTGCAGACTTCTGTCTCATGGGGGAGGAACAGGCTTCCCACACAGGAACCTCATTCTAAAAGGGGTGGTACACCCCTTCCCTCAGGACTTCCCAATCTGATGGAAGAGACCCCCAGCACCCAGTCTAATGTGGGAAGCATGGCCTCCATCCCTAGAACTCCCCAATGGAGAAGACCTAATTTCAGCCCTTAGGGAGCCCCTAGGGTGATAGCAGAAGCAAGAAGGGAGGAAGGAGTTAGTCCAGCTAATAAATTCCTGCCAGACGTCTCCTATGGACCAGACCCAGAGGTGATAATGGACGAGCAAACAGGAAACTGAAATAACACAACCCACAGGAGCTCACCAGCTTCGGAACAAAGATACCTGGGCTACAAATAAATGAGTCAGAAAGTGCCTTGAAACATACCACCCCAGCACCCGGGGCCTCTCGCCAGGGCTGCCACCTCCACCGACAGCCTCACCCCGCACACTCGCACCCCCGTGTCCGCTATCTGCACCTTGGTGTAGGCTCTTCCTTCTGCCCACGACACCTAAGGCTTCCTCGTGCCCTAGGACCCAGCTCAGGGGGCACCTCCTCCCCGAATGCCCTTCTTTCAGGAGTCAGCACAGACATGCCTCTCCTGCGACCAGCTTACACTCCTGAAATGTCCCTTCCAGCCCTCAGCTGAGACTCACACCCCAGGGCCCCACACCCCCAGCCCCACCTCCCAGGGCCTCCCACTGACCCCAGCTCCAGGCATGAAGAATAGCAGAGTCCCCCTCTCCTTTGCACCTGGACCTGGCTTTGCCCTACCATCCCCTCCAAACCCCCTCACCAAGTCAACGAGTGCCTTCTGGCTAAATCCCAGGGTCTTAACCCAGCTTGTCCTCTGTTGGCCCTTCCCTGCTTCTTTGGCTCCCAGGACACAGCCTCCCCTGTGCCCTCCCTCCTCTCCACACTTTCTGCCCCAGCCTTCGGCCTTCCGTGCCCTCCAAGGCCCCAGCCGTCCCTAACTATCCTCTCGTCATAGGCTACACCTTCTCCCTGCACCATGTCACCCATCCTCCCCAAGTCAACTGCCATCTCTAATCCCAAGAGTTTCGAATCCCCCACCCCACCCCCGGGCCCTGACCTGTCTCTGCAGAAGTATCCCTGCATCCTCCTCAGCTTCCAGTCTGGCTCCTTGCCAAGCTGCCCCCCCGCCCGCCCCTGCAGGCTTCATTAGATGGTCGGTATGGTCATACTGGCAGCAGCTCCCGGAAGCCACTCAGGGCATGCTGACCCCCAGCCTGGTGTCCTTCCCTTGCCACAGACTTGAGGTGCCGCCAGCCCGTGACTCAGGACCCCTGAACCCGTGCTTCAGTCTCAGGCAAGAAGGCCCGAACTTGGAAGGGAGAAAGCCAAGAAGAAGTCTGAAGCCCAGAGGCCAGTCTAGAATCAGGGATCATAGACAACGGGTCAGGTTCACCACTTCTGTTCCCAGCAGCCCCACAAGTGGCCCTGGCCAAAGCCACAGGATTTCCCCATGTTCTAGCCAAGATGGGACCCAGAGAACTTAACTGCCAAGAGAGACAACAGCCAAGGCTCACAGACAGCTGGTGGCCATGCATCCCCATCACACCCGCCCTCCTCCTCCACCAAAAAGGAAGAGTTTGTAAACATCTGTATGAAAGGAAAATCCATTCCATCCCACAGTTTCTCAGGAAGTCCCTCCTGCTGTCTGACTCTGATCCTTCATGTTGCCAAATGAGTTAGTAGGAACAGCAAGAACCAGAAGGGAAACACAACTTGAGGATGAAGTCACCAGGGAGTTGGGGGAGGCTAACTGTGAGCCAGACAATCCCTCCCACTGAGTGAAAGCACAGAGAGGCAGAGGGGGCTTTGTGGGCAGACAGGCCTGGGTTCAGAAGCTTGTTGGCTAAATGCAGTGGAAAAATTACTTAATCTTTCTCAGTGCATTGCCTCATCTGTGAAATGGGAACAGCAGTCCCTATGTGAATAAGATCATTGGCAGAACCAAAGGAGATCACGCATGTCAGACACCCAACCAGTCAGGCTAAATGGCTCCACCTCCTTATTCAGGGTCCTCGGTCCCATCCTCTCCACAGCCTTCGTTCAGAGTTTGCCTTCTCTCAGGCCCCTCCTCAGCCTCCTCACTGCTCTCCTTGCTTCCAGGCCTGATCTTCCCATCTACCCTCCTTGCCACTGCCAAAGCCCCCCTCTAAAATGAAAATCCACTCCATCCCTCCCCTCCCCACACCCCTCTCTTAATCACCTTCCACGCAGGAGAAAAGCCTGTCTCCTTAGCTTGGCATTCCAGGCTGTTGATGACTGGCCTGTGTTTACCTCTGAAGGCTCACCCAGCATCCCCAGCCCAACCCACAGGCTGCACAGTTGCCTCACGCCTCCGAGCCGTCGCACATTCCGAACCCTGGGCCAGGAATGATGTCCCTGATCCCACCCCCTCGGCCTCCTCATCCTTCCAGATGAGACTCAGTAGCTCCAATGCCACCTCCTTCCCAGGAAAGCTTCCCTCCCCGTGTGGCCTGCTGGGTCTGGGTTGGGGACTCCTCCTTAGCCTCTCATAGGTCATGTCTTCCTGCATTATAATCACCTGCTGTGCTCTAAGTCCTTTGGGGACAGAGGGGAGCCATTCATCTTGAACCTGCAGCCCTGGCACTCAGTCAGCATTTGGTGAACAGGTGTACGACTCCTCCCACAGCACCTTGTTAGAGCAGTCAGCATACTTCCTGTCTTACAACGACTTCTATGCAGGTATCTGTCTTTCCCCCGTGACCCCAAAGTTCCTAGAGGGCAGGGACAGTTTCTGACTAATTCCCACTGTCACTGCCATATAGGGGATGAAATTCAGGCTCAGGGATGGGTGTGACGACTCCCGATCCTTACAGTGTTGCGTATCTGCCGTTGCCCTGTCTAAGTCCGAGAGAAAGCAGAGTCCCACAGCTTACGGAACAAGGCAAGATACAGCCCACTGACTCTGCCCTTCTCTTCCAAATTAATCAGGAAACCTGCCTGGGAGGGAGAGGGAGGCCAGCTGGGGCTGCAGGAAAGACTGAGAGGGGAGCAGGACTACCCTTGGCTGGAGTGTAGCCCGGCCTGGGCTCCAGGCTTCAGGTAGCACCTCCTACCCTGCCCAGTGAACTCAGTAAACACAAGGAGAACCCGGCAAATTTTAACAATTAATGGCTTCAATTTACGGATGGGAAAACTAAGGTCCAGAAAAGCGGAGACAATGCCCAAGGTCTCCAAGGTCCCTCAGTGAGTCAGAGGCAGAGCAGGGAAAAGGCCCTGCCTCCAAGCACAGCACCTCCAATAGGTGTCTTGCTGCCCATGCTGTCTCCATCCTGCTGACCACCCATGGCAGCAGGGGGACAATGACACTCCTCCCCAAGTCCGAGAGAGGCAAGCCAAGGCCCAAGAGGGGCTGAGTCACCCTGACGGCGAAGCAGCAGAGGAAGAATGGAAGAGCAAGGGCTCCTGATTTCCTGCAGGGAGAAAAGTCTGACCTCGATGGTCAGGAGGATCTTGGCTTTGAGGGACATGGATGTGGAAAAGAGAGTCACACATTCTCCCGCTGAGGACAGAGTCCTGGGTCACAGTGCTGGCCAGCTGTGACCCAGATGGGGACTAGCTATCGAGGTGCATGCAGACACCTCACAACCTTCGGAAGCCTCCCCCACCAGCCTGGGCCTCCACACACAGAACAGGGCGCCTCACCCTGGCCTCAAACCCTAGGCCCTCCAGGGGCGTGGCAGTGGCAAGCGGGTGACACAGAAGTGGGGCCGTGTGGGCTCCAGGCTAGGCCCTGCCTCTGACTCTCCTGACCTTAAGCAGGTCAGGGAACCCCTCTGAGCTCTGGTCCCTCTTCCCGGAAATGGGAAGAGGAAAATTAACCTCCTTGCAGAACTGGCAGGATGGCTGGGCAGCAGGTTCTAAATCTTAGGAGCACCAGTTACCTCTGAGCCTCAATTTCTTCCTCTGGAAAATGGAATAGTCTCTGGAGGACCTCTCTCATGGTGCCGAGAGCGAGGGTCAGATGGCAGTGGGTGGGGAGTCGCTTTGCCGTGGTCCTGAAACCTGGAGACCACCGGGGTCATTTTGCCCTAGTCTATCCGTTCCTTCAGCACATATCTCAGTCCCCACACAATGCCTAGTACACAGCAGGTGCTCAGTAAGTAATTGTTGGAAGCAAGGAGAAGGGGGGGGAAGGAGGAAGGAATGGGGCACAAGAGCAGGAGAGAGGAAGGAAAGGAAACATGCAAGAGGGGGCTGCAGAAGGGGCAGCAGGAGGGGACACGGGAGAAGCTTCTATGAGAACTTAAGGAAGTGGGCAGACTGAAGGGGCAGAACTAGGGTGACAAAGCTGAGCATCTGACCAGGACTGTCCCCAGGGGCCACCCTGCCCCAGCTGCAGTCCCCCTCCCCTTTTTGCCCCAGTTTTCCAAGTCAGGGGCATATCCTCTCCCTTTGGGGGCAGGCTCCTTTCCCCACCCCCAACTCAAAGCAGACCCTGGCCAGCCACGCCAGGCCTCAGGGAGGTCAGAGGGAAAGGAAATGGAGTGGTTAGGCTGCGGTTTTCTCCCACCGCGTGATCTGTGGGGACTAGAGCGGGTGTGTCAGCAGCCCCAGGGGCCGACAGCTTGTGACCGTGGGGTGCCAGTCTGTGTGGGCATCTGTCCGGTTTGCGTCCGTGGGGTCGGTGCTGGTGCGGTCTCCTGAACACCGTTAGTGAGATACGTGCCAGCACAAAGTGGTCATATCAGTAAGGGTGACAACATGCGGACGCCTGTAAGAGTGTCTGCTACAGGGAGCAAAAGTGACGGGCAGTGTATGTGTGCAGGCCAACATGTGTGTGCAGCACAAGGGCGTGTTAGAGTTGGCATGTGTTGGAGTGCGACCTATGTGTAACAACATGACTGTCGGCAAGAATGTGTTAACAAGTACGTACCACTGAGTGCACGACAGGGCCACTATGTGATCGGTGTGTGGCAGGGAATGTCAGTGTGTGTG
Source organism: Desmodus rotundus (assembly GCF_022682495.2). Taxonomy (NCBI): domain Eukaryota; kingdom Metazoa; phylum Chordata; class Mammalia; order Chiroptera; family Phyllostomidae; genus Desmodus; species Desmodus rotundus. Next base: position 48,532,262 of record NC_071391.1, read on the forward strand.
TGCCAGATGAGTGTGCCCGTGGATGAGTGCGCCGGTGTGCCCACATGAGCGAGTGTGCCATTGTGTGTCAACCCACTCCCCGTGGCCATCTGCATCTGCTGACCAGTGCTGAGTGTCAGCGAGTGAGTGTGTGTGAGTGTGTCCGGCGCCGAGGAGCCATGAGCCACACGGAGCAGCCCGGTCCTCGCGTCTCCGTTCCCCCGCCCACCGCCCTGCCAGCGACTACCCCGGGAAACCTCGGGGGCAGAGGAGAACCGAGCGCCGCTGAGCCAGGCGTTGGCGGTTCGGAGGTGACCGCGAACGCAGAGCCAGGGCGCGGACTAGAACCCCTGCCCTTGCCTTCTCCCAGGTCAGCCCCACGCGCCCCGAACCGGCCGCCCCCCCGCACTCACCGTGTCCCTTTGTCGCCCATGGTCCGCGGCGGCCGCAGGGAGGTCCGCGGCGAAGGCGCCCAGGCTGGAAAATCCCCGGCGGGCAGGAGGAGCTCGGGCCAGCAGGCTCCCGGTTCCCTGCTCCGCCTCCTCCGCTCTCCGGCCTCCGCGCCGCAGCCGCCGCCCCCGCCCCCGCTCGGGTCACCGCCCGCCGAACCGCCCGCCGCGCTGCGCGGCACCCAGGCCGCGGCCAGGGGCGTGGAGCAGTGCGGGTGTGTGAGCGTGTGTGCGCGCGCCGCCCAGCCGGCCGCCAAGGCAGCTGGAGGCGTCAGGGACCGCAGGGCATTTGGGGGTCTACACAGGTGCGTGTCCAGATGCGTCTATGTGTGTGCGTGCGTGTGCGCGCGTGTGGTGTATGTGGTGTGTACGTGAGGGCGCACGCTGCGGTGGCTATACGTGCGCGTGTGTGCACGCGAGAGTGTGCTGGTGCGGGGACGTGTGCACGCCGTGTGCGCGGGCTGGTTAGAGTGTATTTGTGTGGAAGGAGTGGTGTGCAAGTCTTGGTGCAGCGGTGCGTGTGCGCAGGCCGCTCCCCCGCGCACAGAGGGGGCAGCCTTTGTGTGTTCCGGAAGCTGAAAACCGAGGGTCTGCGTACTCCAAGCCCGAGTTCCTGGCGGCACCCCCAGTAGGGTAGGGATGGGGGTTGGTGGGGAACTCTGGGTGCCTGGCAAGGCCATCGCCCTCTGCTCCACCCTTCCCCCACCCCAACTCCCCACCCTTCTGGAGAGATAACACCCAACAACCCAACAGAGACAGGAAGCAGGGGTGGAGGGGGCAGGAGAAGACAGCCTCGACGCTGGGGAACAGATGACAGTGGGAGGGGTCGGGAGTGAGCAAGGGCAGCGGTGGTGGCTGCCCTAAAAGAGGAAGCCGTGAGAAGAGGAGATAAGGAAGGGGGCATAGAGCTGGCCTGCTGCGCCTGGGAGTCTGGCATGGTGAGGTGGAATGAAGGAAAGCACCCTGGCACAGCTCCACAGGCTGCTGGGGGTGGTCTGGGACACCAGCTCTCTCAGAACCAATCTCCAAACATGTAAGGCATGAGACCTGTATTTTGCCTGGTATAATGCACAACCATGTTTTGTGTGTACTGTGCAAGGGATTATTACACCCATGGTGTGTATTCATTACCCCTGTATAATGCACATCCTTATTTTCCCTTCAAAAATTTGGGCAAAAAACTGCACATTATACACAGCAAAATACGGTAGTACCAGCTTTCAGAATTGGTCATAGGTGTTTGCTGGTCCCTGCTGAGGGCCTGACACACTGTAGGGGCCTAGTCAATGTTAACCTGTCCCCTTGCAAGCCTCTTGGTGTCCTTTAAAATCCTGGCTGGGACCCTACTTTGTCCGAGGTTGCTCCTGCTTTGCAGGTGGAGGGAGATTGTGAGGTCTTTCCCTCTGGGATTTGACTCATTGGCCCTGACAGGTCCCCAGCATTGGCCTATTAATGGGAGGAAAGGAAGCTATCATTTACTTGGATGTGATTGTGAGTCTGTAAAAATCTCCTGTAATTATGCTCAGAAACAGATACCTACGCTAGTTATGTAGCCGGGTAAAGATATCCCAGTAGAATTACTGTAATTATGTCCAGATGGCAGGTTGGGGGACTGATAGGCAGTCAGGGTGGTCCAGGGTCTGGACAACGTTAGGAGCTAGGAGACTGTGGATCAAGGCTTAGAACTCTCCTCCTGGCCTTGGCCTCTGGGCTTCACCCTCACAGAGGAAGCCACCTGCTGTTTCTGCTAAAGCCAGGGATCTTAAGAGGAATATACAAGAGTCCTGTGTGATGAGAGGAGAGGCCACTGTGTGAGCCAGGTGCTGCCAGTCTCTGTCCCAGTTTCCCCGCCTGGAAAATAGGAGTTCAACCAAACCAAATGATCTCCAGTGGTTCTCCCCCTGATTATGCCCAAAACGTTATTTAACTCAATATAAAATGTAATGTTGAACTTATTTCCAAGGAAAGCGAACAGCCCAGGAAGATAAGTCAGATGGTTTCAGGTAAACTGTGCTCTTGGAGAGACGCGTGGAGGCGGCACACGGCTCTTCCCAGCCCGGTTTGGAAGCACGGCTCCAACGTTCTGTCTCAGGGCGCTGAGCAGACTGGCAGCCTGTGGAGTCAGCCTGCAGGACTTCAAGTACACCCCTGCTGGCCCGTAAACTTCACGAGGGGGGGGTGGTGTGCCCGCCTCTACTTGACGCTCATAATTCTGTGAGATAGATGCTCTTTTCCCTTTCTGTATAAATGAGCAAACTGGCACTCGGAGAGGCGAAGTAGATTGCCCCAAGGCCACAGCTTTCTCTGGACCTTGGCCTGTGACCTCCCCTCCAAAGCCCTCCCCAAAGGGAAGCTAGCATGTAGTAGAGCCGGAACGTGGCCCTTGAGTTACTTTTCACGCAGTAACTGTTGGACGTGCCGCTCATGGTTCTAGGCACTCACAAACGGTGAGCAGTAGACAAACGAAGCTGTCCCTCCAGCTAGGCATCTAGGATGGGAGAAGCGAAGGGAGTATTTTTGCTTTGCCCGTCAAGAATACACCATTGTTATGTATTCCTACGATAATTAAAATTGATAAAAATGCAAAAGTGGTAATCTTGAGGAAACCTCTATGAATGTAAATCTAATTTCAGACAGCAATAAGTGTTATGAATGAAATAAAAGGATGATGAAACAAAGCATGATGGGAGCAAGTGTCCTTAGAAAAAAGAGTGGACCCGTGGCCTGAGACCTGCAGGTGAGGAGCCAGCACTGTGCAGTGTGTGGGGAGAGCCTGGGGCAGAACTACCCAGACAGAGGGAGCAGCAAGTAGAGAGCTGAGCCTTTCGGAAGCCCAGGAGCAGGGTGCCTGGGTTTGGGTGAACAGGGAAGGAGTGGTGAAGATCACGCAGGGCTTGTGGTTGGGGCTAAGGAGTTTGGGGAGCCAGTGGAGGACTTAGGAGATGAGTAAAAGTGACTGCTTTACATATTTAAAGGTCACCCTGGCTGTTGGAAGGAGATGTCTTGGAGCAAGACAAGAGCAGAAGTAGGGCATTCCACGATTGCAGTAGAAAGAGAGAGCGGATGACGGCTTAGACTAGGGTGGCGGCCGCAGGAGTGAAGGGAAATAAAGAGGTCCGTGTGTATTTGGAGGTAGAGCCAACAGCACCTGCTGAGGCACGGACAGTGGACAGTGCAGGACCCAGGGTTACTGAGGTGTGGGGAAGGTCTGTTTGTTCCACGCTCCACGCAGACCACCTCCCCACGCATTTCTCCAAGGGCACTCATGGCTGAGGGGCCCAGGGGCTCCTTCCTTACTGTCAACCCATTTTTAATACGTCTTCCACATGAAAGCCAGAGTAATTTTTCTAAACGGCAAATAGATTCTACCGCTGAGGCTCATAGGAGATGGTCATCTCCAGCTAGGTCCCAACTTGGGCCAGTCACATGCTTCAATTTTTACCACTCACGATAATAATTCCTTACCAAAAGATAGAGAGGAAAGAAGTATTATTCCTGCTTCAGAGATGGGAAAAGAAAGGCTCTGAGAGGGAAAGTGCCTAAGCCAAGGACATAGCAAATAAAAGGTAGAGCTGCAGCTCAGACCTAAAGCATCCGCTTAGCTGGTCAGGCGGCTGAATGTCAGGCTGAAGTGCGAGTGAGTGGGGTGGGGGCGGGATGGGTTTTCGGCTCCCTGTACAGCAGAGGATCTGTGTGTGACTGGTACATGCCTTGGAGACGTTAAAGGTTAATACACTAGGGAGCTTCCCTGCCTCCACCCAGACCAGAAATCTGCGTGTACCCCTGGATTCCTCCTTCGATCCCCTCAATCTTTATCCAGCCAGTCCTGGACAACTGTCTCCTAAGTATCTGTCTACCTGGGGGATCGTGTTAAGGAATTTGGTCTTTATCCTAAGGTCAGTAAAGAAGCTTTAAAACATTTTCAGTAGAGCAGTGGCACGCTCAGACACGCGTTTGCAAAGATGGCTCTGGCTGTTGTGTGAAGAATGAATTGGACATGAGCCAGAGGGGATGCAGAGGGGGAGACCAATTAGGAGGTGGTGTGGGCAGTTGAGGGGAGGAATGGTAAGTGCATTCCAGGGAGAGGACATTCAACAGCTGCAAAGCCAGGGAGGAAGGAGAGAGCAAGACATTTTGGAGGAATTCAGATGGATCTGTGGCCAGAGCACAGAGAAGGGAGGGGAGGGGCTGAAAAGGAGGAGGGGCCGTACCCTGAGGAAGCAGGCTCATGGATGGGTCAGCTCCCAGCATGTTTTACATTTGTCTAACCAGATTTCTTCGCGGTGGGATTTAACTATCACTAGGTGGACAATTCGAGTTTCTCGTTTGTAGTCAACAAAACCAATTCCGGCTGACTTACATATACAAAGAACGCACTGGCAGGATATTCAGGAAGTTGCAACTGATGAAAAAAGTACGCCGTATCTCATTCCTCCGCTACTGCCAGCACTAAGCCTAGCCCCAGAAACTAGATGTGGCCACTGCCATCTCTCACCAGAAAGGATTCTTGGCTGGACCTACAGCTTTGAGCCCAAGTCCTCCATGCATCTGACTGGCTGCGCCTAGTCATGTGCTCTTGCCCTAGGTCATGTGACTCGGCCCTCTGCAGGACCCAGAAATTGTGTTTTTGGCATTTGTGATTTCCATAGTGGGAGGCAGGCTTTATCTTACTCCGAGAATCATAGGGTGAAGGATTCCCCAAACATAAGAAGGGAGTTTAGAGGCTGAGTAGCCAAAAAATACAAACATCCACTTTACTGTGAAATGCAGCCAAGTGAGCTACAGTAAGAACTCAGAGCCAGGAGATGACAGGAAAGGACGCATGCCCTTGTTAACAGAAAAGCCTTTGCCAGGTTGTCTCAGTATTGCTAGCTTTCTAAAAGACAGAGACAGAGAGAGAGATTGGTTCTGATTCTAGTAATACTAACGGATCTTTTTTTTTAATCCTCACCCGAGGACATTTTTCATTGCTTTTAGAGGAAGGGGGGCGGTGGGAGAGAGAGAGGGAGAGAGAGAGGGACATCAATATCAGAGAGAAACATCAATCGGTTATCTCTGATAGGCTCCCCAACGGAGGATCCAACCCGCAACCTAGGTATGTGCCCTGAATGGGAATTGAACCCACAAACTTTTGATGAACGGGACAATGCTCCAACCAACTGAGCCACACCAGCCAGGGCATGATAAAGTATCTTGTATCAGAATAACCCTCCTGCAGATAGCAATACAAACTTTGAACAAAGTATGACAAGGATTTGAAGGCAGTGGAGAGCAAGCAAAAACAGTCAAACTGGAGAGAATTTCATTCTTGAAAGATGGGAATCACACTGGGTGAAATCTAATTTTATATGTATTTCCCCTGAAACACCTCCCCATTGTGGGCAGTACAGGGAAGCTAGAACTCAAGCAGAAACCTTGAGAGAGGAAGGAATTTGGGGTTGCTACAATGGCTAGAAATTGAAGGGGGCCCTGGAAAGGGGAGCAACAGTGGGCTAAGACTCCAAATCTGCATAGAGACTGATCTCAAGGCCTTGGCTGACCCCTAACTGTGTGTGCACGGGGGTGACTTTCGCTGGAAAGTAGCAGCTAGGAAGCTGAAAGAACTGAGCAGAGATTTTAGACGTTTCCCACCACAGGGAAGGTAAGTTTCAGTTTCTCCAAGTGATTGCAATTTAGTAAACACCTTGGGTTTTCCACTGAAACCTCAGAAGTGCTACACCTTAACAATAAAGACAGTGTCTCAAGCCTGGGGATTTGGCCCAAGATTAAAGGCAAAGTAAAATAGACCCAATGGCCAACAATTGGAAGCAATCTAAAAGTCCATCAACATGGATAGACAAAATGGGTAGATCAAATGCAGTGTATCCATACAAAGAAATATTATTCAGCAATTAAAAGAAGTAAAATACAGCCCTAGCCAGGTAGCTCAGTGGGTTAGAGAATCATTCTGATACACTAAGGTTGCGGGTTTGATACCTTGTCAGGGCGCACTCGAGCATGAACCAGTGGGTGCATCAATGGGTGGGACGACAAAGCGATGGCTCTCTCCCTCTCCCTCTCTCCCTCTCTCTCTCCCTCCCTCTCTCTCTCTCCCTCTCTCTCTCCCTCCCTCTCTCCCTCTCCCTCTCTCTCTCTCTCCCTCTCTCTCTCTCCTTCCCTCTCCCTCTCTCTCTCCCTCTCTCCCTCTCTCTCTCCCTCCCTCTCTCTCTTTCCCCACTTCATTTACTATTTCTCTCCCTCATTTCCTCTCTCTCCAAAATCAATAAAAATTAAATAAAATATGAAAAAATAAATTAAATGCAAATACTTGCTATAACATGGATAATCTTCAGAAACATTATCCTTTGTGAAAAAGCTAAACACAAAGACCGTGTGTTGTATGGTTTCATTTATATGAAGTGCCCAGAAAGGCGGATCTACAGAGACAGAAAGCAGGTAACAGCTGCCGAGGGCAGCGGTGAGAGGAGGGTGGAGAGGATTACCAGTGATGGCATGAGGGGTCTTATCGGGGTAAAGGAAATGTTATACAACTCAGTAAATTTACTAAAAAGAATAACTGAACTGTACACTTGAAATTATGATTAATTATATGATATGCTTATATGTAAAAGATGCCTCAATAAGGTTATTTTTTAAAAACTAAGTGATAAAATCAACAGAAACTATTGAAACGTTAAGTGATGAACTGTAACAATATTTTCTCAGATCCTCCCCAAAAGGGCAGTTAACTAAGAGGAAGAGATAAATTCCAAATAGAAGTGATGAATGTACTCTTAGATTGCTCAGCAGTTTGATTAATGAATAGGAGTTATTCCTCCTATTCTTCCTAATAAATAGGAGGAATTCACTTAATAAATAGTTTTAATAATCAAGTTAATTGGCAATTTTTTAAATGTTTTCCAGTTTTGATACAAAATACTGATATTGAAAAAAAATAATGTAAAAGTAATGACAGGGAGGGCCTCCACGTCAAGCTAGTTAAAAACTAAATGTATATTTAAGATTAGTTACTATATACAAAAAATAATGAATAAAAAGGCCTTAAAGCTCATATATAAAAACATTAAAGTTTTGTACCAAATTTGACAACAGCCCTAAAATTTTATGTGACATTACCAATAACAGCTAAGCTAAAAGAAACTTTCTACACCATTAATTATTTAACAAATAATAAATGAACGGGTCTGCACTAACAGGGCCTGTGATCGGGCTTCCGCAGTCCACGATGACCAGCCAGCGATTTAACTGCCTGTGAGAGCAAAAGTCAGCCCTCCCACAGGAAGGCGACAAAATCCAGGGTCCCCACAGCGTATCATCTAAAACGTCCAGTACAGAAATAAAAATTATTGGACATGCGAAAAACAAACAAACAAAAAACAGGAAAATGGAACCCGCAGTCGAACAAAAAGCAGTCAATAGGGACAGACGCCAGGGTTACCCAGATGTTGGAATGATCACACCAGAATTTCAAGTCAGCTACTATAAATATGTTCAAGAACGTAGAGGCAAACAGGTGCATAATGAGTAGACAGATGGCTGAGCTTCAGCACAGAAATACACAAAAATTAAAAAGAACCAAATGGATCCCTGGCCGGCACAGCTTTGTTGGTTGGAGCGTCGTCCCATAACCGAACGGTCGCTGGTTCGATTCCTGGTTGGCGCACATGCCGGGTGCGGCCGGTTCCCAGCTGCAGCTCGTGTGGGAGGCAGCTGATCAGTGTTTCTTTTTCTCTGTCCCTTCCCGTCTCTCTCAAATGAAAATAAAATTAACCTTAAAAAAAACCAAATGTAAATTTTAGAGCCCAAAATACAATATTTGAAGTGAAAAATTTACTTGTTGGGCTTACTATTCATTGGTGGCAGCAGAAGAAAGAATGAGTGACCTTGAAGATCAGTCTAAATTATCTAATTTGCAGGAACAAAAGACAAAGAATCGTTTCACTGAACTGTGGGCAATACCATGTAATCTCAGTTCTAGAAAAAGAAGTGACCCCTCACCACCGTAGATGCACAGATGGCAAGTCAGCTGCTGAAGATGCTCCACATCGTGCGTCATCAGGGAAACGCATGTTAAAGCAGCAGTGAGATACTACTACACACCTATTGGAATGGATAAAATCCAAAACACACTGGCTACTCCCAATGCTGGCAAGGATTTGGAGAAACGGGAACTCTCACCCAAGGCTGGTAGGAATACAAAATGGTACAACCATTTTGAAAGACAGTCTTATGGGTTTTTAACTAAACTGAACATACTCTTATATAATCTAGCAAGCATGCTTCTTGGTATTTACCTACATAAACTGAACACTTAGGTCCACACAAGAATTGGCATACAGATGTTTACAGCAGCTTTGTTCATAATTGCCCAAACTGGGAAGCAACCAAGATGGATTTCAGTAGGTGTGTGCATAAATAACCTGGGACGCATCCAAACAATGGAATATTATTCAGTGATACAAACACATGAGCTATCGAGTAGTGAAAAGATAGGGAGGAAACAGAAGTGCATCTTACTGTGTGAGGGAAGCTGGTCTGAAATGCTACGTACTGTGTGACTCCAACTACCGTAGTTTTCAGACTATAAGATGCACCGGACCATCAGACGCACCTAGGTTTTAGAGGGGGAAAATAGGAAAAAACACCCACTCCACTGCCGCCCCCCCCCAGCAAGCCAGGTAAGCTACATGCAGACTATAAGATGCACCCCCATTTTCCTCCCAAATTTGTGGGGGATGGGGTGTGTCTTATAGTCCCAAAAATGCAGTATATGACATTCCGGAGAAGACAAAACTATGGAGACAGTAAAAAGATCAGGCATTGATGGGAAGGGGAGGGATGAATAAGTCATCGCAGATGATTTTAAGACAGTAAAAATACTCTGTAGATACTATAACGGTGGATACAAAATATAAATTGGTCCAAACCCCTAGAATATCCAACATCCAAAGTGAGCCCTAACGTAAACTAGGGCCTGTGGGTGGTTATGATGTATCAGTGTATGTTCATCAGTTGTAACAAATGTACCGCCCTGGTGGGGGAGGCCTTACATGTGTGGGGGTGGGGAATATAAGGAACATCTCTACACCTTTCTGAATGCTTTCCCTTTAAGATAAAGAATAAAATAAGGATCTCAGTTCTCATCAGTTCTATTAACTCGATACCAGAAATTCTAGCCATTGCAATAAAGAATAAAAAGAAATGAAATACACAAAGATTGGGAAAGAAGTAGAGCTATCTATTTGCAGATGACATGCTTGCTAACATGGAAAATACTGAGGAATGTACAACTACTAGAACTAAATGAAGTCAATATGTAAAAATCAATTGTGTTTCTATATACCAGCAGGAAGGGATTGAAAATGAAACTTAAAATTCTATTTATAAGAGTGCTGAAAACATAAATACTTAGGAATAAATTTAGCAAAAGACATGCAAGACCTTTACCCTTACACTGAAAATTATAAAACATTGTTGAGGGAAATGAAAGGAGAGCTAAGTAAGTAAAGAAGTATGTCAAGTTCATGGCTCGAAAGACAATATCACGCTGTTATTTTCCCAGAATCAATCTATAAATTCAATAAAACCCTAGTCAAAATCCCAATAAGCTTTTTTCTGGTAGACATTCCTATGGAACTAGTTAAATCAATCTTCGGGGCGGGGGGCGAAGTTGGAGGGCCCGTACCGCATGACTTTAAAACCTAGTATCAAGCTACAGTCACGAAGACGTTGTGTGTAGCGGCACGCACAGACAGTCGTATGGGGTAAGGACAGACAAATGGATTTAAAAAGTGGATAGCCCCACAGGGCAATTGTCAACACCCCTTCCGGTCTGTAAACTCTATCTGTCTGAATCAGTGTGGTTCCTCACGACATCCCCGGAGTCTAAAACAGGGCTCGATTAATAAATGATCATCCTTAGTAATCAGAGCATAGTACATAGTAGGTACTCAACAGATATATATTAAATATGTGCATTTTAAGGAATGGGTGGGTATAACAATCTGGTCTCCTCCCAAGGTCAAATGGCACGCTCCCGGACGTGCAATTTTGGAGGCAAAGAAGTTGCCCTTCTTTAAGTTACCTCACCCCATCTCTCCACTTCCCTTACTTGTACCGTCTTCCCTTCACCTTAGCCATCCAGAAGTCAGCATCATCAGCTTCCTGATCTGCTACCCACCTACCCTATGACTGCAGGACCCTCCCACCCCAAACTCAGAACGCAGATCACGCTCTCAGCTCCGGAGATGATACAGGCCGTGGCATCTTTGGTGTCCTCCAGCGGAGCAAAAACCAAGGAGAAGTGAGAGGTAGGGCTAGCACTGCCCCTGGGCAAGGGTGACCAAATGCCCAGGTTTTGCCCATGAGGGGTTTCCTGAGATGAAGACTTCCAGTTTTATAACCGAGACAATGAGGGCAGACCAGGAGGGGTGGTCACCATGCCTCCCGGAATCCTGCCCCAAACTCCTTCACCGGGAAAAGGAAAGTGCACGTGGACTACACACCCCTCCTGGGGTGGGAGCCAGCTCTAGGGTGAGCAGTCTCTTGTAACAAGTGGTTTAAATATCAAGAGCAAAGGTAGCTCCAAGCCTCTGCCTCCAAACAGGGTCTGAAACTCAGCCAGTACTAGGAAAACTGTTGATGAATAAACATGATGAAGGAGCCGAGGAAAGGGGCCCTGCCTCTGGGAAACCCCCTCCCCAAGGCGGGCTGCTTTCTGCGGCCACACCCTGAGCACACTGTGTCTCATCCGCCTGTCCTTTCCCCTCCCACCCTGCGCGTTCTATCGGGCTCGGGCCTGTCGTTGCGTTTGACAGTTACAAACATGCACATTATTTTTATGAAATGTTATTTTGATCGGGTTTGTTTTTTTAAACGCTTCAGTACAGAATATTAGTAAGGGAAAACTCAGTCTTGCTCCATCCTATCTTACCCTGCTCTAGGTGCCTCTCTAAAAGAAACCCGTAATCTTTTCTGCTTTGAGATGTGGTGGCTTTCACCACAAATCTGATTAATACGCATATACCTCCCCCTCTTGATGAACTGAATTAATTTTCAGTATTAATTATCATATTCACTCATGAAAACATGAAGAGACCTGTTCACACTACTTCTCATCTTCTAATTCCTTCCACTGTGTTAGTTACAATGTCGGTTCATTGGTCTAGTGATCATTTCTTCAAGCTCAGTCACTGTTTAAAACCTTTATTTCCGGTTCCATCTGCTTCAGCTGTGTCTCCTGACTTCTGCGTCAAGTGGAGCCAGCACCTGTTCTCACCTGCCCTCCCCCCACCTGCCGACTCTGACAACCGCACTACTGCTTTTACGTTGCCAAGAGGTATCTTGCTTACATATGTTTTAACTATAATTAAGTCTTTCGTGCTTTGTCTAGAGAGAAATTCTGATCTTTTAAATCCAAGAAACAGCACTTACAACATTATGATTAGAAGTAAATTCTCATTTGGGAATATATTGGGTCCATACAACAAGAAAGGGCTGCTAATAAAAAGGAACAATCAGAAAACAGGAAATTTTTCTGGGAAATTAAAAAATATGTAGTAGCTTGCCCTGGTTGGTGGGGCTCAGTGGATTGAGTGCTGGCCAAAGGTTGCTGGTTTGATTCCCAGTCAGGGCACGTGCCTGGGTTGCAGGCTGGGTCTCCAGCTGGGGTGTGCAAGAGGCAACTGAAGGGTGTTTCTCTCCCTCTGGTTCTCCCTCCCTGCCCTGCTCTCTAAAAATAAATAAATAAATAAAATCTAAAAAAATATATAGTTGCCAAAATGAAAAACACATAATTTGAAAGTCTAGAAGCTAGGACCAGAAGGTAAGGAAGTGCTCAAATAAGTCAGGAGGGGGTGTGTCAGGGGGGGACACACCGACCTGAAAGGGCTGCCAGTGCCGAGCTGGGACAATTTGAGCAACGAAACAAATAGTGTAGTATTGGAATAGAACCCCAACTCTAAGATAAGTATACATGAGTCTGTGCTGGCCTCAATAAAAGATTGAATAAATAAACACATGGGAAAAAGGGATGAATCTCCCTTACAGCAGACTCCCAAATAACATATGTAGCTACTCTCCTCTCCAGATGGAGCTTAATTGGTTCTCCCGACATGAATGTGAGCTAGATTTAGTGACTCACTTCCAAAGAAGAGAGTATGGAAAGGGGAAAATATAGTAATGTCACCGTGGATAAATCTAACACATTGTTTTAATCAAGTAATCAAGGTTATGGTCACCAGCGGATACCATGGGATGTGAGGAGTCCCTCACCTTTTTGGTATTCTTCCTCAAAACATCTCACCCCAGTCTAACCAGGAGAAGAACATCCAAACTGACGGATGTCCTACCAAAGAGCTGACCAGTATGCTTCAAAACTGTGAAAGTGATAAAAAAAAAAAAAACAACAGCAATGACATAGAACAAGGAAAGTCTGAGAAACTGTCACACTGTGGACTCAGAAGACAGAATGACCGAAGGCAGTGTGGTGTGCTGCACTGGGCCTTGGAACAGAAAGAGGATGTTAATGGGAAAACTGTTGAAATTCTAATAAAACCTGGAGTTTGGTCATAGTAATGTAGAAATGTGTGTTTCTTAGTTTTGATGTATGTACTATGGTTATGTAAGGTGCTAAGAGAGGAAACTGGGGGAAAGGTACTTGGGAACTCTCTGTATTATTTCTGCAAAATAAAAAAAAAAAGTACTTAGCTCTGGCTGGTGTGGCTCAGTGGATAGAGTGCCGGCCTGAGAACCAAAGAGATGCTGGTTCGATTCCCGGTCAGGGCAAATGCCTGGGTTTCGGGCTGGGTCCCCAGTTGGGGGGTGGGTGCATGAGAGGCAATCACACATTGATGTTTCTCCCCCTCTCTTTCTCCCTCCTTTCCCCAACTTTCTCTAAAAATAAATAAATAAAATCTTTTTTTTAATAAAAAGAGTACTTAAAAGTGTCTAGAAGCAAAAGTCATGGAATTCTCCAAGAATATAGAGACAAAAAAGAATCTTCTTTTATTAAGGGGAAAACAATCAAGTCATAAGGGATCAATTCAAAAGCCTGATATCTGTGTAATGAGAATTCCAGAGAAAAGGGAAAAGAGGTGGGAAAATAATCAAAGAAATAATAGAAGAAAAGCCCAGAGCAATGGGAAAAAAAAATACATCAGATTAAAAGTGTTCATTGATAAAGGACACATGGACAAAACCAAGGGGGAGGGTGAAGGTGGGGGAGGGAGGTGGGTTCAGCTGGGGGGGGGGGGTGGAGGGATGGGGAGAAAAGGCATACAACTGTAATTGAATAACAATAAAAATTTTTTTAAAAAGTGTTCATTGAATGCTGATCAGAATCAAAGAAAAATCATGCAGCCGGGGTCTCCTGAGGTTTCAGACAGCCCAACGACTCTGTAACAAACAGGTTATCTATAAGGTAACAAAGATCAAATTAGCCGCCGGCTTCTCTGAAGCTAGAAGCTTATGGACAAAGACCTGCAGCATTCTGAGGGACGGTTTTGAACTCGCCAAACTAAAACAAACAAACAAACAAAAAACAACTAGTAGAGGCAACGTGGCCTTGTAAGAACATAAACTTTACCGCCCACGTTTGAAAAAATTGCTCTTGCTGAACAAATTACTTGAGCCCGTGGTCTAAGAAAGCAAACAAGGACCATGTAAGGTAGTGCTTTGATTCTCGAAGTATAGTTCCAGGAGCTGAATCTGGCCGTACGTCAGAAACGCAAATTCTCAGGCGCCACTTCTGATCTGCTGAATCAGAAACTGTCGGGGTGAGGCCCAGCGATCTGTTTCAACAAGTACGAGGACCACTGGCGTCGTGGGTGGGGCTCTCAAACCCCCTTCACCCGTCTGGTGCGCCCACCGCCCAGCTGCTGTGAGTGGCTGCACAACACGCCCCCCAGGTTTCAGGGGGTAAACTCCAGAGCCTCTGTGGGGTCAAGCCGAGCTTAGTCTCCTGCCGAGAACACTTCCTTGCTTCCCTGCTGTGTCCTGGTGACCGTGATTAACTGAGAGCGGTCTCACTTTCACCAGAAAACTCGTCTCTCCGGCCCTGCTCCTGAGGAGCCCGGCCTGACACGCAGAACCTCCAAGAACAGTAGGACTAACCCAGACCACACCGAACAGAGCTCTCAGGGTGGTAACTGTCTTCCTGGAAGTGTCTGAATTAAACTAGAACAGGGAAACAGACGCTCTGATTAACAGTGTCTTAAAAATGTTTTCAAGAAGAAAGCAAATTCCAGTCAGTAGGGAGTACAGTTAAGAAGCTAGAAGCTCTTAGTCACATGGTAAAAAAAAGGCACGTGTTTCTCCTCTCAGGCACTAATGGGAAAAGGGCCAAGAAACTCCAGGAAAAACACAAACCTGTACCAGAAAATTGTGGTTCAGATATGAAGTACACAAAAAGGTGGCGTGATGCTAAGCAATGGTGCTATGTAAGGAAAGAGAAGTATTTGATCTTAACACTGGAAATACTCCATTTTTTTGGCCTTATTGTAATTCACTTTGATCATGGAAGAATTCAAACATATGCAGAGGTAAAAAGAAGAGCAAAACGAACCCCATGTACCCGTCACTCAGCTTTGACGGTTATCACGATCTCAACCTCAAATATCTCTTCGGTTTTCAAATTTCCCTAAATACCTCTCTTTTTTTTCCTTTTTACAATTGGTTGGTTTGAGTCAGAATCTAAACAAGGTCTACGGGGCGAGTATTGTTGCTCTGTCTCCTAAATCTCTCCCAGGCTACAGTGGAACATTCCGCTTCAGACAGCACCAGTTCAAGGACTGGCAATGACACTTCCCTCTCGGCTGAGCCCGTCTCCATCTCAGATCTGCCGGGATAGTTTTGTTCCTGTGTTTAAGCCACACCCTTTGTCTTAATCACTGTCATCTCTTGAAATAACCACTGGGTAGCCTTCAAGTTCAGGCTGCTTCAAGCTCTCTCAAATCTTCAGTTTCTTACAGACAAAAGAATCCCGTTTCTTTCGGTCTAAAAGAATTCTTCCTTTCTTTCTCTCTCTTTCTTTCTTTCTTTCAAATTTATTGATCTGAGAGAGAGAGAGGAAGGAGAAGAGAGAGACAGAGGCAGAGATACATTGATTTATTGTTCCACTTATTCATGCAGTCATTGGTTGATTCTTGTATGTGCCCTGACCAGGGATCGAACCTGCAATCTCGGCATGTTTGGACAACGCTCTAACCAACTGATCTACCTGGCCAGGGCGAAGGACCTTTTCCTGATGGCCCAGTCTGTATAGAAATACGGCAATCACTGCCCATTCCAGCATAAACACTGAGGCAGGTGCCCAATGTCTAGGGATTTCCTGGAGTTTTCTATTTAGCAGAGTTTAACAAGAGCACTCCTGGCTACACAGGTTATGGACACTTAGTGCCAGATGCAAATAAAGAGATCTAAACAGTGCTTGAATTTATATCTGAACTTCTCAGAAAACCTAAAAAGTTTAAGTTAGAAGCCAAAACACGTTTGGAGCTGCAGCTGCAAAAGACCCTCGCAGGTGGCCTGCAGCCGTGGATCCCTGGTTTCGTTAGAAAGAGCCCACTTCGCCGTGAAGATGAAGGCGGTGGCCTGGCCTGAGGCACACAGATTGCCATCATGGAATCTTCCTTCCAACCCTGAGTCAGAGGTTCTGGGCTTTACCCCTTCAATCCTCTTTATCGTGGTGGCCAGGTTACAGGAGGCGCGGAAAGGAGGGGCGGAAAGGACCGGCAGTGCCGGAAGCAGGATGAAGGGGGCTTTGACCTTCGTTGCTCAAGGCCTCACAGTTAGTAAGTTGTCAGGCCAGGGTTTGAACCCAGGGCAGTCTGGCTTCAGATTTTCTTCCCTCTCCTTCCTCCCCGCTCTGGTGAAAACTGGGAGGCCATGGGAGAAGTCCTGATTCGACCCGGGGCTCCCCAAGGGGCCTGAAGGGGAGCACCTGGAGTCGGAATGACTGAGTTCCCTTCAGCTGAACAGTTGACTCACACAAATATCAACAGACACTCCCAGAGACATGAAACCAAAAGTCAAGCAACCAACGACAAAAAAACAGTCCCTCTGACAGGAGAGACAATCAGAGAGTTAGTGGAGTCAGCCTCTTCACTGTTGCCCTGAGGTCCGGAGGACTCAAATGCCAACCAGCTGGTTTCTGTGGGGGATGGGGACGAGGCGGGTACTGAGTCCTTGCCCACAGGGAAACTTCTTGGTGCTCTGTCCCCAGGAATGTGAATGGTGAACCCCCTCCTGCAGGGATAATTTTCATCGCGTTCTCATTGCCAGCCCAGGGCCAGGCACAAAATAAACCCTCACTCTGCCCTGCTCAGTGGACTGAGTGCCGGCCTGTGAACCGAAGGGTCACCCGTTGATTCCCAGTCAGGGCACATGCCTGGGTTGAGGGCCAGGTCCCCAGTAGGGGGTGCGTGAGAGGCAACCACACATTGATGTTTCTCTCCCTCTCTTTTTCCCTCCCTTCCCCTCTGTCTAAAAAATAAATAAATAAAAGCTTTTTTAAAAAAAAAACTTCACTCCATGAATGAATTTCATCTTTGAACATTAGCCCAGTCTCTCTGCCACCTGATCATTCTTCAAGAATTTAGTGATTTTGTACATTTTTTAAAAAGAAGAAACTATAGGCAGCGAAGGGAATTGAGAAGTGAAATGAGGCATGTTGCCTAGTAGACATATTTCTTAAATGTCTTCCTGGGTAAAGTAAGGGAAGCAGAGAGAGAGAGAGAGGTGGGGGGGAGAACAGTTAGCCTTGGAACAGCGCCCCTGTAGCTACTCAGATAAAAGACTTTCGGTTTCTGGAGCGGGCGTGGGGCTGGCAGGGACCATCGGCTGTGTCCAGGAGTCGCTAGTGATCCATAGCCCCGAGGCTGGAGAGGAGGCAGAGTGGAATGACCCTCAGGAGCACATCTTCAGGCTTCCAGGTATGAGGTCATTCATTGAGTCAACATGTAATTTATTGAGCACCTACTATGTGCTAAGCCACATTGGAAGCACTGGGGACAAAAAAAAAATGAATAAAATGTTTAAAAATCCTGCCCTCTCCTGGAGCTTTCATTCTAGTCAGAAGAGCAGGAAAAAATTAATAAGATAAAATTATAAATGTGCTTACCCTTGACCCAGCAATGCCACTTCTGGGACGCGGGCAAGAGCTTCATCGGCATGGGAAAGGAATTAGGCACAGGGTTGTTGACTGCAGGCCTGTCTGTAACAGCAAAAGGCTGGGCTCAGCTTGGAATCTTGAACTATGTGAACACGTCCATGCAAATCAAAACAAAAAATATTTAATATAGATTTCATTAGATGATGATAAATGTATTTTGGAGAAACACAAAGTAGGGAAGGGGACTAGGTAACGCTGGGAGAGAGTGTCGCTACTTTAAACTGATTGTCAGGGAAGGCCTACTGGAGAGGATAACATTTGAGTAAAAACCTTAAGGAAATGAGGCTGCGCAGCAGGTGCAAAGGCCCTGAGGTAGGAACCCGTCTAGCATGTCCAAAGACTAGCTTAGCTGGGTTGGAGCAGAGTGAGCCAAGGCAGTCTGAGTCTCTGGGGCTGCAGCTATGGGTGGCCCTGGGGAGGCCTCCTTCTCCTGCTGGCATCCCCAGTGCATTCCAACATTTCCTCCGATGACACCTGTCCTCCCCTGGGTCTTCTCTGCAAGTGAACGTTCATCCTGAAGTGAGATGCCCAGGACTGTGCTGGGTAGTGTCCGCATATCCTCCACCGCCGTCCCCAGCTGGCCCGCCTCCCAGCAGTGCTGGCTGCTGTTGCCTGCCCCCTCCCGGGTACTCCTCACTGGCTTCCCGACATCAATCCCTCTGACCATTTCTCCCAGTGCCCCTCACTGTCCCTAAACACTGAGGCTCCCAGGCCCTGTCCTCACCCTCTTTTCTCTCTCCGACCAGCTCTGGTGCTCATCCTCTGCCAGGGCTCTGCCCACACTTCTCTGCCTAGCCCAGACCCAAAGTTCTGCTCCCTGGACGTCTGCCCCAGATGTCTCAGGCACCTTGGACTCCACATATGTCCAGGGCTTGACTTACCACTCATTGATCACCCCTCTGTCCTGCAGACTGGACACACTGGTCATCTGGATGCCCTCTCCTGGGCGGTGCTTGCGCTCCCTGCCGGCACCTCCCATACCTGCCCACCTGAGCAAGGACCAGCCCCACTGATCACTGATGCCTCCCCAGCCGTGAACACAGGTCCTGGCACACAGGGAACACGCAGTGAAGTTTATCAAAGGGCTGGGCTGTCTCATCCACTGCCTCCAGCTTCTGAATCTCACCGCCTCCCTCAGGGACCCCTGCCAGGCCCAGTGGGTCCAGCCCCAAAGGCCCTGCCTGCCCAAACCCTGAGTGGAGGAGGCCCCAGGCGCCTGCTCTTTGAAGCTCTCCCAGACTCCAAGTTGTGCTTCCTGGGGAGATTGGCCGCCAGCCCACTAGAGGGAGGCTCCCAGTAGTTCTTTGGGTTTCAGTGATTTCTGCCCATGGGGGACAGAATGTGGATAGGTCATGGAAACGCCTGGGGAGAGCAGTTTGAGTAGGAGAAGGGGGCAGAAGCAGGAGTTGAAGGGCCCAGCAAGCCAGGTGCCTGAAGAACCTTTAGTGCTGCCGTGCTCGTTTCCCACGACTAGACCGGGAGCCGGACTGCAAGCCCCTTGGAGCCAGGGCCCCTTCTGTCTTCTCCTTTGCATCTGCCACCCTACAGCGGGCGCTACCGACAGAGGGTGACCCCTCCACCCCATCCCTAGGTTGCTAGGTAAAATGCAGGCCATCCACTTAGGTTTGAGTTTCAGATAAGCAAGCAAATTCAGTAGAAGTATGTCCCCCAGTGTCTTCCATGAGCCACATACCTAAAAAGTCATCTGTTGTTTATCTCAAATCCAAATTCGAATTTAACTGGGTGTCCTCTATTGCTTTTAGCTAAATCTGGCAACCCTAACCCAGGTGACTTTTAACGATGTCTGGAGACCTCTGCGGTTGTCACAGTGTCGGGGGGGTGGGGGGTGGTACGGCATTGAATGGGGAAAGGCCTGGGATGCTGCTAACCATGCTCTAGTGCACGGGCAGTTCCCGTGAGCAGGAATTGCCCAGACCAAAACTTCAAGGTGTCAAGGCTGAGGAACTCTCCTTGTGAATGCCCAGAGCGCGCAGAACGCCCCACCCAACCTTCACGCTTACCCCCCGCCCACACGCCTTCCTTACCTCGGGCCATCGAGAGAGAGGGGAGAGAGACACCCGTGGACCTGTCACAGATGTTAACCAAGGCTGTTAATGAAGTTAATAGGGAAAGTAGAATACAAAACTGTGCCTTCTCAACATAGCTCTGGGGTAAACAGTGCGTGAAAAAATCCAGCGGAGGAAAAATGACTAAAAAGGCAATAGAGACTGTTTTCCTCTCATTTTTTACCTTTTCCCACATATTTCCTGAGAACCATGTTTGTAAAATATTTCTGAATTTTTTAACTTTTAATTAGATAAGTAATGCATGAATATATTCTTCATATATATACATATAATATAAATATATAATATACTATGAATTTATTTATATATTATAAATTTATATTTTAATAAATATGTTTATATTTTATAAATGTATATTTGTAATAAATATATTCGTATATTTATAATTATAAATTTATTTTATAATTATTTTATATTATATATGAAATATGTATAACTATATTATAAATACACTATAAGTATATTGTAATACATATATTGTATATTAAAATATAATATTTGTGTGTTAAATATATAAATTTATAATGTTAAATATAAATATATCTTTATATAATTATAAATATATAAATATATTTATTTATATTATATAGTATATGAATATTATGAATATATTATAATAAATATATAAATATCATATACAATATATTCTAATGTGTTGTTATGTTAATGTTATAATATTATAAATATATTATAATATATTGTAAATAAATATATATAATATATATATAAAACGTATATAAATATATAAAAGATAGTCCTACCTGGTAGCTATCTACCTGGTAGAGTGTTGTCTCAATACACCAAGGTCACAGGTTCAATCCCGGGTCACGGCACATACAAGAAGCAACCCATGAATGCATCAATAAATGGAACCTCCCATCAATGTTTCTCTCTTTCTCTTCTTTTCTCTCTCTCTCTCTCTCTAAAATCAATAAATAAAAGTAAATTAATTTAAATAAATAACTTTAAAAAATGGAAACAGCACAGCAAGGCCAGTCTCCTTAGGCCTCCTTCGCCCAGCACCTGCAGTCTGGCCCCAGTGCCCCGTGGAGATCCCTGCTGCTGTGGGCTGATGTGGGCTATGGCCTTGAACTGGCACCGGGAAATGGAATCACACTGTCATGAGGCAAGCACATTTGGCTAGATTCGGCCAAGGCGTTTGAAAGTTAGCTGTACCATTTTACTCTGCCACCAATAAGGTATCACAGGACCCGTGTAAGCCAACACTTGCCACCAGACTTGAAAATGCTGGCCAATCTGATGGGTGAAAAGTATAATCTCTTTTTAATTTGCATTTCCCTTGTTATAATGAGGTTTTTTTCTAGTTTTGAGATTTAACTGAAAAATGAAATTGTGTAAGTTTACAGTATTCAACGTAATGATTTGGTGTATGTATATATTGCAAAATGATGACCACAGTGAGATTAAGTAACACATCATCACCTCACATAGTCACCATTTTTGTGGGTACGTGGAGGGAACTTCTAAGATTTACTCTCCACAACGTGCAAGCATCTACAACGGCACTAGTTTTCTGTAGCCATCGAGCTGACCAGGGCGTCCCGGGACTGGGAGTTTGCGCCCTTTGGCCGCCTCCGCCCGCCTCCCAGCCTCTCAGCAGCCTCTGGCAGCTACTGATCTCCTGTTGCTAAGAGTTCGGGTATTTTTTTTTTATTCCACTTTAAGATTACACAGTATTGGTCTTTCTCTGTCTAACTTATTTTGCTTAGCAACCAGGTTGTTGCAAATGGCAGAATTTCTTTCTTTTTTATGGCTGGATAATATTCAATTATACACACACACACACACACACATATATGTATGTAATACCACATTTTCTTATTCCTTCGTCCACCAATAAACACTCAGGTTGCTTCCATGTCTTGGCTGTTGTAAACAATGCCGCCATGGACAGCGTTAATGTCCTTTGAATATATACCCAGAACTGGAATCACCGGATCATATGGTAGTTCTATTTTTAATTTTTTGCTGAACCGCCATACTGTTTTCCACAGTCTCTGCACCCATTTGCACTCCCACCAACTGTGCCAAAGGATTCCCGTTTCTCTACATCCTGGCCAGCACTTACCTCTTGTCTTTTTGATGACAGCCATCCTGACAGGTGTGAGGTGCTCACTCGTGGCTCTGTCTGCACTTCCCTAAGGACTGGGCTCATTGAGCATCTTTTCATGTACCTGTGAGCCACTTGTACACCATCTTTGGAAGAATATTATGACTGAGACTGAATACGTTCAGGTATTCTTTTTAATTTTTAAATTAGTTAAAAATGTAATCAATATGCATGCACATCCTACAACATTCAAAGACAGTGGTCGGGGAAGAGCCAGCCGTCTTCCCATCTGAGGCCCGACTCGGCAGCCCCTCCCCGGGGGCCATGTACTTACATACATAGCCCTTCTCTTTAGTTTTTACTTAAACTGCAACGTTATCCATACTGTTCTGCACTTTGCTCTTTTTTTAAATCTGGGAAGTGGTTCATCCCACTGTACAGAGAGCCTTGTTATTCTCGTTTATGATTTCATAGCAGCCCGTCTGGCGGGCACGTTACAATTTGTTCAAGTGGTTCTGAGGTGTTGGGCATGTTGGGGGTGCCCAATCTTTTGCTAAAATGAGTATCTTATGCATATATAATTTCTCACATATGGGGATATATTTGTACGTAATTCCCAGAAGTGGAATTGCTGGGTCAAAGGGCAAGTGTATTTAAAGAGTTTTGGATTGTAACCAAATTGCCTTTCCTATCAATGTACTGATTATGTCATTTCATGATTGTAAAGAAACTATCTTATTTTTAATTCAGAGAAACCATGACTTAGGAAAGATCTACTTTGTGTCAGAAACTTCACACATATTACCAAAAACATTCACAAAACACTTAGAGGCACAGTGAATTAGGCCTTTTGGTTAAGGCACCCACAAAGTAGGTGGCAGAGTGAGAAATCAAACCGCGGCCTGCCAGCCTCCCTGCCCTGGGCCTGGGCCTGGGCTGACACCTGGTATGAGAACTGGATTCCAGCATAACTCAGGGGAATGTCACGTGACAGGTGCTGGGGGCTCGAACCAAGGCCTGGGAACACAGGCCTAGGAACACATGAGGAGCAGGGGTGGGGCTGGGTGGACCAAAGGGCTTTGCAAAGGTGAGAGCTTTGAAGGCGGGGCCTGAGGGCGGAAGGAACGGATTTTGTCAGTGACAAATGGAAAAGGGTGGCCCACGCTCAGCCTCAGGAGCCAGACTGTCTGGATTTGAATCTTCCTTCTGCCACGTCCTAGCTGTGTGATCTGTCTCATCTATAAAATACAGACTCTAACTCACAAAGTTGTAGACATTAAATGCATCGAAGCATATTTAAAAAGGAAGAAAAGCACTTAACCCTTTGCAAGCATTCCATAGCCTCAGCCATTTATTAGAGAATAACTAAATTGTTTCAAAGGTATTTTAATTGATAATGTTTTCTTTATGTTGTTTAAAATTCTTAACAGTTGGCAGGCTGTAATAGTGGGTTAGTTATTTGGCTGAAGGAGGAGATAGCATAACAGACCCATCCAGCCACACGGAGGTTTGATCAGGGCAGCTCGAGGCCCAGCACAGGCACTGGCGGTTCCAGCAGTTTAGATATTTTACCAAATTATTATTCTTTAAAAGTGTTTAAATGCCGTTATGCAAATGTAGATTTTTAAGAGTTGATATTTATTTAGCTCTTAATAGGTGCCAAGAGCAACTTCAGGTATCTCATTTAATCCTCACAACAAGCCTGTCAGATAGCTACTATTATTACCTACATTTTACAGATGAGGAAACTGAGGCACTGAGAGAGCTTTAAGTCATTTGCCCAAGACCCCCACAGTGGGGGTCCACACCTGGTTCGGGGAGGCCAGAGCCTGCCCCCACTTCTCTGAGATCTGCCTCTCCGTGGGGGCTGGGTCTCGAATCAAGCCGCCATCCCCCTCCCAATCATCCTGCTCTTTGGCAGCGAAGCTCTGTCAGCTCTGGAACCTCCTCAAGCCTGAACAGCTCTGATCCCTGACCAGAGAGGAGCAGGGGGAACAGGAGACGTCATGAGAGTTTCCTAACCTGGGAATTTTAGAAAGCAGCTCTGGTGTAGCGAAGTGGGGGCTGGGAGGTGAGGAGGGAGACCGCAGCACCCTGGCAGAAATATTTGCAGGAGGCGTCTGGGGGAGGGGTGCTGTAGGTCAAGGTTGTAAGTAGGGCCAGGAGAGGTCCTTGGCCCTACCTACAGCCCTGGGATGGCAGGGGAATCCTCCTAAGACCCTTGTCCGGCAAGAGGTACTTACCTGCTGGAAATTAAATGTCTATGGTCAGTAGTAGCTATTGCACCCTGGAAATGTGGCTAGTCCAAATTGAGAAGTGCTGTAAATAGGAAGTACGTGTTGGATTTCAAAGACTTAATATTGTACTAAAGAACTGAGATATCTTAATAATTTTATATTACGTATTACAATGATACTTCAGATCTACAGGGTAAATAAAAATATTAAAATTAATGCCACTGTTTCTTCTTGTTTCTTACTTGGCTACTGGAAAATTTGAAATTATGTACGCGGCTCACATTTTATATTTCTATTGGACAGCACTGGTCCATAACCTTCCTCGGGGCACCTGCCTCCCTTCCCCGTCGTGAGAAGCTGTAGCGGGCGGTGAAGGCTGATTGTTAGTGAGATGTACTCTGTGCCAGGCGGTTTTCTTTGGGGTTCCCTGGACGAGGGGACCGCGGCTGGGCTTCCCGTGACCCGTCCGGTCCGCTGTGCTCTGCCGCCCTCTAGCGGCTCCTCTTCCAAGCGGTCCTGCTCTTCAGCGACCTCCCATCTCCCTGATGGGACTGGACTGGACTTGATGTCCTGAAACACTTTATGGTCCCCAACCACTTATTCCACTCACCATCTCGTTTTGATTTTAGTTAATTTAAAGTCATTTTACAGAATTTAAGAGATGTCGTGGTCCCTAGTTACTGCCTTCTCACCAGGTCTCAATACAATTAAGATGGAGGCATCTTAAGTTTTCTTAACTTCTCCTACTGTGGCTTCTTGTTGGTAGAAAATTATCAGTAAAACCTGGGAAATGACACTGCCTAACCCTTTACATTCTTGGATATTAATAAGTAATTTTACTTAGGGGGCTAGATTTTTGGTCTTCGAAGACAGTTTCCTTTTGTCGGTGAAATGAGTTAATAGTATGGTAAAAAGGTTCACCTGTATAGTGGTTCGGACCCTTCTTGATGAGCAAACAAGGGTGGGATGGAAAGAAATTAAATCTCGATAGGTCACTGACCTGGTAAAAACACCCAGCTGGTTCCGGATCTTCCTGGAAAGTCACCCAGCTAAACCAAACCCGAGTTAACTCAGCCAGTCGGGGCAAGAAGAATGGACGAGGTCATGGATTCAATCCACAGGGTGCTCTGGGCTTTCCAGGGTGCGTGGAAACATTCCCGGGCTTATGAGGAATGGAAACATAAGTTCAAGGAGAAAATGAAACAATATAAAATGTGCAACTGTTCAAGAAAAACTTTTTTAAGTGGATAATGGTGGGTATCAAATCACTGTGGCATTTATATTCTCATGGAGCCATTTACAAGAGTGACGGACTGCTTTTTTCCACAGTGTCGCCATTGTGATAATGCTGGAAATGATAGTCTTTGCAAGTTCATTTAAACATGGTGAAAAGTGCCCACCTTGTTAAAGTTCTACATAACTTAGAACGTACCGAGGGAAACCACACCCTTCACATTCTTGTAAGGGAGAATGTGAGCACAAAGTTTTGAATACCAGACCTTAGGCTGTATACCCAGGGGTGGAATCGCTGGGTTTTGGGAGTGCGCAATCAGCATTCCTCAAGGGTAACAAACTTTCCAGAGCCACTAGGCTAATTTATATTCTCCCCAGCAGTGTAGTCCGAGTTCTATTGCTCTGACTCCTCCCCAAAGCTCAATGCCCGCGTGGAGCTCTGCACCATTCAAAAGGCCGACAGGCCAATAGTCTCTCTGCAGAAGCACAAGGCTAATAAGTAAGGCAGAGGTTCCCTGGAGCCAGAACCCCAGCCTTCCAAGCTTCTGATGGCTTCTCTCTACAAAACCCCAAAGCACTCATCTCTCAGTTAACAGCCCTCTGTGTTCAGTACCCCAGGCCTGGCTCCTGCCTCTGGGTAGTGTTGGCTGATGCCAGCCTTCGGCTCTTACCCTTTCTTTTTGTCTTCAAGCTACCCAACTACCTGTTCACACGGCCTTGCTCTGGGCAGGAAGCTGGGCAGTTGGTAGCACTGGCTCATTACCATCTTATTCCTGTCCTCTGGTCACCTCAGTGGAATCACAGTAAATTCAGTCGTTTACGTGTGGGTTGCACTATTCAAGTCCTGGGAAGCCAGTCCCTCTTGCCTCTTGTTTCTGTGGAGCATGCCCACCTCCCCAACTATGTCTACCCCACATTCTCAGCCTCTTGAATGGAGTCACCAAAGATGAGCACTTGACTAGCTGACCACTTGAAAGGGTAAGGAGTGCCGCCAAGTGAGAGGAGCAGCTCCACCCATCTCTGGGAAAGAGGGTGACCAAAGCACTGTAGTTGCAGGTCGCCGCCGCCAGAGGGCAAAGAATGCAGCGCCTTGGGAGAGCCAGTTTCGGAAAGGTGGAATTTCCGCGTTTTAAAATTAAACTGGACAAACTTACTGTCTGGGTACTGCGCTGTGTTCCCCGCCCTCCAGCTGGGCGCAGTGACACCCCCAGGAAGGATTCAGCAGGAGTTTCTTACCTGCACCTCCTCTCCCCTCCCCTGCCTAGCCCCCACTGGTCCTGGGCAGGGCCTTGTTCCAGCTGGTCTTGGGCCCCACCTCCCCAGATCAGACCCTGATCCCACACTCCAGGAGGAAGGCTGATGGTGTAGGAACTCCCTGCCCTTTTCCTCTCCCTTGGCCACAGCTTTCTGCTTCAACAGCCTCATCTCCGGCCCAATTATTCCCACATCTTCCTTTAAGGACGCTTTCTCTGCCCTGTACATTATAGTAGTGTGGTTTTGCTTGTGGTCCAATCGTGCCCGGTGTGTGTCCATCCGCAAAGAGCAGAGGTCAGAGCCCGTGTGTTCGCATTGGGTAGTACTGGGTGAGGCGACTCACCCTAGCCAAAGTCACCGAAGATGAATGTAACCTAAATGACAAGTTGTTGATTTGCACTAAAAGCGATGATACTCTGTCCCATTTTGTGAACATTTTCCATGTTAAGTGACTTGCCTGAGATCACCAAGCTTGTCAGTGGCACACTGGGGTGTGAGACAGGTTGAGCTGGCTCCATATTTCCCCACTGCCCCTGCCTCTGTCCCCTCCCTCGGCACCCTCCTGATGTGGCACCAGCCTCCTCCATGGTGCCCGTGCACTGTGGTGACCCCATTTGTGTGACTCTGCAGGTGCACATCTGTCCATTACGGGGTATCTCGTTGCTTAAGGAGAGATCTGGAAAGTGCGCCCCAAAATATTTACATGGCTTAACCAGAACAGTTGTTCTTGCTTGCTTCTATATCCTTTTCAATGTTTTTATTCATGTATTTCACTTTTTTAATCATTTGAATGTATTTTATATTTTGAATTTTTTATTTATTTATTTTTTTTAGATTGTGGGAAGGGAGTTCTTCTTAAGCTCCTAAAGATTTCGGCCCCTCCATTCTGCTGATGTGTCAGCTGACCTGGCAAACACCTGGTGTCTTGTGAGCTCAGATCAAGGATTGGAGCTCTGTGACACCTTTTCCAACACCCTGCCCTCCTCAGTGCTCTATTGTCCCTATCATCGCGTGACACTTATCACACTTATTATCTGTATCCCCACCCCTCACTCCCAGATCTGAGCTCCTGGGTCAAATTAATGTGCGTCCCCAGCACCTGGCACAGGCAGCAGGTCCAAGCAAGAAAACAAACGCTAACTGAGCACTTACTCTGCTCCAGATGCCTTACTGTGTGTTAAGCTCTCTGCCTACTTTAATTCATTTAATCTCACAGCCATCCCATGGGGTGGGTTAATTAATTATTTTCATCCGTTTTACAGAAGAGATAGTTTGTACAGAGAAAACTCCACCAAGGTCACAGAGCAAGGTCACACAACCAGACCAGGGATATGAACTCAGGCTGACTGGCTCACGTCTGTGACCTTCAACACTAAGCCACACTGAACAGATGCTTGGAAAAGTTTTGTCGAATGAGAAACAGCTAGAGTTTCTCCAAAGCATCATTTGATCTGAGAAGCATTTTGTCTGGCCCCAGAGGCAGGGAGTGAAAACTATATCCCAGTACACTGGGGATCCAGTGGCCACACAGGCTGTTTTCTCGGAAGGACCTAAATAAGGTTAAATGGTTGATCTCGCTAAGTTCACCTCTACTCGTCCACTGGACCACTTCGGCCTCAGTTTCTGGAGGAGGAAGGGTGTTTATGTGGACCAGGAGGCTGTCGTGATCTCACTTTCCAGGCTCCAGGGCTCTAGAAACAATTCTGAATTCCACAGGACAGGCCTCCTTTACCCCCGGGCCAGGGTGGGGCCCCAGGAACTCAAATGACCGGGAAACCCAGCTCCGAGTTTCCCAGGGTCCCAGGCAAACAGGGAACAGATTCGTCACACTCCTTATAAAGTGTCTTTTGTTCAATAAGCCTTTAAACAGTAACTAAGTGCCCTCTCTCTGCCAATCACTGTGCCAAATCTCATGAAAACAAAGAGAAGTAAGGCACCATTGACTTCTGTGGTTGAAAGATCACAGCCCTGCCCCGACTGCTGTGTCTCACCCCACACGTCAAAAGGTTGCTGATTCGATTCCCCATCGGGAACGTTGTGGGCCCGGTTGGGGGCTGTGGATGTTTCTATCCCTCTCCTTCTTTCTCCCTTCCCCTCTCTCTAAAAATAAATAAATAAAATCTTTTTTAAACAAAAAAGAAAGAAAGACCCAACAGCACTGCCCCACAGAAATACAAGCCGCATATGGAATTCTAAATTTTCTGGTAGCCACATGAAAAAAAAATGAAAATGAAAAGGTGAACTTAATAGCATATTGTATTTAGCTCAATATATCTAAATGTTATTGTTTTAACATGCAATCAATATAAAAATTATTGAGGTACTCTTTTCTTTTATTTTGGAATCTGGTTTGTATTTTACACACAGAGCAGTTCTCCACGGGGACCAGCCACCTTCCAGGCGCCCAACAGCCCTGTGAGGCCGTGGCCGCCTTGTCAAACAGGGATGCACAGTCTGGCGAAGAGAGTCAACTTTTCTCCAGCCTGCGCTTTCAGAAGGTAGGGTTATGAGATTTGGTGTTAGAGGCTGGGCCGTTCACACTGTTTCACAAGTGGCCGCATGATCAGAAATGAGGCCCTTGCGTTTTTTCCCTTTTCATTCATTTTCGATTTCACAAGTAATATGTGAATATATTTTTATTATTTAAAAAAGTTGAGCAATAAAGTAGCTTGCCCCTTAACCTCCCCAATACTGCTCCATTCCCAGAAGTTAGTTATCTATCAGTTGGGTATTTATCCTTCTGTGCATTTACAGGCATGTATGTCTTATTTTATTGTACATCAATATTACACAGCCCAGCCCTGGCTGGTGTGGCTCAGTGAATTGAGTGCCAGCCTGCGAACCAAAGGGTTGCAGGTTTGATTCCCAGTCAGGGAACATGCCTGGGTTGCAGGCCAGGTCCCTGGTGGGGGCATATGAGAGGCAACCACGCATTGATGTTTCCCTCCCTCTCTTTTTCCCTCCCTTGTCCTCTGTCTAAAAATAAATAAAATCTTTTAAAAAATATTATACAGCCCATGTTGTTCTGCAGCTAGGCTTTGTCACGTAGCGATATTTCTTGGTGCTCTTTGCGTGTCCACATCATTCTTTTTAATCACTACGTAATATTCCACAACCACTGCTCTGCTGAGGGGCTCTGGGGTTGTTCTTTATTTTTTCACTACCCCTAATAGTGCTGTAATGAGCACTCTTGCATCCACTTTCTTGCATATTTGCGTAGGTGTTTTTCTGGAGTAGATAAAAAGGGATGTATTTGCTGGGCCAAAGGGGATCTATATTTTATTTTATTTTTTCTATTTTTTTAAAAAAGATTTATTTATTTATTTATTTTTAGAGAGAGGGGAAGGGAGGGAGACAGAGAGGGATAGAAAAATCAATGTGTGGTTGCCTCTCACACACCCTCTACTGGGGACCTGGCCTGCAACGCATGTGCCCTGACTGGGAATCGAACTGGGGATCCTTTGGTTCACAGGTTGGTGCTCTATCCACTGAGCCACACCAGCTAGGGCAGAAGTGTATTTTCCTAATGTTAAATACAGTAATTGTTTGGACGGGTTGGGGACCAACCTGAGTCAGAAAACACCTTCATATTAATTGTTCCTTTCATATACTTCGAATTTGAATTTAATGCCTTTCTCCTCCTGGACATCAGGAAGAACACCTGGGTTTTCTGGGAGAAGTTTGTGTCTCTCCAAATCAATTTCTGGAAAAAATGTGTCACTTTCAAATTCCTGCATGATCCTTGTCACAAATAGTCTAAGATGGCCTGGCTTGTTCATGGCTTCCTTATAAACAGAACTGCCTCCCATTATCCAAACCACGTCCACTTTATTTGTTAATTCTGGTTCCTCAATAAGGCATCATCCAGACTTCTGGCAAGAAAATGAGCTCCTTTTGAAGGTTCCTTGAGTTCTCTACTGAAGACTACATTAATCCTCTCCTTTAAAGGTCAATTCTTCTCGACCCGGAATGGAGAACCGGGTCTTCCTACCCATAATCACCAAATTCTGTTTACCTTCTGCTGAAGTGGTTGTGGTCATTCTTCGGAAATACTTGAGTTCATTCCTGATCCGGGGCCAAAGTAGGTCTCTGTGCTTCCCAATGCCCGTGTTCTGGGGCACAATGACGATGCAGTTTAGGGGACGGACCGTGACGGTGGCACTAAAACCCTCGGAGCTTGCAGGCTACAAGGTTTTATGGATCTGTATTTTAAATTGTGGTGTTACCATCAAGCTGTTCCCCCAAAAAGAAGCCCAGTTCACACCCCACCTACAGGGTGAGGATGCTCCTTTTCTCACAGCCTTCCATACTCTGGATGTTGTTTGTATTGTAAGTAGGGGTATCAGAAGTGTGAGTCCTATAGCAATAAATACAAAAGCAGCAAAAGAAATTCTTTTAGAATTTATTCTACAACTAGGAGCAACTAAGAGAGTCATGACCCTGGAGGAACGGACATATTTAACATGAGTGATAGGGAAGAAAAGAGCCAGTAATGGAGAGTATCATTGGAAAGGGAGGGCGTGATTGCTAGAGCAAGTTCTCAAGGGAACAGAACTAAACTAGAACTAGAATACACAGGGAACACTGACCTTGGGCGAGAAGAGGGTCTCTTTCGAGAGCAGGGAGGGGAAAAGAGAAGGATGGGCAGGGAAACAAACAGTCACAGGATAGGTCAGAGGCAGTTCTCACCTGTACAGTCTATTCGGGGGGCAATAAGTTAGGAGGGAGGTTGACTGCTGAAAATGAAGGGGAGGTTCTGACTTGACAAAGATGATAATGGGCACTGTGGGAGAATCGGGAGAATAACTGAATGAGGAAGTATTCTGACCACAGCATGCAAAGCCAGGTGCTCTTCTGCAGTACCTACCCCCCCCCCCAGTGGGGGTATAGCAGAGTCAGGTAGGCAGATTCAGCAGGGTAGGGATTTTAGCAGCCTGGCACCAATGAATTAACAGGCCATGGAGCTCAGTGAAGAGGGGAGCAAAGAACAGAGGGAAATAACGCAATAAGAAAAAAACTGTCCCTGGCTTCCTCATCTCAGTGACATCTCAGTGAGGGTTGTCACTAAGCATCCACCACTGGAGTCAGAAACCTGGGCATCATTCTCAGCTCCCTTCAAGCTCAATCCATCCAGATATGTCAAGTCCACGGCCTATCTGTCTCTTTGGTTCACGCACTTCTTTTCGTCTTCCTTGGTCCCTCTGCTCAGCTCTCCACAGAGCTCTGTTAATTCCATGATTATAGCACAGATCTTTGCATGCGAACTGTTAATTTAGTGCTGCGGAAAAGCACAAATGTCTTGTAGGGCCAGACAAGGAATGAGTGAAGCTGCCAGGGACTGCGGCACCTGGGAAAGTCCTTTGTCATCTGACAAGGAAGAGAATGCAGTCATGAGGAAATGTGAGCCTGGTATTTTGCCAGATCTTTCTATATATTTCTCTTTCCTTTTACTTAATTTTTTGGAGATCTTTGTATATTTTTACAGAATAAGCTAAAATAGTTTTATAGAGATATCTCCTAATTTTAAATGCAGGCAAATTATCCAAATTTAACATAAAACAGTTGAAGTGTTCAGGGGTGCAGTGTACTGATGTCTGCAACTTACTTTGAAATGTACCAAAAGACGCATTGGCTGGGGATAGAGGGATGGATAGATGTGTGACAAAGCAGACATAGCACAAATGTTCACTGCAGCACCTGGGTGAAGCATAGATGGGTGTGCACTGCACAATTCTTTCAACTTTTCTGTACGCTCGAACATTTTCACAGTAAAATGTATGGGGAAATTTTTTTTTCATTGAAAAAGAATCGTGAGCCCCTGAGCCAGTACTTTGTTGCTCACGAGTTGTAACAGACTTTATGAAAGCGAGGTAGGGGTGAATTAGTTTATAATATAAAGGACATGGAACAGTCCCTAGAATGCTTAACAAATTGTAGATATCAGTTGGAACGGAGGAAATGAAAACATAAAGAGCTGGGCAACTAAATGGATTTCGCTGAGGATTTTCAGTCAGTTCTCATTACAGTGTAGAGTGTAGGGACCAGGGTTCCGTGCTCGTTAAACTAAGTTGCTCTGAGTGTATACTTGGGATTTTCATCTCTGCGCCTCACGGTGTTCGTTTTTAGACTGCAGTACTGAGAACTGGATTCTAAGCTGCCCTGCAATTCCCAATATCTGATGGATCTGTTCCCTTCCTTGTTTCCTCCAGGAGGTGTCGCCATTGCTCTTCTCCTTCCCGGAACGCCTTCCTCAACATGAAAACTACATTTCCCAAGGGCGCCACAGGCGTGGAAGTCGCGCAGTGCTTCGTGATCGCTCGGCGCCCTTTATACCTACTTCCGCCCGGGAGCCACTTCCTTTCCTTTTGGCAGCGCAGAGCGTAAAGATGGCTGTGCAAATTTCCAAGAAGAGGAAGGTGAGATGTTGGGGCTCGGATCCTGGGGATTGCAGTGCCTTGCGGCTCTGGAGCTTCTCGAGGTGCCGTCGCGCGTCCCGCAGCTCCGTGCCCTGCCCCTGGAAGTGGCCTGGGCCGCGAGGCATGCCCTCGGGCCGCGGATGGCGGTGGATTGAGTAGGGGCCCCGAGGCCGGCGAGCCCAATGTGGAGGGCAAAGGAAGACGATTTCTGCCGGTTCCAGGCGGAGTGCAGAGATGACCACCCGGCGCCTCTCCTGCCCCGGAGAAAGCGTGGCGCTTGTGAGCATTTCTTGGTCAACAAATGAAGCCAGCAAACGTGTTGGTTTTTGAGAGCGTGAGCCGAGCCAGATCGGAACACCGTGGCTTCGGGAGGGGCGGTAGCAGCGTATTCTTGCCTTCTTACAAGTCGTGCCCGGGTGCAGCCTTCCGATCCTCAAGGCCTTAACGGGACAGGCTGCTGACAGTTTATTGCTCCATCCAGAGCCCAAGGAAGAGCCGTGGGCTAGCGGAGGGAGGGAGCCTGGGAGGAACGCTTCCTCGAGTTTAACTTTCCACTTTTGCACGGGAAAGGACTCTCAGGTCTGTTTGCTTTGGCCATTTTTGTATGCATACATCCGTGTTAAAGAAAAACTTACACGCTTTTGTGATTTGCCAGCTGTCTCAGACAAGTACATCAAGTAAGGCCGAGGTGATACGGCTGGGACTCTTCCCGCCGAGTCCACGGTGAGGCTGCTTACATTGGTGACTTGAACAGTTTTTGTGTAGCGTGTGTTCATCTAAATGGCAGCCTTAAAGACCCTTCAGTGAAGAGATGATGACGAGTCTGACTGGAGGTGTGATTGTCCAGGTGGCCCCTACTCGGTGCTGCGTCCTGCGGCACCGTTTTCAGGGCCCTGGGGAAAACGACCACCAGACGATGACCTAGAGGCATTTGTCTGAGAAGGGTCTGCCACGTTCCTGTTGGAACAAGGGTGACGTGATCGCTGACGGGTCCTTCGCTGGAGGTGTTGAGTTTGGATGAGGGATGCATTGGCTGAAAGACGAGGCAGGGGAAAGTGAGCCTGCACCCGTGTCCTCACTTTGAATTTTATTTTTTGGTTAGTTTGTTGCAGATGGCATCTTCAAAGCCGAACTGAACGAGTTTCTCACTCGAGAACTGGCTGAGGATGGCTACTCTGGAGTTGAAGTCCGAGTCACGCCAACCAGGACAGAAATTATTATTTTGGCCACCAGGTAAGAACTCATTTTCCTTGCCGTCACCTGTAGCTGTGACATACTTAAGGTGGGTTAGTCTGGAAGCATAAGGGGACAACCAGTGAGTTTGGCCTTGGGGAATGCAGTCGGTTTTTTAAAACTGCATTTTTCAATCTAGCTAGTTCTTGTCTGATGAATGAGGTTTTACTGCTACACATGTGCAAGACTTGAAGTGACGTGGAGTTTTGTGAGAGCTATGGACTGTCACTTTTCACTCTCCCCAGGACACAGAACGTTCTCGGCGAGAAGGGCCGCCGGATCCGGGAGTTGACTGCGGTGGTTCAGAAGAGGTTCGGCTTCCCTGAGGGCAGCGTAGAGGTGAGTGGTGCTGGCCAGCGCCAGGCATTGCTGTGGACTGGAAATAGCGCTTCAGGGTGGTGCTTCTAGAACCCTCGTCGCGCCGAAGGCTTAGTTATACATTCACGGTCAGTGGGTGTTACAAGTGGACTGGTATTTTGTTGGAGTTCTCGTGTCTGCTCGGTTCTGATTGTTAAGGGACTTCACCATCACCTTGGATGTGGTGCTACTACGCAGGCTGAGTTGGCTGCCCCGCCACTCTCCCTGTGTGGCTGTAGGAGGAGCTGGGGATGGGAGGGCAGTGAGGAGCGAGGCAGCCCACGCTGCTGGGTGTGGGCTGGCTGTGAGGAGCAGAAGTGCTTTAGTACTTCGGGGGTGCCACAGTGATACATAGGGCAGTGCGTGGGTACCTGGTGAATGTGCTGGGTTTTATTCGAAAACCATGGTGGAGGTAACAAGTTTAAGGATGTACCTTGTTTCTTTCTTACAGCTGTATGCTGAAAAGGTGGCCACGAGAGGGCTGTGTGCCATTGCCCAGGCAGAGTCTCTGCGCTACAAACTCCTCGGAGGCCTTGCTGTGCGCAGGTGAGTGTCCCTTTTCTGTGGGTCAGACTGTGGTGTGCCTCCCGTGTCTGTTGAGCTCCCGCTGCGTGGCAGGCTCTGCCAGTCTCTGAGGGGTTTGACACTAAGATACTTTGCATCCACGTCCTTGTCGAACTGGCAGTCTAGCAGGAAAGAGCAGTAAAGAAGCAAGTTTTTAAGAACTGGTCAGTGTTATAACGGAGAACTGTTCCAAGTGCTTTGGGGGTGAGACTGAAAAAGAACTCGGGGAAGCGAGGCCAGGGCTAAGTCACTCAGCTGCATCGTGGGGTGACTCACCCGGGGAATATTAAGGAGAAGAAACTGTGCAGTTGGAAGGGAGTTTAAAATCTGGGCGTTTGTCTTTGTAAGCTGTGTTTAGGTAGTAGTGTGAGGAGTGATGGGCTGTGGAGGACTTCGGGAGGTTGGGCTGGCCCTGAAGCAGAGCCCGGAGGTTTTTCAGAGGAGGAAGGGCTGTGCTGTCGGCAGGCCGACGCTGGAGTGGGTAGGAGAGGACATGTAGAAGACCGCCCCTGGTTTCAGTGCCAGCTCCACCACTTACAAAAAGTGATTCTCAAAAGTTTGGTCCCTGGGCCGGCATCACTGCCATCATCTGAGGACTTGCTAGGAAAAATTCTCAGTCTCCTCCCTAGACCCACTGGCTTAGAAAGGGGGAGCGTGGCCCAGCTGGTGTGTCTTCAGCCCTCTAGGGGACTTTTGCACACACTGAAGGTTGGCTTGGAAGTTCTGAGACCTGAGCTACTTGCTGGACTTCTCTGACTCTTGGGCGTCTGTCTCTAAATGGCGGTCATTACACCGCTCCGTGTTTGTAGGGTCAGATGGGACCACGTGAAAGGTCTGCAGCCAGCTGGCAGGTCTTACTCTGCCTTCCTGTTGAGAGTGGCGGCTAGCTCCAGTCAGTATCTCCCAGGTGTAAACTAATGAATGAGTTGGGGCATCACACTTTAAGGCTTACTGTCAATTTTATAGAACTAGAAATGTTTTTCCAGCATTCTAATAGTCAAGGCAGCTAGGAACCTAAATTGGTGGCTAGGGTACCTAACGAACATGATTTCTGGAGGTTGTGAAATGTTTCAGTAAAGGGGTCGCATAGTGACGGGGGTACTTCTGGGTTCTTACTCATTGCTTGCCCCGCTCAGAGTCCTGAGTTGGCAGAGCTGGACCGGACTGGGAAAGGCTAGCTCCGGAGTGATGGGCGGTGGTCAACTTGATAAGCATTAGTTTGAGTGTGGGGCTCAACTTCGGTTGCACATTAGAATTGCCTGGGGAGTGTTTATTTGTTTTGTTAACGTTCTTTTAGAAAATGCTTATTCCAAGCATCACCACACCTAGCTCCCCACATTTCCAATTTACTTGGCTAGGTATAGGGCCCAGGCTTGGGGCCAGAGCAGCGGTGTCTGACCTTTTGGTATCTCTGGGCCACACGTTAAATACACAAACACTAACGAAAACGGATGAGTAGGGGGGAAAAGGCTTTAAGGTAAATTTACGATTTTGTGTTGGGCCACAATCATAGCCATCCTGGGCCGCAGGTTGGACACCCCTGCATTGAAAACAGTGCAGACTAAAGAGAGGGAGAGAAATATCAGTTGGTTGCGCTCCCATTTGTGCCCCAAACGGGGACCGAGCCCCGCAACCCAGGCATGTGCCCTGACTAAGAATCGAACTGGCAACCCTTTGGCTTGTGGGATGATGCCCAACCAACTGAGCTGCACTGGCGAGGACTGTTTTATTTTTTTTAAGATGGGATTGGGTTGGGTGATCCTGTGTTTGGTGATAACACAAATGAACATCTATCTTTCCTTCTCCCAAAGGGCCTGCTATGGCGTGCTGCGGTTCATCATGGAGAGTGGGGCCAAAGGCTGCGAGGTCGTGGTGTCTGGGAAGCTCCGAGGACAGAGGGCTAAGTCCATGAAGTTTGTCGATGGCCTGATGATCCACAGCGGCGACCCTGTTAACTACTATGTTGACACTGCCGTGCGCCACGTGCTGCTTCGGCAGGGTGAGCAGATGCCCGACGGGAGCTCGTAGGGCAAAGGGCCTTGGTGCATAGATGCGGTTCTGCACGCACACCTCAGTGTGTGGGGCGTTCATCTTGGGGTGGCGGAGCATGTTAGTGCTCGTGGGTTTATTGATTAGCTGCACTGCACTGTAAGAAGGGAATTGTTGGTATCAGTCAGATCTGAGAGTCGGTTTATCCTTGTCTCAGCCACCTGGCTGCCCTTCGGTGATGACACGATGACGAGTCAGAAAGGGCACATCCTGCTCTTGGTCCTTGTCAGTGCCATGTTCTGTGGCACTGCGTGCGTCCTTTTGCAAAAGTGTCCTGTTCATTGATTGATTAGAGGCATTTGTCTGAGAAGGGGCCAGATCCTGGGGTACTTGAGTCACTTGCTGTTCTCTTCCGGTGCCCTGTCCTGTTGTGTAGTGGGGGCCAGTGAAACCACAGGTGGATCCTAACCATGCTTCTAACTGCACTCCAGGTGTGCTGGGCATCAAAGTGAAGATCATGCTTCCTTGGGACCCAAGCGGGAAGATAGGCCCCAAGAAGCCCCTGCCTGACCACGTGAGCATTGTGGAACCCAAAGATGAGATACTGCCCACCACCCCCATCTCGGAACAGAAGGGTGGGAAGCCAGAGCCACCTGCCATGCCCCAGCCAGTGCCCACAGCGTAACAGGTACGTCTCTGGCAGCCTCTTAGGTGGAATAGGGCCCTGTTTCTGTCTCCCTGTTATTACTTGCATTGCACACGGGTAAGCTTTTGCAAATAATAATTGGATTATACTTAATTTACATGGGAAAATGCCGGTTGGAGCCAGGGCCTTTTAACTCAGGATTCTGTTGGGGGGTGGGGTGTTTGGCCTTGGTCTCTTAAATTTCTATGTTTTACTACAGTATTTGAAATAGAAATTTTCCTTTATTGTCTTCTTATTTACTCAAATTTCACTGCACTCTTGCTAGTAATTAGCTATCATCCTTCGGCAACCCCTTTAAAACAGAACACTTGTTTTTTTTCCCTAAGTGTTCTTTGTGGTTATTTTCACGCAAACCCTACGGGGCAGTGTGTGTGCTCACTTGGTAAATGAAAGAACCTGATACTCAGATAAAATTTCTGTTCTTACAGTTGTGCTTTGTTTGGTTTTAGGGTCTCGCTGGCAGCTGGATCTGGAGCCTGGATGTTGCTCTATAAAGACCTTTAATAAAAGCTTTTTAAAAGATGCATGGCCTGATGACACATCCGGTATTTAGAATGAGGGTCGTGTCACCCATCAGAGCTTACCGAATGACTTCCAGGGCTGGCTAGCTCACGGTGTTTCTGTGCTTTCCCGAAATCCTCTTGGCTTCAACTGTACTTTGAGACGAGGGCCAGAACAGGAGGACCCAAGCAGAGCTGGCCACAGAGTTACCCTGTCAGGGTTCAGTGGTGATGATGAGGCCCAATAGCACCTTGATTAACTCCTCCATAGTTCAGTGCTGTGGGTTTAGAAGAGGGACGTGTTTATTTAAGACAATTTTCTTCATGTTTAAGGAAATTTACATTGCACATAGAAAATAAATACACTGGCCATTATAATGGGTTGGCCAAAAATACACTTTTTCTGTAAAATAAAAGATGTATTTTTCATTTTCATTAATAACTGTATTGATTTGGATATTTTGAGTATGTCGGCCATCTCCCACTATATTGGCTTCTGGAGGATAGAGGCCGGGGGTGCTGCTTTACATCTTCCAATGTGTAAGACAGCCCACAGCAAAGAATTATTTGGCCAAAATGTCAATAGTACCGAGAAACTTGGCAAACCATTTTTGACACATTCAATCAGTCACAACTTTTTTTAAGTTTCAGTTGCGTTTTTACCTTTCTTGAAATAATGAAGTATAATATGCCAAAAATGTTGGGCATCTTCTTCCATCTTCATTGGTAAAATGGCTGCACAAAACACCGATTTTGAAAAGTTTTTTCAATGTCCACTGGTATGACAGCTGTCCCCATACAATCTAACAATTGTTCTGAATGTAGTTAAAGACCACTGAGCCCTACCAGAGCCGTCTTACAGAAAACACGGGCTTTGGCCGGCCCAGGACTTCGGGTTGCACGTGCTCTGCAGGTTGTGCCTCACAGACTCTCTTACTAATCTTCCACGTCTGTGAGGTGTAGAGGGTGTTTGTGCCAGTGGTAAAGAGCCTAAAGCACAGGAGTAAAGGACATTTTTTAATTGTCTACTGTTTCATCTCCTATTTTGAAGTGTTTTTGAGAGGGAGAAACATTGGTTGCTTCTTGCACACCCCCAACTGGTGACCTGGCCCACACCCCAGACACGTGCCCTGACCGGGAATTGAACCAGTTACCGTTTGATTCACCTGCTGGCACTCAATCCACCGAGCATCCCCCCGCTTTTTGAAAGAACCTTTGATGTCATACTGACATTGTCTAGACTAACATCTTCCTGACTTTGTCAGCATTGATGGAGTTGAGGCCACATCTCAGTAGGAGAGGTAGTTCCCTTTATAAGACTGACTGATCCCTCGTGGCTAAAGCTGTTAGCGTCATGCAGTTTTACAGGAACTTACCGTTTGAACTGCTAGCTGCTTTATTCCTGTATTTCTGGATTTGGGTAGTCGGTTGTGAGGGAATCACAGAAATTGGTTCAACTAACTTGGGCATCCAAAGGTCTGGGTGCTGGCGACGGGTTACGGCAGTCCTGGTCGTGCGGGATCTTAGCTTCTGGTCCTGACTCAGCCAGTCGGGTGTTTGTGTATTACATTAGGTGATCTCTCAAATTTCTTATTTCCCTAATGAGTTTTGTGCAAACATCAGTCCCCTAAAATTGGAAATTAGTCTGTGGGGTTCAACAGTGCTGTTAAGTTCTCAGCAGGTAGTGCTGTAACGAAAGTGCCCCGAAGTAGCAGCTTGGGAAGAAAACTACTGAAGTACTCGTGTTCCTTGACCTACGATGGGGTTCCATCCAGATAGACCAGTAAGTCAAAAATTCTAGAAGTGGGGAATGCCCTTAGTGTATCTAACCTAATGAAATCAGCCCGGCTCGCCTTAAATGTGCTCAGAACGCTTACATTTTACAGTTGGGCAATTACCGTGAGTTTTCACCTCGAGTAATTTCCTTCCTCTTCACCAGAAGCAGTAGGCACAGGCGGGCGTTTTGTAGACATGATGGATGCGAAAACAAAACTATCCAAAACATGCTGGCAACACCGTGCACTGCGGAGGGTCGGTTCACCCTCGTGACTGCGGGGCCGCGGGAGCTGTGGCTCGGCGGTCTTGCCTGGCGTCAGGCATGGTACCGCGTGTAACTAGCCTTGGAGAGGTTGAAATCCAAGGTCATTTCCACTGAATGGGTGTCGCCTCTGAACCAGCATAAAGTCAAAAGATCACAAGTTGAACATTGTCAGCTGGGGACTGTTTGTGCTGATATGCAGAGAAACATGCAAACCATCAGTATTTAAATGTACAGCTTGAATGGGAAACACCTCTGTATAGCCATCACTGAGATCAGGAAAGGGAGGGAGGTGTTTTTTTAAATCTTCACTTTAGAAAACCATACCAGGTAAATGGAGAGCTTCGTTGAGCACTTAATAGCCACGGGATATCACCACCATCCCTCAGTTTATCCCAGTGAGTGGTGTTTAGTCTGTTGTTTTCCTTACATCTCTTCCTTCAAGGTTCAAGGTTCCAGGTAGGAGCATCTGACTGACTGACAACCTGGTATCTGACCCAGTGGTCAGAGGTGAGGAGAAAGATAGCTACCTCCTTTGGCTTTCATCATGGAGGCGAGGCCTGGATTCGTGCATTGCCTCCTCCCCTGAATAGGCAAGGTGTTATGCTGGGCAGCCAAAACTTGCGAACCAGCCCCTGGGACCACTGGTGGAAATGCGGCTGTTGGCAGTATGGGAGCCAGTGCCGGAGCCTTTCATGGACTTCCTACCAGAGGGCCCTGAAGAGTTAGCTTGTGGTCATTAGGATGTGTGGCAGCTGATGACGGGCCTCAGAGGTGCTGGGGGCTGACTGAGCCGTCAGGCAAGGAGGGAATGAATGCCTGCTGCAGTCTGAGAACTTGGAATAGGCCCAGAGGGCCAGCAAGGGCTGGGGACCATGCAACAGCCTGGAGAACTGGGGAGAAGACAAACTAGTGAGGTCAGAGGAAAACTGGGGAAGGGTTTTGGGGGGTGGGGTGGGTGTCCCACCTCCACACAGAAACCGGGCTCGCAAACACCGCTGCAAAGGCTGCTGGAGCCCCCAGCAGAGTGACGGTCTGCAGATAGATCTCGCAGCTATGGTTTCACCCACACTCCCAAAGGGGGTGAACTTCAGCCACGCACCCCAGCTTGCCAGTGTCCGCTCCTGGCTGGGAAGTTAGGTAAAGGCTGCGAGGAAGCCAGCCAGGATGTGGAGGTTGGAAGGATGCCCTTCTTGGCAGAGTGTTTTACAAAGGGCACTCAAGGAGCTGGGTTTTGCAGTTAGAAACCTGGGTTCAAATTCTGACAC
Source organism: Desmodus rotundus (assembly GCF_022682495.2). Taxonomy (NCBI): domain Eukaryota; kingdom Metazoa; phylum Chordata; class Mammalia; order Chiroptera; family Phyllostomidae; genus Desmodus; species Desmodus rotundus. The sequence continues at coordinate 48,573,813 of NC_071391.1, forward strand.
CAGCACTGATTCTCTGGGACTGGACCGTTCTGGTCCTTGGTTGTCTCATGGAGCCGTTGCGGGAGTTAAAGGAGAGCCCAATGCTGATACATGTGTCTTCGTCAGTACTTACAACCTAACGTCATCCCTGCTTGGAGACCTTAACAGTTAAGAGCCCAGGCCTTCAGGCCGGACTCTGGATTCAAAACCAAGTCCACAGCTCGGCAGTACGAGCGCACGTCTGCCTCCCTTTGCTCGTCTGAGTGTACGAGTCCTTTGCACACTCAGGGCCTGACTTCATACCAAGTGCTCGGTGCGTGCTAGCTGCTGCTACTATTACTACTAAGTTATGCATATTCCCTTGGAAATTAATAACTAACTTCACAGTAATGGATTCTCCCCATCCTAATTCTAAGATCCCTGACCACAGGGACTATGCTTTCTGTCTCTACTGGAAGTGAGCACAGCTGGGCAGGTGTGAACTTGGCCTTTCACTGGGCCATGTTTTGTCTAGTGGTTGTTGCTGAGCTCCTGTGTTGCTGTGTATAAATGACTCAACATTTAGGTATTATTGGGAGTCAACATTTTCTGCCTCAAAGATAGTTTTTAACTCTTCCTCAGGGACATCAGATGCTTGATGTTATTTATAAAACAAACTATCTCTGTATTTATTATTAAAGTTACATTTGTAGCTTCATAACAGCATGACCACGGTGAGAAGGTAGTTCTGTGCCCGGAACCTGCTGTGACAGTGCCATTTCATCTTCCCAACACCCCTGTGATGGGTGGATTCCATTACTAACCTCATCTTACAGCGATTTTAAAACCCATGCAACACATCTTAGGGGAATGTGTGATTTCTGTGAGGCTTTGAAAAATATTTAGAATATCTCAAGACCCCCACTTTGGATTTGAGAGTGAGTGACATAAAGCCCCAGGTTGGGAACACCTCACCTGATCGCACACCCTCACATTCACAAATGAGATGGAGCCCCAGCAGCGCTGCAGCTGAGACGGGACCACGGAGCCCGGCCGCTCAGCCCTGTGTGGACCATGGCAGCCAGCCAGGGGCAGGCGGGCCTTTGCCCACCGAGTGGGGAGCACTGCTGGGGTGGGCTCATCCTGCCTCATGGTGGCCATCGCCTGCCCCACGACCAGCACAAGTATTAGCACAGCCCTGAATAAACTGAGAAACAATGAGTTACACTTTTCAAATGGGTGAATTTTATGGTACGTGGATTACATCTCAGTAAAGCCATATGTGTATATGCATACATATATATGAATTAAATGAGCAATTTCAAATTTCCCTTGTTTCGAAGGTATATATACCCCAAATGAGCAATGTCCTTTGAAGGCAATGATGTGCTCATCAGCTGCTGTGTGTGAGGCTGGAACTTAGTTGTGTGACGGACCCCGATTTCACATGCATCTCTAATAGGCTCTAGCCTGTCATGCTTTTGGGGGGTTTCTGGTTTGGTTTGGTTTGGCATTTGCATTGTCAATACGCAATATTTTTGACGGCTCATAATTTAGTGGAAGAAAGGACAGTCGTGTTTGTTGCTCCGTAATTTTAAAACATTTTTAGATTTATAAGGATCAATGAGGATGAATGACCAAGTCCATGAATTTGAAGAAAAAATTCATCTTTAGAGACTGGAGTGCAGTGTGCTTCTGCCTTCTTTTTCTAATTCATGTGACGAGCCTGAAATGTCCTCTGTCAGTGTTCTTCTCTTCTGTCGTTATGGGTGCAAAGTGAAAAATCCCGAACTCTTCACTGCTGTCTCGAGACTTTTTTTATACCTTCTTGTAAGATGATTGTCAATACTTTGGGCAAAGCAGTGTGGAAACTGAGAGCTGATGTAATAGTGATTCATCTCACTGCATCTTCAGCAACATCGTTCTCCCATTTTCTTATCCTCTTAGTCTTGTTTGACATAATTGGAAATTATTGATGAGTAATATGAAGTAATTTTATGATGAAATAGCAAAGTTTTTCAAGATATAGAATAATAAATTCATCAAGATCGCAATGTATTTTACATTTATGAAAGAATCCAATGACTCCATATAGTGAGTGATTGTAAGAGAGAATAAATTTTTTTCCATTTTTTAAAAGATTTTATTTATTTTTAGAGGGGAAGGGAAGGAGAAAGAGAGGGAGAGGGGAAGGGAAGGAGAAAGAGAGGGAGAGAAACATAGATGTGTGAGATGTACATCCATCTGTTGCCTCTTGCTATTTTTTTAAACAAGTAAATTTCCTCATTGTTCCTTGGAAGCCCACACACACAAAAAGTCACAAAATACTGTCCTTACAGATAATTAGAACTGCCCAGAAAAGAAACTCAGAAACCGAATCTGGCTCCAGCGACTTCTGATGGGGTACCAAGAGTTAAGGCTTTGTTCTGGCAGACTGCACAGCTGAGGGGCCGTGCCCCCCTGCGTTGGGGCTGTGGTCTGGCTGCCGAGGGGTGCTGGGGGTGGGGAAGCCATGGATGAGGAGCCAGGGAGACCCTCCTCAAAGGGACTGTTAATAGACTGAGAGACCAACATATCAGGTGTAACCAGTAGTCACAGGAAACTAGGACATGGGTGGCGCCGCGGACATGAACCCTGTCTCCCCTCGTCCAAGGAGGTCCCCAGGGGATTTTCCATGGTGGAAATGCTGTACGTCCTCCTTCTAAATGGCTCCTGTGCTTCTTTCAGCACCCACTTTCTCGGACGAACAGAGCCTGGGTGAGGCTGCGTAGAGACAGCAGGCTTTGGCGACAGCTGGACCCAGGGTGGAGTCTTGGCTCTTTCACTACTTACTAGCTCAGCGACCTTAGTGAGCAAGTCACTTCACAACTCCGAGTCTCGTTTCCGAGTGTGTTAGGGTGTTGGGGGTAGGCGACAGTACCAACTCACAGGCGTTAGGAGGTGGAAGACCAGGAAGCTAATGTAAGGTATTCAGTGGGAGGCCTTGTTCCAGGCACTGAGGGACACAGATGAAGCTGACACCTTTCCTACCCTTCGAAGGCATCCTTTGGGTGTGTCCAGAGACTGGAGGACATAAAGGCTGGCCACATGTCAGGAGACAGAAAAGGGGCAGATATGGAAGCGACACAGGAGACAGTGGTAAACTCGGGGTAGAGGGTGTCAGGTCTGCCCAGGCAGACAGCAGGAAGGGGCATCAGCACTTGCGTGGAAGAGCCCTGGGGGCACGAACAGTTGTAATGGGGCAGGTGGTACAGTCTGCTTGGCACACAGGAAGTGCCCAGCCCAGGCGAGGGAGAGCTTGCCCTGGTTTGCCCCTCTCTTTTCCACTTGGGCTTTTGAGGGGATAGGTAAATAATACAGTGCTTTCTCTGCTTTGTCCTGGATGTTACACCTGGGATGGGGGCAGGCAGGCTCTGAGGAGCTGGGCCTCCACCTATGCCCCTCCCTCCTCTGTCATTATCAGCTGTGTCCAGATGGTCACAGGCTGCCTTATCTGGGATAATCGGAGGGCTGGAGCTCAGCTGGGATCCGGGCCTTTGTGCCTGGCTGTGAAGGGACAGCCCCAGTGGAAAGATCTTCCAGACAGGGCCCTGGAGCTTTGGAAGATGGGAGGGATGTGGGGTTAGCCCTGTGCTGGAGGGCAGATGATACCTCTTCAGAAGGCAGTCTGAATGCAAATGAGGGGAGCCCCAGATGGGGCCTGGCTGCTGTGTCCTCTGGGCCTCAGAAACCAAGCACAGAACCTGCACCGCTGGGCCTCTGCCCCACAGAATCTCTGGGGCCTCTCTCACTCCCTCTCTCCTCCAAGGCCACCCTCCCCATCCAGCAGTCTTACGTGCTGCCTCTAGAGCCCCAGGCACACCCAGGTGCTTGTGATCCCATCAGGGCTTGTGCCCCCTGCTGCTGCAGGGCTTGCGGGTCCAGAGCGGGGCTGGCTGGGTTCTCAGAGGCCTGTGGCTCTGGTGCCCACCACCCAGCTGCAAGCCTCAGACCCCAGGGCCATTCGGTTTTCTTTTTTGTTTCAGCTTCTTTCATGAGCTGGGGGGCCCCACCTTGGCCCTGGCTTCTAGCATTGAGCCTGGATCAGAATCCTGTTTTTAAGGTCTCACCACAGAGCCTGAGCCCAGAGCTCAAACTTCTGCCTTCCCTGGGGTTTCACAATTCTGATGTTTCTGGTCCTTGTACGTGTTTGCTTACTTACAAGCCTATGCCTCTGTCTGTTTAGTTGCCTGGACTTGACTTCCGTCTGGCCCCGCTAGTGTCTGACCCTGAGAGGGCTGTTTAGGAAGAGAGCCGCCCTGACCGGGAGCGCCTCACGGACCCTGAAGCTCCAGTGCTGGACTCTCAGTGTGTGGCCTCGGGCGATGCCCCTCGTCTTTCCAAGGCAGTTCCTTCTTTGTAAAAGAACAGATATTAATAATCAGCTTGCTAAAAGCTCAAAGTGTTGACAGCCTCAAACTGAAGGACAGTGATTACCTCCGGGAGGACTGTGAGAAGTGAGTGGGTTTGGGAATAGACATGGGAACCTGCAAAGGCATTGGTCACATTCCGTTTCTTAAGCTGTGTGGTCAGGACACAGATGTTTTCTTATTCTCAAACTGTACAAATATATAAATATACTTCATGCATGAAATATTTCATAATTTTAAAAATGACGTCCACACTGCTATTGTGAAGGTACATGAGGTAACATAGGCAGGTGCTTCGTAAAGAGTCAAAGCGAGGAGCAGACACTTCTCCAGGCAGAGCAGGCTCGAGCTGGAGCACAGAGCCGACCTTTCAGTGAGGTTTTATTTCTACAAGAAAGGGGGCAACCAGGTAAGGGGCCATCCACACGGAGGTGCCGTGAGGAGAGAAGAGCAGAGCAGAGAGGCTGAGTTCATCCTCCTCTCTCTGCTCCCGGCTCAGGCGGTCCGAGTCCGAGTCACCCGCCAGGCTCTGGACAATGGTGATGCAGCTGTGGGAGCTGGTGCGGCACAGCAGGGACGGCTGGGCCTCCACCTGCCCACTGCTGGGGTCAAAGGTGAAGAGCCTGTTGGTGCTTTCCCCGCGACCATCCTGCCCACCAAGGATGTGGATCTTCCCATCACACACGGTCACTCCACAGTCCTCCTGGGTGGACGGACAGAAAGACAGTCAGCTATGGCGTCCAGTCAGGGGCTCACTCTGTCCCTAGCTGGCTAGGCCAGACAACAAAACTTTGACCCGATCTGGATGGTAGAGAGACAGGAAATTGGATGGAAGGCAGGAAGCTCTGGCTTGACCCTTACTGAATGCATAGCCTCCGCCAAGTCACTTAGCCTCTCTCGGCCTCAGTTTCTTTAACTGCAGAGGAAAAGAACAATAGTATCTTCATAAGGTTCCCTTACAGTTAATGGGGTTATGCAAGTAAAACATTTTACACAGTGCCTGGCGTACAGTAAGCACCCCAATAACAATAGTAGTAATTACCACCACCACCATCTCAGGATCTCAGACTCAGAAAAGCCAGAAATCTCAGGCTCTTAGGATCGCTGAGGCCCCTAACTGGAAGGGACCACCGGTGCAACCACACCCCTATGTAGTCTCTACGCAGAGTTTCCGGAGAGGTGACAAAGGGTGGGAAAGGCCAGGGGCTGGAGCATCCAGGGCTGGGCCTCCCTTCTCTGATATCAGTGGGGTGGGGGAGCTTAGCAAGTTCCTTCCCCATGCCCCCTCCCCATAGGCTACCCGCTGATGACCTTCAGGACAGGGGAGAGTGCAAGGTGATTTAGACCAAGTCCCCCATCCAAGGCTCTGCCTTAACAATGGTGTAACTGGTGGTCTTGGACAGGGGCCTCAATCTCCCTGTCCTCGGTCAGCGTCCTCGTTTGTGAAATGCAAGGCTGACTATCACTGCGAGGGCGAAGCTAGAGACCTCGGTAAACCGCCTAGCGTGGAGTCAGACACAAGACTATCTCCAAGACCCAGATCCTTAGAAGTGGGCCTTCCCTCTGCTGAGCAGAGCCATTGCAGGACTGCACCTGGGAGGACGGGGCTGGGGAGGACAGCTGCCTCCCCCAAGACGTCTGTGCCAGGGCTGTAGGTGAAGACAGTGCCCATGAGGCCCCCCACCATGTAGATGGTGTCCTCAAGGGAGACGGCCTCAAGACACTGCTGTGAGAGGGGCATTGGCGACCGCAGGCTCCAGTGGTCCTCCTGGGGGTCAAAGCACTGCACCTGAGGCCAGGGGTGTGGTGGTGCTGAAGCCCATCCCCCACCTGTCCCTCTGCCCATTCACACCCACTTCTCTTCCTCAGCGCCACTCCTTCCGCACAGAATTTGTCTCTGTCTGCCAGGCCTGAGACAGTGCTCTGGAGGGTAGAGAAAACGCACGGTCCCTGCCCTCACAACTAGTTCCACCTTCTGTCTCCTACCCCTGCACTCTCTGTGTTGAGAGCACCCTCAACACAGGTCCAAAGAGAGGTCTCCATTCCAGATGGAGGTGTTGTCTCATCGGAGCTGCAGAGGGGCCTTAGAGCAGGCCCACATGGAGATGAGTTCCTGCCTGCACACAGTCAGTCCGCCCTCGTCCCTCTTCCCGGTGCTCTGAGGTCCTGACGAGACTCCAGCTGGACTGTCCTGCACTCACATTACTGCAGCTGTCCCCATGCCTCCCAGTCCTGCAGGTGTTCAATAAGACACCTCTCATAGTTCCTGAGGGCCCATACCTGTGCCTGCCTGCTCACCTTTCCTCTGCTTCAGCTGTGTCTCTGGAGACCCCCAGAGTGGCCTGAAAGCAGTGGGTGCTGCGTGGGTGCCAACAGGGCAGCTGGGCCAGGCCCAGGAAGGCGTGCCGGGGAGATGGGGTCGGGGGGAGGGAGGGCGAGTGACCCTGGTTTGGAAAGATTCAGATCTCAGGACCACAGGCCTGAGGCCGTCAGGGGAGGGAGAGAGCTGCCATTGTAAAGATTAATTCTTATTCACAAAACGCCCAAATGTTCAACAGGAAATTGGGTCGGTAGACTGTAGTTCATCCACCCAGTGGGTCATTACGCCGCTGCTGGCAGGACGGCCGTGAGAGTGGCTAAGCAAGCGCGAAGCGTTTCCTCTTGACAGAGAAGGAAGGACACACAGCAGAATGCAGCCTTGTCCGGGCAGCTCGGGTGGTTAGTGTGGCTCCAACACGCCGAGGTTGCAGGTTTGATCCCCAGACAAAAATCGATGTTTCTCTCTCTCCCCCTCCTCTCTCTCAAATCAATAAGTAAAAATTAAAAAACACTTCTTAAAGCAGAATGCAAAATTTTACTAACAGTAAGAACGCAAAACTAAAACAGAAAAGCAAAAGTCAATTCAGAAGAAGCCTAGAGGCAAGGTAGCAACATACTAATAGGAGTTCCTTAGGTGGAGAAATTATGGGTGATTTTTCTGTTTCTCTGTGATTTCTAAATTTTCAGTGAGTGCATTTTTTTTTCTAATAGCCAAAAACCATTTTAACTAATCCCACTTTTGCCCTCACTTAATTTTTAATCTACGAAACCACATGGCACCAGCCCAAACAGTCGGGCCTGGCTGTGCTGCTGAAGCACTGCGCGACCCCGGGGTTACATCCGAACTCTTCCTTGCCTCAAAAATGGGGCTTCCTCCGCAGGGCTCTCGATGGGATTGAGAAAATGGACGAGGACAGGAAAGCGCCAGCTCAACGCCAACCCACGGCAGGCCTCCAGTGCCTGCCCCCACCCACCTTGTCTGCGGCCATCCTGCCCACCACCCCCGATCACGCAGAGCCGCCGCTGCCTCCGAGCTCACGGCCTCCGGGAGCGGAGCTGCGGCCGCCCAGATGTGGGAGAAGGGGTCGTCGCGCTCCACGCTGTGCAGGTGCTGCAGACCGTGGAAGCTGCCCACGGCGAACAGCTGTGTGTGAGGACAAGCCTCCCGCCCCCACGTCAGGCCCGGCTTTGGCTGTTTGCCGGAAGCTAACCCACCCCAGCACAAGGGCTGGCCCTACCCGGGCGAATCCCAGCGCGGCCGCTACCCAGTTACTGACCCCCTCGGTGGACTTCCTCTCGTTAGCGTGGGTAGTGAGCTGGGTCTCCAGGATGGGCACGAGTGTGGACCGATCTCTAAAATACTTGGCACCAGGCTAATGCTTAATAACAGCTAGTGATTAAGGGTTTGCCTTAAATGAGTCTAAGCAGCACTTATATTGCATTTCTGAGTGGGGGGTGTAGCTTACAAAGATAACTGGCAGCATTTTGTGGGGGGTTTGGGTCTTAAGTGACAGAGATAAACCTCGGCTGTGTGGCCCTGGAGCCCACATCCTTGACCCCCAGACTGTACTATCACAGTAATTACTATTAGCACTAGCATTATGACGTGACCTTGGGCAAGTCCTTTTCTTTTCTGAAGCCTCAGATCCCTTCTTACAAAGAGAGAAGGAGCTAGAGGGCCCATCCACAGACATGAACTTGGGCCCCAAGGCAGCAGCTGCTGCATGTCCCTACCTGCCCCTGCAAGGCCGCCATCTCGTGCCTCCACCTGCCCTTGCGCAGTGAGGCCACCCTGAGCCAGGTGTGCAGGTGGGAGCTGAACATCCACACATCATGGCTGTTGATGTGGCCTCCTGGGGAGAGAGAAGCAGCTGTTGCCCCCAAATCCAAAGGAAGGGTTAAGAAGCAAGAAGGACTTCCTCCTGGGCCTGCAACCCAGAGAATGAGCTTTGACAAGTGGTAGGAAGGTCTCAGTTAGGACAGTGGGCATAGACTATTGAGGGAAGAGGCCTGAGAGTTCAGAGGGAAGGAACTCATCTTCACCTGGTGCGTTGTGGTGGAGGGCCAGGCTCGGCGCTCAGGGAAGCGAGGGGGGAGGGGCGTTTTAGAACTCCACTGAACACTGCAGGTAAGAGCTCAACAGGTGCCCAAGGCAAGCATCAAGAATGCAGCGGGCAGAGAAAGCAGGGCCACCTGCACTGGGATAGGGAGGGTAGAGGGTGACCCAGTAATTCTACCTCACTTCTGCCTTCACCTTCACCACATCGTGTCTGTTCTCATCCCTCCACGAGGTGTTGGGGTTACTGCACCCAGTTTATAGATAGCAAAACTCAGATGGCGCACAAGACAGACCAGGAATGACCTGCTGAAGATCGCATGGCCTTTCACTGCCGGCACACTGATGAGAACCAGAGCTGCCAGCCCCTCTGCCCGACACTCATGCCAGTGACGGAAACATCCCACTCCATGGGGCCAGGCCCTGGGGATGCAGGCTGTGGCCTCTCCCTCCCCCTGCCTGGCTGCACTGGGGTTTCTGACCAGGGACTCACCTCTCAAGAGCAGCCACCCCAGGGACAATCCTGACTACACCTCTCAGCCTGAGTCACATCTCTGCTCTGTTGCCCCTGCCTCAGTGTATTTCCAGCAGCACCTAGCAGAGGCCCCATGCATGGCGCAAAGGCCGTCCTGGCCTTGGATAAGCTGTCCAGTGACACTGTGTGGCCTGGATGGTCTCTGAGGCCTTTCTGTCTCATTCTTCTGCTTCTCACCCTTCCCAGGAACCCTAGAGCAGTCTACCTAGGCCTGGACTCAAAGCCTCCTTCATCTGACTCCAGACTCCTTTCCTGCCTCTCCTGCAATGACTTCCCCTCCTCTCCCAGACAAACTCAACCTGCACTTCAGAGCCCTGAGTACCTGGGGTTCCTTTCTGCACATTCCGCCTTCATGCCTCTGCCTGTGCTGTTGCCTCCAAGGTGGGCCAGATCCCGAGTGGGATTCCAGTTCATCTGGGGACTCTCGAGAATTCCCATCAATAGAATGCCTATTTCACAGGGTTGTTGTGACTTTGTGACTCTTAAATGGATTGTGAAAAGTGCTAGGTGCATAGTACAAACTCAACAAATGTTCTTTACGTTGCTTTTACTTACGAGGAAAGGTATACGCTTAATTGCTTTTTTGTATATACTGTGATTTCATTTGATCCTTACAACCCTGAAAAGTTTTTTGCAGCCCCACCCTCTTCTTTTTTAAGTTTGTCCTGCGGGAAGAAGGACACAGAGGGAGCCTGCCTTTCAGAGGCTGCTGAGAGGGTCACAGGAGGGGTGTTCATGAAGGCACTCTGCTGGCCGAAGGGCTGGGCTGTGCCAGTCATGTTTGGGCCGTTATGAACATAGAGCCTCTGCTTGCACACCTCCAGACACAGAGAGCTCACTCCTGTATGTGTTAACTTAATTCAGGGGATCACAGCTCTGGCCTCTGCCCCTTACCTCTCCCTTCATTCCCCTGATCCCAGGTACTTGCTCTGCCCTGGAGATCGGATTTGCCCACTTCAGCCTGCTTTGACTGCTTACGCCCAGGTCATAGGTCATGCTAGGGGTTGGATCCCCTGCCTCAGGATCGCAGTAAATGAGCTCTCTGGTGGGCAAGGCCCTGGGAAGTCAACTTTGCCCACGAAGAGGGTCTGGGCCCTGCACTTGGCTCCAGACTCTGAGTGCCTAGCAGCTCAGCCACATTGTCTAGATGGGGGACGTGTCCCAGGGTGCAGCCCAGGACCCGCTGAGGGACGCGAGAGAGTTAGCTGAGCATACTGGTCCTTTTCCACTCTCCCTGAAGGAGAAAGCAGCCACACCAAGCTGAGAGTAGGTCTCATCTGCATGAGGAGGGACTTGTCCCTGCAGAGATGTCCTGGGGCACAAGCGGCTGGCTGGGGCGTGAGGGCATCGTCCCCTGGGGAGTGCTCCAGTACTTTTTCATTCGTTCTGCAGCCGTCTACTGCTCTGGCACTGTGGACACGCGGGGACATCAGACCCGGTTTCCACCCTGGGCATTCCCATTCTGGGGACTGCAGGATGTCCAGTTGGGACATAGAAGGAAGGGGTCCCAGGCAGGACTCGATCCACCATTCTCTCATTCCAGCCAAGAATCTGGGCACCTCAAGCCATAGGTTCTGATGCAGACTGAGGGACCCAGCCCCTAAAAGTTGACATTCCACCCTGCCTCTTTTTCACACCCACACCCACTCACACAAACATGCTTAGATGTAGACACCACACAGCTGGGGAGCAGGGTCCTAGGCCATGCCCTCTCCCAGCTGCCCTGCAGCTGCTGCTCTTGCCGGGACCACTCTTGCCTGTCCTGCCACCGGAACCCCTGGCAGCCTGGGCTCCAGTGTTCCTGCCACTCTGCCTGGACTGTGGCTCAGGCTCAGCAGACAAAGGGGCTGGATGCCAGCGGGAGGGGAAAGGAGAGGAGGGTGGAAAGAGGGGACTTGGGGCTTTTGTTCCGATCTTGGACCAGCCCTGAAAGGGAGGGTAAGAGGGAGGAGGCAGGAGTAAGGACGGGATTGACTCTGTGCTGCTCCGGGGTCTGTGCGCCCGGGCAGGGGTGGCTTGGTCCCGGCTCTGTCCCTGAATGATGCACGCGTGTGAGGGTGGCGGCGGGAGGGGAGTGCCTCTCCTAGGAGATGGTGTGCGATCTGGTGGTTGTGAGCTTTCAGGTGTTCCAGAGTGCCTGTGTGGAAGTGTGGGGGTTCATGGGACTCAGCAGCTGCGTCACATTGGGGTGAGGGTAGCCTTGTAGCTGCAGGTGTCACTAAGAATGTGGCTGCCCGGCTTGGAGGTCTGGGTTTCCCTCCTGCCCCTGTGTGTGTGCCATGTCCATGCTCCTGCTTATAGCAGACGTCCCTGTGGGACCGTGCAGCTGCTTGTGTGCCTGCTGTGCCCTCCCCGTCTGTGCCTCCATGTGACTGCTCATTTCTGTGTGTGACAGGGCTGTGTCTCTGTGGACAGTGTGTGCACATGTGTGTGCCCATGTCAGGGGTCTGTGTCTGTGGACCATGTGGCGTGTGTGACATCCCGGGGTTCTCTGTGGTATGGAATGTATTGAGGTTTTCACTCAACAGTGGACCCTACTTGGAGGGGGCAAGGTAGGGCTGGGGTGGCGGTCTGGACAAGCCCAGTTGGGGTGGAGAGAACGAGGCAGCTCTGGGCTGGCCTGGCCTCCTGGAGCCAGAGGGAAGCAACTCCATAAACTGGTGCCAGATCATTTGCTCCCTCTACACTGGGCCCCAGGCCTGCTGTCCTCGGGGCGGGTGAGGAGATCTGGCCTCATGGAAGAGGACAGCATCTTGGGAGGAGGCTTCCTTGACAGGAGCCCCAGTGGGTCTGGGGCCCCTGTGGCCTGTTCCTGGCTGTTGCCCCACAGCCCTCGGCCAGCCCCTCCCCTGGACCTGGCTTTTACCACAACAAGAGGGGTAATCCAGATTCCTGCTCCGCCTGACAGAGGCCTGTGCAGTGGGGAGTGACTGAGGCCAGGGTGCTGCAGGAGCCCGCCCTGGCCAGGCTCAGGTGGGCCCAGCCTGTGGAAGGAGCTGTGCTGGGCGGGGTCACTGTCACAGTGGCCAGGTACATGTCCTGAGGCCTGGGCACGGAGTGTTCCATGAACCCTGTTCCAGAGAATGGTGTGTCCCCCTTCCGCCTAAAAATAGGATGGTACGTGCTGCTCTTTGTTAAAGGATGTGAGAGATTCAGGCACTTTTTACAAACTATTTATTTATTCTTTATTCCCATCCTTCACCCTCTACTCACTGGCAACCATCAGCTTGTTCTCTGGATCTTTGAGTATGTTTCTGTTTTGTTTTGTTTATTTGTTTGAGGTTTTCAAGATTCCACATATAAGGGAAATTATAAGGTATTTGTCTTTGACTTATTTCACTTAGCATAATCCATCCATGTTGCCGCAAATGGCAAACATTATTCTTTTTTAATTGCTAAATAATATTCCATTGTGTGTGTGTGTGTGTGTACACACACACACCACATCTTTCTTATCCACTCCTCTATAACGGACACTTAGGTTGTTTTCTTGGCTGTTACTACAAATGCTGCAATGAACATAGGAGTGCATGTATCTTTTCAAATTAGTGTTTTTGTTTTCTTTGGATAAGTACCCAGAATTGGATTTGCTGGATTGTACGGCAGCTCTATTTTTTGAGGACCCTCCATACTGTTTCGTATAGTGCCTGCACTAATTTAAAATCCTACCAGCGGTGAATAAGGGCTCCCTTTCCTTCATCTCCTGGCCAACACTTACTACTTGTCATTTACTGAGCATGGCCATTCTGACAGGTGTGAGGTGATATCTCATTGTGTGGTATTTTTTATTATTTTATCAGTTCTTTTTTTAAAGATTTTATTTATTTATTTTTAGAGAGAGGGGAAGGGAAGGAGAAAGAGAGGGAGAGAAACATCAGTGTGTGGTTGCCTCTTGTGCACCCCCAACTGGGGACCTGGCCCCCAACCCAGGCACGTGCCCTGACTGAGAATTGAACCGGTGATCCTTTGGTTCGCAGGCCAGCGCTCAGTCCACTGAGCCACACCAGCCAGGGCAAGGCCATTATTTCCTTATTGATTTCACTTTCAGTCTGAATGTGTCTTTTGATTTGAAGTGAGTCTCTTGTGAGCAGCATATAGATGGATCATGTTTTTTAATACATTCAGCCATCCTGTTTACTTCTAAAGTAATTGATATCTATGTACTTATTGACATTTTTAAATTGTTTTATGGTTGTTTTTATAGTCCTCTTCTTTTTTTGGTGTCTTCTGTGTGGTTTGCTGTTTTCCTTGAGCATTTCGTTTGGATTCCTTTCTGGTTTTTTTGTTGATTTGCTTGTTTGTTTGATATTTAGTAGGCGTTTGACTTGTGGCTCCTATGAGGTTTATGTGCCTCACTCTGTATCTCTAGCAGTCTATTCTAAGCATTTAAATTTAGGTATATTTTATAAGGACTACACTTTACAACCCCCTCCATGGTTTATGTTTTTGCTGTTATTTTTTAGATTTTTTGGGATTGTGTATCTCCTAACTATGTACTGTAGTTAGAATTGAGTTTGATACTTTTTCTTTTGACCTTTATAGTAGCTTTTTAGATGTCTGATTTACTGTATTTATTAAGTATTTGTCTTTATCTGTTAGATTTTTTCCCTTTCTCATATTTTCTTATTTCTGGTTATGGCCATTCCTTTTCTGTTTAAAGACCCTTTAACATTTCTCATACAACCGGTTAAATGGTGATTTGCTCCTTTAGTTTTTGCTTGTTCGGGAAACTTTTCCTCTTTCCTTCAATTCTGAATGGTAACCTTGCTGTTTAAATTATTCTGGGTTGAAGGCTCTTTTCTTTCAGCACTTTAAAGATGTCCTGCCACTCCCTTCTGACCAGTAAAGTTACTGATGAGAAACCAGCTGAAAGCATTATGCTGTTTCCTTTGTATATATAACCTGTTGTTTTCCTCCTGATTCCTTCAAGATTGTCTCTTTACCTTCTGCCATTTTAATTCCCATGTGTCCTCGTGTGGGTCTCTTTGGCTTACAGGGTTTGGAACTCTCTGTGCTTCCTGAAACTGGATGTCTGTTCCCTTTCCCAGGTTAGGAAAGTCTTCTGCCATTATTTGTTTAAATAAAGTTTCTGTTTCTTTACTTTTTTTTTTTAACCAGATGTAAAATAAATATTTAATTTGGACTTCATTAGTATTTAATATTTTTTTCTAAATAAATTTTCAGTTCCTTCTCTCTTCTCCATCTGGGATTTCTGCAATGTGAATGTTTGAGCACTTGCTGTTATCCCGGAGGCTCCTTAAATGATTCCTTGTTTTCTTTCTGCTTTCTGATTGGTTCGTTTCCACTAGTTCATCCTCTGGGTCACTTCTCTGTTCTTCTCTATTAGATAATCTGTGTTGATTCCTCCTAATGTGTTTTTCATCTCTGTCATTGTATTCTTCAGTTCTGCTTGGTTATTTATTATACTTTCTAACTCTTTGTTGAAGTTTTCCGTAAGTTCCTCTATTTCATTCCCAAGTTTGGTGAGCATCCTTATGACTGTTGCTTTGAATTTTTCTTCAGGAAAATTATTTATCTCCTTTTCCTTAAGGTTTTTTTCTTTATTTAATTTTATTTTTAAATTAAATTTACCAGTGTAACATTGGTTAATTTTTTTTCTGGGGATTTTTCTTTTTCCTTCATTTGAGAGAGATACTGTCTTTTCATTTTCTTTTTACTTTCTATATGTGTTCATATGAATTAGGGAAAGTAGCTGCCTTATGTAGAAGCGGGCTGTGTGTAGACTGTCAGGGGATGTTGGCTGGCTGGGAGGAGCTGAGCAGGTGCCTGGGGTAGACTGGGCACGGGCCTAGCAAACCAGAGCGGCCCCAGATGGGGAGTCCAGGTGCACGTAGTAATGTCCTGTCGGGTGTGCTTGCTCCCTTAGTTTGGAGGCGACATGGGGTGTGTCTGGGAACTCACTGCAGCAACCTTGCAGGTATGCCAGAGTGTCTGGATTGAGGCCCCACCTACCCTGTGGAGGTGGAGGGGACATAAACAATGGTATTCACTTGTGCCTCCAGCCTCGGAGTATTCCCATGATTCCTAGAGAGCTCCCGTAGCTTCAGCCCTCCTTCATACATCTCTCTCCTGTTGTACAGAAAGTGAGCCCGTGTAGAAGCAGCTTCTGTGCCTTTATGTGCCTGGTAGTTTGGGGGAAGCTAGATGCAGCTGATTGGGTGCTTATGGGGCCTGGGTCACTGGTCTGCCAGGCTTAGTGGTCCTGGCAGGGAAGCCAGGTGCATGTGGTGATGTCCTGCTGTTCCTGCTTTCTCCCTTTTTGTTGGAGGCAAAAGGTTCCAGGCAATCTTGCAGGCAGGCCAGAGCCCTCCAAACGGAGCTCTGCCCACCCTGTCAAAGTGGAGCTGAGCGTAAACAGTGGTGCTCAATGGCTCCTCCAGCAGGGAGCATTCCCACAGCTCCTGGAGTGCTCCTGCGGCTTCCCAGCCTTCTCTATCCAGTTTCTTTCTGGCTTTCAGAAGCTGTCATTCAGTCCTTAGTTGTCTTGCAGGGGTAATTGTTCTCTATACATGTGTGTATATTTGGTTTTCATGGTTGAGTACAGTGTCCTCCTACACCAAGAGCCATCTTGGACCTCTATAAAGAGGTTCAGACATCTTTATAGTTGTACTTGGGGAGGAGAAGCTGAGAGTTCATGGGGGGCTCTGGAGGGAGTGGAGGGTAAGCTCAGCCGGGAGGAGACCTCAGCCACTGAGTCCAAGGGAGGGAGGAAGGAGTGTGTCTACAGGGGGTGGCAGGGAAGTGGAGGGGACTCATCTCTGGTTTCCCTTTGAATGGGCAGTCAGGCTGTCCTCCGCAGACACGGAGAAGACATCAGGAAGGTGGGGTTCTCAGTAACTCCTCAGGACAAGGGATGGGAGCCAGGGTTGACCAGGGGCTGTGGTCTCAGCTGAGGGTGGAGACAGTCCCAGCTGGCTCTCTGCCCAGCTGGGGGTTCGGGGAGGAGGCGGGACTG
The DNA here is from genome assembly GCF_022682495.2 of Desmodus rotundus. Lineage (NCBI taxonomy): Eukaryota > Metazoa > Chordata > Mammalia > Chiroptera > Phyllostomidae > Desmodus > Desmodus rotundus. The sequence goes on from NC_071391.1 coordinate 48,590,066, forward strand.
CCTCTGCACTGGGGGTGATGGGTACAGGTATGGAGCAGGGCATGGTGAGAGCGGGACTCTGGCTGTTATGCACAGCTCGCCCAGCCTGCTCCACCCTCTTCTGGAAACCCCAGGGTGTCTGAAGTTGCCCAAGTCTGGCCAGGAGGCTGGGACACTGTGGCCAGGGGCACTGACTGGACGGGGAGGAACTGGCATGAAAAGTCAAATCCTCTCCCGGTGGGCCTGCCAGTGGCTGGAGAGCAGCTTGTTGGGGCATTTTGGGTAGGGCAGTGAACCCCACTCCTGACCCTGCCGCTCCAGGTTTCACTCACACTCCCTTGGGCCCAAGGAGAGGCGGGGACTGACCCCTGCCCCAGGAAGGGAAGCCCTCGGCAGATGATCAGTAAAGGAGCAGGCGAACCCCTCACTGTTTCTGAGGGGCAGCCCTAGAAGTTAATGTGGGGGGCCCATCCTGGGTGCCAACACTGGGGAGGGGTTTCTTTTCCTTTCCTCCAAGAAGGCGGCAGAATCACTCAGACCCCAAGAACTTTATCCAGAAGACCTCTGTTTGGAGGAGAGACATGTCCCCGGGCCCCCGGGAAGCACCATGTCTATTTAAAGCAGGCTGGTGCTGGGGTCAGCGCCCTGCCTCCCCACTTCGGACACACACCCAGGATCACAGACTCTTTGGATAAAGGTGGGTGTTATAGACCCGCCAGGACCCCATTGCTCACCCCCTCCATGGAGGGCAGAGGTGCAAGGCCCAAAAGGCAGGAAGGGACATCTGACATCTGTGGTCCCAGGAGCTACATTGGGGCTTTCAGCCCAGGCACCCCAATGTGCCAGGAGTGGGGTGGGCCCACTTTGGTCCAAAGCCTTGAGAAGTCCAAGCCCAACCTCCACCATGGTGGAGGGGCATCTCCTGGCTGAAAGTCTGCCATTCCCTAGGCCAGGGAGCTCAGAAAGTCTCTCTGTGGCTGTGAGGGGACCTCCTAGGCCCGTTGTGCACCCCTACACTGGGCCCAGCAGCCCCCGCCCCTTTGCTGCACTGTTCCCAGCTGCTTACTGAAGGCTCTCGCACACTCTGGGATGGGAGCCAGGGTGGGGTTCTGGTGCCACCTGTTCCCTGTGGCCTCGGACGGTCACTTCACCTATCCGAGACTGTCTTCCCCACCACAAGAAGGGGGAAATGTCCCCCATCCCAGGGCTGTTAAGGAACCTGCTGCCCTGCCACTTTCCCACTCATTTCTAAGAATGGCTCCTCCTCAAATCATGGAGCCAAGAGTGAATCCCAAACCCAGCAAGCTCGGTCCCCACCCTCCCACTGACAACTCAGAAATGACTCGTCGAGATGGCAGCTTTAATCATCTTGGCCAAGGTCCGTCAGGCTCCCTCCACTGTAGGTCTCCTTGGCCACGTGCCAACCCTTGACCACGCCCAGACCACTTTTCCCAGGTGGCCCCCCGCCCTGTGGCCACTGAGGTCATGTCAGTCTGTGGACGCCCTGAGCCACTCTGCCCTGGAGGCCTGCTGGACGCCTGGGCATGGGATCGAGCAGCCCTGAGCCTGCTCTTCTGGCCATTTCCAGCTGCCCCTGGGGAACATGGCTCGGGCCTTTCCCGGGGCTGGGCCGGTGGCGATGGGAGCCTGGTCAGGAGGAGCAGCTGCACCACTGCAGCCGGCTTTCCTCCCGAGTCGAACCTCCTTGTGCTTTGAGACTGATGTGCAGGACAGGGCTGCTGGGGGCAGAGGCCCAGCGCCAGGTCCTCGAGGCAGGAGAAACACGGGGAAGTCGGCAGCCTCACAGCATGAACACGTGAGCACCCGCATTCTCTCCGGCCACAGGGGTGTGGCACGGCCCAGCAGAGGTTCCAGATTGGGATGCAAGGGGGGACTGGGCCCCAGGCCCTGCATTTCCTGGCAGAAGGATCCCCAGGCCTGCAGGGGCATCTGAGAGGCTGGAGTCCTAGCCCAGCTGGGCCTCAGGGGAGAGGGGAGCCCCCACCCCTATGAGAGGCGATGGCAGACAAAGGCTGGAGCTGCTAAGGAGGCTGTGGAGCCAGCTCCCGGGGCACTCTGACTCCAGACATGCTTCTGCCAGCTCTTTTGGGCTCCCTGGTCTCCACATTAGGTCCAGCCTGGGAAGACAGGTCTTCAACTAACGTCCACTCCGGTCTGTGAGGGTCTTGGCACGGCTGCCAGTCCCCCGGGGGTCCACTGGGGTGGTGGTGCTGTTGGAGTACGTGTCGTAGCTGTTGTCGGAACACACAGAGAGCTCGTCGGAGACCTCCATGCCGTCGCTGATCTCTGCGGGGCCAGAGGAGGCAGAAAGTGAGAGGGGGCAGGAGAGGGCTCACTGGGGATGGCTGGACGACACCGTGGGAAGGGCGTCTGCAGCGACACCTGGTCAGGCACTTGGAGGCTGATGAGACCACTGGGTTCAGGTTTGGTGTTGAGCTTGGTATTCAGGGCCCTGCTTGGAGTGCACTCTCTCCTGGAACTCTTCCTTCTAGCCACCGAAAACCATCTGCACCCTCCCGAGCGTGGCGCCATGTGTTCACTCTCCTCAGGGCCTTGGCGCATGCTGGGCCCTCTCCTGGGGTGACCTCCCCATCAACACCTCCTTGTCTTAAAGTCTGGCTTAGCTCCTCTCCTCTCTGTTACTGCAGCCTCCTGAAAGCCTCCCTGATCCCCCCTCCCCTGGCTGGGATGGGACTTCCCCCTCGCCACCCTCGCCCCTGCTGCCCCTGCCCCGTCACAGCCTGTGCTGTCACGATCTGTGGCTTCACCATCTGGAATACTTTAAGGACAGGGACAATGTCAGGCATCTGTGTCCCCAGGGCCTGGCACAGTCAGGACACGCAGCAGAGGCGCAGGATAGGTCTGTTGAGAGGAGCTGTGCCACCCCCAACCCCCGAGGGGACTGGGGGTTCCTCGGTGGGATTGAGGGTCCCTGGAGAGGACCTCTCATCAACCTGGACTGGGCAGGGGTGAGGCCTGGGGCTGACTCCTCAGAGCCTGCACCCGGAAGGTGCCCAGTGAATGGTCTTGGGCGCTACAGGAGAGGCGGGGGTCTGGATGGGCAGGAGCTGCCGGGCCTCGGGGCTGGCCTCCTGCCTTCCATTCATTCCACCCACCCCTTCTGACTCTTCCAGGCTGGGTGGGGTTCAGGGCCTGGGGATCCTGGGTGCCCAGGACTGGCCCCTTCCTCCAGGAGCTCTCCAGTGTGGCCAGAGGGCTGTGGGAGTCTGGGGAGGCCCTCCAGCCTGGCCCTGGGGCTCAGGGAAGGCTCCCCGGAAGGGGTTTTCTGAGCGAAGGTAAACCTGAATCTGCGTGTCCTAAGCACCGAAAGCAGCGCATGGCGTTCATCTGTTAGAGGGGTGAGTGAGGGAAGGAGCGAACGAGATGTTCACACGATCCATGATCCCTGGAGCCAGCCCCCGCAAACCACAGTCACCCCCGTGGGGCCCTCTTCCACTCGCGCAGTGTTTCCCAAGCATCCCTCTGGGCCGGGCATGGCAGTAACCCTCACAAGCACCCTGAGAGGGGATGCTAGCCCATTTTACAGACAAGGAGTCTGATGCCGAGAGAGGTTAGACAGTGTGCTCCGGCTCACACAACTAGCTGGGGTAGAGCTGGGGTTTGAAGTGTGCTATAAATCTCTCCCCTTCTCTCTGTTCCCACGCCCACATCTCCAGCCCGAATTACTGAGATGCACCTAGGAGGATGCCGTGTGAACAGAAAGACGACCCACTATAAGCCAAGGGGCGCCGTGTGGGCCAGATCTTCCCACACAGCTCTGCTGACCCCTCAATCTTGGACTCCCAGCCTCCAGAACTGAGACAATAAATCTCTGTTGTTTAAGCCCCCACTTAGTGGTTCTCCATCACAGCCTGCTGAAGACAAATCTGCCCATGGCCCTTCTCTGCTTTTAGAATGAAGCCCAATTTCCTGATCACACACCTGGGGCCCAAGAACCTCCCCTCCCCCACCCCCTAGCACCATCTTGAGGTGAGCCTGCCAAAGGCCCCTCCCCTCAAGCCATCCGGAAAGATATTTAGCTCTCAGTGCCCTGGAAGGCAGCACTCCCTTACCACCTCTGACCACAGGCTGCTCATGCCTGGAACACCCTTCCTTCCCCGCCGAGGGCCCAGCCTGGGCCTCAAACCCATCACCGGGCCCCTCCCTCCCACTCTTCCCACTTCAACCGTGCCACTTCCTTGCACACAGGGTTCCAAAACCCTTCGCACTGGCCCAGGAAGCTCTGGCCACTCTCCCCCTCCGTACCCCACTCTGCTCCAGCACTGTCCTCTGTTACAGCTCTCGTGACACCCCACTTCCCATATGTTTGCTTTTATAGCTGCCGCCTCCATCAGACTGGGGGTGTCAACAGGCTGGCGACAACAGGGGTGAAATCCATATGTGGGTCCCCGTACGAACCAGGCAATGGAGATGGCCTTCAAAGCAGACCCCCCCCTCCCACTCCTGCACATCGGCCCTGCCCACCACCCCCGGGGCTGACAGAGCCGCAGGGTCAGGAGTCGATCAGTGCACGTGGAGGGTGTGCACGTCTACATGTGAACGCGCGCCTCTGTACGTGTGGGCCCCGTGTGTCTGTGCCGTGTCCCTGCCCGTGTGTGAATGTGTACGCCCGCATCCCTGGGCACGGGTGGGGTAGAGAGCTGGGCCCAGCGCCTGGCTCGGCCTGTCTGCGGGGCTGCCCACCTGAGAAGATGAGCTTCTCCTTCATGATGCTGACGTCCCGGCTGCTCCGGTGCACCGCTGCACTCAGCATGATCTGCTCAGGGTTGTAGGTCCGTATGCCACCCAGGCGCCACCTGCAGAGACGCCCCGCAGGCATCAGGCCCTTCCCCTGGAGCAGGGACCCTGCCCATTCCCAGAGCCTCTCTGGGTCTGGCCTGAAGCCAGCAGGGTGCTTGTCTGACTACACGGCGGGGCCCAGGGGGGGCAGAGCTGGGGCTTGAATCAGAGCCTACTGACTCTCAGCCAGGGCTCTGCTGCCCTCTCTGACCTCTGGAACCTGAGGTCCGCTCCCCTTGCCCAGGAAGGTGGTTTGGGCTGATTAGTTGGTTGGTTCTGCCTCAGGTGCCCCCCAGTGTGCACCTGGCTTTCTGTGAATGGGATAAATTTGGGGTGGGGGGAGGACCCACCCTGGGGCACACACCCATCTTGGGGAGTCCCAGCTGACGGCTCCTACAGCTCTACTGTCATGACTAGTGAAGCCAGGGGAAACCCCAAAGAGGAGGTGAAGAAAAGCAGAGAGGTGAGGGGACATGGCCGGGGCCTTGCTCAGAACTGGTCTTCAGAAGGTTCAGTGCCAAGGGCGTTAGAGTGACTTGGGACGGGGGCTGTTGCTACTCTGGAAGAGTGGAGCATATACTCCCCCATGGGGAGGCCAGGCTGGAGTGTTAACCCCTCTGATGGCCGAGGCAGGGGCGAGGCCGGGGCTGGGGGTAAAATTAATCAAGTGGGCTGAGAGGTGGGGCTGTATACTCAGAGGGCGTGCAGGGGCCCGGCAGAGCCAGACACTGTTTTTCCTGTTGCAGTTCCTCTGGACCAGCAGAGGGCCCCGCATCCCTGGCCTGTGAACTGAAGACTTGTCCTGCGACCTGGACAGAGGATTCACTGGGTCCCCCACTCCCACTCCCACCAAGAGAAGTGGGGGTCAGCTTGGAAACAACCCAACCCCCCCAGGGCACTGAGCCCTGCTGGGGTGGATGAAGGGAGCCCAGACTCCACAAGAAATCAGTTGTTTCCAGATGGGGTCAGCACACCAGAAAGGGACAGACAGATGGATAGGCAGATGGGCGGAAGAACAGGGCACACAGACAAGAGCAAAGCGGGAGGCAGGGGAGAAGGCAGCCTGCACTCCGGCCCGGCTCGCACCCTGCATGTGCTTGAGGACGGCCGCTGGGTCTCTCATTTATCGCTGTGTCCCTAGCACCAACCTCTGTGTGTGGGGAAGGGGGTCCCCTGAGTACTCGTTGCCTGAGTGAGCGGAAGAACAAGGAAATGATCTTCGCCCCCAGGGTCCCCTTCTCCCTCAGAAAGTCAAAGACACGGCCCGCGTTCTGTGTTGAGCAGGCCTAGCATGTCTGTTCCAGCCCCTGGGCCACGACGGGCCGGCCTCCCCGGCACTCTGGGGCTCTGAGTGTGAAGGCCTGACGCCTGCTGCAGGCCCCGCGCAGCACCAGCCAGCACAGGTGTACGGGTGTCTGCCGACTGGGTGAATGTCCCTTCGCTGGGCTCAGTCCCACAGCCAGGGAGCAGTTTCACCTAGCAGCTGGTCACTGACGCCCCTGACCCAGCAGGGCCCGAGGCACTCAACCAAGGAAAGAGGACTCGAATCCCTGAGACCTAAGTCTCATCTGGGAACTTAGCATGAACCCCAGAAGGAAAGTGTCAGGCCAGGGCTCCTGCAGCCGTGCACATCTAGGACAGGAAGCCCAGCCACTGTGGGGCCCTCCCCAGGGGGAGCGGGGGTCAGACAGAAAGCCATAGAGATGAGATGAGAGTGACAGAGAGAATGAGTGATGGGAGAGGCAGACCCAGAGGGGGGAAGGCAACAGATGGGAAGGGAGAGACAGAAGTCAGAAGGGTGGGCGTGCGCTGGGCGTTGGGGGAGGCTCTGCAGGCAACACTGGGGGGCTGGGCCCCTGGGCAGAGTCCCCTCCCCAGGGGAAGGTGCACTGGTGCTGAGAGAGGCCAGGTCAGCCACCTGCAGAAACACTGGCTCCCCATTGGCAGAAACTGCAGGAGGAGGGGAGAGCAGAGGGGCACACACAGCAAGAGGGGGAGAGAAGGGAGGGGCAGGGGAGAGGAGGGCTGCTAGGGCGGGAAGGAGGCTCCAGGCGAGGGAGGTGTCTGGACGGCTGGCGGTGAGGGAGCCTGGCCCAGGCAAGGCTCCGTGCAGCTTTTCAGAGGAACTGGAGAAAGGGGTGGCAAGGACCAGGGAGAAAGAGAAACAGGAGGAGGAAGACCACACCAGAATTACCTGATCAAGTGATAGCTGTGAGATGCCAGAGTGCAGCAGAGAGGGGGAGGATGGGGAGAGAGAGGAGGGACATGCGCCGGGTCAGAGCAGTATGGGACGGAGAGAGAACGTCAGTCAAGAATAAAACCCGTCCCGTGGGTTCGTGGCTGGGTTGGGACCCCAGCCCAGCCCTGACCCCTCCCCTGGGCCCCCTCCACCTCCCCACTGCAACCACCATGCCAGCTGTTGTCCTGGGGGATGGGAGGTCTCCAGCCTGGCACAACTGAGTGCTGAGTGCTGTGGGGATCCCTGGCCTTGGGCTACAACAGGTGAAGAGACGAGCCAGCCGCAGAGGAGCTGAAACCGGGCAGAGCCCATGTGGCGAACTTGGCAGAGGCTGGCTTTGGGCTCCCAGCCGGGTGTTCATCCAGAAGCCACCAGCTCTGGCTGACGGGGCTGGGCTGGCAGCCACTGGGAGCCCTCCTCCCCTGCACAGGCCATCTGGCCAGGCCTCCTGCTGGCCCAGGGCTCAGGAGGGGGTCCCCTGGCTGGGGTGGGACCAGGTCTGTCTCAGGGCAGGGAAGGCCGGGGAAGGTGACCAGAGCCTACTCACTTCTGGAGCACGAAGATGCCAACGATGAGGGTGAAGGAGATCAGGTCGGCGATGACCCACATGAGGCAGTACTCGTCCGGGGGCTGTGGACAGATGGCTGTGGCAGCTCCAGTCATGGCCCGTCCACACCGGGCTCCAGACTGAGGGTCCGTGGGCGGGAGGACCCCTGTCACCACGGGGGAGGGGCAGGGGAGGGCCTGGAGGCATGGGGTCTGGTCATTGTGGCCGGGGTCGGGGCCACCGAGCGTGGGAGCACAGGGCAGGAGGCCGGTGTGGTGCTCAGGGCAGCGGCTGTTTGTGCCGAGCCCGTTCGCTAGCTCTCTAGGGGTCTGTGTGCTTAAGGGGCCGCAAAGCAAGAGGCGAATAATGGACAAACAGGTGTGTGTGAGGGCGCAACGTGACCTGCAGGCGTGGCATCCTGGCAAGTGTAAAAGAGTGCGTGTGTCACAGCAGGGCGTGGCCGTGGGGGCTCCCCCTCCAGGGTCAGTGGAGAGGGGCCCAGTGGGCAAACCTCCTGGACCTCAGGTTAACTCCTGTGACCCCGAAATTCGAGTGTGCGCTCGCGGCCGCTGCCACAGTGCCGCTTCATCTCATTCTGGGCTGAGCGCCCGGAGGTTTTAAAGGGCAGCGGGCAGGTGGATGGACTTCGCCACCCACAATGTAGGTCTGATTCCCCGACTCTGGCGCTGTCGCAGCCATAACAAGACCCTCCACCTGCCTTTCACCTCCCCAGAGAGGAGGATCAAGGGCTCCCCACTCCCACCAGCGGCAGAGCTGGGACTGGAGCTCAGGCATCCGAGGGAGCTCGGTCACCCAGTTAAAAACTGGTTTCATTCACTGTAACCTCGGCAGAGTTTAATGTTCCCTATACTTGTCCTGTTGCCCTCTACTTATAATGCCTTCCCTCCCTTTAAAACAAAATGCAGTAAACAACACCCAAACCAAGACACCAGTAGTCGTTTACTAGATGTTTTCTCCCTGTGAGTCAGGCCAGGTCCCTCCCATCTCCCAGCACCTTAGTGCTGACCCCAACGGCCACGAAAACCCTCCTCGTGCCTCAAGCCTGCCCGCACCCTGAGACCTCACCAGGGAGCCCCAACTGTGGAGCCTGCACCTTCCTGGGTGCCGCCAGCAGCTCTCCGCACCCCTCCGGTGCCCTCTGCCCCCCAGACACCCCTCTAACTCACCATGATCCAGAGTGGGGAAGGCACCTGGGACAGGGTGTGGGAGTTGTCAGAGGTGACGGAGGGGACCCCTGCGCACCACAGCAGGGAGAAGAGCCAGGGCGCGTTGACCGTGTAGAGGTTCACACTCAGGTTCCAGGATGCATAGTCCCTGGAGGAGGGGGGGACAGGGGCGGGTCAGTCCACAGACCTGGGCCTCTGGGAAGCCTGCAGAGCACGGCACCATCCTCACAGCTGTCCCTGGAGGAAGGCCTCTGCACCCCCAGGGGGCCGGATGCAGAGACAGGCCCACATCTGCCTCACTCTCAACATCTCCTCTTTGAACCAGGAGCCCCTGTGCTTCTAGCCTTCTGCCCGGCTGTGTGGGTGTGCAAGCATGTACGTGTGTGAGTATAAGAGAGAGAGGCAGGATGGAGGGACTCGGTCTTGCCCTCCCCTGAGTGAGCTGGAGTGGGCGGGGTGGGCACCTGAGCTCCTGGCGGGACACCTGAGTGTAGCGCAGGTTCAGCCGCTGGATGTGGCCTCTCCGCAGGTTGGTGGCTGCCTCCTTGGAGCCTGACGTCTGCTGGAAGCCAGGAGCCACCTTCCGCACGAAGGGCCTCTGCCTGTTGGGCAGCCACATAACCTGCAGGCAGAGAGGGGGTGGCGTCAGATTTCTCATCTGTAAAATGGGTTTGGAGTGTCCCCGACTCTGAAAGGACCTGGAAGGGCTGGGAGGGACAGGACCTACCTAGCAAACGGCATAGTACTCATCACTGGGGGCAGCTTGGTCCCAGCCAAGGCTGTGAACTGCTTCAGCAACAACCCAGGGGGATTCCCTCTTGACCCCAGTCAGGCTGAGCCTGATGGCCCGAATGGCAGTCACTCTGCCCGTGGCCACCAGCGTCCAGTGCGCGTCACACGTACACCACAAGGATGTGGACAGTGCTTTGTGGAAGTTACAGTACTTTGTAGAACTTGGACTTGCTCCTGACCTTTGTACATTTTAAGGGACTTTCTTGTTCCCCTCTTGTTCCCATCATGGTCCCATTTTACAAATGTGGAAGCTGAGGTCTGGGTGGGGACATGGTGAGTTTATGCTGGAGTCCTGCTCCAGCCAGGCCTGGGCCGTGGGGAGGGGCGGGGCAGTAGGGCGTGAGGCTGGGCTCCCCAGGGGGCGTGGCTGGGCGGAGCTGGGCTGCCAGGCCTCACCTGGTGCTGGGGGAAGCCTGAGCGCAGCACGGCCTCCAGCGTGATGTTGAGGAAGCTGCCCCGGTAGGGATGCTCCCGCGGAGGGTCGCGCAGGTTGAGCAGCAGCGTGGCGTTGCCCTTGGCCAACTCCAGGAGCTCGGCTAGGCTGCAGATGGACTGGTTCTGGACCTCCCTGTAGTCGGAGGGTGACAGGGAGCTGGCCGTCCAGAAGGGGTCCGTCTGGCAGAGACAATGACACACGTGGATGCCTCACCAGCCTTTCGGGGGGCCTCCACATGCCTTCCTGGCTACCGAGCGTGGAGACCCCTGAGGTGCCAGTGTCTACTGAGGAGTGCGTGCCAAGCAGAGTGATGGCTGTGGCCCTGTGGGGGCTCTCAGAGACCCCAACCCTAACCTTTCTGTGCCACTTCCTGCTTACCCAAAGAGTTACTTCCTTGGAAGGTCTCCCAGAGCCCAGCATGTTTCTCCTTTAGTAACATTTCAGAGCAGAGAACCAACCTCCCTCTAGAGTTTTACAGATTTGATAATTTTAACTACTATTACCACCATCAGCGTTTTCTGGTGAGGGAGATAGAACCAGCACAAGCAATGACAACCACGATATTCGGGCTGCAGTGGCAGAGCCCAGGGAGGCCGCTAACCAGCCTGGCTGTGAGGGAAGCTGGGGCGTGGGGGTCACCTGAGCGGATGGCCACCCGGCTCTCACTCCGGAGGGTCCCCGCCCACGCTTTCCAAGCCTAGGAGTGGGGCAGCTGCAGCCAGACCTTCAGGAACCACCGGCCGGCGTTGAGCCGCTGCAGGACAGTCCAGTTGAGCATGGAGGCGGGCCTGCGGGCGAGCCCGGGGAACTGCTCCTCCACGTTGGTGGTGCGCCGCAGGGTGGTGTCATGCAGGAGGAAGGGCACCCCGTCCAGGCTGCAGGAGGGTGGGGCCGCCAGGTCACTGCCCGTCCAGGCCCCTCACACACCCTTCTCCACCCACTGACACTGACCCACCCTCTCTGGGCCTCAGGTTCCCGGTCTACACAGGGAAGGCGGTGGGCTGGTGGGCGACTCCTTCATGTTCTTGTGAGGGTCAAATAGGCGTGGGGACTGCTGAGGAAAGAGGGTTGGCCCTGTTCTCTTAGCAACTTTGGAAGGTAGGTGCTACCTTATTTGGTAATGGGGAAACTGAGGCTGGGAGAAGGAAGTACCTAGTTCAAGGTCCACAGCCAGTAAGGGGTGGGCCCTGGCTTAGAACCCAGTCCATGCGATGCCATGATGAGAGCAGTGCAAATGCAGGCCCCTTTGACAACTCTTAGCCCCCACCACCCTGGTCCACCCGCTGCAGTCTGAGCCTATATGGTGCGTTAGGTGAAACAGTAAAGGCACCCCGGTCCCCCTCCCTTGGGCATTTTGCCATCATCTACTAGAGAGATTTGACAAATACGTAATTCTAGGGCGTCTACCCTGGGGAGGCGTTCTCACATAAGAGGTGCCCTTGTCCAGGATACAACCTGTGCGCGCCCACGGGGCGGCCCTGCGCCTCTCCCCTTCTCAGAGGTGTCTGTCATGAGATGGGGGTGGGTTCTTCCTGCCCGTTGTACGAACATACACATACATCTACATGTAGAAAGCGTGCAAGTCATTTTAATGTGGTCTTTGAAAATGTCATTGACACCACAGTGAGTGACCGCTCTGCCATGCGCTGCTTTTCCTTGTCAGAGTATCTGAGCCCCATCTTTCTGTGATCTGGTCCTCTGTAGGGATCTGGTCTTTCCTTCAAGCAGATCTGTGGCAGACTCCAGGTCCCAGCCTGCCCTCCCTGCTTGAACCAAGAGCATCTGTTCTGTTCTTTTCTTTATTTTACATCCTGGAGTTTGGCACGAGACTCATGGTCATGGACAGGGTGCCCAGCCTGCAGGGGGTCATCGAGCCTCTGCCCTCCCATCCCGAGGCTCTGGGACCTGAAGTTTCTCCGCAGAGACCCAGCTGTGGATGCCGTGGGGACGGGAGACAGTGCCATCCCGCCATCCCCAACACCTACCTGATGGTCACGTCAGCTTGTAATCCGTACAGCTTCTGCTCTAGGGCCTTCCGGAAGGACATCAGCGTGTGCTCTGGGGCCAGCTGTGGGGACAGGGGGTGGTGAGGGGAGAGCTCAGATTTAGCTGATGTGTGCCTCCCCAGCCAGTGAAACTCTCCCATATTGGGCCTGGTCCTTATTCCAGCTCCTCCAAGAAATAGCTGTGTGACCCGGGCACCCACACGACTTCTCAAGCTCGGTTTCCTCACCTGTTCAGTCATGCCTGACTCACGGGTTTTTGGGGTGGGAGTGGTTAGTGCTGATGTCTATAAGTGTGGGAGTGGGAGGGCTTTTCTTCAGTCCTCTGCCTCTTGGGCTGGGGCTGAATGCCAAGTGTTCCCCTTGTGCCCTGAGTCCAGGTTGAGATCCCGGAGGGAGAGGAGAGGGTAGACAGGTGGCAGTTTCAAGGGGTGACCAGTTTCCTCGTCTATACAGAAAATGACAAGCCCATCTCTGAGACTGTCACATGGACGAAAAGGCCCGAGCACGTTGCCTGATAAACAATAAGTGTTTAATAACTGATAACTGCTAACCCCATAGCATCCACGTCAGAAGAGCTGTTTCTAGCCCTGGCTCTACCATTTAACCAGCTTTGTGACTTGGGGTGCATCTCTTCCTCCTCCGGACCGCAGTTTCCCCACTGGCCCCTTGAGAGAGTATATTCACTGTTATTTGAGGGTCCTTCCACTTGGGGAGAGTGGAGGTTCTGTCTCCCCAGTTCTCTGGTCTGAGGTCCCTGTCATACTCTTTGCTGCCACTGGGGGTCAGCACCATACCAAGGATTGGGCTAGAGCAAGGAGCCAAGGAGGGAAGACAGGGAGGAATGACTGTCTGACTGAGGGGATGGGTTGGAAAGGGTCCCCATGGCTGATCTCATTCCTAACATTGGCTCATCCACCTTCGCTCTCCCTCTGCCCATGCTGTTCTCCAACATGTAACACTCTCCTCCTCTGGGAGGCAGCCCAGCACGGAAAGGGCTTTGGAGCTGAGGAGAAACCATTCCATTTCCCATTCCTGGGTCATCACCTCACCTGTTGGAACCTCGTTTTTTTAGCTATAAAGTAAGCTAACGTTCCCCAGCTCATAGGTGAGAAAATAGACAACAGCAGTCTCTATAACAGGGGTTTCTTTCTTCCCCTTTTCCTGGTGCAGATCTGCCTTGGGGAGCACGCTACCTGTCTCCCGGTCAAGCGGGCTGTGTGAGGCCTCACCCAGATGTGGAATGGGGTCACAGAGGCAGCTAGAGAGAGGCGTGGGTTTCCCTCCCATTTCATCGCTGAAGGTCCTGTGTCCAGGCCTCTACGAGTGAGCACCCAAGAGGTACCATTGCTCCCTCCTGCCTGGATTGGGGCTGCAGAGGGTGGACGGTGGGTAAACACAGAGGGAGTATTTGGGAGGAGTAAAGTCCCTTTCTGGAGGCTTTTTTCAACTGAAGTCTCGCTGCATTAGGTGCAGGCCTCCTAGAGAAAGAGGCGTGGGAAGTTGGCCTTCCCTGGCCAGGCTCAGAACTCCAGGAAGGCCCTGGGGAGTGTTTGGGGTTCCAGGGTGACTTCTTAGTCCCCATCTCAGGGCTCCCGCTGCCTCCAGCCTCAGCCCACATGTGAGCCTGCTGTCAGGAGTGTGTGTGTGTGTGTGTGTGTGTGTGTGTGTGTGTGTGTGAGGGGGTGTCACAAACTCAAGTGAGCAAGCCACTGTGGTGAAGAGGCCAAGATTTGGAGTGTTAAAGTGTGAATGCACACACACCGAGGGCATAGGGACACCATCTCCAAGACAGGGGCGTGTGCTTGGGCTCACTGCACAGATGTGTGGACTCCGAACCTCCCACCAGGAGACATGTACGGGCCTCCCGTGCATTCCCGGGGACACGTGGCGGAGTTGTGCCCACACCTTTGCTAGCCCCTCAGAAAACACACCGAGAATTCAGTCAGCCGGATGCATAATGTGTGAAATTCTACAGGACAGATGACTGTTTCTTCAACAATAAACAGCATATGGGAAAAAAGGGGGGCAGGGGGTCATTACAGCCTTGAACACACTTAGGAGACATGTGAAAGAGAGGCACTGACAGGACCCCGTTTGGGCTTGATTTTTAATGACTCAACTGTAAAGAGGTATTTTTGAGACTATAAAGGACAACTGAGCATGGATTCAATATTAGATAACACTAGGGAATTATTATCAGTCGGGTTGGTTGTCATGAAGCACTGTGCTTGGGCCACGTTAAAGGAAAAGCCCTGTGGGTGAGAGGCACGTCCTGAGGGATGAGTGGGAAGAAGGGCGCGCTGTCTGAGGCCCACTTCAAACGGCGGCGGCAGCAGAAGGAAAGCAGGGACAGAATGGCGAGCGGCAAGGCACTGGTGGGTGCTGAAGGCGGGACTGGGTCCGTCACGCTCTTCATCACTCTGCTCTCCCATGTCCGTGACTGTTTGAAAACCTTCCACTAAAATGTAATCCACGTGGGCCACCCTGCCGCTTCCCCTTGCTGCCTCCTTCCCTACTCGGCGCCCCCTCCTGTCCCCTGGCCTCCTGAGCAGGTGGGTGGGTATCTGGGTCATGGAGGAAAGGGGGGCCCCACCTCAGCCGGGGGAGGCTGTGCTTCCACATCCTCACTGCAGACAAGTGACCCCCGAAACACACAGGCAGCATATGGCAAAACTGGACCCCAAATCCAGGTCCCTCCGACTGCAAAGCCATGGCCTTTCCAGCTGGTTGCTTCCAGGAGGTGATGTGACTGGCACGGGGTGTAGTGGGAGGGCACCAGGGCCCAGCTCGGCACAGGTCTCTGGGTCTCACCCAGAAAATGGGCACAGTGCCCACCACACGCAGCGCAGGCAGGACCTTAGGGTGATTCGCAGCCCCATCCGACTCAACATCTCCTTTTAAAAGTTACTTTGTGAGGCCACCTTGACTACCCTGAATTCAATACCATAGAACTAACTCCCAATCCCTGTGATACCCAAGAAAAAACTCTCCTGAAGTCCCCAAGCATCCACTAGTGGTGGGGAGTGGGACTGCCTCTGTTGAGAACCCAGGTTCAAGGTCCAGAGAAGGAGGCGGGCCTGCCCAAGATAACAGGAATGTCCACCAGGCTCAGAGCCGGGCACTTCTCACTGGCTAAGTCCTGCCTCACGGGGCTCTCCGTCTCAGGCAGCCTCGTTATCTCAGGGTACAGGATGAGGGAACTGGCACAGAGAAGATGGAGTCAGGCTCCCATAGCTGCCAAGACGCCAAGGAGGCCTGGCTCTGGAGCATGCCCGCTCGAGGGGAGGGTCTACGCCCGGGTCTACTGCAGGGGCACGGGGGCACCAGTAGAGGGGACGTCACTGACTTTGCTCTCTCCTTCTCAGCCCAGTTCAGCGTTAGCAGGCTTCCCTTTAGCGGTGGGCTCTGCGCTTCCCCTGCCTCTCCTGCCCCCACAGCTGGGTGGGTTCTCCTGCTGCCCGGCCTGTGGGCCCTGCTCTCCAGCCCACACCCGGCAGCTCTCTCTCCTCTGGGCCTTCCTAACCCATACTCTGGCAGTGTCTGGCCCTCCTGTGTCTTTCCAGGGCCCTCATGACAGAAGTCACAGCGTTTTAGCAGGATGCCTTCAGGGTTCATCAGGATTCGATCCCGTCTAAGCTCTCCAGCCTTTTCTTCAGTCCTTCCCATGTACCCACCAAAAGGGCTAAACATTGTTGCTATTATTATATTACACGTATTATGTTCATTTCCTTCCAGGTTCCTCCCTACAGGGAGATAGGTCTTTGCTTAGTTCCCCCGAGAACGGCAGCTCTGCTCCCCCTCCTCACCCCCGCCCATCTGTTAGGGCCCTCAGGTGGCACTCACCATGGGGGCGCCGCGGTGGCCAATGAGGGCGGGCTTGGGGCCCAGGTCCTTCTTCTCCATGATGCAGGGAGAGGAGAAGGTGAGAGGGGCCAGGTAGAGGGCAAACACCACAGCAAAGAAGGTGCAGAGGATGGCCATCTGGGAGGCTGCAGGCACAGGCCGTGAGCACAGCCTGCTGAGCGTTCGGTTCCCACCAGGCCCAACCGTGAGCCCTGGGCAGGGGAACCCCTCTTCCCTCTGCCTGCCGGGACCCAGATGCTCTGAAGGGACCCTGCACTAAGGGCACCCCGCATCCTTGCTGGAAGGTGTCCCTGGACCCTAAGTCACACACAGACACCCCACGCAGATGCAGAAGAGGAAACAGGCACAGCGGACTGAGGCTGCAGCCCCCAGGGAACGGTGGGCCACTCTAAACAGAACCGCCCACACGGAGAGCAAGGGCCCCACCTCGTCCCAGGGAACATCTAGGTGAGGGCAGGGCAGGCTGGCCTGGTACTTGGAGGGCACCGTCAGGGGACAGGTCCTGCCCAGTCGTACTTACAGGACCGTTCCGCCCGGGCAAACTGTCCCGCCACGATCCAGGAGAGCGCCGTGAGGGCGGCCAGGGCCCCCATGTGCAGGAATGGAGCTGTGCCCTTGTGTGGGAGGGACAAGAGGGCCGTTGACTCCCAGCCATGCCAGGCCCTCTGGCCACCAACAGCCTGAGGGCCCATCTCTATCCCCGGGGCAGGGGACTCTCGGAGGAAACTGGGAGTCCAGGCACCCTGGCCTGTAGCACCCTGCCTCTGACTGGCTATGTGACCTGGACCCCCTCCCTGCCCCCTCTGGGTCTTGGTCTGAGGAAATGGAAGTGATAAAAAAGGTGCTGCCACCTTTTGAGGGTTTGGGGGAAGCAGCAGCCCCCCCCTCACTCACCTGCAGGGAGATCAGGAGCACCTCCCACTCGTCCTCCCACAGCTGGGCCACAGCCGACATGGCCACCACGGTGGACACCAGGATGACCACCAGCCCCATCTGCAAGGGGGAAGAGCCACCAGACGGAGTCAGAGCAGGTGTGGCTGGACAGCCCGAGGGTCCCCAGCACGTCTGAGACAAGGGCTGAGGCAGAGAAGCAGAGGGAGGGGCTGGTGGGAAGACACGGAGAGTGCAGGAGGCAGATGAGGCAGGGAGGGAAGAAGCAGGAAAGAGAAGGCGCAGACCCAAAGAAGCCAGAGACAGCCAGTCAGAGGTGACAGTGAGACAGGCAGGCGGAGGCAGGCAGACCCAGTGACAAAGGACCACGAGAAATAGAAGGGAGGATGGAGAGGTGGGAGGGAGCTGGAGCAAGGCCTAAGTGAAGCCCCAGGCATGGCCCCACTGAGGGTGTGAGGAAGGGAGACACCCAGCAAACTGTGGTGGGGGGAGCTCTTCTGGGCCCAGCAGGTCACCTCTGAGGCCTCCCCAAGCCCTGCCAGCAACTGTTGGGGTGAAGGGTGACTTGCCTGGCCCACAGGGGCAGGAGACAGGAGCCAGGTCCCCTGCAGGAGCCTGATACCCAGCCCAGCCAGGCTCACAGAGGCCCTTCAGTCTGGAGCAGAGGTGAGGGAGGGGTCTGCGGCACCAGCCCCACGCCCCAGGTCCCATCCCCCCTCGCAGAGGCTTGCTCTCAGCCCCAGCCCCTGGGCTTCCGGACTCGAATGTGTCACCCCGGCTGCCCTCACAGCTGCCTCCCAGAGTCAGCAAGCACAGGTCTGACTGAAGACTAAATGGAACCTTTGGGGGACAGGCGGGATCTGAAACATCTCATGGAAAGTAAGATGTGCCCCCACACTAAGCCTGGTGTCTGGCATCTTAGTCTCCAGCCCCACGCCCCCTGCCCCCTCAAGTCCCGGGACTCACTCTGCCTACCTCCCTTGCATGTCCAGGCAGGCCTCCCTAAGGCCCAGGCCCGCCACCTCTCTCCCCCAAAGCCCCCGCCCTGCTCTCTATAACTGGCCAGTCACAGCCACCACACACTGCCACGGCCGACTTCCTTCGGCCTGCCTGCCGCAAGCCGGCCCCACTGCCAGCCAGCAGGGCCCTCGCCCCTTTCTCGTCCTGCAGGGCCTTTCTTAGCCCCTCTTGGCAGCATCCTGAGAACCTCCAACGACCCGAACAAGCTCTAAATGAGTTTCTAGATGGTCAGGCAGAGACGGGGGCTGATCCATGGTGGTTCCCTGCCAGGCAGGGAAGATTCATTCTTGCCTGGGATGAAGTTTTCCTCTGTGGGTTTGCCATTCCAGCCTACCAGCCTGGAAACAAATGTTCCAATAAGAAACAGTAATAAGGCTGAGATGGGCAGGGGCCTTTACAGACTGCGACATGGCTGCCCAGGGAACACGAAATGCAGGTCCACAGAGGGCCCGTGGGTGCCTGCGTGTGTGGGAGGCACTTCCTGGTTTCCCTGTGTTTATTTTCCCTAACATCCCAGGGAGGTATTATCTTCATTTTATACACAGAGAAACTGGACTTGGAGACTAGAAGGGTTTGCTTGGTCGTGTAGTTTTGAGGGGGTGGATATGGACCCAAACCCCATGCTGCCTGTCTCAGAGGTCTTGCTTCAGTGGCAGGAGACCAAGCTGTGTCCTGAATCCCCCCTCGATGCGCAGGCGCCCTGCCCCCAGCTGCCCCCGCCAGGCCGGCCCCGGGCACAGCAAGTGTCTCCGAAGGGTTGTTTCTGAGAGATGTTATTGCAATATTTAATTGCTAGTGGAAACACTTGCAATAAAACGAACTTCCCCTAATCCTAATGCAATTAAAAGTTTTATTACGAGTTTTGAGGTTGCTGTGGCGGCGCCACGATGCTCTGTGGCACTGCTGCAGTGTTCAGCGTCGGTGGGCTTTCCCCGCACGTGTCCTTAGGCCGCAGCAACTGCCCTGGGCCCCAACAGTGGGGCCACCACTCCTCAGATCTGACTGGAAAGGAGAAGCCCCACCCAGAAGGCACAGGGGCAGCCCACTGTCCTCTGACATCACCGTCTTTGGTCTTCCGTGCTGGAGAGGTTGTGGTTTCTGGTGACAGTGGGAAGGATAGGGACACAGGAGGTACATCCATTTGTTCTGTGAGCCTTGCCTGGGTCCTGGGACCCAGCTTTGCAAAGGTGCCACAGGTTGGCCTCTTGGGGGTGGCCGGCATCTGGGTTCTATGGCAGATGGTTGGCCAGAGCTCAGGGACACACATGAGTATACCCATCAGTCAAATCCCAGCTCTGCTCTCTACTGGGGGAGGTTAACCTTGCAAAGTGTGTTTCCCAAGCTGTGAAATGGGGAGAGTGAGGGCCTACCCTAGTGGGTATTGGGGCAGATGAATGAGAAAATGCAGTCCTGGCTGGTGTGTCTCAGTGGATTGAGTGCTGGCCTGCAAAGCAAAAGGTTGCCAGTTTGGTTCCCAGTCAGGGCACATGCCCGGATTGTGGGCCAGGTCCCCAGTAGGGGGCGCTGGAGAGGCAACCACACTGATGTTTCTCTCCCTCTCTTTCTCCCTCCCTTGCCCTCTGTAAAAATAAAATAAACAAATAAATTTTTTTAAAAAGAAAGAAAATTCAAGTGATGTGCTTAGCACCGTGGTTGGCACCAAAATAGTAAATGCTTACTAAATGTCAGTGGTATAATTTTTTAAAGTGGGCATAAGACCGGAGGGACAGAATTATTACAAGGAGTAAGTGAAATACTGTGTGGAAAGTGCCTGACACATAGAGTAAGTGCCCAATAAATGGAGTCCTGGCTGTTCTGACGAGCACAGTGCCTGACGCGCGTGTCCTGGGCACC